>NC_081525.1:12179876-13379876 GCF_030273125.1 Centropristis striata | reverse complement strand
TAATGGTAGAAATGCGATAATGCTTTCCCGGCTTAAATGGTTTAAGATATGTGAATGAAATGGGTTCTATGGGTACCCACAAGTGTCCCCTTTATGGACATGCCCACTCAACAAGATCTCCAACCTAAACGACAGAGTAGACAGTTTGTCAGTACCACCCATAACAACACATATTTTGTTATAGTTTGTCAATATAGGCTTGCGATACAGTGGAGCGTTCTAAAAATAGTACACACGTCATTATACATACACGTAAGGTTCGCGGTTGTAAAAACAGCTGCAGTTTCTGTGAATTTAGGCTACAAAACCACTGACCTTGGTTTAGGGCAAAAAAAATCCTGGTAAGGCATTATAAAAGACAGATTAAACAGTAAATAAATGTAAGAAAAATGCTAGAAGTAAAGTATTTACGAGGTGACGTGAGCCACAGAAGTTAAGTAAAAAACGGAAGTTACATCAAAAGTCGTTTACATTTGTTTTCACACAGGATACAAACCCCGTTCTCCTGGGTGAAAATGTGCCATTTGTTCAAAACTTAAGTTTTACAATCACAAAATAGAGATCTTGGGCATCCAGAGTATGGCTTTCCTAGGAATATTGACAATAAGGGAGTTGCTAAGCAGTTTCCCTAACAGAAGTACTCCATATTGAATTGCTGAAAAAAACAATTCTTGCAGAAATCTCAAAAATATTAAATGTTTTTGATACCAAATCACAGCATGGTATTTTCATTTCCACTTCTCAAGGCCAAAGTTGATGTAAAAAAAATTATTAAAAAAAGATTTTGGAAAATGATTGGTGCATCATTATCGAAACATATACAAACATTACAATTCAAGGACAACTAACCCTCCATGGTGCAAAAAGGGAACCGCACATTAAAAGAGTAATTCTTGCATATAATACTGATAGTTTTCCTTTTTTTGTGAATTTCACAAAAAGAGATTATTTTGCTATTACTCAGCTGTAGAGTAAGTGACAGACTTTTTAAACTGAAATAAGACATGGAAGACTTCTACAAAAAAGTAACAGACATTTTTGTCCAGGAGGATCGGTGCATGGATTTAATTTATAAGCCAGGGTCAGACCATAATAACGTGTTTTTAAATGAAATGTACATCACATGGGCTACAGTTTGTATGTGTAAATAATGCTTATATGAGTTATGAAACATAACCCATTAACTGCTGCAGATCAAATGGTAATTCATCTACTCTGTTGGGACATAAGTGATGGGAAAAACACATCCACCCACATACTCTCTCCTACACTGAGTGTTAGTGATTGTACGATCGGTAAATGCTGCAATGTAAAGATGCTGCAAAATGACGGGCTCTGTCATCACCATGGTAACTTACAACTGGAAGAGGAGGATGCAGTTGAAGGCGTGGCTCATGGGCCGGGAGAGGAAGACGTAGCCGAGCAGATGAAGGTTGGGCTGCAGGCTCTCTGCTTGGCTGTGCAGAGGGACTGCATCCGGCTGCAGTAAACCTGTATCTGAAAGACACAAACAGAAAAACAGGGCTGTTCATTTACTGAACCCCAAACTACTGAAAATTCCCTACATCTAATGACAATGTCTTCCAAAATAGTCAGGCGGCTTAGGACCATAGTTTTCCTTTATTATTTTTTTAACAAAATCCCTTTTTGTGTCAATACTCTTCTGATGCACAACATGGGGGAAAAATGAGCCATATCCATCTTTTAGCTATGTAGCTTGCTAAGTTAACTACTTAGCTAACTTCTCGGTTAAGTATTTAGCTAAGTAGCTTGCTAAGCGAACTACTTAGCTAACTTCTTGGCTAAGTAGCTTGCTAAGCTAACTACTTTTTTTTATTTTTTTTTTAGATTTTTTTTGGGCCATTTTCAAGGCTTCATTGACAGTGAGAAACAGAGTGAAAGGGGGAGACAGAGGGGAAGACATGCGGGAAAGGGCTCCGAGCCGGACCCGAACCCGGGCCGCCCGCCCACGAGGACGGCGCCTCCATGGCACGCGCTCCACCAGGTGTGCCACCGGGGCGCCCCCTAAGCTAACTACTTAGCTAACTTCTTGGCTAAGTAGCTTGCTAAGCTAACTACTTAGCTAACATCTTGGCTAAGTAGTTAGCTTAGCAAGCTACTTAGCCAAGAAGTTAGCTATGTTATAATACAAAAACTTTTTTCTTCATAAAGTATGAGAAGCAAAATGGAAATAATGGTCTGTTGTTATCAAAAACAAGATATTTAAACCGTACTTGGAATATTCAATCATAAAATAAGTTGATATCAAAAGATAGAGCACAGAAACACACAGCAAGCATTAATAACATGGGGAATGAATGTGGGTCATTTTTGTGCATTAGAAGGGGTGTCATGTTATGCATCAAAGGGTTAAACTGCTGACGTGTGAACTTGAACAATGTTAAAGCTTACAGCTCTTCTTGGTTTGAGCAGCATGGACACACAGGACAGAACCATTCAGCCAATCATAATTATACTGCTTGTTTATAGAGCAATAACTTTGATGAGAGTGGTGCTGGCAGAGTGTACATTATTAAACATGATAGTCAAAACAGGCATGTTAAATTAATGGCAATGCAGAAGTCCGTAATGTAAGAGTAGGGCACTGACACACATACACTCAAACATATCACCATCACCATCTGTGCCAGAGCAACAACTGCTCTGCATGCTGTAAAGAGGTGGTTTTGTCTCATTTGATTAGATGATGATGGCTTATTTATACTAGTGGACACACATTCCAATCTCAGACCTCATACAACATTCTGAATTGTACATTTTATATACTTATATTGTCAAATATTGGATTACTGGTGATTTTTACTCATAGATGTATAAGAGGCATTTTAATGTTGTATCTGGTTGAGGCATTGCTAACGGCAACTAACTCATATTGTTGGATTATTGATGCGCATTTTGAAGATTTGCATGAGAAAAGCTTGATGGAAACAACTAATAAAAATAAAAAAACTTTCGAAGATGAAAAGTTTTCACGCTCACTTAAGGTAGTTTTTGTCTTTTTTCGAAAGATAGTTAACTCTATGGAGTCTTGGGCTATTTTGTCCATTTTGGAATCCTTTTCATGTCTTTTCGTGTTTTTGTAAGTCATTTTGTGTCTTTTTTGGTCATTTTGTGTCTTTTGTTGTGTCTTTTTTAGTTATTTTGTGTCTTTTTTTGGTCATTCTGTGTCTTATTTTAGTCATTTTGTGTCTTATTTTATTCATTTTGTGTCTTTTTGTGTCTTTTATTAGTCATTTTGTGTCTGTTTTTAGTCATTTTGTGTCTTTTTTTAGTCATTTTGTGTCTTATTTTAGTCATTTTATGTCTTTTTGTGTCTTTTATTAGTCATTTTGTGTCTGTTTTTAGTCATTTGGTGTCTTTTTTTAGTCATTTTGTGTCTTTTTTAGTACTTTAGTCCAACATAAAATGTGATTTTGAATCTATTTTCTACTTTCAAAACACTATTGTGCTCAATAAAGAATTTGAAGTGTTGCAAATGTAAACAAAGGTTGCAAATATAACATAAAAGGCTTTCATCCAGTTCTATAATTTTATACAAATATATTTGAGCTTGTCTCCAGTTGTACTTGGTATATCATCATCAAACTGAAACTGGCCTCATGGAGTTTACAGCCAGAACTTTAGAGGTAAATTTACAGTAGGGCTCCACGCTGCTTTGTTTTCTAGTCTGGATGTGATGAAGAAGTCATGATTTGGAGCTTTTGGAGACTCCACAGGGTTAATGCACTAAACAGGAGATGGAAACGCTTTTTGCAAATAAGTCCAGACAAAACAAACATTTAACTCCTGACTGATCAGCTGTTTCTGCTCTGCAGAAAAATTGCCCAATTTAATCTAATTCCTGAAGATATATTTTTTCTCACGGTTGGCCAAAGTCGTCTGATTGCTCTGTCCCTTTCTTGATAATTATTGTTTTCATTGCTGCCATATGTTTGTGAAGTTTTGGTTGTTGGATGTTGTTATATTAACACAAAAACCAATAAATATTGTTAAAATAATTGATTATTTTCTATATTGGTAAATGATTTTATGCTTGAGTTCTGCTTCTCTGTTGTTTGACACCCTGGTGTCTGTCTCTGTGTCTGTCTCTGTGTCTGTCTCTGTGCGTGACTATCAGGTCAGCCTTGGTAAATATCTCTATGCATTTATATTAAGTCAGACAATATGATTTTGATACAATGATTATGTTTGTGTGTTAATTTTGGTTTAGAAACTTTGACTACATATATTTCATTGTCTGTTTCATATATTTTAGACTTTTAGAATCTATGTGAGATAGTGAAAATCCTTTCGCTCTGTAACACATAATATCTTTGTAAGACATAACAAGGCAGGAGGTTTTTGTTGAATGTTCTGGAGAAGAGGCCAGGTCAGGATGGCCTTGTCCTTGTCCTTGGCTTGACATGCCGTTGTATTGATTAAAACTGGCGAATCAGCGGATCAAGAGGGCGGAACTTCCTGGAGGAAATCGACCAGCATGTTTTGTAAACAAATGTTAGTATTTTAATGGGTTCAGGGAGAGAGTCGGGGTTCAGACTTCACGAACTGAAACCCGTCTGTGTGTATCAGGGACATGAGTTTTTGAACCCGGAGAATCTCTGTAAAGTGCACATTTTTTGACATATTGTAATAAACTTGAGTAAAACTGAGAACTCGGACGTCTCCAGCTCTTCATTTCCCCATGAACGATCTGCGTAGAAAAATGGTGAGGTTTTTTCTGTTGGTGACAGATTATCAATTTTCAAGGTTTCCTCATGCAATTTTTCTAACAATATATGTTTAAAAAAAAGATAGTCAACACAGACACCACAACTCCACTATGCTGAGAAATACTGAGCGCTTTCTCTGGGGGAATAGGCCTAATCAGCACTGTTTGAATGGCTGAGCAGACATTCATTTACATGTAAAAGTCCTGCTTTTTAACAAGGTCAAGCTGTAAATGTCACTGACTGTGTGTTTCTTTCATCACATAAACCTGTGAAAATACACACATATGTGTCCATTCAGAAGTGAGAATGAGATAATTTGACACTTTATTAGCAAATAACAGGATGAGCCTGAAATAAGCCTCACCAGTAATCCACCAATAATCATGGCTGAAAGCTTTTCTGTGTACTGTCGTTCCCTGAGGGTCTGAAAGTGTAAATACATCTGTTAGTGTTTGGCCACATGACACTTGTAATGGAGATGATAAAACAGGCAGGTGTGCGGGGGAGATTAAACCTTGACAATTGAATATCAAAATATTAGCACACTATTTTTCTTGTTGCATTCTGGGGAAAACATCTTTTGTTATTCAGTGTATAAAAGATGGTTTTGTCATGGTGGCTGCTCACCCAAAACCAAGGGCAAGCGCTAGCTACAGTGGTGCACGCACACATACTTACACTCACATGATAAATGTGCACCTTTGGTGACTGTGTAATGCAAACTGGAGACAATGAGCCACTGGACAGAAGAGCAATCGAGCCCAAATTCACAGACTTCGCACATAATGAAGTGTAGTGCTGACAAAACTAGGATTTCATCTATCCATCCAAAGGCTTTTGCTGAATGAAAAGTATTTAATACATTTAGTATTTGAGCTGTGATAATTATTGAATTACCCATCCATCCATCCATCCATTTTCCTCCACTTATCCGGGGCCGGGTCGCGGGGGCAGCACAAAACATACACAAACCTTTTGAGTCATACAGTGATATTTAAACATTTATTTAAAGTGGCTGTCATGGTTAAATTTAAGGTCACTTTCTAATAAAGGCTGGGAAGAAATATTAAGAGGATTTGGAATTGAAAAAATTGAATATTACAATTCGGTATTATTCAAATTTCCGCATGGTTATACCATCAATACAACAGATCAGCTATTTAATTACAGTTGTGTCTATAATGTCATATATATATCCATTAATCACTGTTAAGCTATTGTCAATATTTCTCACATTAAAACAATGCCAGGAATAGGAATTATGCCCTTTGTTCAGCTGCAGTGCTTTTATTGTGAAATGTGTGTTTATAAAGTGAAAAATTTAACCAAATTTAACCAAGAAGTGCACTCAGTGGAAGGCAGATTTTGGTTTATTTGCACTATCACTGTTTAAATTCGACCACATTAGGCCTTTTGTATATTTTCTATATTATATATGTTAAATTCCACATTTGTATTTAAATATATTTATTCATTGATGTTCATACCACTACATGCAACAACTTATTTAACCTATTTAACATGCTGAAATATATTTTCTCCAAGGTGTAATATCTGTAAAAATACAAAGTACTTTCAGGAAGCAAACAAACAAACAAAAAAAAAATAATGAATGCCAAATAGTAGAAATATATGTGTAGAATGTATGTATATGTCTTATTTTTTATATTCTTATTCTGTCTTTTATATGTGTCTGTATCTTGAGCTGCTATGACGACTAAATTTCCCCACTGCGGGATAAATAAAGTCATATCTTATTTTATTTTATCTCAATTTCAAAGTGGTTGCTTGTCATCTTCAAACAGACCTGACCAAGCGAGCATTTTGTTATTTCAGCACCCTTTTCATATCTTTATTGCAATTAAGTCACAGCATGATATTATTGATGGTGTTTGGTTTTCCAATATATCTGGGGCTTCCACAGCGGGTACAAAGCATGTATTGATGGGCATTGTTGATGACGGCAAGTAAAGTAATGCTAATGGAAATGTTGTTTTGACTGGCCAGTCTCATGCAAGTAACATGAATGAACACAAATGTGATTCTGTGGTCAAATTGCTGGGTGCTGAAATGTAAAGCATGAGTGCACAGCAAATGTCCCGCAACAGAAAAGGTAAGGTTTGTTTTTGTTTTTAGCTTAGCCAACTAGCTGGTTTTGAGGAGTCAGTTGGTAATGATGATATAAAGCAGGGGTCTCAAACACAAATTACCTAGGGGCCGCTGGAGGCAGTGTCAAAATGACCAAAAAAAGACACAAAATAACCAAAAAATTACACAGAATTACCAAAAAAGACACAAAATTATTTTTAAAAAAAGACACAAAATGACCCCAAAAAAAGACACAGAATAACCAAAAAAGACACAATTTAATAAGACACAAAATTACCAAAAAAAGACACAAAATGACCAAAAAATGCGCAGAATTACCAAAAAAAGTAATTAAAGGGACCTTCCACACACAACAGGGTAAAGTCAACTCGAAATATCGTCACAAGGGCCGCAAGTTTGAGACTCATGGTATAAAGCAATCAATAAAACAGGTTTAATTTAAAATTATGAATCACTTCAACCATGAGAGGTCCTTCAGCATACAGTCATTAATGTTCAAAACTAAGGACGATTGGTCCAGTATTAGGAGAGATCAGCTGCAGACAGACAGACGGAGTCAAAAACATTGATCCAGGCGTAATGTTGCAGTGTTAAAATTACATTATTTTTCTACTATGCTGTGGAAATGCATCCCCCTGAATGTGTAAACACAAGTAAACATGGTAGAGGAATTGGGTTTGCAAAAAAGGCATAAAAAAACAGACTTACTAAAATATGATAATATCCACATAAAACTGAAGGAATAACTTGCAACTTGGAGACTTGCCATCACCCTGAGCCCTCCCTCCGGTTCATGTTTCAAAACGATGCTTATAAATTAGACCTTTACAAATTGGGCTTCAGGTGGTGTGAGTATGTTGCCAACAGAGACCTATTCGATTAATATCTCACTATGCAATCAGTGATCCGAAACATCTAGTTAACGGATCGATAAAATTCAAATCAGCCCTGTCCCGCTGCAGCAGGTTATGGTGCAATATGATGCAATTCAATACTGCGTGTTGCATTTGCACTGTAACTTGATTTATCTTAAAGTTGTGAAACTGCTCCGAAAAAATAAACCCAAACACTTCTTCATCTTCTTAAGAGAAAACTCTGGAGAAAATGTTGCAATTCCATCTTTAAATAATTCCTCATTTCTATATAATCCCTTGGTTAGAGGTCCTAGTTTTAACTATCACTCACTGTATTTATTAAAAGCTGCATCATTCTAAACTTAATAAGGACACATGAGACACATATTTTGTGTATGCATCTTGAGTGGAGATGTGTGACTCTACATACTGTCGGCTATTTCAGTACCATCTAGTCGACAGAGAGCCATAGATGAAGTTTTATAATTAAGTTCAGGAACAAGGATCACGCCTTAAACATACCCACTTTCCGCCACTGGTAGCCTATACTTAATCACACCTCATCCGTTCCCTTGGTCTCCGTTTGTCACATCCCTCCCACCCAAACCCCTTTTCTTCCTTTAACCCTCTGATGCACAACATGGGTCTAAAGTGACCCGATATGTATGAGTTTTTATGTTCTATATCTTTGCAATAAATTATTTTCATCATTCAGTATTCCAGGTTTTCCTCAATTAGTTTGTTATTGATCATCATACATCCTAATTTTATGTTTTCCTTTATTCATTTTTTAACAAAATCCCTTTTTGTGTCACTACTCTTCTAATGCACAACATGGGTGAAAAATGACCCATATCCATCTTTTAGCTAAGTGGCTTGCTAAGCTAGCTACTAAGCTAACTTCCTGGCTAAGTATTTAGCTAAGTAGCTTGCTAAGCTATTGAAGTAAATCTGTGTCATCAAAGTTTGAAATACAAAAGACATTGAATTTCTAGCACTGAATATTTATGCATTGAAATCATGTATCTGAATGTTTTTCAACGTTAAAAATTCAACCTAAAAAAATTCAACCGCAAAAAGCTAACTACTTAGCTAACTTCTTTGCTAAGTATTTAGCTAAGTAGCTTGCTAAGCTAACTACTTAGCTAACTTCTTGGCTAAGTTGTTAGCTTAGCAAGCTACTCCATATAGTTAGCTATGTAATAATACAAAAAACTTTTTTTCTTCATAAAATATGATGCAAAATGGAAATAATGATCTGTTGTTATCAAAAACAAGATATTTAAAGAATACTTGGAATATTCAATCATAAAATAAGTTGATATCAAAAGATAGAGCACAGAAACACACAGCAAGCATTAAATAACATGGGGAATGAATGCAGGTCATTTTTGACCCATGTTGTGCATCAGAAGGGGTGTCAATATGTTGTGCATCAAAGGGTTAACATCTCATCCCACCCCCCTACCCTCCTACTCAGAGAGATCCCCTCTCTATTTCACATTAAACATTTTCAAATTCATACATCTACTGGTGTGGTTCTTGTTGAATGAATAGGACTGTAAATGCAGTGACAGGAACTACAAGTCGGCTATAGTGAGAAGAGAAGTAAGCTAAAAAGTCTGAGTTTAATTCTAAATGCCCAGAGTTGTACAATAAAAGTAAACAAAACAAAAGTCTTCTTCATCATGTATTTATCAGACCAACTACAGGTAGATCTTCAAGAATCAATCAAGTTCTTAGAGTATCAGTCAACAGTGTGAAGACAATTCACTGTTATTTTAACTTCAAACTTTGATGATAAATTAAAAGCTTTCCAAAAAGGTTTCTTACCTGCTTGTGCATTTTCACCATCATCCTCATCCTCTTCCTCCGTGGGGACGGTATCCTCCATGCCCACCTGGTCCATCACAATACACTCTGCCACACCTGTCTGACATTAACATGGACAGATTAATTAAAGTTATACATTAAAGAATATTCTCCTTGTTGTCTGTCAAACTATATTACTAATATTCATAGTACATTTTCAGCTGAAAGGTGTCATGATAAAGGTCCCACTGTGGAGTGTTTTAAGTCTCGTCTTAAGACCCATTTTAATTCCCTGGCTTTTTAACTTTGTGTGAGTTTTGTGGTCCTGTCTTTTATTTGTTTCACTACTTTTAACTACGTCTTTTACTTATTTTACTATGTTATATTATCTGTTTGATTTCATTGTTTTATTTACAGCATCATTTTATATTTATACACTTATTTATTGCTGGTTGTTATATGAAAATGTTTGTTTTATTGTTGATTCTATGTACAGCACTTTGGAGACGTTTTTGTTGTTTAAATGTGCTATACAAATAAAGTAGGTTGGATTGGATGATATAATGTTTAGTTATTGTAAAGCAGGTTTGGGTGCTTTAAAACAGTAGTTCTCAACCTTTTTGAGTCGCGACCCCCAATTTAACATGCATGTTGTCCGCGAACCCCGCTCACTGAACAGAATCTAACATGCACAGTTGAGATCACCCAAAAAAGAAACAAAATGACCTAAAAAAGGAGACATAAAAGACACAAATTGACCACAAAATGATCATAAAAGACAGGAAATGACCAAAAAAGACACAAAATGACCAGAAAAAGACACAAAATGACCAAAAAAAAGACTAAAAAAAAAGACCCAAATGACCCAAAAAAGAAACAAAATAACCAAAAAAAGACACAAAATGACTAAAAAAAGACACAAAATGACCAAAAAAGACACAAATTGACCACAAAATGATCAAAAAACACACAAAATGACCAAAAAACACACAAAATGACAAAAAACACACAAAATGACCAAAAAAAAGACCTTAAGTGACCAAAAAGACTAAAACACATTAACACATGAACACAGTGGAGACAGAGCTGACTTCCAAAATTTATTTGGCGACCCCCAGAAATCATCTTGTGACCCCAATTGGGGTCCCGACCCCAAGGTTGAGAATAGCTGCTTTAAAAAATACCTGATAATAAACATATCAAAACACTCACAGCCCTTATTCATAAACTGTGCCTTTACATAAGCCGTCAGGACTTTTGCACTTTTGTGACATCTCAAATAAATAAATATATATATATATATATATACACACACAAGTAACAATATTGTGCAATGACAGTTCAGAGATGTATGCGTAGGACCCTGAGACACTGACCAATCAAAAGACAAAGGGCTTTTTCAGGAGGGGGATTAAAAGAGACAGCAGCTTAAACAAATACAGGTGTATTCAGACAGTATGACTAAAACAAAGTGTTTTTTTAACAATCAAGCACATGTTCAAGAAGTTCTTGCATAAACTCAAAACACAAGTATTTACCTGAAAATTAACATAATATGTCCCCTTTAATTGTAGAAATCACAGCTGTCACCCGCAATTATGGCACATTGTATCCAAAGACTGGTCTCCCCTCAAAAACAACAATATAAGGCAGGGGTCTCAAACTCAAATTACCTGGGGGCCGCTTGAGGCAGTATCAAAATGACCAAAAAAAGACAAAAAATTAATTAAAAAAAAGAAGACACAAATTGACAGAAAAAAAACTAAATTACTTAAAAAAGACACAAAATTACAAAAAAAAAAAAAGACACAAAATGACTGAAAAAACACTAAATTACTTAATTAAAGGGACCTCCCACACACAACACGGTAAAATGCCTTTCATATAAAATTCACATTAAACTTTCATGTCAAGTTGGGGGCCACAAAATATGAGTCATGAGGGCCGCAATTGGCTGCGAGTTTGAGACCCCTGATATAAGTCGTTTGTACAGGCAGCAAAATACGACTCATATTTATGTTTTAGACTTCTTACTGTTAAAACTGTCTTTTATAACACCTAACCAGGAACTTTTTTGCTCTAAACCTATGTCAGTGTTTTTTTAGCATAAACTCGCCGAAACTGCAGCCTTTTTTTACAACTGTGAACTGTACCTGAATATCTATTCTGTTGTTTAGGTTGGAGATCTTGTTGGTATCTAACTGAAATAGACCTTTTTCACAGCAGTGTGATAGCAGGAAAGTACAGGTGTGACTGGTGATATTAACGATGGCTGCATTCCATTTAGGAGAGCTGGTTTTGTCCAGCTGGTTGTCAGTCTTGGTTTGGTTCATGTTTACTCACTCTTATGGCCTAGGTCAGGGGTTGGCAACCTTTACTAGCAAAAGAGCCACTGTTGGCCAAAATAAGAGAAAAATTGTCAGAATTGAGCCACAAACCTTATTTTGAATGAAAATAAGTCTACCAACATGACTAATTGATCAAAATTAGCATTTATTAATATGATTTTGGAGTTTGTAATCGAAAGCTAGTCTAGCTAGGGAAACTCAAAACTGGACTTGAAGTTGGCCAAATGTATAAGTTAAGGCTTTTTTTCAGATTTTCGTAAGCTATGATGCACATTTTAGTTGACTAATACAGTCATGGGGAAAAAAATTAGACCATTGAAAAATGAAGAGCTGATATCTAGCCATTTTCCATGGTTTTTCTTGGTAATGATTTTGCTTTTTATCAAGAAAACATGGATAATGTCTAGATATCAGCTCTTAAATTAATCTTTTATGGTATATCTTTGTTGTTATCATTATATTTGTCCAAACAAATGGACCTTTAGTTGTATGAGGCATTAAAATGAACAAGAAACTGAAGAAAACAAGGTGGTCTAATAATTTTTCCATGACTGTATGTTAAAAAGAAATGCTTTATTGCCGCAAAAAAGCTTAACATTTTTAAAATTGAAGAATACAAATTGCTTTGGGCCTACAACAATGATAAATGTTGCCTACCCCTGCCCTAGTGGGACACTTTGCTTTTACTGTAATGAAAATGGGACATTTTGGATGACACACTTGGTATTTTAATTTCTGGTTTGATTTTCAGAAACTCCCTTGCCTTATACGTAACCATTCTGTGTGCCTTATGCTATCTATACATCAGAAGACTTTGGAAAGATTTGGAAAAGACTCCTGGAAGACTATCAGCTCACACCTGCTCACATCTAAAGACAAGTGTTGAGAGTTTTTAGTCCCAGCCTAGTCTCACACTGAGATTCTACAAAGACTCTTTCAGGGTAACTATTTACAAGACTACAACTAGATTCTTTCAGCATTTTTTCCATCATGCTCTTAGTAAAAACTTACTAAATGGAGGAGAAGCAGCTTTTGGCTCCAGCTGCTCTAGTGTGTGCAGTGGTTTTTGTTGGAAAAAATAAAAAGAAGAAGAGAAGAAGATGCCAAAAAAAAAAACCCTCACAAAGCTGAAAAGGGGTTTCTGTTTTTCTGACATGAAAAGCTGACTATTTTACAGTAAAAATAGACAAAAGGAAGAATAAAGGAAAGGAACATTTAGAAATGAATTCATGATATACATTTATGCCCTATTTAATTATAATTTGTTTAATTGAATAATTATATTTATCAGCTCTTTCAACTTTCATTTAGTTAATCATACATTAATCATCAATTATTTATGACTTATTTATCTATCTTTACTAAGATACAGCTCCCAAAAAAATCGAAATTACTACCTTAACCTTTTGATGCACAACATGGGTCTAAAGTGACCAGACTAAGTTTTTATATTCTATATCTTTTCAATAAATTAATTCCATCATTCAGTATTGCAGGTTTTCCTCAAATAACTTCTTTTTGATCATCATACATCCTAATTATTTGTTTTCATTTCTTTCTTTCTGAATAAAAAACCTTTTTTTTTATCACGACGCTTCTAATGCACAAGGTCATTTTTGACCCATGTTGTGCATTAGAAGGTGTTTATATGTTGTCACCAAATTCACTAATCACCAATTTAAAACCTGACAAAGAAGACACAAATATTAACTCTCCTATTTTGTTAAATTGGTGTTTTTTCCAAAGGAAATTATTATTTGGTGGCTCTAATAAGTCTCAAATGTTAAAATATGTGATTTTCCCAACGTAATCTGGTGGTTCTAACAACTCTTTTAAAGTTAAACCTTAAATATAAGACAAACATAGTTACACATATACTCAAATTGTTAATTTAGTGTATCAGTTTTTGTATTATACGATTCTCATGCACAAGGTCATTTTTGACCCATGGTGTAAACTTGATAACTTGATTTGTAGTAATACAAAAACATCTTTCTTCATAAAGTGTGAAAGGAAAAATGGATATAAAATAAATGGATATGTAATAAAGAAAGATATTCAAACACACAGCCAGCATGAAATAACATGGAAAATGAATGCGGGTTATTTTTGACCCATGTTGTGTATTGGAAGGGGTTAACAATGGACTCCTGTAAAACTCCCAGATTTACTAAAGACTTTCAGTTTTTAGTCTGGAACTGGGGAAATCTTTTGGTCTTAGCCCAGCATTAAATTGTCATTCAAGCTCCTGAGTGTACTGATATAGCTTCTACGTTTGTCAGTGAAGTTGTGTTTTGTTCAGCTGCTCACCTTCAGAGATTCTAGCTGCACCACCTGACATTTCTGAAGGAGTTCCACAAACAAGTAGATTAGCAAGGCCTGCAAAACAAAGGATAAAAAATAATGAAAAGTCAGTTCATGCATTCTGTATGTAGGCCATATGATAGGAAAAACATTGCACGCTCAGATCCGTGCATATACATTGACATAGACCAGCTTTCAGTCAAGGACCTTCTACATATTCCTCAATTATTTTACACGAGAAGTCATCATGTCAGTGGGCCGCTGTATAGACTGTTAATTATCTGCCCAGATTTGATTGGTGGACCTTTCCCTTACTGAATAAATAAAATTCAAAATAATCAACATACACATGGATGAGAGAGTAGAAAAAACAAGAACCTGGTTTTCATTAATGATGTGTTATTTAGACTGTACAGAACTAATCAGAGTAGCCGCTGTCTGCTTTCTCAGTGTAGTCTGACAGCATCTGTAGAATCACTGTGAAAAATGTTTGTAGAAATTACAGTAAAACACTGTCAAACTGCATCAGAAATAGGGCATAAAAAAAAAAAAAAATTGAATATCAACGTAGTAGATGCTTTTTAATTACCGTAAATCAAGAAATAGTACAAAACTTTGGTAACATTTTACAATAACCAACTAAGTGATGTTTATAGATGGTTTATAGACCAATTATTAACCATTTACAAAGTGTTTTCAACCAATTTTTTAAAGGTATATGAATCATCATATGAAACATGTTAAAATGAGTGCAACTAACACTATTGATAAACTATGAACTAAAAAGTAAAAAAAGGTAAAGTAAATACAAACGTACATTAATATGCCATCTATTTGTTATTTATAAATGATGTAGTTCGTTAAACATTAATAAATTATGTATTTACTATTCTAAATGGCCTATATACGGTTTATAAATGATGATAAACCATTAATAAACTATCTGTTTACCATTTATAAATGATGTAAAGTGTTACCAAAAATTTTAAACTGTAGAAAACACAGTTTTTTTAATGTAAAATTTAAGGAGAAATACCATAATGTCACAAGGATGCAATTACCCTAAAAATAAAGGGACTTTTCAATCTAAGTTACAGTTTTTGCTGATATTCGCATTTAAATTTAAAGTAGAAAAACCCACTCATTGTCTTTTTTACGGTGAAGTTCTGGCAACCACAGCTGTCGGTATTTTATCATAAGTAAATTAAATTATATACTTTTTTAAAAAAGTGATTATTTCTGAAGGAAAAATCTCCTGCAATGTGAGAACACCTGTTATGTTGAAAGACTGTATGAAGAGAACTGTAATGCATGTAACTCAACCATGTACCCCTCTCTTAGATATATATATTTTTTTTACGTTTCTCAGGTTTGATTCACAGGCAGTACTGACAGATATTAGTATCTCAATCTGACTTTCAGAATCCTAATAATATGCATGTTATACTCTCCAGACTCCATTTCATTTTAGGACATTTTTAGCCTTCTATGACTCCATTACCATAAATGACTATGATGACTCCAAACAAAGTGCATGATGGGAAGGATATTGTAGTTGGGTTAATTTCCTCTAGAAATAAAGACAGCGCCATTTTAAATGGCTAAAAAAAGAAATAAGCAGAACAGATTGAAACAAGAGAATCGAGAACAAGAAACCAAAGAAGAGAAAAACGATGGAAAAAGGAAACAGAAAGATCGCAGACAAGTTTGGACTTGCCGCGTCGGTCTGCTGTCAGCGTTGCGGTCAAAATTGCAGCTGAATAATCACGTAAGTGTCGCAGAACTATTTAAATCACATTCAAACTCTGTTGGTTAGCTGTTTCAAGTGTACCTGCATGGGAACGGAGGCCGAGGGGAACTAATTAGTGGGAGTAGCCAAAACACTCAGCCGGTTTCCAAAAAGTACTCACTGGAAACACCCTTTTATGTGCATTTCTTTTGTAAATAACTTTTTTTATTTTCCATTTTCATTGTACAACAATAAAATAAAAAAATACGCCCCCCCACCCCCCAACAACAACAACAACCACCATCAGCATCAGCGCTAATACCTTTCTGGTTACAAGCATCTTCCATTGTACCTCTATTACACACATACAGAACATAAAATAAACTAAGCCTCTGACTTAAAGACTGACTCAAGGAAGGTTAATACAATAAGTAAATAAAATAGTCGTTGCATGGAAGACATAATTTGTTAACAAATAAAGAGGTTAAGAATAATAATAGCAACATAAATACATACATGAAAAAGAAGAAGCACTGGTATATATTTATCTACAAATAACTAAATAAAAAAAATCAATAAAATCAATAAATAAATGAAAAATAAAAAAATAAATGAAAATAAAGAAATAAAAAAACAATAAATAAAAAAACATTTTATGTGCATTTCTAATGGTTCATTTCAACTCTAAATTCCCACAGACCAAACCAGTCTTCAAAGAAAGTAAGAGAGCGCTGAGATAATTACTTACTTGGACAAAGAAGCCAACAAGAAAGGAGATGAGGAAAGGCACCAGTCCAGCATGGGATATCGTTACCGGGAGACCTAGAAGTTGAAAAGACGTAGAAGTGATTGTGTTTTTGAATCCCACCTCAGTAGATCTGACTTTCTGTCAGCGTATCTACCTGCTTGTCCATCACTGTCTCTCACACACACTCCTTTCCGCTCTGGCTCAAACTTACCATAAAATTTTATGGATAGTGCTGATTTCAATATGAGATTTAAGTGATTGAACAAGTATTAACTTGGAAGGCCTCCACCTTTGTGGAACTACATGAAGACCCTGCTGAAAACAAAGTAGTTAAATGTAATGTACCATGTAATTTCCACCTCTACAAAAAAATCTCTTTGGTGTTAACTACACTTCATAAACCAGCCTTTAATTTGCTCTGCCAATGAAAGCCAGGAGACGGACAAAGCCTTAATTATATTCCAAATTAACTGATATTATGAAAAGGAAGTCTCACATGTTGAACAAGTTCAGCTCATCAGAGTTTTTACCACCATTTAACTTGAGTCAAACATGCCTATACACACTTTAAAACAATATACTGCTTTTGAGAATGTGAGAAAGATGTTTATTGTAGTACATTTTCAGGATGAAGTGTGTGGTGTTGAAGACTTTTTTTCTTTCTTTCTTAACCCTCTGGAGTCTCCAAAAGCACCAAATCCAGACTTCTTCATGACATCCAGACTAGAAAACAAAGCAGCGTGGAGCCCTACTGTTAATTTACCTCTAAAGTGCTGGCTGTAAACTCCATGAGGCCAGTTTCAGTTTGATGATATACCAAGTAAAACTGGAGACAAGCTCAAATATATTTTGTATGAAATGATAGAACTGGATGTAACTCTCTTATATGTTAGATTTGCAACCCTTTTTCACATTTGCAACATTTGAAATTCTTTATTGAGCATGATAGTGTTTTGAAAGTTAAAAAAAAGATTCAAAATAGCATTTTATGTTGGACTAAAGGACTAAAAAAGACACAAAATGACCAAAAAAAGACACAAAATGACTAAAAAAAGAAATAAAAAGACACAAAATGACTAAAAAAGACACATGACTAAAAAAAAAGACTCAAAAAAGACACGAAATGAGACGACAATAGGCCAAAAAAAGACACAAAATTACTAAAAAAAGACACAATATGACTAAAAAAAGACACAAATTGACCAAAAAAGACACGAAATGAGACGATAGAATGACCAAAAAACCCCACAGAAGACAAAAAAAGACTAAAAAGACACAAAATGACAAAAAAAAGACACAAAATAACTAAAAAAAACCACAATATGACCAAAAACAGAGACAAATTGACCAAAAAAGACACGAAATGAGACGACAGAATGACCAAAAAAACCCCACAGAAGACAAAAAAAGACACAAAATGACCAAAAAAGACACAAATGACTTACAAAGACACGACCCTACACAGGGTTATTGTAAAGTGTTACATACCATACATTTGGAATATATAAAACAATCTGAGTGGGTCCATTCTGCATAATGAGTACTTTTACTTTTGATACTTTAAGTACATTTTGATGCTGATACTTTTGTACTTTTACTTCAGTAAGTTTTGAATGCAGGACTTTGTTTTCAGTCTTCAGTTTCCTAAATTAAACTAGTCATCAGGTACGTTTACCTGGAATTATAATTGGTCGTGACCTGACAAATACAAACGTGTATTTTCCCAAAATCCATGATCACTTCATATATGAGTATGAAGTGGAGGTTTTTGTATTGTTTGTGATTTTTTTTTGCATATTTATGAAGAAATCAGATGTACTCACCTAAGATTCCAGTTCCCAATATTGTTGCAATGGTCAAGAAATCTAGGGAGACAAACAGAGCTTAGTCAGATGAATCAGAAAGTATTCAGACATGCAGACGGACTGGATAATAGCTGTGCAGAGAAAGGTCAACAGGTACTCATTACAACACATGAAAACACATTAAAAACAAAGAGTGTCAAATATGTTTCTCCTCAGGACCGACAAAAGTAATTATTTACAGCCAAGTGCAATTTTCCCTTCTGCTCGTATAATGTAAATGGCTGTTGAGATTGTGATTGAGGGGCTACATCAGGGATGGGCAACTTGGAGCACCCTCACTTGAAGTGGCCCTCAGTACAACTACATGCATTTGAGCATGAAATCTTAAAAGTGCAGTGTAAAAATGCACAAAATTACTTCTTGCAATTAATGTTGAATGTTGAAAATATTATAGTTTTTCTCTTTCTTTCTCTCTCTCTCTCTCAGGTAGCTGATGTACTTCCCCAGAATAATTTTTAACTGCTCGAAAGTATGGCGTCATATTTGAGTAAAAAGTTGCGCGAGAGATAACACGTCTGCACGCACATTATTTCGTGTCACGCACGCAGTTGAAATCTGCGCTCGTGACACGTCTGTGCTGAATTTATCACGTGGAGGGCTGGAAAATGACCAATCATAAGAGGCCCGGGGTCAGCCTTGGCCCCGCCCCCGATGTGTCAAAAGTCCTCGCTCCGCGCGAGCAGAGCTCCACTGCGAGCGAGCACGGGGGAGAATCTGCTTCACGCGGTTGCTGAATATGTGCGCCAAGATCAAAAAAGTGACACGAAATAATGCGCGTGCAGATGTGTTATCTCTCGCATGACTTTTGACTCAAATATGACGCCATACGAAAGACATCCAAACAAACATCAATGAAACGCATTTACCTCGGAAGTCGAAATTTCCAACTCGGATCTTTCCGAGTTTCGAGTGCAATCGAACGCAGCATCAGACTCTCCAGATTAAGGCTAATTAATTTATTTTCAAACTGTTACCTGTGCTGAAGATCTGCTGTGGCACTCTTATCAACAAGCATTCAAATAAGGTATTCTCAAATGTGTGCAAGTGTTGGCTGACTGCCTGTAAGGAATTATTGCGGTTTAGCCACCAAATATCAAAATAACATCAGATGCAAAGTTTCATCAAAAGGTAAATTCATTATCCACTTGGAGTGATCTATGCTAGGCTCGGCTGGCATCTATTTTTCATATTGCCATACCTAACTGACATTTTTCCAGGGTGGACAGTAAATTATAAGTGTGAATCAGCAGAGACCCCAAGATATGATTTCATCCCGATACTTGAGTCACAATGTGATATTATTACGATTTTAAGCATTTTGCGATATGGTGAGTAGTCAGTCTATTCATCTCACTCCAGTCTTTTTATTTTTTATATTATATATATATATATATATTTATATATATGTGTGTGTGTGTGTGTGTGTGTATATATTTATCTCGTCACCCTGTTAAAATAATCGCCTAACTCATTTTTTCAAGTTTTGCAGGAAACACAAAAACTTCACCAAAAGTGACATTTATTGATCATTTAACTCAAAAAGGATGTAACAAAGGATGGCTATTGGCATGTTAATAACACTGTGTGTTTTTGAACTTGCCTTTGTGACCTAAGCAAGATATGGTAACACTTTATTTTGAAGGTGTCTACATAAGAGTCACACAAGCCTGTCAGAAACATGACATGACAAGTATCATGAGCATTAATGTTACTTCAAAGTGTCATTAATGTTCATGACACATCCCATGTCATGTTTATGACACGCTCATGTCACTCTCATGTAGACACCTTCAAAATAAAGTGTTACCATATCTTGCTTAAGTCACAAAGGCATGTTCAAAAAATTGACTAAGTCACATTTTATATTGACTTAGGCATAATAAATCCGCTTAAGTCACACACTTGACATAGGCCATTATCTTAAAGGGGTAAAATCACATGATCTGATCAACTGAGGATGTAGGTGATTTTACCATAGGTGGCTATGAGGAGATGATTTAGGCAAAAATAAACAATTTTGACAAAAAAATATTTAGGCGATTGTTTTAAATATATATATATATATATATATATATATATATATATATATATATATATACATATATATATATATATATATTCGAACCTGGTCTCACAGGAATCCGTGAAATAGCCACGGATTTGCTTAACTCAAAATCCGTGGAATAGCCACGGAATAACTAAAATTTCCGTGAAACTGACACGGATTTCGCTACAATGCAAGTTAATGACAGTCATATCCCGTGGCTATTCGTGTTCCAAGTCACGTGACTTTCAAGGTCCCGGCGGTCAGAAAAAACAAAACATGGCAGACAGTTCTCTCATTTTTAGTGAAAAAATCAATATTTTGACTTAGTTTCTGCATAAAAATCGATTTTGATCACATTTCTAGCGAGAAATATATGTTTTATTTTCTAAATGTTCACTCAGTGAATGTACATAATCACTTTGTATGTTGGAATAGCCACGGGATATGACTGTCATTAACTTGCATTGTAGTGAAATCTGTGTCAGTTTCACGGAAATTTGAGTTATTCCGTGGCTATTCCACGGATTTTGAGTTAAGCAAATCCGTGGCTATTTCACAGATTCCTGTGAGACCATGTTGATATATTCCTAAAAGCGAGCCCGCTGCGGCCTCCAAAAAAAAAAAAAAAAATACTCTGAATGCTAAATATCAATTCTTTGCAGCCATAAATCGATATAATATTGCCACGCAAAACATCACAATACTATATGCTGTATTGATTATTTCCCCCACCTCTACTATCCACACAGTGATGCAGCTGTGAGAGCCTGTATTGTGATGACAACAAACAGCATGAACCAGCCCCTTTGTCACCACGTGTTGATGGTTGTATAGATGAGGCAGGTCACTTCTCTGTCACATTCAAATCCATCACTTGCTCTCTACGGACCTCCCATCATCACTAGAAATAAGCTGTCATTTTGAATCAGCCTGATCGTTTTTCATGATTCTCTTATCAATCCTCCTCTGTGCTCTCCCACCACCCCTGTGAAGATGGCTGAGGGACATATGGCGTCAGTAATTAGACATGTCATCATAATCTTTTTCATATTGTCTGTGTTCTCACAGCTGCCGGGGCATGTCATATAATGACTCAATAACTTTTGTTACACACAGACAGACAGGATAATAAGAGCGAGACAGGAACAGGGACAAAGTGACCTTAATGGACATTTAATGGTATTTTGATTTTGATTCTTCAGACATTTGTCCCATTTTTTTTATTTTTTTTTACACATGCTACAATTTGACGGCATAACAGCCTTTCAGAACATTGTTTCTAAGTCAAAAAGTAACCAAATGTTTAATGCACGTAAAATACTCACTTTCCAACGTTTTGCAGAGGTTGCTTTAACCCTTAATAGGGCACTCATTGAAATACTTGCAAATTCTAAATTTCAACCCTAGAGAATATTGGAAGATATTACATACAGCCAGAATGTGTAAAAAAAAACATACAGACCCGGGGGAGGGGCGTAATAATTTGAAAAATAAATTCACAAGATTAAAGTGGCAAATCTACGAGAAAAAATGTGCAGATTTATGAGATTTAAAGTGGTGAATCTGCAAGAAAAAAAGTTACTTTTTTTCCACTTTTTTATCGTAAATCTGCGACTTTTTTGCACAGATTTGCCACTTTTTGTTTGCTTGTTTATGTACAGCACTTTGTTGCGGCTGTGGTTGTTTTTGAAGTGCTTTACAAGTTGAGTTGAAACTTTGCATCTAATATTATTTAGATTTTTGTGGCTACACCACTCATATTCACACATTTGAGAATACTTTATTTGAATGCTTGTTGATAAGAATGAGTCACAGCAGATCTTCACCACAGGTAGAAACAGTTTGAAAATAAATGAATGAATGAAATGAATTAGCCATAATCTGGAGGGTCCTACTACTTTTGCTAAACACCAATTTTGACCAGCACAGACCCACAACAATACAACCACAGGTCTTTCTAACAGCAGACCCTGGGCCTCATGCAACAATAGGCATGTTCTTAAGTGGCTTAATTGGGTGATTTAGGACACCGATTTTCTTTTATTTTGAATTTTCAAAAATGCAATTCATAAGTGGTCCAGATCTGTTGTAGAAGTCATGTGCGGCTCGTTGTTATATTTAATTACTTTGAAGCAAGAAGCAGAATTTGAAAATTATGAATTATAAAGTAAGAGAAACTTAAGATAAGAGGATGAAAATGTCCTTGCATGATGTCGAATTATGACTTGTCATGTTTTTAAAAAAGCAAAGGTGTTACTAATATCATTAACAATGGCTGGGGCAAGTGGAGTCTGAGTTCCCGGCTCAAGGGAACCTCAATATCAGCTGTTGAGCTATGATGGAGCTTTAATCATTCACTTAATTATTTTTTTCAGATTTCCCAACCTGTCTCAGTCACCACAAGGACTCAATCCATCACCTCCCTAACCTCAAGGCCAGTGGTTCTCAACCCTTTTCATATCCCAAATTGATACACATTAGTTTGTGGATGCTGATTTGATAAGATGTCACATCAGGGACCTCTACACTGCAAAAAAGCCAACTTGTATTTTTTGGCCTAAAACAGTGATTTAAGTTGGTAAAACTTGGAAATATAAATTATTGACATTTAGGGCAATAATGTAAGTTAGCACAACAAAGGAAGCCAGTTGTCTGCTCAAAAACAAGTTTGTGAGTTGTTGTGACTTATATCTTTAAGTTGGGGTTCACAACAAGGGACAATAGTTCTGCTAACTCTTATTTCTTTGTTGTGAAATTTGGTCATTAGCGAAAGCTAGCAGCTAACTGATGCTAGCCGCTAACTGATGCTAGCCGCTAACTGATGCTAGCGGCGCTGCTTGATACAGCTACAAGAGTAGCCATTAGCGTATCAATGCTAACTCAAAATTGTGCTCACAACATTAGCTGACATTTCATAGCGGCGTTAGAATCGTGCCAGAGAAATTCAGAGTTGAGCAACTCAAAAACAAAACTTAAAATATTTAGTTTAATTGTCCAACTTAAAATTTTATCGAAGTTTGTTGCCTTGAAATTTTGAGTTCACCCAACTTTTCTTTTTTTGCAGTGTATCTGGAAACATATTAGTTGTTAGATATGATCAGCTGTCAACTTGATGGGGAGATAAGCCTGGAGGGAGTGAAACCTGTGATCTGAATAGTCACTCTTATGACTTCTATAATTAATTAAATCATGAAAATAATCTATTTCTGTTGTTCTAGGGACTCCCTGATCCCAGAGGGTCCCAAGACCCCTGGTTGAAAACCACTGTTCTAGACAAACTAGTTACATTTGATGAAATATGTAGAAAATAAATGCAGTATATTGAAAAAAAAACCTTAATATGTTTTGGAAATTAAAGCCAAAAGTCACCACTCTGCTGTCTGTAAAATGCTATAAATATATAATAAAATCTGTTAGACTACACAGCATTCACCATTTCACAAAATAACATCTTCTCAACACAAAAAAAATTCTACAAAAAATTGAAGCCACATGGTTTTCTTGATAATGTGATAATGTATTTAAACTATGCTTATTATTTTTCTACAGTCTGTGGACTCAATATCATTTATATGTGTATTTGTAACTTGATACCAGCTACCAGTTATACTTTACTCCAGACCAAGTTAAGACTAATGGCTTTCTTGATAATAACCAAAATAATTATCAAGAATCAATCTAATCATTTCAGGCATTTTAACCCTTGAAATGCCAGTTTGATTACAAAATGTCACTGATGAAAAAAAACACAAAAGACACAGTCTCAAGATTAAGAACAAAATTTATTTTGATGTATTTTTTTTATGCATTTGCAAACAAATGCTCCAGCCAAAAAATATTCATTATATGGAAAATAGCTACATTTTTGTGTGTTTTTTCTTTAAAAAAACAGTGACATCATGTAATCAAACCGGCATTTAAAGGGTTAAAATCCTCAAAATGATTGAATGTTTGGTAGTTTTGAGCAGGGCGAAAGTTGTTTAAGAGGTTTATGCAGAAAAAAGTGGAAAAAAAATATGAATCTGTAAAGTTTTTATTGTGTTTCTTTGGAAGTGGACATTTTCAGCAAGAAGGGTCTGAAAGGGGCGTAAATATGTACACAGTGTGTAATAGCCCCATTAGAAAAATTTCAATTTCAATTTCAAAATATTTCAAGAAGAAAAACCTTCTTCCAAAAATCATGCCATTTGCAGTATCACAGCCAAGATTTTTGCTAAAACAAAAGCGAAAAATGACAAATATGGCTGAAAATGTCCACAGTGGTCCCAGAGGGTTAAATGCATGCTGAATTAAGATGGTACATGTGAAGCATTCATTTATTATTATTTATTATATATTTAATATACCATTATTAATTATTTTATTGCTGAATGAGCAACATGTATTAACCCTCTGGAGTCTGAGCATATTTGACCTTTATACACCACATAATATTTACTATACTCATGTTTGGTATTTGGTATTTTCTCAGAACAACTTCAACATGAATAAAAAAAAATACACAAAAATCATGAAATCTGATATAAAATTATACTATTTATGACAATAAAAAACACACATATGCTCAATTAACTGTTTCAGACCTGAAAAATGTAAACATAGGTTGCAAAAATGAACATTTAAAGGTAAAATTCAAATATAATAAAACTATACACAAAAAAATACCATAAAAACATGTTTAGGCTATTCATAGGGACAGTGTTAGATGATTAGACCCCTTTTTTTCTATTTTTACAGAATGCCACTTCTACCTCGTCCCATCCTACTTTTACACTTGAATAAATATTTTTGTACTATCAAATTAAAACAATCATATCTTGTTACGGCGCTTTGAAAAAAAGCCACATTATCTGATCACGCCAGTGTGATCATAGACCTCAGAGGATTATTTATTTTTATTATATTTTTCCCACCGTTTGTCCTCGCGAGCGTTGTGTCCCGGCCCACCCCCTCCATAAAACGTCAAATGAATGCGCGCTCCTCCCACAATAATATGGAATTATACGTGTACATTTATTTACTTGTGACAAACCAAATGTCTCTCAATGTGGCATGGCAGCACATTTTCAACATGTTGTGAGCGGGTTTGTGTAGCTTGTGTCGGTGTTTGCCTCTAAACGTCGTGATGTGTGTTGGTACTCACAGCACTGCAGGTAAATAAACCGCAACTTCCAGTGTCTATCCTGGTTTTTCCGCGTGATTTTGATGGACAGAGTGCTGAGACTGTTGTCATGGATGGGACAGGGGCTTGTTTGGATTCTTATCTCCTCTGCATCGGTCGCCATCATTTTCATTACCCTATCTCTCCCCCCTTCACCTCCTCGCTCACTCTCTCTTTCCTCCTCCTCCTCCTCTCTCTCTCGCGACTCGTGAGCGCGCACGGTCCTCCGGATGATGCGCGCGGCCGGTTTGGATTTGAGTATGGCAGGGAAGGGCAATGTGGTGGAAATAACTACCTCTATTGAGTGAGAAAATGAATCAGGGCCGGTTCTAGGCAGGCATATACTGTATGAGGGGGGCAGTCAGAAATGTGAAGGTATGAAAATGCCGAATTGTGACTTGTCATTCTTGTCATTTCAAAAAAGCAAAGGTTTTACTAATATCATTAACAATGGCTGGGGCAAGTGGAGTCTGAGTTCCCGGCTCAAGGGAACCTCAAGCCAGAGCCGGCCCAAGCCTCCATGGGGCCCTAAGCAAAATTCAATTTAGGGCCCTCTATTTCTGCCAATAATATTGATTGTTGATCATTCACACACACACACACACACACACACACACACACACACATAACTTATGAGTTGATGTAATAAAGAAATAAACACAATGACCATGCTCTGCCGCTAACAATCTGTGCAAACAACATATTTCAAAAAAACAGACTGCTAGCACCGAACTTACTAGCAAACAAAGTGACGTTTTAAGTCATGTTTGCTGCTATCAAACGTTAAGAAAAACTTTATTTTGAAGCCAAAGTGAAGCTCAGTGTTACTCAAATACAAACACGTGTAGGTGTATCTGGTTCAGATACACATTGCCTCCACTAGGGGTACCAAAATATTTAGAGGTAAAAGCTAATTTAGGTCAATTTTGCTATCGGAAATTGACTAAATTAATATTTAATACTTTAAATGAATTAAAGTTACTCGATGGGGCACCACCTATTCACTTAGGAATAGGAAAAGATAGCAAATCATAGTTAATCAGTCTCATAAAGTTAACAAATTATCAATTTGGAACATTGATTATTAATTATGAATATAATTATAATCGAATTACCTTATTAATATTTAGTAACGGTTGAAGGAATTTTGAGTTCTTTTCCATAGCAGAGGTTAGCAAATCACTCATTCATGTGCAACATTAAAGGGAGAAGCATATTAATCCAAAAACATATTTATTCTAAATAAAACAAAGCAAACAGAACACACAATAACTAATCTAAAAGACTATTTACAGTGGAAATGTGAGTGAGAAAAAAATTGTGTAACAAAATGGCTGCCGAAAGGCGGTCATTTAAATAAATCAAAATGGCGGAAGCCCTTTTGTTCTTGAAGAACAATAGACCATGCGGTCTTGAAGGTCTATGTGTTGTAGGAAGCCAAATTAAAGTATATTTCATGTGGATTAGTGTGTGAGCAAATCAAATGAGTTATAGTTAATTTACATGTACAACTTGAGATATGTAGAGCAACATTAATCATACAACTTCAAGTGATCTAACTACACAAAATATCCCAACAAATATACTTAGACACACAACAGATCAACACCATTGATTAAAGCTTAACAAACTTGCTCTTGCTTACTAACTGCCCAGTACTGTACCACAGAGTCCAGAGTTGAAAGGGAAAGCAGAAATCCTTTTGAGGAAGAATCTGGTTCCTGGTTTGGTTTTAGTGGTTGTAGCGTTGTTTGCTGTTGGCTCCAGAAGCTTGGTGAGGGTCTCTGTGATTATGTCCAGGATAGATCACAGGCAGGAAACTTAGAAGCGTGGTGGTGGGCCCACTTGGTTTGGGGCCTCACCAGCCTTCCTTTAGAGCTGGAGACAGAGGGAAGATGTCTGATCTTCCTCCTGGAAGATCAGACCAGGACAGCAGGCATGCTGTTCCTCAGGGAGTTGAGAAGAGAAGAGAAGGGGTGGCTGCAGGACACTTTTGTGTCTCAACCTGGAAGTTGTATTTCCTGTTGGTATCAGCCAATGAGACGCCTTTAGGTATCTCCAGATACCTGTGGGGGTGGGGGTCGTTTGTCTTTGTTTGGAGGGGGACAAAGAACGACCTCCATCTTGAAGCATGGAGAGAATTTGTTGACAATAATAATCACTGCATTCAGTCTTTAATCCAAATGAACCTTCTGGAGTAGCTGTGAGCCCTACACACGTTAGCATGAATGTTAAGCTATTTAACCAACCGGCCAGTTAAAAGATGCATTTCTCTGATTTAAAAGAGGCATTTCTCTGATTTTTAACAAGCTAATTTGCTATCAACAGCTACACAAATCGCTTTGATAAACATTCCATGACCAAGACAAGCAAACATACCTAGCTGCCTTTGCCTTGGTGTTTTTTTCTCCTCTCCCTCTTCCCTTTCTCTGCCACTGAAGGATAACACACTCTGTTGACATAAAATTGTGTTTTTGTACAACACTATATGTATTTGATCATATATAATTCATCACTCACACATGCAAAAAATAAAAATATATGTTTTTGTTAATTGCTCTTGGGGGGGCCCCCTAGCGGCCACGGGGCCCTAAGCAGTCGCTCAGTTCGCTTATGTCTTGGGCCGGCTCTGCCTCAAGCTGTTGAGCTATGATGGAGCTTTAATCATTCACTTAATTATTTTCAGGCTGAAAATGTCCACTTCCAAAAAAAAAGTGAAAAAAACTTTACAGATTAATATTTTTTTCTGCTTTTTCTGTATAAACCTCTTAAACAACTTCCGTCCTGTCCTGTGAGATAAGAATCCAAACAAGCCCCTGTCCCATTGTAACATCCCACACCCAACATATGGGGCACATTTTTTGTGAACGCGCACACTGCTAGGTCTACTTTAAACCTTTAAAGGATACAACTGATATTGTTTATATTCTGCCCCCAAACTGTCTGACAAATCCCAGATCCTACATCACATTATTTCTGGTTTAAACCGGCTGTTACACAAAAACAGACAAAAAAAAATTATACCAAATTAAATTTATTTTCTATTCTCTTTACTTTCTAATTTTCATTGATTGTTGGTGTAGGCCCAAATAAATTTGTCTTACTGAATTATAAAAATGTGTTGCTTATATACGTCATTACATTTCATGCTATTTTTACATTTTAGTCAACTAAAATGTGCTCCATGGAGTAATAAAGTCAAGGCTCTGAATTTTGCCAACATCAAGCCTAGCCGAGCCTGGCTGCATTCTGACAAAACCACAATAATCATACTAATAAATGCTCATTATTGTTTATTGTTAATTGTTAAAATGATCCCCATTAGCTGTCACCAAAATGGGACAAGCTAGTCTTCCTGGGGTCAATAAAAAAAAAAAAACACTTAACAATGATAATGTAAAAACAATGGGTAACACTTTACAATAACCATCATTTATAAATGGTAAACAGATTTATTAATGTTTAATCAGCATTTATAAACTGTATATAGACCATTTAGAATGGTTAATACATAATTTATTAATTTTTAACTGACTACATCCTTCATAAATGACAAATAGATGGTATATTAATGTAAGTTTATAGTTACTTTACAATTAAGAAACCAATAAATTATAATTAAAAGTTTATCAATAGTTTTAGTTGCACTCATTTTAACATTTTTAACACCATATTAAGTATGTGAATGATTTTGAAATGATTCATATACCTTTGAGAAATTGGTTGAAAACATTTAAAGATTAAATATGTATAGCACTTTGTAAATGGTTAATAATTGGTCTATAAACCATCTATAAACATCATTTAGTTGGTTATTGTAAAGTGTTACCAAACAATGAAACATTGTAGACATCATTAAAAATCATCAGAAATTATTCAAATAAGTTATTAAATTCACAAGTATTACATTCATTATTACATTCATACAGTCCCTTCTCTACTCACAAATTGAAATAGTGCATTCTCAAATGGTACTTGAAATATATTTTACTATTCATCTTACGTTTATTCAGTGCATTATGACCTATTAGTATTATGGATAGGTTCATTTAGACTTAGTAGGCTGTTTCATCTTCATAGTAAGACTCAAAATAAGGTATGCGGCTCCAGTATGATATTTTTCTCTTTTTTTGGCCAACAATGGCTTTTTAGTTAGAAAAGGTTGCCGAACCCTGGTGTATGGGGATGAGCAGCACCATACAGATCCACCAGCATGTTAAAATGACAACTAGCATATAATTTAGCGTGCAGACAAGGAGCTCTCCTGGGTCACATGCAGCACCCACAGCTACAAATTATACAGGCGACTTCTCAGAGCAAAAGCCATAGAGACTTCAATTCCATGAACCACAAAGTATTGCTTTAGACTAATGGTCTGTTTTAAATTTTATTGCAACTCATGAGGTATAAATAAACATGAAGAGTAATGGTCCCACAAAGCTCTATAAAAAATAAAATACAAACTGACAGAAACCTATGGCAAAAAAAAATACCATATACACTGCAAAATAGCCAACTTTTTTGGCCTAAAACAGTGATTTAAGTTGGTAAAACTTGGAAATATAAATTATTGACATTTAGGTTTGAAAAGAAGAATTAATAAAAAATAGAAAAAAATAAAAAAATTCTCATCTAGCAAAACATTTATCATGGAATTATTACCAAGGTACAATAATTAAGTGGAGGACAAATAGGCTGAAATAATGCAAGGCTGATATCTTAAATTTAAGAATATTTTGATGAGTGATTATATCCTTTTTCTAATGGTTGTAAGTTTTTGTGTGTGTAATCAGGTGTAGTCAGAATTGCTATGTACACTGTGACCAAACCCAGAAGATATGTCATAGTGTAGTGACACGCACAGAGTGCTTTTCCCGCTTAACGGACATTTTTATGGTGACACTGAAAATTCAGTTTATTTTATATGAAGTGTGATTACACATATAGTGCAGCCTATTATTTAATATAAAGTACAAACCAACAGTCTGAGGTCTAAGTCAGTTATTAGTGCGAAACAAAGTCACTTAAACAGCAACAGTAGCAGCTGCATGATCAGCACCATGGACAGCACCACAAATGCAAGAACAAGACTATGTGGCAGCGTCGAACTCAAGGGACATTTGATTTTACCCCCTCATATAACTATTAATGGCTATTGGCAAACATACACTGGAAAATACCTAATATTTATAACCATGTATAAACTGGAAGATAATTCAATAACTTACACAAAAAAATATGTACCTACATACAGTAGTGTTCAAAATAATAGCAGTCCAATGTGACTAACCAGATCAATCCAGGTTTTTAGTATATTTTTTATTGCTACATGGCAAACAAGGTACCAGTAGGTGCAGTAGATTCTCAGAAAACCAACAAGATCCAGCATTCGTGATATGCAGCTCTTAAGGCTGTGCAATTGGACAATTAGTTGAAAGGGGTGTGTTCAAAAAATAGCAGTGTCTGCCGTTGACTTTACAAACTCAAAACTTGTTTCTAGAATTTAGCAATCCTGTGAATCACTAAACTAATATTTAGTTGTATGACCACAGTTTTTTCTAACTGCTTCACATCTGTGTGGCATGGAGTCAACCAACTTGTGGCACCTTTCAGCTGTTATTACACTCCAAGATTCTCTAGCAACATTCCACAATTCATTTACATTTCTTGGTTTTGCTTCAGAAACAGCATTTTTGATGTCACCCCACAAGTTCTCAATTGGATTAAGGTCCGGGGATTGGGCTGGCCACTCCATAACATCAGTGTTGTTGGTTTGGAACCAAGATTTTGCTTGTTTACTAGTGTGTTTGGGGTCATTGTCTTGTTGAAACACCCATTCAAGGGCATGTCCTCTTCAGCATAAGGCAACATGACCTCTTCAAGTATTTTGACATATGCAAACTGATCCATGATCCCTGGTATGTGATAAATAGGCCCAACACCATAGTAGGAGAAACATGCTTTACTGTCTTCACTGTGTACTACCCAACTGCACAGCCTTAAGAGCTGCATATCACGAATGCTGGGTCTTGTTGGTTTTCTGAGAATCTACTGCACCTACTGGTACCTTGTTTGTCATGTAGCAATAAAAAATATACTAAAAACCTGGATTAATCTGGTTAGTCACATTGGACTGCTATTATTTTGAACACTACTATACATACTTCCTTCAATTTCAATTAGGTTTGATGTGCTGATTATGTAAAATAAATGTATGTCCTATTGAGTTGTCTGTCCAGTTGTCTGTAACACTAGAAGGAAATAGGCAGGTGTTTAAAATGTTCTTTATTGCATTAAAAATTCAAGACAAAACATGCCAGAAAAATCCCTGCTTAATCTACGGAAGTAATTATTTCATGCATATAGAAACCAGGCCACACTGAATCACCACATGATTCAAATAATAATAGCTCGACTTACTCAAAAAACGTTTTTTAAAAGTTACAAACGAGACACATTTTTTAAGTACAATTCAGAAACCTAACAACAGAGTTAACAGAGTGCAGTGTGAGCATTAGTTCTGGTAAATGCAAAGGTTTGGAGAATTCATTTGAAACAGAAACATCACAGAGAACATTCACAATTTTGTGCAAATTCCACAATACAGCAGTTTCCAGTATTGTTTAATCATATTAAAAATGATGTAACATTGCATATTAGGTCAACCTAAACCTCCAAATGTTTAAATAAATTCTGTACACAGTAAACAGTAAACAGCTCATGGTTCAAGTATTTTTCAACCTGTGAGTCGAGACCTCTTAAGAGGTAGGGTGCAGGCCCTGGTTGTGCAATGATGCATTTTGTATTGCAAATCATCACATTTATGTAACGTTGTGCTTTATCACCTTAGTGAAGGCCTTCAAAGGTACCGCCAATCATTAATTAAGCCAACTCAAAAGAGAAAATAAGGTTGAGAACCATTTGAAATCTTTATGTACAACAGTTTAACATAGAAACATGAAGTCATAGCACAGTAATGAGTAACTAACGAGGAAGTTATGGAGTGTGTGGATCATGCAAAACAAAACAGATTCATGCTATGAGGCAGACTTGTCATACTGTAACACATCAGGGTTCAAAAATCACTTTTCAACTTGTCAGAAATCTGTAAAATGTGTTATAATGGTGTGATCTGTGCCATTGCTACATTGTGTGCAGCAGTGTCTTAGTATATGGTTCAGTGATGACTGACTGATTAATTTACTGACAGTAGTGATGTACTAATGAAGCCTCATGAAGCATTTTCTTTATTTTCTGATTCCACTAGATGGCGCTCTATGTTCAACAAAGGACTGAAAGCACAATTAATTACTATTGCTTGAGTCTTTTTCTTTAAACTACACCGTAAAAAAATGGCAGCTGTGGTTGCAAGAACTTGACCGTAATAAATACTGTGCAACTTTTTCTAATATTACGGTAAAAAGATATTGGCACTGTTGATTTTGTTGAAGTTTTTCCATCAAAAGAAACGCTGTTCTGCCAAATAATAATATAATATAATGCCATATAAAAAAACAAGAAAATACTTTATAAATGCTGCATAAATTAAAGATTTTACCATTAAATATTACAGTATATTTTTGTTAGAGATATGGTGTTAAGTACATTTAACAGTGAGAAAAAGTATTTTTACAAAAAATAAATGCAAAAATTACAGTGATAGCTTGTATATTACAGTTAGGGATGCACGATATTGGATTTTTTGCCAATATCCGATATGCCGATATCTGATTGTACAGCAATTAAACCCAAATTGAATAAAACTACATGTACCTGCAGACTGCTGCTTAAATTCAAATTTAACTTAAAACAGGAGCCCAATATGTGACTACTCAATCTGCACGGTGCAAACAAAATCACAAAGAGTACAAAAAATATAATAATCAGAACATAAATAAATAGGTAGGCTTTTTTAAACCCTGTTTTGGCTGATATTAGATTATATTTATGGTGTTTCATTGTTACTGAAACTAAATTAACTTATCATTTTACGGTCTTTTACTGTCATGATTTAGCAGTTTTTCACCGTAAAATCTACAGACATTTTTTACAGTGTAAGAGCGCCATCTAGTGGACTCAGAAAATAAAGAAAATGCTTCATAAGGCTTCATTGGCACATCACTAACTGACAGCATGTCAGTTACATGTTGTCCAGGTGCTGCTTACAGTATGTTAAGTTAATGCCTCATTGACAGCATCTATATACAGTATGTCTCAACATTAGACAATACACAATATACATTGGTTTTATAAAATGCACAAAATCAATCAACAATGCAACTTCTCTCTCGAATATGAGTTTATGCTGATTTGAAATCAATATTTCTAATTTGTTCATTCCTAGAAATGGTGACCAAAATTTAATTTTTAGTCCACTGATGTGCTTGATTTGTATGCTAGCGCCAACTAGTTATAGTGAAAACTACATGTACATTGATCTGATTCTAATAGTGCATTACATCAATGGGAATCTAGAGCTTAATCAACTATTTTTGGTATACCATTCAACATTATACTTGTAAATTAAAGCATTTTTTTCTGATAAAAAGGCACATGATTTAAAGCAATGAACATTAATATTTTTTTATCCCTGAAAAGCTTTGAATTTCTAATGCAAGTCTGCCTATTTACAAACTGGACAATCAAATACAAATTAGCAATTTGCCTTACAAAATTTATGTATCAAATCTGCCTTGCAAGAGACTTTGAGACTAAAAATAAGTCATTTGAATGCATCATTGTAACTGTGGAAGCACTACATACTAGAATAAACAGATTATCTGGGCAAGGAAGGAAGCAGTTATAGATAATGCTGTTCGTGTCTTTCTATCCTAAATCGTTTCTCACAACATTTACAAAAATGTGTTCACTCTACAAAAATCATTTAATAAGAAATCACAAGCCCATCTCCATGCCCTCCCACCTTTCCATCATGCTAAAAAAGTCTGTCACATTCAAACATTACAAATAAGTTAAGGTATGATTTTTTCCCCCATATTATAAAATAGTGCTTTACTACGGAAGCTGATGGCAGCTGTGCTTGCAATGATTTTTTAAGTGAAATTATGTTTCTATTTCGAGAAAACAAGCTTCATTTCCTGTTATACAAGATTTGTTTCCCAAGATATTGAGATAACTGACCCTTCTTTTCCTTTTATCACTTATAATGTTTGTGTCCAATCAGTCAACAGTAAATTTATTGTAAGTTTATGTGTAACCTTTACTGGTTTTTCAAAAAAAAATACAAACAGTATATAGAAATTAGATTAAATGCATTATATTCCTATAGTTATATAACATGTAACTGTGTCTTTTTAAAAAAAAAAAAAAATTCACAATACCAATAGGGAAATGTATTTACTTTTTGATTTTGGGTTGCTGACAATAAATAATAATTCCTCACTCTGACTGATACATAAATCAACATCTTTACCTTTTTTCAGCAACCCCTAAAATCAGACATTTCCCTTTAAATTTTGGGGTCTTTTTCGTTGAAATTTTGTTGAAATTAAGAATGAATTATCCTGTTATCTTTAGATAACTAAACATGTTTTCTTGAGATAATGAGTTAATTATCTCTATCGGAAAGGAGAACAGCATTATTATTTTTTTAAACTGCAACCACGGCCGTTCTCAGCTCCCGTATGTTACTCACATCTTTTCACACACTAACACTGTTCTAGCAAACATCATGCCTAACTACAAAACCCCTGATGCCCCATTTACAACTACTGTTTATATAAATGTTGAATCACATGACCCTGTGGAGTTTGAAAGGATTACTCGAGCTGCTGATCTGTGGTTCTGCAGCTTGGGTTGGCTAGATTAAGCGACTTGGTTCGAGTTTGAGAACCATAAACCAACACCATTGCTCTTCCTTCCACTAACAATGTTTTTGGAACATCATTTCACAATATTAATTAGGTATTAAGCGGTAACAAAAAATGTATTGCTCAGGTCTCTTCGTGCTCGTGCAGGCTATTAAAGCCAGCACGTCAGCCTTAGACTCCTAAATCTCTCGTCATGAGCAGAGCAAACGGCTGCACAATGAGAGAGATGGCTGGATGGTGGCATTAATTAGGGAGAGAATGTGAGGAGAATAAAGAGATAGAGGAGGCAGACAGATAACACTGACTGTTGCCACTTAAAACATTAAGAGTTTGCAGAGAGCAGCGCAGGCGTTGAGAAAATGGGAGAGAATGACAAGTGGAGATAGACAGCAATTGTCAAACAGTGCATAATGGTTGTAAATGCATCCAGCTGGAATTACTGTGTGTTGTGGTGCCCATTCTGCTGTTTATCTTCACTTGTGTATGCTAAAGCATTGGAGTGTTTCACCTCATTTACTCTGTAAGATTGTTATGAATGCTACAGAGGACTGCTTTCTGAGTAGCCAACTATGGCAGCATTTAGTAGCTGTTTTCAAGTATTGGCTGACTCATATTAGAGTAGATTATTAAAAGCTTTTTCTCCCTCAGATTACAGACTTTTAGCATGTTTGTCAGAACATCCTACTTTTGACCCTTTGATGCACAACATGGGTCTAAAGTGACCCGATATGTAAGAGTTTTTATGTTATCTTTGCAATAAATTATTTTCATCATTCAGTATTCCAGGTTTCCCTCAATTAGTTTGTTTTTGATCATCATGCATCCTAATTTTATGTTTTCCTTTATAAATTTTTTAACAAAACCTGTTTGTGTCGCTACTCTTCTTGTGCACAACATGGGTGAAAAATGACCCATATCCATTTTTTATCTAAGTAGCTTGTTAAGCTAACTACTTAGCTAACTTCTTGGCTAAGTAGCTTGCAAAGCTTACTACTTAGCTAATTTCTTGGCTAAGTATTTAGCTAAGTAGCTTGCTAAGCTAAATACTTAGCTAACTTCTTGGCTAAGTATTTAGCTAAGTAGCTTTCTAAACTCCCTACTTAGCTAACTTCTTGGCTAAGAAGCTTTCTAAGCTTACTACTTAGATAACCTCTTAGCTAAGTATTTAGCTAAGTAACTGATAAGCTAACTACTTAGCTAACTTCTTGGCTAAGTAGCTTTCTAAGCTAACTACTTAGCTAACTTCTTGGCTAAGTATTTAGCTAAATAGATGATAAGCTAACTACTTAGCTAACTTCTTGTCTAAGTAGTTAGCTTAGCAAGCTACTTAGCCAAAAGAGTGAGCTATGTCATAATACAAAAACTTTTTTCTTCATAAAGTATGAGAGGCAAAATGGATATAATGATCTGTTGTTACCAAAAACAAGATATTTAAAGAATACTTGGAATATTCAATCATAAAATACGTTGATATCAAAATATAGAGCACAGAAACACACAGCAAGCAATAAATAACATGGAAATGAATGCGGATCATTTTTGACCCATGTTGTGCATTAGAAGGGGGGTCAATATGTTGTGCATCAAAGGGTTAACCTTTCATTTCCCTCCATTATCTCCCATATTTAGTTATAAATCTCCGTAACTGCCATATCCCCCATCGTCCTGCTGCACTATTGTCAGAAATAATGCACTGAATTTGTAGTCCGTGGTGTCAGAAGTACTCAGATATCTTGAAAGTACTAATACCACATAGTGAAAATACGCCACTATGAGCAGTGGTAGATGTAACTAAGTACATTTTCAAATACTGTAAGCCTACTAACTAAAATCAGTGTTTAATGTTTTTTTTTATTTTACAGTATAAAAAAAACATACTGTAAATAAAAATACAGTAGTTCTACTGTAAAAAAAACAACAACAGAAAGTTACTTGTTAATTGCTGCCAATAAGTTCCTGTAAAAATCACAGTAAATTCTTTACAGTGTACATATTCTGAAGCCAAGGTACTGCCCCAATGACAAGCTGTTGTACACCATAACGTACAAATTCAGCACATTATTTCTGAGAGTGCCTCCTACAAAGGACACGGAGCCACCAACTGCTCTTTATCACCTGGCAATGAGGAGTTGTACCAGTTTTACCAGCAGGAGCAGCTACTGTGAGCAACAAAGGACATTCTCCCCCACCAGCTCTCCACCTGCTAACACCACCAGGCTGATGTTTGTGCTGTAGGGGCTCCGGGCCAAGCCAGAGGCATTGGTAACCAGATATATAACCCAGCTCTCTGCAGTGATGACTGAGTGTTTTATATGTCTGTGCTGCTTGGACACTCTAATTGCAATCAGCTGTAAATACACAAAACTTAAACAGTTATTTGGACTTTTAAGAAGCTGTTTGTTCACTACATTGCAGGATGGAAAAGACAAATTTTAGTCTGTATTGCTTAAAGTATGAGATTCCTTCCATAACTGTGTTCTGATGTTTTAAATGTGAGTTATTGCTCTTTATATAAGCGACAGGCCATAAGATGCTATGGCTTACAGTGTTTTTTAGAACAGCCAAAGGGTGTTGACGGTAGGCTGATAATAAGATGGCTTATTGCTGAAAAAGGCCTTTAGAGATTACTGGGTATTGCAATTTTACAGTTGTTAGATAAAACAATTGTATAATAAATCCATTGTAAAGATTTGGGAAACACAACTTGGGCAAAATAATAACTATTAAGGTACATTATTATTATTCCCTTTGAGTGATGGATGTCTTTCTTTTTCTTATTGTAAAGTTTTATTTCCAATGCAACAGAATATTTGATTTCTAAAACTTGTTCTTTTTGAGTGTCTGATATGTCCCCAAGTTAAAGGGGTCATTTTGGTGGTTCATAAAACACAATTTAGTTAAAAAGAAAAAGAAAATGACAGAGAGAAAGCTAATATACAGCATTAGGCTGTTAAAATATATGTCATAATGAATCACCATTATCGGCATTATTAAATAAATGTGATAATTTGAAGGCACAACAATTGCCCAATTTAAGGTGTCTTCTGGTATAAACCACGGCCTTATTTGGTCTTCTATGCCAATACAGATACAGATAATGACGTCTCTGTACACCTCTCTTAGGATGCTGATTATACAGATAAACAGTGTTTTTTGCGTCGTTGTGCTTCCCATATCTCTACAGTGTCATTGGAGAGTGCAAAGTAAGCATAACCCATTAGCCAGAATGGCTTCAATTACAAGAATAAGACCCTAATAAGGCTATAAAATATCAAAACTTCCCTTTATGGGCCCAAACAAACAATAGGAGCAAACCTGAACAAACGGTACTTTTTTTCAGCTTACACCGTGTGTATATAAGGATGGACGACGTGTCAGCTGCCTGAAAGTGAAGCTAAAACATCTGCTCTGTTGAGTTTTTACGTTCCTTATTGGAAATTGCTTATACTTCTTTGACTTTTTCCCCCCATTGTTCTGTTGCTGTTTTTTTTTTTTTATCTTTGTCTGGTCCTTCCTTTTTCGATTCTTGTTATTTTTTTATTGCCCTATATTTTCAAAAACTGCTTATGGACAAGTGTTGCGAATTAGCACGCACTAAAACACTTAAACAATCCATCTGGTCTGTCTAATGTAATTGCTATGTCCATATCAAATAACACTAAATAAAATAAAATAAATCTTGATCACACCCTGGTGGCGAGCTGCAGTTAAGGCCAGAAATCCTGCCCCCTCCATGTTAGCAGATGCGACAAAGCTAAAAAAAAAAAGGGCATGTCAAAGATGTTTTCTGTCATTTAGGTAGTTTTTATCATGCTGATGTTTATCAGCAAGTAAGTATATAAGTATGTAAGTATTTTAATTCTGATAAGTAGGGGCGGGACCTCGATACTGTAGCTCCACTGCCCAATCCCTACACTGAAAAAAAGAGATTTTTTGGCCCTGTAATTATTATCTCAATCATCTATATAAATTCTACAAAGAAATACAAATTCAGTGCTTTTACTTTGAAATAGCAGTTTTTCATGTAGTGCATTACTTAGTGAGTGTTTGTTATTATGTGTCCTCAGTTTTGTATGTAAATTGAATAATTTGTTCCAAGTAATATTCACTAAACCAGTTTATTGACTGAATTAGTTAATATTTCCAAGTAAAATGTAATTGAGGGACATCAGTGAATCTGCAATTTACTTGTGTATTTTTATTTTTTTTTAATTGAAAAGTGGTTCTATTAGATAGATATTACTTAGAAACAGCCTGAGTAAAGATTACAAACACTTTCTGCGTGGAAAAAATTTCCTAGCTTTTTTTAAGTAAATGTCACTCCAATTTTTTTCAGTGTACAGTGCAGACGGGATATTTTGACTATATTTTTATGCAGTGGAATAAAGAGAAGACACGTCATCCATCTTCATGTACAATCTATGGCTTACCACTATCTCCCAGCGTCTGCAACTGTGTTAACACATGCAAACAATTTTTTTCCCCGAACATGGCTACACCTATACAAATATTTTCCTTACATATTTAAATCAAGTCTATCTAATTTTAAGTGTCTGAATTGGTGCTTTAGTTCTCCTGTGCTGGGATTTGTTAGGATAAAAGTCTTTCAGACAATAAAACAAGTGGCTGGTGAAGGACAAGACATTTTTTTTCATTTAAATTAATAGTATAGTGCAATTTAAACAACCCCATTGTGTCAATATTATTTGCATATCTAAGAGCCAGTGTGCAACAAGTTAGTTTAAATACATTCATAAATCAGAAAATATTTTTTCTTATACAACCCTTGATAAGAAACTCATTCGAAACCACTTCTGACTAGATTGTGGACTGCATATTTTTGTAATTAGTTCAATATTGGGAATAAATGACACTATGGGGTCTGAAACTCTTGTCTGTTGAGCGCTGTCAATACTCATTTAATGTGTGCATTCTCAATTTTTCCAGGACTGTTCTATTATGAGTGAGATTGGAGTTTTAGAAGACGCTCAATTGATTTTTCATATTTTCAATGCATTTTAAACTTAATCCTCTGGGGTCTATGATCAGATAATGTGGCTTTTTTCAAAGCGCAGTAACAAGATATGATTGTTTTAATTTGATAGTGCAAAAATATTTATTATAACATAAGTGTAAAAGTAGCATGGGACGAGAATGGCGTGGCATTTTGTAAAAATTGAAAAAAGGGGTCTAATCATCTAACACTCCTCCTATGGATAAACATGGTTTCATGGTAATTTTTTGTTTATAGTTTTATTATATTTGAATTTTACCTTTATATGTTCATATTTGCTACCTATGTTTACATTTTTCAGGTCTGAAACAGTTCATTGAGCATTTTAGTTTTTTATTGTCCTAAATAGTATCATTTTATTTCAGATTTCATGATTTTTGTGCATTTTTGGGGCTCAATATGTTAATAAAGTGGGTTAAAGTGAAAAATAATAGTCAGATCATGCTGAAGTTTTGCTGAGAAAATACCAAATACCAAACCAAATAGTAAATATTATGTGGTGTATAAAGGGCAAATAGGCTCAGACCCCAGAGGGTTAATTGACTTGATCAGCGGCAGTTTTGCTCGAATGCCTCCAAGTTCTCTGGTGGCTCTGTGTTAGCCGAGATCATTTTGTGTCATTTGGGTAATTTTCAAACAAGTCCAAGCCAAAAGACACCAGCCTCTCAGCCGAGCGGATGGCCCTCAGGATGAGAGACAGAGACTGGTTCATGGTGCTGTGGCAATATACTTCCTTTTCTGCAGAGTTGCGTTTCACTGCTTTGCTGGTCACATTGCAATGCAGGACGGCTTCCTGTGAGAACCTGAGGATGGAAAACTGAGGAGTCTTCCCCGGAAGGCTGTATAACAGGTTCCTATAGAGAGAGAGAGTGGAGTGTGTCAATGAATAACTTAGTTCATACAAGCAGAATATGACATCCACCCCCCTCCACGCCCCCATCAACCTCCTGTCCACGCAAGCAATGAAAGCTACACTGAAAAAAGTGAAACATGCAGTTTTTAATTCAATTTAAATGAGCCATTTAAAAGAGGATAAAATTATTGACTTGATGGTAAAACTCATTATTTTTGCTTTTAGAGACATCAAGTTTGATTTATACTGAACTAAATAAACGTCCTAAGGACCCAAAATAAAGTTTTTGATTTCTCTCAAGTTTTAATAAATACATTTAATGTAATCTGTTGGCCAAGTGTCTTTTTTTATAGAGTTTATAATGTGGGAAACAAAAATGTGTTAAGTCAAATAAAATGTGAAAAATATAGTTATTGTATATGGTATATGTAAATAAATGAAATGGTGTCAATGCAAACATTAATTAAGTTAGAAGTGAATATATTAGGTTGGTTCAATTTAAATGTATTAGTGTGGTTCAATAACTAAAATGTTAAGAAAATAATTTGGATCAAGGTAAAGAATTAAGGTTGAGTCAAGTGCAGTATTATTGTTTACATCAACATAAAATAATCAGGTCATAAGAAGTTACTCAATTTAGATTCTATGAAGTCAAATATTTTAGATGTGATATCTGGACATCATTTTTTTTTTACTTTGAGCAAGGTTATACTTTCTTCATTGTACCTAATAAGTTTTATATTATTATCATCATTATTGTCATCATCTTTGTCTTCCTGTCATAATGTTGTACCCACCGGCATGCACACACATACTGCAGAGCACATACATAAACACAGAGAAGCCTTTGGGGGTAGCACACTAGTCATTTGTAGGTCAGAATGGCAAAGACTGCAGAGTGTTGCTACCCTCTGGGCTCAAGTACATTGATTTCTCTTAAAGTGGCTGAACAGACAGTCTTAGAGAGTAAATGGAGTGATTCTTCATCTGTTAAGACACAGGAACACTGACCTTCAGCACACAATTTAGACTCAAAGTCAGAGCGCTTGGAGGATTCTGTATCTACTCTTATGTGACACCAGTGAAACTGCTCCTGTGAGTTAAAGCTGGAGTAGATTGTTGTTTTCATTGGAACAAATAATTTGATAATTATTTTTTAGCATATTGTAATTCAAGATTTCCCCTAATCTTCAATCCATATTCTAATGTTTCAATCCATATTCTCAGACTTTCAATCCATATTCTCAGACTTTCAATCCATATTTGTGTGTTTTAATCCATATTCTCAGACTTTCAATCCATATTCTCAGACTTCCAATCCATATTTGTATGTTTTAATCCATATTCTGAGGTTTCAATCCATATTCTCAGACTTTCAATCCATATTTTCAGGTCTCAATCCATGTTTTCAGGTTTCAATACATATTCTGAGGTCTCAATCCATATTCTCAGACTTTCAATACATATTCTTATCTTTCAATCCATATTCTCAGACTTTCAAACCATATTTTCAGTCTTCAATCCATATTCTCAGGTTTCAATCCATATTCTCAGGTTTGGTTTTAATCCATATTCTCAGACTTCCAATCCATATTCTCAAGTTTCAATCCATATTCTAAGGTTCCAAACCATATTCTCAGACCTACAATCCATAATATAAATTCATATTTATGCTGAGGCTTGAATCACAGTCGCTTTCCAGGCCCACAAGTTTGCTAAGAAAACAGTAGAGTAACTCTCATAGAATCAGCACCATATAACTGAAATGAATGACTTGTATCTTACAGGTTACTGGATGAAGCGTGTGCCCCTGCTGAGGTCTTTCCAGAAGGACTGGGGTGTTTAGGTTATTGTGTTGACCACAGTGGCCATGGACATAATTAATCAAATAAAGTGATAAAAAAAATACCTTTGTTGCTAAATTCAAGCTCACTTATACTCACCACAATGTCCATGTTTGCTTACTCTGCATGTTCTGGTTTTGATTTTACTTCAACATACTGCAGCTCGTGATTGTAATGCTTTGTGGCAGCCAGCTCTCATAACTTAGATATTTGGCCGGCACATGAACACATAAGTCAGCAGCAGACTTTCAAATGAGTCTGCAGTTTCAGCTGCATTACCATACAATGATAAAATGCCTTTTCCAAAAATAAAACAACATATGTTGATATAAAACAGAATCTATCAGCTGTAATGGACTGCCTATCTCAAGTCAATTTCCACTCTCTGGGACTGGGGCCTTAAAGACACAGGCGCTGTTTAAGACAGAGGGTAAATACATGTATATCAGACAGAGAGTAAAATAATGTGTTTTGAAGATTAAAGCATGAACTAGTAGAAGGGTCAGTGACAAATAAGGATTGGCAAGATGTCAAATGGTGTAACCACAAAAGAATGATAAATATAAAATACTTTAACCACCTCGTGTATTTAAGCAGACTTACATACATATCATTACTTCATTTTAAAAAACATATCTGAGCATTTCTACATTTACACATTTCATCAATATTGAGCAGAACATATTCTTAAAACAACCATATTTTTTTCTAAAGTTTTGACAAATTATGTAAAATTTGTTATATACGATAATGTTGCAATGTAAACATGGATTGTATTTTTTTCTCATTTCAGTTCAAGAGTGTGAACCTGAAAATGTATGATGTATGATATGTTCTCTTCAAGTACAACAATACTATCTGGCTCTTAGTGGTCGACCGAAACGTTTTTTTTTAAGGCGGATAACGATACCGATTATTTTGACATCAGTCTTAACCGATCCCTGATATGTGCTGCCGATTTTTTTGGGCCGATTCTTGAAGCCGGTATTGCCTTTTCTCCCTCCATTTACATGATAAAAATGACACAATGATAACAATTGTTACACAAGTCTCAATTTAAACAAATAAAGAAACATTTATTAACAAATCAAAACGTATTAACAGTTGGATAGCAAACAATGTGTATGTTGTTCTAAGCCTGGAGGTGGTGGCGCCTCAGATGATTCACATATTTGATGTGTTTTTCTTTTTTCCGGTATCAGCAGCAGCTCACGAGAGAATGGCAGATGTTGCACCGAGCCTTGCCTGGTGTTGGCTCAGTGAAATGGGCTAAATGATCGGCAAACGCACGCACATATCAGCCGATGCCGATACAAGTAAAAAACGCAAATATTGGCTGATATATCGGCCGGCAAGGAGCTCAGACATCCGGAGGGAGCTCGGAGTAGAGCCGCTGCTCCTTCGCGTCAAAAGGAGGGGGCAGGAGTGCTTACCATGCTGCCCCCGCGACCCGGCCCCGGATAAGCGGAGGAAAATGGATGGAATGGATGGACTTAAAACATGTATTATTTGTGCTTCACTGTGGTGCATTTATATTTGGATGCATCGCTGCTGTATAAAAGACTCAACAGGAAAATGTTATTTCTGTAACAAGGAGCAGGAGGTGGTGTCTCTGTGCTGTCGGTCAGTATTGTCTTCACGTCCTCTACAAAGCTGTATCCCAATGTGCCAAAGAACAAATAAATCTTGGGGATGGTTTTGTTTTGTTCAGAGAAACAAGTCAATATAAAAGTAACATATTGCCCACTGGTTATTGGCAGGTGAGATACAAAGCCAAGTGTTTTTTACATTAAGACCATCATCCATCCGTTGTCTGTACCTGCTCATCTTGTTTATGGTCTCTGGCTGGAATTATCTGAGCACACATGGGCAAGAGAATAGATACGTCCTCGTCAGGTCACCAGTTTGCATAACAACGTCTTTCAGACAGAGAACCTGAAACATTGTTGGTTCATCTATCTGTTTCAAACATGCATAAATATATGACTCTAATAAAACACAACGGGGACTAATATTTTAGCTGCAATGCTCATACTTTCTTTGCAATCTGGTGGGTGAGAGAGTGGTTGACTACCCAGATATGTATATTTTATTATGATAGCACAATATGGGCCTGATGTATTGCAAACAAAACAAAGCCAGACATGACTAGGTTACAGGAAGCATGCATTGCAATCTATAAAAAACTAATTCTAACACCACACGACCGCTGTTGTGTTATAAGATGTTACATTACGTGGTGTCACGTAAACTAACATCACGTGATAATGGAACAAAACCAAATCGTAACCTTTGACCGTGAAAGGTGAATCTAATGCAGGAGTGCCTTAAACCTGCATTTTTTCCAATGGCCAGCAGGGGGCGACACCACTGGTTGCAAAAAGAACTTATCATTGGATTTATTACCTCAGTGAACATTGTCATAATGAGATTATGGTCTTAAGTACTAGTTTCAAGTCTTCTTCAGTAGGGCATATGTTGTCATTTTGTGAATTATGGTTTAATTTAAAGTAAATCAGAGCTCATAGCAGGGTATGCCTTAGGTTATGCTTTGTGTTTTAGAACACAGGACAGTAATAGTTTTGACCCTTTCATAGTTGGTTTTCAGTTTATCAAAGTTACCTGAAACCTCATGAGGAGTTAAAAACGTCTTGTTCTTGTGTGCCAAAGTCAAAGTTGACCTATTTTAACTTTAGTACGCTATGCAAGTGAAGTTATGTAAGAAATTAAACTCAAACCATTATCTCGGTACTGGGGCAATATTTGATTATGTTAAAAAGGTACCATATTCTTTAAAATGCAACTCATATTTTCACTTTCATTACACATGGTATTTTGTTGGAAGGTTGCCAAGGATACAGAAGAAAAAAGGCTCAAAAAAGAAAACAAAGGGGGAGTTACGTGATGACAAAAGTGCTTCTGGACCAATGTAATCTTGTCTGAACCGTCCCCCAACCAGCAGACTGTCGACCTCCGTCTGTCTGTAAATATCCAGTTATGAAAGAGGTCCTTTTGAAACACCTCAGAGTGTACATAAAGACATCTGCTATCGATTGGTGTGGCCCTCTGCAGCCTGACATCCACTCTTAATAGAGGCTGCCTCCTGCTCTGCAACACAACAAATTGGGTTTAAACTATGTTTACTGCCCCAGGTGTCACTCACACTGGAGCAGCTGCATCCATCCAACAAGTTCAGCAGCATGGTGTGTCTGTGTGTTCTGGTGCCTCTTTGTAAGAACCAATTTAAGGTTTCAGCTTCAAAGTGAGAACACTTTCAGCTTATTCTCTCTCTTTTGCAACAGGAAATGTAAAGAGCAGAACTTGACTGTATTTGATGGTTACATTGGACATTTTGTATATTTGGACATCTTTTATTTTAATACATTATGTCTGGAAACACATAACTGGGATTGAAGTTGGTGAAAGTTGCAGCTTTCAGATCTGCAAACCTAGGGTTCCGAGTAGACCCCTCATTGGTCCTCTTGACCCTGCGACCCGTCCCAAGGCCCATACAGATTCAGATGCACAGTTTACATATTGGGTCTGTTTATATTACCACAGTTACAGGGTCGGTTTAAAATTATATGTAATACCTGAGTGGATCAGGAAACCTGGCCTTGATCAGGCAGTGCTGATTACGACGGAAGTTGTATGTGTGTGTGTGTGTGTGTGTGTGTGTGTGTTTGTGTGTTCTTGTACTTCCTACATAGTGAGGACCAGAACACGTTTTTAACCAACAGAGTGAGGACATTTTTGCAAAGTGAGGACATTTCGACCAGCCCTCGCTTCCTTTAAGGCTTTTTTGAGATTTCAGACTTTGTTTTAAGGGTTAAAGGTTACATGATAATGATAATTAACTGAAACTGTATTGTGTGGTTACAAAACTAACTAAAATTATAGTGAAAATGTCCTTCATTTTCATCTTTGTCAACTTTTTACATACATAATGAAGATGGATAAGACAAAGGAAATAAAGGCAAAATTTACTGTGACCTCCTTTAATCTCCCACCCAACAAATACCCCATTACAAAAAACTAAAACTAATAAAAACTCAACTAAAACTAAAGCATTTAAAATAAATAAAGACTAAACTAAAACTAGCAAACTCACTCTAAAAACTCATTAAAACTAACTAAATTTGAAAACTGATGAAAAATCCAAAACTATTATAACCTTGCTAGGGAATTCACTATTACAATGAGGGCCCTCACAAAGATAGAAGTACAAGAATGTGTGTGTGTGTGTGTGTGTGTGTGTGTGTGTGCGTGTGTACAAAGCTGATTCTGAAAAAGGCAAGTTTGTCTGTCACTGTGACAGAAAGTGGACTTTTTAGCTGAAATAAATCATGGATTAGCCGTGCTGTTTCAATCAGCAAGAGAGGAATAACAGAAAACCTGGATGAATTTTACCAACTTTCTTGGCAAGGAAGAGGATAATGTTTGTCACTGCCAGGCACAGGAGAGAAGGCTACTAATGTTACATTAGGTAAAACACTAAATATTTTTTGACAGCTTCATGCAAATTATACAAAGGTCAAAGGTCAATGCTTTCATAGCAGTCAGGATGAAGGAAAGGGGCTGGTCAATGGGGGTTTCTTTACAGAAGGAAAGCAATGGTATAATAAAAATAAAAAGTACTTTCAGTAATTTAAAAAATACCTGAATCAGCTCTGCCTCCCTGTATTTTTCCACTCAGCCCGCCTCCTCCTCACTCTTGCTGTCAACCTCTCCCCCCTCATCAGCCTATCAACCCTTCACCTGTTCACCCAGCTGCCACAAAACACTAATCAGGCCACCATAAAGAATCCTGCCTGACACACACTCATTGGCAGATTGTTTTCTGCTATTTGCGCTTCATCTTCAACTGATTTCCTGTTGCTGGCCCTGCCTGCCTCTGATCGACCCGTCTCGCCTTATTCACGGTAAACTCCCCAAATAATATTTATAGAATTTATAAACCAGTTATTAGCAGCATTTACAGCTGTTCTAAACTGTTGATTACATTATTGGCCATGTAATGTTACCTTTGATTGTAGCCTTTTTGAATAACACTGCAAACAGGAACATATACCCACATATAACATTTGAGTCATTTTATGAAATTACTTATGATCAAAAACTGGTTGAAAACTTTTCTAACACAGTCAAACATCAAGCCCACTTTCCCAGTTGCGGTTCAGGCAGGACACTGATGTCACACCCCCAACCCCAAGCCTGAAAACCTCTTCCTACCAACCATCCAAAGCTCCTCTACTAATGGTGTAAACACCAACTCTCCCACAATGCTCAGAGTAGTCCTGGTAGCTTAGCTGACTGAGCTGATTCTTCCAGTTAGCAGCAGATAGCTTTACTTCAGTAAAACCTTCTGTCCATCAGGAAACTGTAAAGTATAAGTTGAGCAGCCTACTTAGAAGGATAATCAGAAAATATTTCTCCATAAAATATGATCCAGTTTAAAATCAAGGACATACTGTATAGCTGATGGTGTGTTAATTCTGTAAAGCCATTTCTCCAGAGAACTACTTGTGCTGCAGGAATCAAATAAATTACCTAATAATAATATCAATTAACCATTTATTAATGATGGTAATTCTAGTAATTGTAACACATTATTAAATGATCTCATCATTAAATATATATAATATAAATTGTATGATTGATCAAAATAATATACATATTTTGTGATGTACGGTGCAGTAAAGTATTCTGTAGTGGAGTATTGATTCTTAGGTTGAGCAAGTCTTCAGTAGTTCAGCCTTTTAGTTGTATAACTCTGGATGAAAATGAAGTTGAAACCCCCCCTCAGGGCACCCAGCAGGACCCCCCACTGACCCTGCTGGTGACCAACAGTAGTTATTATCCTGGATCTCATTGCAATGTCAGCAGCAGCTGCATCTTTGAATTGAAATATTTACAACTCCACCACAAACAGACTTTCCAAACACACTTCACAACAGTGGATGGGCTTCTACAGAAAGCATTTTAAGGCTCAGTTTGCAATTGAATGCGAGGTAACTTACACAAGTATGATGCACATAACCACAAAAATACAAATCATAGGCAACATTAAGAATATGTTACTACACTGCTGTACACCAAAATCATCATAATTCTGTGTTTATGCCGCTTCAAAATGTACTTTATTTTTTTATTTTTTGCCTAAGATACTACATGATCTGTCAAGGAAAACATTTGAAAAACTGTTCAGCGCTCTGAGTCTAATTGTCTTAGTTCTGTGAGTGAATGGTAACTTCCTTTATAAATGAGTGCTATTAAGCCTTAATGCTTTCCGAGCATGATGGAGCAGCTAATTTTAGCTTGGATGCTAATGGCAGTCTAGGACAATTAACATGTCTATTACTGCCATAAACTGTGAATAACACTGAACAGCAGAAGCCATTTATTCTGTTAGAATCTAGTTGGAAAGTAGACAGCTAAAGAGCTGTGGGGGTGGGGGTAGGGAGGTTTAGAGTATGTAAAAGACACTGTGGGAATGCTAAAATCAAACAGAACACTGGTGTAACAAATATGAGCTAGAAATATAGTCGCTGAGAAAAAGTCTCCACTATCAGTCAAGGTCAGCTGTCCTCGGACTAAATGTGATTTGATATGATTTATTGTGTTTATTCTTCAGCTGGACAGTTTGACTAAAATAACTTCACCAACTAATCTGGAGCTCTCACTTTCTTGTACGTGCACTGTGCAGAGCCAATGAATTACTGCTGCTCTGCCCCGAAAAGCTGCTTCTTGGAGAAAATTCAGACACTGTTGTGTGTAAATTATTCCCCTTTCCCTTTTTTTGTCAGAAGGAATAAATATGTGTTCACTGTGAAGCTGTGAAGTTTTATGTTACATTATTGCTGTTCTGCTCCATATGTAGAACAAGTTGAAAAAGAAGTGGATGCACCCAATGCAAGATAGATGGCTGATGGGGGATTTAAATCATGACTGCCACATTATAGGACTCCATGTGATTTAGGAACTGTGTGGAAATTATTAGGGCGGGAAGAGGGGGTTGAAAAAGGGGAGGGTTATGTATTTTTCCTTTTTGCTGAGTCTAAATTTGTACGTCTTTAGAATTATTACCATAGTCATGGCCGTTGTACATTTTTTCACTTCCCTTTTTCTTCGCAAGTAATTGGAACTTGGACGAGAGAATGTTACCACCTCTGGCTTTATTCAGGTCCATGGGAGGATGCTGGTCCATGCAAACTAACCCTTTTTTTGTAATAGGGTGAAGGTATTGCAGTTTTTTCTAAGTCAAGTTGGAGTATATTTTTTTGAACCTGGTCTCACAGGAATCCGTCAAATAGCCACGGATTGGCTTAACTCAAAATCCGTGGAATAGCCACGGAATAACTCAAATTTCCGTGAAACTGAAATTGATTTCGCGACAATGCAAGTTAATGACAGTCATATCCCGTGGCTATTCCATGGATATTTTTTCCTATTGGCTTGTTCCAAGTCACGTGACTTTCAAGGTCCCGGCGGTCAGAACAAAAAACATGGCGGACAGTTCTCTCATTGTTAGTGAAAAAAATCAATATTTTGACTTAGTTTCTGCATAAAAATGGATTTTGATCACATTTCTAGGGAGAAATATATGTTTTATTTTCTAAATATTCACTCAGTGAATGTACATAATCACTTTGTATGTTGGAATAGCCACGCGATATGACTGTCATTAACTTGCATTGTAGTGTAGTGTATTTGCTTATATCCACAAGAAAATACAGTATTAATAACACTGGGAATGGTGGTTTTCAAAATAAAATAAACATGTGTTCCAGCTCTCCTCCCCACCCCAATAACTTCTGTACAGCCCCCACAGTGTTACTTTTAATGTGATCAGCAAATTTAAATTCCTGAGTTTGGCCTCGGGAATCGCTCTCCTAAAATGACAACCAGTGCATTCCAAATGTTTCACAGGCAGAGTGGGAAGAGTTTGGATGAATTATCCAGGCTACAGGCCATTCTGTTCAAACAGGTGTAACCTACCACCTTGTGCTGTGTCTGCCAGCTTGTTCTCAATAAGCCAGGTTTCCCCTACATTCATTCAACATCAGCGGGCCACTACTACAATCACTGTGCCCAATATTGCCTTGTTTCTCATCCTCACACTAAAGGTTTTTGCACATTTAATAGTCAGCAAAGGGCTTTTTAGTTGCATATTTGATGGCAGCTGGTCAGATTTAAAAGAAAAAAAACCTTTTGGAAAGAAGTCACATATTCATAAACTCCAGGGAGCTTTCAACACACCATGTGATCCCCTCACTCTCCTTAATTTTGCGGTTCCCAAACTATTTTAGCCGCGCACCCCCTTCTACCGGGTTGATGCACCCCCAATCCCCCACACCTTAAAAAAAAATAAAAAAAGCTTTTTTATAGTCATATTAAAGGCGGCATGTTTAATCATGCTCAAATGACCAGAACACACATATAATAAAATAATCACAATCACAACAATGCACTCTCACATTTGAATTAATCTGAAACACAGTTTCAATATAATGCAACAAAGTTATGGTGCAAGCTTCCACTTTTAAGAGCAAAGAGGATGATGACAGGCTCAGGATCAGAGACAGAAAGCAGATAAGTTGGAGAAAATGTTATAATATTTTGAGCTGCGTTGAACAAAAATTGCAGCAAGTTTAAATGAGCGTGGAGCTAAAACAACCCCGTCATCATAACACAGGTTGGAAAAATGGAAGAAGATAACTTCTTCTATGCTTCATTTTAAGATGAAGTGCATTTTGAATAGCCTGCATTTATTAATTAATTAATATTACAGAGGAAATGTTTATTTACATGTCTTTATTGTGAGTGTGGGGAAAAAAATTTAATTGTGTAATTATCAGACCGCCTTTAGATTTTTCATCTCGCGCACTCCCTAGCAGCAGCCCATGCACCGTGCACCACACTTTGGGAATCCCTGGTTTAAACAATGGGTAACACTTTACAATAACCCTCATTTATAAATGGTAAACAGATAATTATAGTTTATAGTTTCATTATTAATGTTTAATCATCATTTATAAACCATATATAGGCCATTTAGAATGGTAAATACATAATGTATTAATGTTAAACTAACTAAATCATTTACAAATGACAAATAGATGGTATATTAATGTAAGTTTATAGTTACTGTACCATTAACAAACAATTAAATTATAATAAATTGTTTTAGTTGCACTCATTTTACCAGTTTTTTAACATCATATTAAGTATGTTAATGATTTTGAAATGATTCATATACCTTTAAGAAATTGGTTTGAAACACTTTAAGATTAAATATGTATAGCACTTTGTAAATGGTTAATGATTGGTTTATAAACCATCTATAAACATCACTTAGTTGGTTAATGTAAAGTGTTGACAATGAATGGATGACCAAACTGTCTCGAGACACTACAGTGAAACCATCCTCAATTCAGAACAGAGATAGTGTGAGAAATAATGTTTTGGTCATTGCTGTGAAACCACTGGAAGCCAGACAAATCTGCCAAGCTCATTTTTATTTGCACTGGCAGATGAATCCGGTCACTCTCCCATTCAGGCTGATTTCCAGTGGCTGTGCTCCCTGCTGGGCCAATCAGCGGGTTTGATAGGATGAGTGACAACCAGCAAAACTCACGCAACTCAGATCAAACTGTCAAACTCTGCAACATTGATCAAATGTGAATCAAGATTCTGTTACTGCGTTGCCTACTTGCCTCAAATGTTTTTCACAAACACATTTTAGTGACTGTTTACCTGTAATTTGAGAAAGTTTGTGACCGGTCGCCATGTTTTTTCCTGCTGGAAAACAGACCAAGCACTGTCATAGAAAATCTTTAAAGAAAAATCACTTGACTACCAGGTAGATTCGAATTACAGCCTTGTGCGGGATTTATTTTAGGTATCAAAAACAGATATAGATGCCATTGATCAGAAAAACTCTGAGGAGACAAGACCTTGTGTTGTCTTTTTTTACTTTGCAGGTTCATGCTATTTCTGTGTAACTAAAGTTCAATGTCCTGTAATTTCCTGTTATGTTCCACTTTTGATATAAGAGCACACTTGGGAGGTCAGATTCCTTTTCTAATGTTATCATATCAACCAGAGCATCCGCTTCGGATATGCTAAGCTGACTTGTCTAATGAGTTTTTCCTTTCCCATGAAAACTGAAGTACGATCATGCATTAACTGCTTATACTACATATATATTTTCAACGGATTTCCATTACAGCACCACCCCAGTTTGCATGTGTCACTCAGGACTATGTCACATACTTTGATGCTCCGAATTGTTGTAGGTCTATTCAGAGGTATTAAGTCTGCACCCATTGATAACGCCCCTTGGAGATAAAAAAATAAATAAATCAGATTAATAGACATTTGCTAAATGGTTTGCCAATGCTAGGCTAACCTTCAATGTTACCAGTGGCATGCCACTTCATAAAGATGGAGACTGAACCATTTTTCATCTTCATATTCCAACAATCACTTCTAATCAAGCCTGACCTCCATTAAAACACACTGTTCTGTTAAATGTTTAACCAAGACCCTGAGCAGAAAACTACTCCACAACAAAGTATCCGCTCAAGGTTTATTTCCATTTGATGGCAAGTAGAATATATGACAAAAACAAAAGATAAACAAACTCTTTTCTCATACGAGAGTCCCCAGTGGGATTTGGCAAACACACTCACTAACAGTACTTTTTTTCTAAATTGCTCTTTACTGCCTGATAAATGTTCCCTGACTTGGAGTCAGTGTGCATTTGTGAATATAATCATAAGCTGAAAGCAACGTAGCTGCAGAGCTATACCATGACAAACATAAAAAGACATTAAGTTAGATGTCAGATACCATAAAACATCTGAAGCAAAGCAGTCTATTTTTTTTTTTTTTTTTTTTTTTGCATTTTTGCAAAGAAGACAGACAAAGACTGAGAGTTGCCAAGGTCATGGGTTTTTTTCCCCCCCAACTGTCCAATCAGATTAATTGAGAGTCTTGGCCCGACTCTCCTCCAGGCAAAGACCCTGCACCAGGTGGTGGTATTCCTTTTTTCCCTACTTCTGACTTCAGTCCAACCTTGTATTTAAGCACAGCCTCTCACCCTCAATCAGAGCCAGATAAAGCACCCCACCTGTCCATTTTCATGCTACAAATTAAAAGGTGCAGTTCTATTTTGTTTCTGCAACAGTTTGGCCGAGGGCAGGTTATTCAGTGGTTGCCTAGCAACAACAACAACAACAACGAAACCCCTGCAAACTATGCTACGTTTTGTTCCGTATGATCAAGCCCTAATGGTGCTATAGAGGAAGTTTATGTCTTATGCACAAGCACACACACGAGGCCATAACACACATTGCTGCCAATGAATCCATGTTATTCCACTGATTAACAGCTGGTGGCAGTAACACACTGAGAAACTTAGCAAAGGCAGGGAAGAGAAGAAATATGCAAAAAGTCAACTTTGCAAATGTTTTCATGAAATGCATTTGACATGGACCAACAGGGTATCTGCGTCATGTAATGCTAGAAATTAAGACTGCTAACAAACACAAAGGCTCAAACATTTGAGACTGAGATTGCGATTAACAGAATCAAATGTTGGGAGGTAGGAGGACCAACTGGGCTAATGAGAGCCCTCTTATTAGATTAGTGTGATGAAACTATCAAAACCCTCTAAAACTGAGAATATTGGTTAGATTACCTCCATGTTTAGTCAGTTCAGATATAGAATCATATAATGCTAACTGTGAATGAGAATTAAGACTGCTCTGATGATTAAAAAAAGCCTAAAGAATGGAACTGTTGACAGAATACCAAGGAACACAGTGCTAGATGGGATGTTAACCCTCTGGAGTCTCCAAAAGCTCCAAAGCATGACTTCTTCATCACATCCAGACTAGAAAACAAAGCAGCGTGGAGCCCTACTGTAAATTTACCTTTAAAGTTCTGGTTGTAAACTCCATGAGGCCAGTTTCAGTTTGATGATGATATACCAAGTAAAACAGGAGACAAGGTCAAATATATTTAGTATCAAATGATAGAACTGGATGTAACCCTCTTATATGTTATATTTGACACCTTTGTTCACACTTGCAACATTTAAAATTCTTTATTGAGCATGATAGTGTTTTGAAAGTTAAAAAAAGATTCAAAATCACATTTTATGTTGGACTAAAGGACTAAAAAAGGCACAAAATGACTAAAAAAAAGACACAAAATGACCAAAAAAGACACAAAATGACAAGAACGACACAAAATGACAAAAAAGACACAAAATAACTAAAAAAGACACAAACACAGAAGACACAAAATGACAAAAAATTAACAAAAAAGACACAAAATGAGAAGACAGAATGACCCAAAATAACCCACAGAAGACACAAAATGAAAAAAAGACAAAAAATTACCAAAAGAAGACACAAAATAACTAAAAAAGACAACACAACAACAGATAAAAAATCACCAAAAAGACACAAAAAAGACATGAAAAGACATGAAAAGGATTCAAGAATGGACAAAATAGCCCAAGACTCCATAGAGTTAAGATGAAAAAATGATATTCTCCTATATATTTAAGATTTTGAGGTCTTGAGTTTGGAACAAATTCACAGATTTAAATGTTTCCAAGAGTGAGTGTGTGAGTGCATTCCTGGATTGCAACTCTGACAGTTGCTTGTCTCCCACCTGTACACTCCAGGCGGTGTCTGTGGGATGATGAAGCTCTTCTCCAGGTCACGGAGTACATCATTCAGCATCCGCACGTGGGAGGGGTCTCGCTCTTTAGGGTCATTTGCCGGTCGCATCGTTTCTGACTGGAAGAACGCTGCATGGTCTCTCAGAGAGGAGGCTGAGGACAGCATGGGCTGAGTTACCACACTCTTGTCTAGACACATAAGAGAGAAGACAAACAAACAACACATGAAGAAACCGACTTCAACTATAAGCGAAGTAGCTGTCTGTTCCAGGAACAGAAGTTGACAAAAAAAAAATTATGAGCATTGGGCATAAGGACTACCTATTGAAAACACATCTTGGTCTCTGTGTCTGTCTATCTCTGACAGATTTTGTTAAGACTGCGTCACAAACAGTAATAGAAATCCATTGAAAATGTTCATGTAGTATAAGCTGTTAACCCTCTGGAGTCTCCAAAAGCTCCAATTCATGACTTCTTCATCACATCCAGACTAGAAAACAAAGCAGCGTGGAGCCCTACTGTAAGTTTACCTCTAAAGTTCTGGCTGTAAACTCCATGAGGCCAGTTTCAGTTTGATGATGATATACCAAGTAAAACTGGAGACAAGCTCAAATGTATTTAGTATAAAATGTAAGAACTGGATGTAACCCTCTTATATGTTATATTTGCAACCTTTGTTCACAATCGCAACATTTCAAATTCTTTATTGAGCATGATAGTGTTTTGAAAGTTAAAAACAGATTCAAAATCACATTTTATGTTGGACTAAAGGACTAGAAAAGATACAAAAGACCAAAAAAAGACACAAAAAGACACAAAATTACCAAAAAAAGACACAAAATTACCAAAAAAAAGACACAAAAAGAACACAGAAGAAGACACAAAATGACTAAAAAAGACACAAAATGACCAAAAAAAGACACAAAATAACTAAAAAAGACAAAAATGACCAAAAAAGACACAAAATGACTTACAAAGACACGAAAAGACATGAAAAGGATTTTAAAAAATGGACAAAATAGCCCAAGACTCCATAGAGTTAATGCATGATCTTGTAACAGGTAGTCCTTCAGTTTTCATGGGAAAGGAAAAACTCATTCGACAAGTCAGCTTAGCATATCCAAAGCGGATGCTCTGGTTGACACCATAACATTACGATAGGAATCTGACCTCCCAAGTGTGCTCTTATAGTAAAAGTGGAACATAACAGGAAATTACAGGACATTGAACTTTAGTTACACAGAAATAATGACGCACGAACCTGCAAAGTAAAAAAGACAACACAAGGTCTTGTCTCCTCAGAGTTAATAAATCCCGCACAAGGCTGTAATTCGAATCTTCCTGGTCGTCAAGTGTGTTTCTTTAAAGATTTTCCACGACAAAGGGAGTGTGTGTGAATATATAAACGTGTGCTATGCATGAATGTATGTGGTCGTAACTATTGCAAATTCATGCTTGTTATGCCTTGAAGGGGATTTTGGGACTGGCTTATCTAGGCCCACCTCACAAAAAACACATAACATGGTAAAGTTAAGTTTGGAGGAAAACCAGATTCTTTCTCTGGTCAATAATCAATCAATGCATTTTTTGCTGCACATGCAAAGACTTTTTCTACATTCATTTTGTAGTTCATTTGTGCCCTCAAAAAACAATCTTTATCTGGTGAATTCAATACTTTCTTTCTCAAAAGAGTGGAATAGCATTGAAGATAAGACAATGATAAAACACCCCTTTAATAGTCGGATAACTACCAAATTGGCTGCTTTATTGGCGAGCCACCACTGGATCTGATCACAGTGTTTGCTCTTATTTATACAGTAAAAAGTAAACTTCAGAGACTCATGATCTCATAAGCCTTATCCAATTAACATATCAAGATACGGATTGCATGTTAATACCAGGTGGAAGTAAGATCTATGACACTTATATCATATGATACTTTCCATGTAGTACTGCAAATATTTTGTTAACAGTAAAGGGTACACTGCAAAAAAAGTCGGAGGGAAATGATCTCGCTGCATGGACAGATAATTTCACTTGACAAGATTTCTTACATCAATATAATTAAATCTAGAAATAAGCATGTTGCGCACTTAAAATGAGAAATTAACTCTTAAAACAAGATAAATTAAAGCTGCAAGCAGCGATGAACTGGCCCGAGCAGAGTGACCTGACAATTATTTGTTTCTTACCAAGATAAAAAAAAACTTTAGATTTGTGTTGGATAATTTATATTGTTTTAAGAGTTATTTGTTATTTTAAGCATTCAACATGCTTATTTGTAGATTCAACAATCTTAATTTAAGAAATCTTATCAAGCGAAATTATCTGTCCATGCAGCAAGCATAATTTCCCTCAGTTTAGTATTTTTATCTTGTTTTTAGACACACCTTTTTTGCAGTGTACAAAGACTTAACAGCACACAACTGCTGCCTTTAGACCACTTTCTCCTCCTGTGGAGCATACTTTAATCTTACTTACTTTGCAGTGACAAAAATAACAAACTCGATGGAATGGAACAGCCAAGGGCACATAGAAGTACTTTAGCCCTGTGATAGACTGGTGCCCCGTCCCACCTATCACCCAATGTAAGGTGGCATCAGTGGTGGAAGAAGTATCCAGATCCCTTACATAAGAAAAAGTACTAATATCACACTGTAAAATTACTCCACTACAAGTAAAAGTCCTGCATTCAAATCTTACTTCAGTAAACGTACAAACGTATCAGCATCAACTTCACTTCTTACAGAATATATTATTTGATTATTATTATTGATGGATTTATGTAAGCATCCTTTTAAGTATTTAAAATACTGTTATGAGGTTTAACCCTCTGGAGTCCATCTATTTATTGAAAATACACTGAGCATGTTTTATTTACAGTGATAACTTTATATATCATATGTAGACAAGCTGAGAAAGCCAGTTGAAAGTGCAATTATACACTGCAAAAAAGCCGACTTGTATTTTTTGGTCTAAAACAGTGGTTTAAGTTGGTAAAACTTGGAAATATAAATTATTGACATTTAGGGTATTAATGTAAGTTAGCACAACAAAGCAAGCCAGTTGTATGGTCAAAAACAAGTTGGTGAGTTGTTGGTACATTATATCTTTAAGTTGGGGTTCAAAACAAGGGACAATAGCTAGCGAAAGCTAGCGGCTAACTGATGCTAGCGGCGCTACAGCTACAAGAGTAGCCGTTAGGGTATCAAAGCTAACTCAAAATTGTGGTCGTAACATTAGCTGACATTTCATAGCGGCGTTACAATCGTTGTTTTTCTTTGTACTAAATTGGTGCTATTTTTAATTTACATACAAATAGACATGTTGTTGATGTTTTTATAGTTATTTATTTATTTATTTAATTATTTTCTGATGTTTTTGTGTGTATAAGTAGTGACAAAAATTGGTACATTTCCATAAAAACCAATGTCCTTTGTTTGTATTTTGGGTTCCTGGCAGCTTTATACATGTAATAATTAAAAAAAAGATAAAAATCTAAAAATATGACTGATAGCCAAACTTGTGTGGAGAGAAAGGAGCCATGCATGTGATGTAAGGACAGACGGAAAGATGCTAAACAGAGACAGAAATTAATGCATGGGAAGTTGACACATTTGAACCAAAATCTCTTCAAACCTCAGAGGTTGAATCAAAAAAAAAAAGTCTAATCATTTTAAGTTGAACATGTTTTTATGTTAAATCTCACACTGAAAGGTAACTAAAGCTGTCAGCTAAAAGTAATGGAGTAGAAGTATAAAGTTACATCAAATGGAAATACTCAAGTACAATTTTGAACTATACTCCTTTGCTTAAGTACAGTCCTTGAGTAAATGTACTTAGTTACATTCCACCCCTGGGTGGCATAAGCACCAGCCCCCCTGCAACCTTGCTTGTATAACATTCAGTTCAGATAATTAGTGAACATACAAATACATCATAAAATCACTGGCATACACTTTTAATTAACCTCAACATGCTTTTCTCACATGCTGAGAATCCATGCATGAAATATGCATCATGCTGAGATGCTGTTGGTATCAGCTGTTGGTGGAAATCACAAGTATTAACAGTATGCTGTTATTGTTTAACTAACTACATCATTAATAAATGACAAATAGATGGTATATTAATGTAAGTTTATAGTTACTTTACCATTAACAAACAATTCACTTATAATTAATAGTTTTAGTTGCACTCATTTTAACATTTTTAACACCATATTAAGTATGTTAATGATTTTGAAATGATTCATTTTCCTTTAAGAAATTGGTTGAAAACATTTAACCCTTTATCAGGCAAAGAATTATATTTGGTAACTTCAGGTAATATTTTGGGAAAAAAGTTGCAAATTTACTAGATTAAAGTGGCAAATCTACAAGAAAAAAAGTTGCAGATTTACAAGAAAAAAGTAGGGAAAAAGCAACTTTTTTCTCCCAGATTCACCACTTTAACCCTTAATAATGCACTCATTGAAATATTTGTAAATTTCAAATTTCCACCCTAGAGAATATTGGAGGATATTACATACAGCCAGAATGTGTAAAAAAAAACATATGAAAATAAAATATTGAGAAAAAAGTTTACGACATTAAAGTGGCAAATCTATGAGAAAAAAAATGCAGATTTATGAGATTTAAAGTGGTGAATCTGCGAGAAAAAAAAGTTGCTTTTTCCCTCACTTTTTTTCTCGTAAATCTGCGACTTTTTTCGTGCAGATTTGCCACTTTAAATCTCTTAAATCTACTGCTTTTTTTCTTGTAGATTTGCCACTTTAATTTAGTAAATTTGCAACTTTTTTCTCGAAATATTACCTGAAGTTACCAAATATAGTTCTTTGCCTGATAAAGGGTTAAAGATTAAATATGTATAGCACTTTGTAAATGGTTAATAATTGGTCTATAAACCATCTATAAACATCACTTAGTTGGTTATTGTAAAGTGTTACCAAAACTTTCTTCGCATGTCCCCTTTCTGCCCTCATACCAACCAAACCTCTAACTACCAATCAATTTGCTGCACTGGCATACACACACACATGCTAAAAACCAGCTACTTAGTGCTATCCTCATTAGCTTGTCAACACGGCGCTGGCTTGTTTTACACTACATTTGGCACTGCAAATCAATTACCTTGCCTTTACAGTTAATTGGCCTGTTTTCTTGGCTCTATTACATGAATTTTGGCTGGATCCAATGGGCCTGTGTTGGAAAGGAGGAAATCTGTTGTGTAACTGTCGGTGTGAGGACAAAGGTTCATGTTCAGGTGTTTACTTCTAAACGGTTTACACTCAGTTAGTCAGAAATTGCTTTAACAGTACATAAACACAATAAAGTCCCAGGTCAAGAAACTCATAAGCTGTTTATATGGTTGCATAAACTGACAATATATCCCATGATGATGATGTGATTCAAGTGCTGTCACACATAAGAGGATAGGCTGAATCAGGGGTGGGCAACAGTATTTTTCAGAGGGCCACACTGACTTAGATAAAGTAAGGGAAGGGCCACACATTAAGCCTTTGGAGTCTGGGGCTATTCTGTTGGTTTTGAACTCTTTTTTTCATTCTGCCTGTACAAACCACTTAAAAAGTGTTCACCCTTTCACGTTGGTATCATTGTTTTCAGCACAACCTCACTGTTATGACCTGATTATTATTTTTTCATTTTGACTTACTGGATCAACATTTTGAACACAGACACACACAAAAAAATACAAAAAAACACACAACCCCCCCCCCCCATAAAAAACACATTAAAATGACAAAAAACATGGCACCGTGGCAAAATCACCTACTAGTGCCCCCTAGAATTCAGCCCCTCACACAGCTTTGGTACATACATGTATCATGGGAAGACGCACCAAAAAGTCTCAAGAAGCCATGCCCTAAAATGTGCAGGAAGTCGAACATCTTGGATCGAATCTGTTTATATGCATATGGATACTTTTTATCATTGGGTATTAGCAAAAGGTGAAAAAAGACCAATAAAATGTCTTTTTTTATCACTGTCCCCTCCTGAAGCTTACTGGTTCAGCTGTATCAGTCCAAAAACTTTGAACTGCCTCAGCAAGAGTGAGCTTGCCTGACATGAAATTAATATATCTTTAATCTAGACTGAACTCATCTGTCATAAGGCATAAAGCACAGTGCAAAAACATAAATAAGGAACACACCCTGCCACAATCCATGTAAATAATGCAGGATGCTCCTCATGTGCAACAAATCTATATATATGTCATTGCTACGTATCAGATATATTTTTATCATTGTTTTGGCTGTATAATATTATGTACATATGGTCCAAGTATTGCGTTGTTTTAACCCTCTAGAATCCACAAAATTGCCAGAGCACGACTTCTTCATGACATCAGGACGTAAAAACGAAGCAGCATGGAGTCCTGCTGTCAGCTTTTCTCTAAAGTTTTGGCTTGTCCACAAGTTTCCATGTCCAATTTAATGCATCAACCCTTTTTCAGCAAAGGTAAAAACTACGTCGACCAAGTGGAGTAACATGATTTTTCAAATTTTGCTTTAATTTAATTTTAATGCATTATTTTTAATATTTTGTGTTTAATGTTTTTTGTGTGTTATCTGGTTTTTTTTTTTAAAATGTTTTTTGTATTTGTTTTGCGTTTTTTTATGTTTTTTGTAAAAAAATAATTTGTGGTTTTTTTTATGTTTTTAAACTATTTTGTGTGTGTTTTTATGTGTATATTTTGTGTTTTTTGTGTTCTCTTAATTTTTTGTGTTTTTTGTGTGTTTTGTTGTGTTCAAAAATGTACATCCAGTAAGTCAAAATTAAAAAATAATAATCATATAGGTCATATAGGTGAGGTTGTGCTGAAAACAATGATACCAACATGGCATGGTAAACATGGTAACAATTTTAAGTGGTTTATATACAGACAGAATGAAAAGGAGTCAAAAACCAACAAAATAGCCCCAAACTCCAAAGGGTTAAAAACTAATTACCATTTTCTCTTATCTTATCATCTTACCCTAAGACCAGCCATTCCACAATTGTTGGCACATATTGTAGGTGGATACAAAGTGTTCACTGGATGCAATATTATGTTTTTGTCCAATAAAAACATTCTCTTTGGGGTTCTGGTTGATTGTTTTGCATGAGAAAGATTGCAGGCAACATAAGTGACACATTTATTAGGAGATAAATCAAACAAAATAGGAATAAGAAAACATTAACAATTAATCCTCTAAGGTCTATGATCAGATAATGTGGCTTTTTTCAAAGCGCCGTAACGAGATATGATTGTATTAATTTGATAATACAAAAATATTTATTCAAGTGTAAAAGTAGGATGTGACGAGGCTGGCGTGGCATTTTGTAAAAATGGGGAAAAAAGGGGTCAAATCATCTAACACTGTTCTTATAAATAAATATGTTTTATGGTAATTTTTTGTGTATAGTTTTATTATATTTGAATTTTACCTTTATATGTTCATATTTGCAACCTATGTTTACATTTTTCAGGTCCGAAACAGTTCATTGAGCATATTTGTGTTTTTTATTGTCATAAAGAGTAAAATTTTATTTCATATTTTATGATTTTTGTGTATTTTGGGCTCAATATGTTAATAAAGTGGGTTAAAGTGAAAAATAATAGTCAGATCATGTTGAAGTTTTGCTGAGAAAATACCAAATACCAAACATGAGTAAAGTAAATATTAAAGAGCAAATAGGCTCAGACCCCAGAGGGTTAATTAATTATGAGCCTGAAAGTTTTATGTTCACTCAGAATTTTCACGTTTACAGATGTTTGGAATTCATGTATAAATTCTTCCAATAATTTGTCTGACTTTGAGAATATGAAGAGTTTAGGATTATGTATCTTATATTAAATTTTATTCTTTGAACTAATAACATGTGTACACGTGTAACAGTGGACTTTGGAGTGTGCGTTTGTGTTATTTCGTTGTCACAGTGGGCTGGGAACAGAGTGTGACTCATCTGAGAAGAGAGGGGAAGACAGTTGGGACAAAAATAGACAAAGAGATCTGTTCTCTCCTACAAATTTAAATGGCTCTGGTTCCTCGTAGCCAGCTGGGACTCATGAAATATTGTTTGATTGTTGTAATCCATCACATCTTTTGACACACAGGGACGTGTGTGAGTGTATTTGTATTTGGGTATACAGTTGGGACTTGGCCTCTTGTGATAACAGTGGCAGAGAGAAGAGAAAGGAAGACAAAAGAGCATCGAGGTGAAGCTTTTATTCACCGCCATGTTTTATTGAAACTTTTTAGTCCACCAAAACCTAAAGATGTTTATGGACGTTGGCCTTGGTGTCATGTAGGTTTAATGGATTCTGCTGTAGTGATAAAGATTCTTTAAAAACCCTGGCTATAATTCTTATTGCATTATCTGAGCAAGAGAACAAAAGAGATAACAAAATATCTCTTTTTTTTATTAAGCAGATTGAGGCTGTTATGAAATCATACATGACTCATTTTTATTAACCCGTAATAGGGCACTCATTGAAATACTTGCAAATTCCAAATTTCAACCCTAGAGAATATTGGAGGGAAAAAAAAACATACGGACCCGGGGGAGGGGGGTAATATTTTGAGAAAAAAAGTTTACGAGATTAAAGTGGCAAATCTACGAGAAAAAAATGTGCAGATTTATGAGATTTAAAGTGGTGAATGTACGAGAAAAAATGTGCAGATTTATGAGATTTAAAGTGGTGAATCTATGGCAAAAAAAAAGTTTTTTCTCCACTTTTTTTTCCTCATAAATCTGCGACTTTTTTCACACAGATTTGCCACTTTAAATCTCTTAAATCTGAGACTTTTTTTCTTGTAGATTTGCAACTTTAATCTAGTAAATTTGCAACTTTTTTCAAAAAATATTAAACCCCCCCGGGTTTGCACTTTTATTTTTATTCATACTCATTCATAGTCAAGCTCTCCTCGTACAAGTCGTTGAAGAATAACTCTGTTTGTACGACTGTTTCTTGCAGATTTTGTTTCTAAATTTTTCATTTTTACATTGGAGGTCCAGGTCAATAAAGTTAAGATTATTATATCATTATCATACTGATTGGTCAGATGTCATGGTGCCTGATCTTTGCTGATTAGCTGGAAGAAATCCATGTGGTTCTACGACCAAACAGAGAGACATGGGGACCCAGTTTGATATCCTCTGAAGTTACCAAATATAGTTCTTCGCCCGATAAAGGGTTAAAAGTTAAAATAATAGAAACATAATATTATTATAATATCTCACTATATATAAGTTGTTTTGCATTTGTCTGTACTTAGGCTTTATGTTATTATGTTTATGTATGCATGTCTGTTGCAATTCTTTCCAAATTACATTTGCAGCAGGAAAAAGAAAAATATTTGAATCTGCATCTCTCCTTTTTGTGTGAATAACACTGGGGGCAAGATACATAAATCTGTAGATTTATGAGTCAAAGTCTTTGTGTGCACCAACACAGAAATATGCATACATATTATTTTTATGTCAAATTTGCATACACCTGTATAAAGCTGTGTGTCCGACATGGTTCTGTTTTATGAATCATAGTCGCTGTGACTTACATGCATGGGCCTCATTCTAGTCACCCACCTTCAATCTCCTTTTTGAATATGAATACCTTTACACCAAGAAGAAATTATGAGCTTCCAATCAGTGATGACTTTACATTACAGCTAAAAATATGAACCTTTTAAAGTACTGCAAGGAATTTTGAACTGCACTGTAAAAAATGTTTGTAGAAATTACAGTAAAACTCTGTCAAATTGCATGAGAAATAAGGTATAAAATTAAAAGACACTTTTAATTACCGTAAATCAAGGAATAGTACAGAACTTTTGAAAAACTGTAGGAAATACACAGTTTTACCGTAAAAATACAAAATTTTCATGTAATATTAATGGAGAAATACCATATTGTCAGAAGGACTCGATTCCCCTAAAAAATAAAGGGACTTTTCAGTCTAAATTACAGTTTTTGCTGATATTTACATTTAAATTTACAGTAGAAAACACACTCACTGTCATTTTTACGGTGAAGTTCTGGCAACCACAGCTGCCGATATTTTACCGTAAATTAAACAGATTCTTTTTTACAGTGTGGTTATTAAATAGTTTCATTGAAATACTGATGCTTCTATATTACCTACACTGTAAAAATTACAGTATGGCACTGTAAAAATGACTGAGTGGTTTTCTACTGTAAATTTAAATGTAAATATCGGCAAAAACTGTAATTTATACTGAAAAGTCCGTCTATTTTTAGGGTTATTGTGTCCTTGTGACAATTGTATGTGTGTTTTCTACAGTTTTGTACTATTCCTTGATTTATGGTAAAAGCGTCTACTACGTTGATATGCAGTTTTTAATTTTACACCTTATTTCTCATGCAATTTGACAGTGATTTACTGTAATTTTTTGCAGTGTACATAAGCAAAACAAGACCATCGGTGAGGATTGGCTATGTCTATAAAGTATCTAGCGCAGGGGTCTCAAACTCAAATTACATGGGGGCCGCTGGAGGCAGTATCAAAATGACCAAAAAAAGACACAAAATTACAAAAAAAAGACACAAAATGACTGAAAAAACACAAAATTGCTTAAAAAAGACACACATTTATGAAAAAGACACATAATTATTAAAAAAGACACATAGTTATTAAAAAAGACACAAAATTACCAAAACTCACATAAAACTTTCATATCAAGGTGAGGGCCACAAAATATCGTCACGAGGGCCGCAATTCACCTATGGCTAAGCCACACCCCCAAACACGATGAGCCAATCACAGTGTGCATAGCTTACCCAATACACTCGGACATTCTCTGCTTACATTCTCTGCTTCCACATCCATTGAAATGCATTGGAGTTAGTCTGTTTTCAGTCGTTTTTTATGTGTTTTTTCTTGAGATTTTAAGTTTAAAATGGTCAAACGGTGTGCATGGGGTACATGCAAATCTGACACAACATCTCCTCATTAATGACTGGAGACAAATCCAGCGACTCCGTCTTAACGTGCGCTAACGAGGTCAGCCGGCTGGTTAACAAGCCGGCCGACCTCGTTAGCGGCAGTTAGCTACAGTTAGCTCTGTAGCAGTACAGTGTGTATGTGCTGCTGCTGCAGGAGGTGTTCACTTAGCGATCTCTGTTTGTTTACAACAAGCACCGGAATGAGCGGTGTCAGTGGGGTGAAAAGACGAGTGAAAACCTCTAACCTGTTAATGAAGGCCCTTTTGGTGACTTCAAGATGATATTTCATCTTTCTGTCTCCAAAAATGATTAATTGCCTCCTGTGAAATTTCTCCGACTGTCACAGCTGCCACAGTGCCCGTCACCGAATGTTGACAGTTTGTCCGAGTGAGTGGAGGGGGTGGGGCTTAGCCATAGGTGAATTGGCCCGCGGGCCGCGAGTTTGATACTCATGGTCTAAACGAAAGGCACTTCCGATAAAATATTTTGTCGTTTTTATCCGCAAACGTCCTGGTGTAAACGGGGCCTTAGTTGCAGGCATTAAAATGAACAAGAAATTAAAGAAAAAGGGTAATCTATTATTTTTTTCCATGACTGTACCAGCTGTTAATCTGACACTTCACAGCCCCAATTGTGCTATCAATAACACATGTATCTATCTATGTAAAGTATCATTAGCACTGTATTGATGCTGCATCTCTATTATCAATCATCAAATGCGGAGATGGTTATCAGTTATAATTTAGGTTGTAGCCCTCACACTGAAATGCACATCACAATGTACCTAACAATAAGGAAAAGACAAATTATGAAAAAGGTAAAAGTGAAATGCAACAATGACAATGAGCATTTAAACTGTAGTACTTCAACTAAAGTTTCAAACTTTGCACTTGACGAGCACAATTTAAATGTCAATGGCAATCCACAGCCCCAGGATGTCTCTTTGTAGCTCCTTTTCTCCTGCAGCTCTCTTTTTTTACAGTAGCTGATTTTAGGGCATTAAATATGACTGGGGAAAGCAAAAACATTGCATTTTTATATGTACCATGCAGCAGATGCTTTGACATATTAAATGTACTTCCTCTCAGGCTCAAAGGGACCAGAACAGAGATTGTGCTGCTCACGGCGTTCTTCCTGTGATGCTACAGTGGTAAAGACACTCCATCAACTTTCTTGTACAATGAAGTGGAGGTTTTGATCTACGTGGAACTGCTGGCAGACGGAGTAGTAAGTATTTTAAAGTTACTACAAACTTTCACTTTGTGTTCATTGTGACTGCCCCGTGGACAAAAGAGACAAGTGTTTACATGAGCACCACTGCCTCCTATCATGACCATCTGCAGCTGCCAGACGCACTTTAGAAAACCACCAGTGCCTTTCGTTTAGACCATGGGTCTCAAACTCGCGGCCCGCGGGCCAATTGCGGCCCTCGTGATGATATTTTGTGGGCCCCACCTTGATATGAAAGTTTAATGTGAGTTTTATATTAATGACACTTTACCGTGTTGTGTGTGGAAGGTCCCTTTAATTACTTTTTTTGGTAATTTTGTGTCTTTTTGAAATAATTTTGTGTCTTTTTTTTTTTAGTAATGTTGTGTCTTTTCTTGGTCCTTTTGTGTCTATTTGGTTCATTTGTGCCTTTTTTTAATAACTGTGTGTATTTTTTTGTAATTTTGTGTCTTTTTTGGTCATTTCGGGTCATTTTGTGTTTTTTTTAAATATTTTTGTGTCTTTTTTGGTAATTCTGTGTATTTTTTGGTCATTTTGTGTCATTTTTTCAAAGCTCAGACACAGGATGAAGTGTTCCAAATGTCAAGTAGAGGTGGGAAGCTATAGGCACTGTATCTGGTCATGCATACATATTGAGGAGTACTGGGAAAAATTGTTAGCAAACTTAATTTGATTTTTAATGTCCAGCTTGATGCTGTTCCACAGGTTCTGCTTCTCGGTTCACCCAGCACTCATATTAAAGGGACTCATCAAAGAAGCCTGCTCAGTATTCTCACATTTGCTGCTCGAAAGAATATATTACTCAGATAGATTGATAATCCTCCAACAATTGTATTGCATTTTTTATATAATTAATTCCTGTATATATTGCACTTTGATTCACTTAATTACTGCTTAAGCATTTCTGGTTAGATGCCATCTGCTTTTCGTTGCTTTGTACTTGTGACATGTGCAATGACAATAAAGTTAAATCTAATCTAATCTAATCTAATCTAATCTAATCTAATCTAATCTAAGACACATATTTAAATGTAAGATGGATGACTTTTTAAAGATCTGGGCTACCGTCTTTAAATATGCTGGTAAAAGACTCAAAAAAACTGGCTAACTGATGTTTTTCGGGTTATAAGTCAGGACACTCATACTTACCGTAAATCAAGGAATAGTACAAAACTGTAGAAAGCACACATACAATTTTATAAATGAGTACATTTAAATGCTTTTTAATAGAAAAAAGAAATACCATATCGTCACAAGGACACAATAACCCTAAAAATAGACGGACTTTTCAGTCTAAATTACAGTTTTTCCTGATATTTACATTTAAATTTACAGTAGAAAACCAGTCACTGTTATTTTTACATTGCCATACCGTAAATTAAACATTTTTTTTTTTTTTTTACAGTGTAGGTAATAAAGAAGATCCACTATTTCATTTAATAACCAGTTAAAAATTCCTTGCAGTACTTTAAAATTATCATATTTCTAAGTGTAATGTCCTTGGTCATCACTGATTGGAAGCTCATAATTTAACGTTCTTTTCCTTTATGGCTGCTTCACTGATTACAACCACTATTGAAGTCAAGGTCAGCCCATGTTTTTGAGAATTCTGAAAGATGCTCGCCCATTTCTACTGCATACATTTCCTCCAAATGCACTTACAGTCGGGAATGCCTTACAAATGACTTGATGTAAGCAAATTGCCATCCAGTTCTTCTTCTGTAATATTATACCAGTTATGTTATTAATTAGTTATCACACATCTGTGTTTACAAAATATACGACTCGGTATGAACAAGGCTTTCTAAGTTGCCATGTTCTTAATGCATATTGAGGTTAGGCATGATCTAAAAATAACGTGTTTGTGTTTACTGTGCTCATGCTCTAAATTTAGTTAAGCACATGCATACTGAAATGCAAATTCATAAACATGTTATATGCATGAATGCATATTCCAAATGCCTTCCATGCAAAGCAACCCTGTTGACTCTTGTGATATCGACTGCAGCAGCTCGCTGCTTGTCATTAGGCTTTCACTTCACAAAGGAACAGCTTCCGCTTTTTTAAGTCAACCTTAAAAACATAGTCACATGCTGTTCGTACTTTGAAAGAATTACCACTCACTGTAATATTTCCTACATCCACACTGGTTATGGAGTGATTCCCGCTGTGCAAACATACTGTAAAAAAACACAGTCCTCATCTGATGAAAGCATTCTTAATTTGTGCTGAAGCTAACAGGAGGAGGCTTCAGCAGTCATGAGGCAGTGTTGCGTAGGTGTATTGGAGAGCTGCTGTGTTCCTCTAACAAACCTTTAGATGCAGGTAGCTGTGACTCAGCAAGGAGACATCCAGTGGAGACACAAAAAGACAATTTCATTCTAAAAAATGTCTAGATTTGCCAGCCGAGACTGCTGAAGCCTCATTATGAATTGGCTTTAGTTGAAATTTGGATGCATCTTTAAAATCTAATACACTGTAGTTCCATTAAGATGCAAGGATTATATTACACTGGGTGGAACTGAAGCCATCTTTTGAAGCAGCAGCAGATCTTGCTTAACTGCAATTCATACTATATGTCTGCGGCATAATCACAAGTACCCCATCAATGTTCAAAGAAGAGAGAATGTGAGCATCCAGATTTCTCTTTGTAGTTATGACAAAATTAGTATCCGGGAATGACGTGCCAATGAAGCCTCATGAAGCATGTTCTTTATTTTCTGAGCCCACTAGATGGTGCTCTATGTTCAACAAAGGACTGAAAGCACAATTAATTACTTTTGCTTGAGGCTTTTTCTTTAAACTAAGAGCACCATCTAGTCGGCCCAGAAAAATAAAGAAAATGCTTCATGAGGCTTCATTGGCACATCACAAGTATCCAGTCTAACCATAATACCTAATACTCTGGCTCTGGCCATTTGACCTGTGTTTGATATCACAACAATAACAAAAAAAAAAAAAGGAAAACCATACACTCACTGGCCACTTTATTATAGACCCCATTTTTTATTATAGACCCCATTTTTGCATTTTTTTCTCCTCAAAAAACCCTTTAACAGGAAAAAAAGAAGAAACAGAGAAGAAGAGTGACAGAGGACCGGACAGACATGCTGTTCTGTTGTAGAGAACAGATCCATCTGACATCTCTTATTGTTGTTCTGTGCATACAGGTCAGTTCAAGACTGTCTGAATATAGGCCACATTAAAAAAATAGTGTCAACAGCTAGACAAAGAAATTGGTTCTGAGCAAATAAATCCAAACTGCGCAGTGTGAACTTAGCATAAATCTAGCTTGGAAAGCAGAAGCACTGATTTGTCTGCCCCCTACTACCCAACCAGTGCAGCTCAAAGAATCTTGCTGTGCTCAATAAAAATGCAAAGGACTGTGTAAAGAAATGGGAAACTGTCATTTGACCAAAGAAAAGACGAAAATAAGAAGCTTAGAAAGCAGTTAGCTAGATACCTAGCTTAGAGAGCTAAATGACGGGGTCATCCCTATGTTCCCCTTTTTTAGAAAACCTGGGAACCCCACAATCTATGAGTCTTTACGGTAGACTCTCAGCATGTATCCTACAATATTCTCTAGGGTTGAAATTTGGAATTTGCAAGTATTTCAATGAGTGCCCTATAAAGGGTTAAACAGGGTTAGGGTTAGGCCTATTTGCCATGGAGTTTGGCAGTAGCCTAATGGTGGAAAAAGTAACAGACAGGGGAACATAGGACCCTTTTTAGGAAAAGCTGGGAAAAAGGGTCCTATGTTCCCTAGTCTTATACAAAGAGGGGAACATAGACAGGCTAAATGACTAGCATTTGGCTCCCAGATGGCTGGTGTGTTTACCCTGCAAGTTGTATCAAACACAAAGTTTCTGTGGCCTTTAGACAGCACTCAGACACCAAATGAGGAAGTATCTTTGAAATAATGCTTTTCATCCATCCTGTAGAGTTCAGAAACTCAGAGAATATATAACAGGAATCATTGAAACTGCTCTGGATGGTAATAGTAGCCTAACAATTCACCCTGACGTGTTTTTCCCTTTCATTTGTCACCCATCTGTAGTTGGGCTTCTTTACATTCTGAATCACAACGTCGGGCTTCATTAAAGTGGTCACCTTCTCCCCTATCTCCACCTTCCATCTAATTATACAGCAAAATACATTTTTTGGCTTTGTCACGGAGATATATCCCTAATTAAAAATGTACATCAATAGGTTTTAAGTGACATCCAAGTATAAGAAATAATTAATGCATATGGGCTCACACATTTGCTTTGATTTCCTCAGTGTATTGCAGTAATAGCCGGCGCTGACAATAGCCTCTTCTACCTTTCTTTGGTGCTGCATTTGAGGAGCAAAAGCTTAGCCATGCTACTGAGCACTATCACTACAGTAAATTAATGGAGATTTATGTCAGATCAGACTAGACCAAAGGCAGTTTTATATGAAAAGAGAAAAGAAAGGAGAACAGTGATTTAAAAAGTTGAACAAAAGGTTTTTGGGGGTTTCAATTAGCTCTGGTTGTTTGATCTGAGTCCCCTCCATGACTGCCAGTCATGAATACTGCAGTGCTCCACACCGGCTGTGAAGAATCCATTAAATATCACTGGTCCTCTGCCGCAGGGGGCTGCTAAAACACCCAGAGACCAGACACACACACACACACACACACACACACACACACACAATCATTTGTACTCAGACACCCTCACACACAGCCATTTCATATCCCTCAAAATATACTCACACTAATCTTTGAATAGACCGTTGATTCACTACCCACACATGTGTAGCCTACACACGGAGACATGTGCCTTGGCTTACTCAGCCCCATCCACACACAGTGTACTCTACTGGCAAAGACATGATGACATTTAGTAATGTTCTTCTTTCACACACACTTCTACAAATACATGAGGGGGACATGAACTCTTTCAGTAACAGCACTCTCTTCTTGACTTCACCCCGGTGTCTTGACAATTAGCTTCTGTAATGACAGCCTCTGGCCAGATAAAGACATTTGTTACATTTGTTGGAACACAAAGTCCTACTCCCTCTCCTTGCTAGCTGCTGTTCCATTAGCTTCTGTAAAGCAATAGATTTTCTCACAGTGTTCAGACTTTCCACAAAGCAGATACATGTGTGGTGTCTTTCTCATCTGGATGTACCCTAACCAATCCTAGGACTGAAGTGCTCCTGGTGTGTTCACTGTTGTGTAAAAGGATGGGTTAAATGCAGAGGACACATTAGCCGTGTTTCCTTTAGGGGGAAGAGTGGCCACCGGGAAAGTCTCAGGCCACGCCCTCTCCAAAGTCCACTCACTCTGCGTGTCTCCACTACAAAAAGGCCCACAGAGGGATTTAGAGACTGTGGAGGTGACGTATGATTTTTGATCGTTGCGACGGATTAAACACGGGAGACGCAACTGTGGCCGCCGTCGCTAACTGTGCACAAAGTCAGCAGCTGATCATAAACAAAGCAGCATGGCTAATTGTGCACAGCTTCTCCGCTGATCATTAACATAGTGATCGTGAATTAACCGGCATCGCTAACTGTGCACAGAGTGTCCGGTGCTTGTTGTAAACAAACAGAGATCACTAAGTGAACACCTCCTGCAGCAGCAGCACATACACACTGTACTGCTACAGAGCTAACTCTTAGCCTGTTAGCACATACACACTGTACTGCTACAGAGCTAACTGTTAGCCTGTTAGCACATACACACTGTACTGCTACAGAGCTAACTGTTAGCCTGTTAGCACTTACACACTGTACTGCTACAGAGCTAACTGTTAGCCTGTTAGCACTTACACACTGTACTTCTACAGAGCTAACTGTTAGCAGCTGGGAGAGACTGCTGCAGGAGGAATGTGCCACTTCCACTCGTTCTTATTCCTCAAGAGTCAGGTTTCTATTCGGAGTCAACTGCTCTCAGTAGTTTGGTTCTGAAGTAGTTGTTTGTAAGCCAAACCCTGTTGTTTTAACCTAAACTTAGTCGTAAGTGGTTTCGTAAACCTAAGTGGTTTTATTGCAGAAGTTTGCTTGTCTATTGCTTAAATAGATACATTGATTTATGTATCTTTAAACCCATTCTATAATTAAATGATCCAGCAGCTTTACCGTGTACCGGACGCGTAGCGAATTTTCGCGTCGCGTTACTCGCGCGAGTTGATACGCGCGAGAATTGAATTTAATTTGCGTCACTCGCGCGAGTAGCGCGACGCGAATTTTCGCCCAAGAGACTATTTAGCGCCAAATAATTCCCTCCATTTCATTCTGTCATCAACCATGACAAGCATAGCGTCCCTGTACCTGCTCTGGAAGTCCGAGATACGTCGGAAAACACGCCGTCGTGTCTGGGTGAGTGACATCATCCGGAGGCGCACTCAGCAAGGAGAGAGGACCGCAGAGTACTTCCACCTTTTTCCTGTCCCTCCTGCCGACCCACTCCTCCTTCCTGCCTCTTTTCTCCTCTCTCTCATGTATGTATCTCGGACACTGTCGTCCAGAATCTCAACGCTGATAGGCTGTCCCGACACAGCGTCACGCGAATATTTCGCCAAAATTGAATTTATTGAACTCACGCGAATTCGCGTTGTTTCATTCGCGCCGCGACATTCGCGTCAATCGCGGCACTCGCGTCGCGCGAAACCCGCGATTCGCGCCGCCGGCAAAAATTCGCGTCTATTCGCGTGTTTGCATTGACTTTGTATGTAATCTTGTCGCGCGAAATATTCGCTACGCGTCCGGTCTGAACGCACCGTTACTCTGTGTTTCCATGTTGAGAAACATTAACCGTATTTCTTAAAAGAAAACTTAAGACATTGTAATTATTCGTGGTGGCTTTGGGAATCAGTGGCTCATCCTACTTTTTCTCACACTCTTTTGTTCTTTTATCTTGGCTAAAATTACAAGGTGTTCAAATCTTACTATGTACATGTTAGCTTTTACACCGCAACCACTGCCATTAACCAACCCACACGGCATCCTAACACACAGCAGAAATTATTTATCATGCCTCACTATCTGTTACACTCACACAAACACACACATCAAAAAGTATTTATTTCACTGTCCTATTCCTCCTCCTCTTCTTTTTGTCCATCTGGTGCCTCTCTGTATTTTTAACCAGCGGAGATAAAAGCTCTCTCCCACCTGTTTTTCGGGTGAACAATAGCTGCTCGGTACCAAACATTGAGAGTATCTACACGTATCACAACGTCAGATTTATAACTTTAAGACGTTTATAATGCCACCTGGAATTAAGTTTAATACCAATTTAATAACCACAATAAAGAGCCCAAAATCTGTCACAAGCAGCCTCTTTTTGATTACACACAGCTGAAGAAAATAGTAAAACTAAATGTAAGCATAAGGAATATGACACTCGGAGATGAAGTGTAGGGACATGATGTCCAATTGTGTATTATAAAGCTGCTGCAATTAAAATAAAGCCAGTTCCCTTGCGACATAATTTCTTAACACAGGCCAAAAATAAGATGCAGCATTACTCTGGTCCTTTTCACACCTTTTGGTTTAACTGCACAATTCGAGATATTTATTTGACTTTATTATATCTGATTTTCCAACTCTGTGGACTAAAAAATTACCAAATGTAGAAAAAAACATATTACTTTCTTAAAATTGTGTGGTATTATTGAACATAAAACACTGAAATAAAGATTTATATACAACATTCTGCAGAGTCAAATAATGAAGTGAAGAAAACAAATAAGCGTGACACATTTTTGAGTGACTTTTGGGTTAAACAAACACAAAATTACCAAAAAAGACACAAGAATAACCAAAAAGGACATAAAATGACCAAAAATGACACAAAATTACCCCAAAATAAACAAAAAATTCCCAAAAAAGATGTAAAATGGCATAGAATGAGAGCAGCAGGCTTGTAAAACCAGCAAAGTCAAAAAATTACATTTGAAGTTACGTAACTGAATTTCCCCAGTTAAGGTTAGTTAAAAATGACAGGACACAACCACTGACAGACATAACTTTCAACAACGATACAGAAAAACTGGACCAAACTTCAACAATGGTACAGTGTCCCAGTTTAAAGTAATGGGTTTACTGGATCAACATTTTGAAACAAAAAGAAACAAAGAAAACCAACATAAATGTGATCTTGTGGTTGTGTGTGATCCTGTCAACCAAATCTGGTTTTTATTCTAGTGGGACTCTAGTATTTTATTAGTGTCTTGTGTGTATAACATAACAATTTTTGTCATTTTGTGTATTTTTTTTGTCATTTTGTGTCTTTCTAAGTCATTCTGTGCCATTTTTGGTCATTTTGTGTCTTCTTCTGGGTTTTTTTTGTGGTCATTCTGTCTTCTCATTTTGTGTCTTTTTTTCTGGTCATTTTGTGTCTTTTATTGGTCAGTTTGTGTCTTTTGTTAGTCATTTTGTGTCTTTTTTTTGTCATTTTGTGTCTTTTTAGTCCTTTAGTCCAACATAAAATGTAATTTTTTTAATCGTTTTTTTACTTTCAAAACACTATCATGCTCAATGAAGAATTTTAAATGTTGCAAATGTGAACAAAGGCTGCAAATATAACATATAAGAGGGTTACATCCAGTTCTATCATTTTATACACAATATATTTGATCTTGTCTGTTTGTTTCACTTGGTATATCATCATCAAACTGAAACTGGCCTCATTACAGCCAGAACTTTAGAGGTAAATTTACAGTAGGGCTCCACGCTGCTTTGTTTTCTAGTCTGGATTTGATGAAGAAGTCATGATTTGGCGTTTTAGAAACTCCAGAGGGTTAAACATCAAACTGTTTCATTACTGGACTAAAAATATGTTGCAGATTAACATATCATTGTTTGCAGGAATGTAAAAGCTAGATTCCAGTTGGGACGTTTAAATGAACCTGAATGAAATAATTCACAAATCCTTTGAGCAAAGGCTGTGTATTTTATTTTCAAGCTGCTTATAAACATACTCTGAATTCTGAATTTGATTCTGTTATAAACAAGGTCATGTTAGCCGTGATCTTTTCTGACTAACAATAATTCATATCAGCTGAAAAATATGTCAGCAGCCAACACAGCTGTGCTGTACAAATCTCTTAAAAACTACCACAGAAATAAGGAGCAGACCTGGCTGATGTTGGCATTTGAACCAGAATTTGATTCTGTTTTATTTACATTTCATACACTGTAAAAAAAATCTGTTTAATTTACGGTAAAATACCTGCAGCTTTGGTTGCCAGAACTTCACCGTAAAATTACAGTGAGGGGGTTTTCTACTGTAAATTTAAATGAAAATATCATTAAAAAAACTGTAATTTAGCCTGAATATTCCAGTTATTTTAGGGCAATTGTGTCATTCATTCACACATAATGGTATTTCTCCATTAATTTTACATGAAAATGTTATATTTTTATAGCAAAACTGTGTGTTTCCTACAGTTTATGACAGTAAAAGTTAAATTTGTGTGCTATTCTTTGATTTATGACACCAAGATTGACCTTTTAAGTGGCTTGGAAGATATATTGTTTCTCATAGACTTTATGTGGCTGCCATCTCCGATCCACAATCTTGATGAAGTGGCTCCTACCAAAAATTGAAACTTATTATGATAGAGAGCCTGTGGAAAAAATTGGTGCTTTTGTCCGACGTGTCCCCTTTATTCTTAAATCCGGTACTCCTACTATTACTGTAGATCAGTAATCCAGAGCATAGATATAACAGAAACATTAAGTAAAGCGTGTTCCTAATTAACCCTCTCGAGTCTCCAAAAGCGCCAACGAATGGCTTCTTCATCACATCCAGACATAAAAACAAAGCTGAACAAAAAAAGACAAAACATGACTAAAAAAAAAGACACAAAATGAGAAGACAGAATAACCCAAAGAAGACACAAAATGACCAAAAGACACAAAAAGACACAAATGACAAAAGAGACACAAAATGACTAAAAAAGACACAAAATGACACAAAAAAGACACAAAATAACTGAAAAAGACACAACAACAGATACAAAATTACCAAATAAGACACAAAAAAGACAAGAAAGACACAAATGACAAAAAATAACTAAAAAAGACAACAACAGACACAAAATGACGAAAAGACACAAAAAGACACAAATAACCAAAAAGACAGAAAATGTATAAAAAGACACAAAATAACTAGAAAAAGACACAACAACAGAGACAGAATTACCAAAAAAGACACAAAATGACCAAAAAAAAGACACGAAATAACTGAAAGAGACACAACAGACACAAAATTACCAAGAAATGAATCACAAAAACATGAAAATGATCCAAAAATGGACAAAATAACCCAAGACTCCATAGAGTTAATGGTGTGTAGTTCTGCTTTGCCATTTGTGTTTTGGCCAGATGATGAGGCCTTTCAGCCTTGATGAAAATGACGCTCACTCGTACCACCGTTCTTCATCTCACCGCTAAATGTGCAAAGTTGCCAATAAGCTGTATCTTTTATGCCAATAAAGTGCCTTTGAATTGAATTGATAGAGAGGAGAGAGTGCGGGGCAGACATCAGGGTACAATGAGAAAAAAAGCGATGAAGAAACAGACAGAGGCTTCAGGCAGGTGTAATAATCAGTCATCTCTCCCTCTCAGGTCATAATCTGTCCATTAGTCTCAGACGGGGAAGCATAACCACTCAATCTAGACCTTAATGGGACGGTGCTTACATGCTTAGACAGAGCCACTGAACCTGTGCAACTGAACAATTGCCTCACTGGTACAATGAATGAGACTTGAAGTTGGAGCTACAGTACATGTGATGGAGAGCATCTCTTTCAATCTCTGATCCTACTGTGTCAGTGATTGATAGAATTTGTTATATAGATTCATTTTATCTCAAGCATGAAGAATTAATTCAACATGGTCTCACAGGAATCTGTGAAATAGCCACGAATTTGCTTAACGAAAAATCCGTGGAATAGCCACGGAATCACTCAAATTTCCATGAAACTGACACGGATTTCGCTACAATGCAAGTTAATGACAGTCATATCCGGTGGCTATTCCAACATACAAAGTGATTATGTACATTCACTGAGTGAATATTTAGAAAATAAAACATATATTTCTCGCTAGAAATGTGATCAAAATCGATTTTTATGCAGAAACTAAGTCAAAATATTGATTTTTTTCACTAAAAATGAGAGAACTGTCCGCCATGTTTTTTGTTCTGACCGCCGGGACCTTGAAAGTCACGTGACTTGGAACAAACCAATAGGAAAAAATATTAACTTGCATTGTCTTGTCTTGTCCAGCCTCTCACAGGCACTTGGCTCCTCGCTGAATTCTGACAAAATCATATTAATAAATGCTCATAATGACCTATTAGTAATGTAAATAGGCTAATTTAGACTTAATAGGCCGTTTTATTTCATTGTGAGGTTCAAAATAAGGTTTGTGGCTCCATTCCAACATTTTTTCTCTTTTTTTCGTAGACAATGGCTCTTCTGTAAGTAAAGGTTGCCGACCCCTGGACTAGTGTATTTGGAAGTGGCAGCTGTGCTCCTATCCATCTTATTTATTAAAATTAGTGTTTTCTATTGAATTTTGGCTTCCAGTGGGAACCAGTGGGGTAAGGAATTAAGGATAGTCATGTTCAAGACTAACGAAACACTCTGATATTGTTATAGTCAGGCGGCATAGCTAAATGTTCAATTTAGTGCATTGTAGCGAAATCCGTGTCAGTTTCACGGAAATTTGAGTGATTCCGTGGCTATTCCATAGATTTTGAGTTAAGCGAATCTGTGGCTATTTCACGGATTCCTGTGAGACCAGGTTCATTAATTCTGTACAGTGTGCATTTTCTTATTCTACATCCACAACTAATGCAGAACAGAGACGTCGAACGCTGCATTGATTATCCATTCATAAAGCTCGCTCCGACAGCTCTCGCTTAACAAAAGCAACATTTTGTTTATTCAGAGTTTGCAAGTAAAGGCAGCATGAGGCGAAATGTATCAAAGCCTCTGTTGTGCATCCTCTTTCAAAGGTCATCTTAATATTCAAGGACAGAGTGTTTGCACGCTCTGAGACTGTGACTGAATAAGCTGATTTTGGTTCAGAAGGCCTGAGAGGTTGTACAGCATGCTTAATGCTGAATATTTGGCAATGTAAATTTATACGGGGTTCAATTCAGACCTTGACTAAAGTGCTGCATTCTTACTATGCAAGTTGCACTCTTTGGGTGATAAATATGTAAATCATTTTTTGTAGCTCATACACAGAGGACAACTTTGCTGGATTTAACATGTGGCTGTATTGGCAATCTATGTCTAGCTTCAGAATGATTTGATCCTCCATAACCTACAATACATCACACCCTGCTGGCTCCAGGCTCATGGTGCCCTTACAAAAAAAACATACAGAACCAAATATCAATGAATCTGACATAGTATGGCTTGCAGGGGTCTTTATTATGCAGTCAGACACAATAGCAATGCCAGTAGAATTAATTTGGTGATGAAATATGTACACTACAGGCCAGAAGTTTGGAAGCAAGATCAAATTTGTACAAAAAAAGATCATAGTTTCATTGCTATACTTTGCAACAAAATAAACATGATTATTATATGAAGAGTCACAGTAACACTTTACAATAACCAACTAAGTGATGTTTATAGATGGTTTATAAACCAATTATTAACCATTTACAAAGTGCTATAAATGTTTTCAACCAATTTCTTAAAGGTATATGAAAAATTTTAAAATCATTAACATACTTAATATGGTGTTAAAATGTTATAATAAGTGCAACTAAAACTATTAATTAACGATGAATTACAATTTAATTGTTTGTTAATGGTAAAGTAACTATAAACTTACATTAATAAACCATCCATTTGCCATTTATAAATGATTTAGTTCATTAAACATTACTAAATTATGTATTTACCATTCTAAATGGCCTATATACGTTTATAAATGATGATTAAACATCAATAAACTATCTGTTTACCATTTATAAATGATGATTAAACATTAATAAACTATCTGTTCACCATTTATAAATGATGATTAAACATTAATAAACTGATCTGTTTACCATTTATAAATGATGGTTATTGTAAAGTGTTACCAGAGTCACTTATTAGAACACATTTTTACTACTCATACTTACTTAATTATCAGGTCTTTGGGTTTTTATTGCTTAGACTTTGTGTATCCTTCTTTCCCTAATGTATAAATCTACACTCTTGTTTCTTTAATGAGCTGCTTCAATTTGATCCATTTCTGTGGTAGTTTGTCAGAGATATGAACAAATTTGAGATTTGTTGGTATTTTTGTATCCAAACTCTCAAAAGCCAAAGAGCTAAAGTGAATAATGCAAGCTGTGGTTTGTTTTTTACTTTTGCATTGAAGTTCTTCCAAACCTTCTCAGCCCTAAAACTAAGCTCTTCTTTTCTTCTCTTAACATTTATTTAATAATGATCTGGTAACATCAATGTTTACCTAAAGGTAAATTGAGGAAAATGGTTCAATTCAATAAAGGTAAAATCTGATCATGCAGTAAACACATCCAAAAATCCAAAGAATCCATGCTGTTTTTTTAAGAAAGCCATTGTGAACAGAAAATTAAAGTTGCTTCCAAACTTTTGGCCTGTAGTGTATTATTAGAGATCAAAAACTTTTGATCTCGAAAACTTTGGTTTACAAATGGATGCAAACATGCTGTTGAGCTGAATCCTGTAGGCGGGGAGACCTATGCTTATAAATGTAAGACACGTTTCTACATTTCACATTCACAAGTGTCTCCTGGTTACGAATAATGGATGTTGCCAAGCTGTTGAAGGGTTAGGGTTAGAGACTGGCCAACAGAGATGTGTCAGACATCTTCCAGCATAGGTCCTGCCCACGGGACTCAGCTCAACACAAACAAAAGTTTGGGGTTTGCAAACAAAAGTTTTCGATTTTTATGCCTCTGTGCCGATGACAGCTATGGCTGGAGGCATTATGAGGTCGGATAGTCTGTCCAGCCATTTGTCTTCCTGAGTCTTGTGAACGTGATATCTCAGGAATGTCTGGAGGGAATTTCTTAAAACTTGTTGTAAACGTCCCCTTTGACTCGAACGAGTTCATCTTAAGGTCGAGATTACTGTCACCTCCCGAAATACTGTTCCCTGGTAGTGGAACAAACTTTCAAACTCCATCCGATTGTGTGAAGGTGTTCAGTAAAGAGATGGGTCTTTAGCAGTGGTGGAAAAAGTATTCAGATCCCTATTAATATATATAATAACAATAATACATACAGAATGGGTAATGAGTACTTTTACCAGGGTTCGTACACTTTTTCAGTGGTCAAATTCAAGCATTTTTCAAGGATTTTCAAGGTAAATTTTCTAGATTTTCCAGTATCTTACGCCTGTTGTAAATTGCATGTTTTAGATGAGTACTTACATACTAAAAGGGGGAGATTTCACTGAACCATACCAACAGAGATGGTATTACACTTTTAGGAGGAACGCTCTTCATTTCAGATAGGCTACTCGTTATTTTTTACATTGAACATGTGATTATCTATAGTCTATAGATGGATATAGCCAGATTGCAAGAGAAATACAGTAAGAATTTCAAGCATTTACAAGCACTTTATCCAAAATCCAACTTTTTAAACCTTGAAAATACATTTAAATTCAAGCATTTTCAAGGTTTTCAAGCACCCGTACGAACCCTGTTTTACTCTTGATACTGAAGTACATTTTGAAGCTGATACTTTTGTACTTTTGCTTAAGCAGTGTCTTAAATGCACGACTTTAACTTGTCGTCAGTGGTGGAAAATGTATTCAGATCCCTAACTTAAGTAAAAGTACTAATACCAAACTGTGAAATGACTCCACTATAAGTAAAATTCCTGCATTCAAAACGTACTGAAGTAAAAGTACAAAAGGATCAGCATCAAAATGTACTAAAAAATAACAAAATAACACCAAGCACCTTTAGATTTCAAGAAGCTGTTGAATGCATTCGTGTGTCATGGATGCCCCGTTTGTGAAAAACGGATGAACGGGTCAAAAGTTGCCTACACATTTGGGCGTTCCCGGTGGCACACCTGGTAGAGCGCGTACCACAGAGGCCCAGTCCTCGTAAGCGGGCGGCCCGGGTTCGAATCCGGCTCGGAGCCCTTTCCCGAATGTCTTCCCCTCTGTCCCCTTTCACTCTCAATATCTCTCTCTCTAAATAAAGCTACAAAATGCCCAAAAAATACCTATTATTATACCTATAATTATTACATTATCAGGACTTGCAAAATGAAGGCTAACCTGATAATGTAATAACCTCCCATTAATGTTATACTTTATTACATTATTGGTAAAAAAATGTTTTATTACATTATTGGGAAATGCACTTTATTACATTATCGGGAAGTTATTACATTATCAGGTTCTACACTCCTCAAACCTGCATGTGTGTTTCCAGCTGTGTGACCCGAACTGACTTTTAACTTCTATTTACTTTAGCGACTAACAGCAACTGGAAGTTAAGAGACGAAACGAGAACTGGAACATTGAGAAGAAGAAAAAATCGTCAGACAGCACGGCATCAATAGAGGACAGTTAATTCCTGTTAAATCCCAGAGATGAGTGTGAATATTTAAATGGTTAATGAAGACACCCAGCTGTGTAGTCTAATCCTCCAAAATGAGAGAGTGCAGATGCAAAGTACAACCAGGTATTTAACTGACTGAAGAAAAAGGAGCTAAAATGTTACAACTGAAAGTTTTGGTTGTGATAAAGGAGAGGAAAGTTTTTTTTTAGTTTTTTTTTTACAGGTGCAGGAATGAAGGTCACTGTGTTGTGGAATCACGAGTGGAAAGATCGATAAGTTCAGCTAAATACATGAACAAACACTAAATCATTCTTATGGGAGGAAAAGTCTGGGGAAAAGGCTCGGTGTATGTGCTGTATGTCTGTCGCATACAGCATAAAAACATTCAGCAAAAGTGTTTTTGCATGCCAATGAGTTATGTGCACACTCCTGGAGCCCTTGTTTGTTTATGTGTGTGTGCATAGCATGTCGTTTTGCTTCCTGTGTGTGTGTGTGTGTTCCTGTTTGTTGGAGAGAGTATTAGGGATTGATGCTCAGGCTGGCTGGCTGGACAGTGGACATGAGTTATGCCTCTGCATAAAAGTCCAAAACAGCAGCCACACACACACACACACACACACACACACACACACACACACACACACACACACACACACACACACACTGTGCTGTGCATACTGCAGTGTTCTGTCTAGAATCCAGGACTCTTGTTGTTTGCTGCACAGTGCAGAATCAAATATCACTGTGAAATTCACGTCTCTATTCAGATTTTTCCATTTACTTTGTATGCAACTGTATCGAGGTTCATTCTCAGATCTGGGAATGTGGAAACAATGCTAAAAAAAAAGGTCAGATGGGGCAAGCAAACAAACAAACCCAAACTTATTTGGTAGAGAAAATGTAGGCAAAAGGTTAAATTGCAACCTGAGATGCTGGTTGTAAACATCCACCACAGCTTACAGGCAGAACTGCTTGTTACTGTTTCACCTACCAGACTTGATGCAGTTATATGCATTCACTAGTTTTCTGTACAGGGATCTTTAGCTATATTATGGGTGCAATAACTTTTGGATGGACAGTTTAGAACAGGGGTCTCAAATTCAAATTACCTGGGGGCCGCTGGAAGCAGTATCAAAATGACCAAAAAAAGACACAAAATTACTAAAAAAAAGACACAAAATGACAGAAAATAAACTGAATTACTTAAAAAAGACACAAAATTACTAGAAAAAAGACACAATGACCAAAAAAAAGACACAGAGATAACTGAAAAAACACTAAATGACTTAAAAAAGACACAAAATTATGAGAAAAAGACACAAAATTATTAGAAAAAGACAAAAAAAATCTAAAAAAGACACAAAATTACTAACAAAAGACACAAAATTAACAAAAAAAGACACAAAATTATTTTAAAAAGACACAAAATTATTTTAAAAAGACACAAAATTATTTTAAAAAGACACAAAATTACCAAAAAAGGCACACAATTACATTGCATAACATTTCCACTTCTTAGTTAATAGCGGAAGATTTCAGAGGGTTAACAGAGGGTTCATCAGTACTTCATTATTACTTCATTCACACCTAGTTTCAGGTAAAAGTCAATTGGAATTGAATGATTGAATGTTTTTATGGCTCCTATAGTTCTACCTACACTTCTGTTTTGTATGCTGTTTTTTTGTTCTCTGGTCTCTCTTGAAAAAGAGATCTCAACCTCAACAAGAATAGAGGATTACATGCAGTTTTTAATCCTTAGAAGTCTAAGCATTCACATTACTTAACCCTTTGGAGTTTGGGGCTATTTTGTCGGTTTTGGACTCCTTTTCATTCTTCCTGTATAAACCACTTAAAAATCTTTACCATGACAACCTCACCTATATGACCTGATTATTTTTTTTTCATTTTGACTTACTAGATCAACAATTTGAACACAAAAAAACACACAAAAACACAAAAAAATCCCACATAAAACATGAAAAACAAACCAAAAACACACACAAAAACACATACAAACACAATACAAAAAACACAGAAAAATGACAAAAAACACCAAAAACACAGATAGTTTTTTTTTTTTTTTTTAAAGCAGGAAACACAAAAGATTGCATTAGAAATTATAAATGCACAAATTAGAAAAATCTCTGCAAAAAAAGTAAAATCATGTTAATACACTTCAAGGTGTTTTTTTTTTTTAACCTTTGCTAATAAAAAGGGTTGATGCATTAAATTGGACATGGAAACTTCTGGAAAAGCCAAAACTTTAGAGAAAAGCTGACAGCAGGGCTCCGTGCTGCTTCGTTTTTACATTGTGATGTCAAAGAAGTCGTGCTCTGGCACTTTCATGGACTCCAGAGGGTTAAAACTGTACATCACCACCACCAGCTCTACCTCAGCATCATCATCAGTGTTACCTTTGAGTTTGTTTTGAACATCCAGGGCAATGTCCAGAGGGTAGAACGGCAGCACAGGATCAGTGACCAGGCGCAGAATGGCTTCTGCTGTCATCTGTACAAACACAGGCAAAAGAGATTTCAATCAAGTTAGTTCCTATATTTTTCCTTCTTAATCATGTCAGAAAGTCTGATTGAGTTGCTCGTATGACAAGTTTTGTGATGAGGCGCGGAGGAAACATGCAGATAAACAGTTTGTGTGTAGAGCTTGATGAGTTTCAAAGATTTATCCATAGATAGACAGCGACCCATGTCTCAAGATAAGTAACCTCTGAAGATTATTATTGAAATGTAATTATAAGACCAAATAAACTGCATGCATATTAATTAACTTTTCACCATAACAACAACAGCTCCTTAAATCTCTTTATCCAGTCTGTCAATCTAAAAGGTAAGAGTTGAGTAGGAAAGTTCATTCTTAACTTCCAACAAAATAATTTTGTAAATCTGTTCTCACAAAAACCTTTACAAGCAGCTTATTATTGCCCATATTAATGTTCGTCGAAAGGTGGATAGACCTATTGTAGTGTAGTAATTATAAGTTAGTTAGTAACAGAATGTTGAAGTAAAAAAAAAATATATATATATCTTGCGCCCTACTCTGATTGGCTTACCTTGATATTCTTACCCTACTTTTAAACCAAGGGGTTCGTGTCTCGTGTGAAAACAAAAGTAAATACTTTTTACGTACCTTGCATTTTTTTTAAGTTGTATGTATTCTGTCATTTAGATTGGAGATATTGTTGGTACCACTGCTCATGCTTAAACGAACATGGTCTCACAGGAATCCGTGAAATAGCCACGGATTCGCTGAACTCAAATTTCCGTGAAACTGACACGGATTTCGCTACAATGTTAAAAACATGTTAAATGTCAAAGTTAATGTCATATCCCGTGGCTATTCCATGGATATTTTTTCCTATTGGTTTGTTCCAAGTCACGTGACTTTCAAGGTCCCGGCGGTCAGAACAAAAAACATGGCGGACAGTTCTCGCATTTTTAGTGAAAAAAATCAATATTTTTACTTAGTTTCTGCATAAAAATGGATTTTGATCACATTTCTAGCCAGAAATATATGTTTTATCTTCTAAATATTCACTCAGTGAACGTACATAATCACTTTGTATGTTGGAATAGCCACGGGATATGACTGTCATTAACTTGCATTGTAGCTAAATCCGTGTCAGTTTCATGGAAATTTGAGTGATTCCGTGGCTATTCCACAGATTTTGAGTTAAGTGAATCTGTGGCTATTTTACGGATTCCTGTGAGACCATGTTGGCTTAAACCACTGCATGTACCAACTGAAAAAAACTTTGAAAGTCTCCTTAGTTTTCCCTAAACATGACTAAGTAGTTCTGTTTCCAAACAGTCACATGCAATACTGCGACCGTTTCTCAACATTAGAACAGCTTTCAGTACCAGTCCTCTCCTCACAATTTGTACCTTTGTTGTATCAAGTAATACCGGATATCTCCTAATTTATGTAATAGAAAAAAAACAACAACACAAAAAATCAGGTGCTAAGTGACAAATTAAGGTATAACAATGTAAAATGCAGTAAGGCTCATTCTGTATTGCTTTTAAATGTGTGTTCTCCAGTATTTACGCCCATCATAATCCCCGACATAAATTATAAAACGGTGGAGAGTAATACAATTCGCCCAAAACAAAGAAAAAGTAACTAAGATATACAGACTGCTCAAACTTTCCAACCTATGAATAAAACAGTATAAAACTACAAGTTCTGTTCTAAACTTTGACTTTCAGCTCAATTTAAAGACCGAACTTTTATTTTGTTAAACTAAAACTCAACCGCATTCATTCAGACTGTAAAGTTTGAAAACCCTCTTCAACAGAAAGATCTATTTTGTAATTATTTCATGTGCTTTTCAGATGTTGAACTTTCTTTTGCTTTTATATCTGCTTTGCCCTTGTCTTTATTGCTTTTATTGCTGCATGACTCTGCTCTTATTTGACCTTTATCTGAATGCCTTGAACTGATACATTTTTGCATATTATACAATTTGAAGTTTTCTTTCCCATTCTCACTCTTCAATATAGTGATATACAAAGATACAGAATGTATTTATTGTCAGTATTGATATTTTTCTCATTCAACACACCTCTTCACAGATTGAGTGTTTTTCCCCAGTGATCTGGTGAATTATTGTGTTGGTATCAAAACTGTACAGTTTGAATGGCTCTTTTCTCCTTCAAGCATGTAACCCAGGGATGGGCAACTTAAATGCTGGAGGGGGCCACAATTTTTTACCGACACTACCACAGGGCCACATATAGGACCGTGCACTTAACCAGATATGATGACACTGCAATTTTAAATATGTTTACAGTGCAGTAAGTTAACATATTTCATGCTCAAATGCATGTACCCTGCAAAAAAGAGGTGTGTCTTAAAACCAAGATGCCAAATGTGAAAAAAGTAAATTACTTTTTTACGTAACTTCTATTCATTAAGCTGTTTATGTATTTTACATGGCTCATGACACCCTCGTAACTACTTCATTTTGGGCATTTACGTCCATTTATTAACTGTTTAAACTATCTAACCAGGAAGTTTTTTTTACCCTAAACCTACACTGCAAAAAAGGTGTGTCTAAAAACAAGATAAAAACACTAAATCTGAGGGAAATGATCTTGCTGCATGGACAGATAATTTCACTTGACAAGATTTTTTGAATTAAGATTGTTAAATCTAGAAATAAGCATGTTGAACACTTAAAATAAGAAATTAACTCTTAAAACAAGATAAATTATCTAACACTTCTAAATCTAAGTTTGATTTACCTTGGTAAGAACCAAATAATTTGCAGAGTATAACAGTATAAATAGGAATACAAAAAGTTTGAAGTAGGGCCGGGACTCGATTAAAAAAATTAATCTAATTAATAAGAGGCTTTGTAATTAATTAATCACAACTAATCGCATTTTAATCACTTTCACATGGATTTTTAGTATACCATTGAATAATGACTGAATACATAAGCTTAAGCAACTAGAATATTGTTTATTTTTGTTCAAGTCCAACAGAATTCAGGTAAATTCAGGTAGCCTATAGGTAGGTAGACCTTCTGTAAACTATAATACTTTGGTTTTTTAAGTAAAACACAATCCACGCTAGCTACCACACTAGCATTAGCTGCTATATGTTTAGCATTGAGGTGATACTTGAGGCTCGATGTGCTGCGGTGATATGTGAATTCCTTGTTGCATAGCAACACAACCATGCTCTTATCGACGCTTCCATCCGTTGTTTTTTTTGTAACTAAATGTCCCATCATCCACGGGGCCAACCAAAGCGTCTCATCAGCTTCTTCCTTCATGTTCACTGTGGTTTGTTGTTGTCTGAACTCATGAATGCTAGTTGGTGCTCCAGTATAATCGGTCCGCCTGAAACTCATCCAGTGAGAAACGTTCCGCGGTGCAAAAATAAGTGCAATTAAAATGCATCAGTTTTTTTAACGCGTTCATTTTTGTGTAATTAATTAATCTTAATTAACGCGTTCAAGTCCCGGCCCTAGTTTGAAGGAAATAAAAAATAACCACTTACTGTGATTTCTTTTCTTTTCAGTGCAATAACAGCAGACCAACATTAATTGCAAGAAGTAATTTTGTGCATTTTTACATTTCACTTTTAAGATTTCATGCTGAAATGCATGTAGTTGTACTGAGGGCCTCCAGTTGCCCATCCCTGATGTAACCCATATTCATCTCCAATAGAGACTGACAGCAATTTTCAGAAAACATGTGTTCCTCAGAAACAATAACGCAAGACATCATGTCCATTTATAAGCCCACACTTCTCCTGCATGTTTACCACGTCTCAGTGACGTGTCTTTGGTTTCTGATTGGTACTTAGGAGGATGCAGAAATTCAATCAGTCAATTCATGTTGTGTCTTGTCCTCCACGGTGTCGCGGGCCTCACATCTCATTATGCACCGTACACCTTTGTGGTCCAGATTGTAAATTGAAAAGTCCATGAAACATTTTGCTTTTCATACTGATTAGACAACAGCTGTCATGTTGGGGAAAAAATAAATAATTGGGACACCTTTGGCCGCGGTGTGAGCAAACATTTATGGATTTCCCTGCTTGTGTTGGCACCCCATACTGAGAAAACACCATCCAAATCACAGAGTGTCTGTCTGGCGCTGCTCTCACAGAGAAGTGTCTGTCATCTTGATGCAAATAGTGCCACTGTTGTGGCCACTCTCTCAGCAGGTAGAGGACTTGGCATTGCTTCAGCTTGGATTTTTATTTGAGCATAACATCACTGCAGCACCTTGTTCTAACCAACTACTCTGTAAAAAATCACTGCGGTATTGATGTGTCGATCCCCTTATTCCAGTAGTTCTCAACCTTTTTGAGTCGCAACATGCATGTTGTCCGCGACCCCCGCTCACTGAACAGAATCTCACATGCACAGTTCAGATCACCCAAAAAAGAAACAAAATGACCTAAAAAAGACACAAAATGACCAAAAAAGAAACAAAATGACCAAAAAAGTCACAAATGGACCACAAAATGACCAAAAAAGACACAAAATCACACAAAAAAGACACAAAATTACCAAAAAAAGAAACAAAATTACCAAAAAGGACACAAAATGACTGAAAAAAGACACAAAAGGACCAAAAAAGAAACAAAATGACCAAAAAAGTCACAAATGGACCATAGAATGATCAAAAAAGACAAAAAAGACACAAAATGACCAAAATACACACAAAATGAAAAAAAAAACACACACAAAATGACAAAAAAAAAGACATTAAGTGACCAAGAAGACTAAAACACTAACACATGAACACTTTAACACAGTGGAGACAGAGCTGACTTCCAAGATGATTTGGCGACCCCCAGAAATCATCTCGTGACCCCAATTGGGGTCCCAACCCCAAGGTTGAGAATAGCTGCCTTATTCCACACCTTGGCTGTATCAATCACAGGAAATACACCCCTCCCTGCACTGCAAGAAAATGGTATTTCTCTGTGCCACACCATAATTGGAATAAACTTTATCAGTCAAGTACATCACATGCGTGGTTTACTCTGAGATACATGCATTTACACATTACATGGAATTCTGCACTTCTATCCTCTTTATCCTCTCCCTCCTTTTCATTTTTAATGATGTTTTTTTTATTTTTTGTGTTTATTGAACAGATGACAGTGGAGAGGCAGATGGTAAAGGAGGTTAGTGACAGTATTCCAGGGGAGGTGAATTGTTTGCAACACTGGCAATTTCTATACTAGGCTGTTATTGGTGCATTCATGATTAACAAATAACTAATATCAGTTCAGTTCCAACAGACAGCTGGTGACATTATACAACCTCAGTTCCAAAAAATGTGGACATTGTCTAATTAAATAAAACAGAATTCAATGTTATACTAATCCTTTGTGACATATACTCAATTAAAAAGAGTACAAAGACAATATTTAACCTCCAAAAACCCACATGTCCACCAATGTGTAAGAATATGGGAAGAGGTAGACAAAAAAACACTTTTTATTAGTATTTAAGCCACATGCCTCTGTTATAAGCTTTAATCGGTTCATAAGAGGGGAATGATTCTCACTAGTTATGTGCCAATGAAGCCTCATGAAGCATTTTCTTTATTTTCTGAGCCCACTAGATGGTGCTCTTGGTTTAAAGAAAAAGGCTCAAGCTATAGTAATTAAGGTAACAGTTTATATTAGGGAACACATATTCAACATTAATTAGTTGCTTATTAGCATGCAAATAAGCAACATATTATTATCTAATCCAATCCAATCCCCCTTTATTTGTATAGCACATTTAAACAACACAAATGTCTCCAAAGTGCTGTACATAAAATCAACAATAAAACAAACAATTCCATATACCAATCAGCAATAAATAATAAGTGTATAAATCTAAAATGATGCCATAAATAAAACAATACAATCAAACAGATAAACATAGTAAAATAAAATAAAAGATGTAGTTAAAAGTAGTAAAAGAAATAAAAGAAATAAAAGACACAGAGGACCACAAAACTCACGCAGTGTTAAAAAGCCAAGGAATAAAAATGGGTCTTGAGACGAGACTTAAAACATTCCACTGTGGGGGCTGTTCGGACATGGAGGGGGAGGGCGTTCCAGAGTCTGGGGCCCACCACAGAGAAAGCCCTGCCCCCCCTGGTTTTAAGTCTCACTCTAGGGACCACGAGCTGGAGCTGGCCCTCGGACCTCAATTCACGCGCTGGAGTATAAATTTGGATTAGGTCCTTGATGTACTGTGGGGCCAGTCCATATTAATTAGTCATTATTAAGTAGTTATTAATGCCTTATTCTGCATGGCCTTATTATACAACCAGTAAGCCATTAACTAAGAGTTTTCCCCTCAATAACCAATAACCTAAAATTATTGCTTATTAGTAGTAAGTAAGGAAGTTGTTGTATATGAGTAACGATCTTAATATACTTTACTTTGTATCTACAAAGTGGGTCACTGGTAGACTAATGTTGGTGCAAAGTGACCCAATTTGTAGAGTAATGATTGACATTACAATCTACCAATCCTCATCCAAAAGCAGCAACCAGTCACGTCAAAGGTCTGGAGAAGGTGGCTATTTGCTGTTTCCATGGTTTCATTCACCGCTATGTAGAGACTTATAAAGTCCATACAAAGTAAAGTATTAAGATCATAACTCATATTCAACAACTTCCTTACTTACTACTAAAAAGCAATAATTCTGAGGTTATTGAGGGAAAACTATTAGTTAATGACTTACTGGTTGTATAATAAGGCCATAAGCAGAATAAGGCATTAATAACTACTTAATAATGACTAATTAAGAGCCAATATGTTACTTATGTGCATGCTTAGAAGCAACTAATTAATGTTGAATATGTGTTCCCTAATATAAAGTGTTACCGTAATTAATTGTGCTAGTGCCATCTAGTGGGCTCAGAAAATGAAGAAAAGGCTTCATGAGGCTTCATTGGCACATCACTAATTATCACATTCTTTGTTCTGTCTGACCGCTTTTATATTCCATGTCCCTTATGTTGCAGTTTTCATTTTATTTTGGTAATCATGTCTTATTTCAGGTCTCTTTGCACCCTTTGTGTTTCCCACTTCCTTGATTACCTGATGTGCCACACCTGTCTCTTATTGTCTCCCCTCCCTCTTCATTACTAAATCCTAGTGATGTGCCAATGAAGCCTCATGAAGCATTTTTTTTATTTTCTGAGCCCACTAGATGGTGCTCTTGGTTTAAAGAAAAAGGCTCAGGCAATAGTAATTAATTGTGCTTTCAGTCCTTTGTCCTTGTATCAGCATTTCTGTCTATTTCGTTCCTCTGTTTTTATTTGTAAGGTTGCACTTCATTTATAAAGGTGACTTAAAAAATTAAACTTGCGGAGCGAGGCCTCTAAGCCCAGATATCTGAATCACGCTTGTTTTCAGCTGCCATATTTATCAACAGCCTAACATTGTCATTCTTATACGAACGTTTCATGAATCACACGTGAACTCTGTCGTAAGAGGATATAAACGCTCGGATATGTGCTGGTAGAAACGACTTATTCAGTATATTCAGTAGCTTAACATAAAGTGTTACCAAAAGACATGTTTTATGCCTAATTAATGCACCTTGTAAATAACATGTGCTAAAATCACACAGTTGGGCCTATTGCTCCAAAACCCAAGAACGGAGGAGAAAGTAAAGGTCAGTATGCAGTACGACTCTCTTTGTGTGTGTGTGTGTGTGTGTGTGTGTGTGTGTGTGTGTGTGTGTTCCAGTCTATGGTTCCAGCTGACCTGCTTCATTTCTGGCCAACAACCTCAAGTCTGTCTCCAGTTGAGCAGACTCTTGGATGATAACCTGAGTACCCGGTTCAAACACACACACACACACACACACACACACACACACACACACACATTCTTGTACTTCTATTTTTGTGAGGGCCCTCATTGGAACAGTAATAGTTTAGAATTTTCATTAGTTAGTTTTAATTAGATTTAGAGTGAGTTTGCTAGTTTTAGATTAGTATTTATTTTTTTAAATGCTTTCGTTTTAGTTTAGTTTTTATTAGTTTTAGTGTTAGTTTTAGTTGGGTATTTGTTGGGTAGGAGATTGAAATAGGTCACAGTAAATTTTGCCTTCATTTCCTTTGTCTTATCCATCTTCATTATGTATGAAAAAAGTTGACAAAGACGAAAACAAAGGACATTTTCACTATAATTTTAGTTAGTTTTGTAACCACACAATACAGTTTCGGCTAATTATTATTATTATCATGTAACCTTTAACCCTTAAAAAAAACTCTGAAATCTCAAAATAGCCTTTAAAGAAGTGAGGACCGGGGCGTCCCGGTGGCTCACACCGGTAGAGCGCTTGCCATGTATGCCATGTGCTGTGGAGGAGCCGGGTTCGAATCCGGCCTGAGCTCCCTTTGCCGCATGTCTTCCCCTCTATCACCCCCTTTCACTCTGTCACTATAAATAAAGCAACAAAAATGCCAAAAAAAAAAAAAAAAAAAAAAGAAGTGAGGACCGTCCGGAATGTCCCCACTTTGCAAAAATGTCCTCACTCTGTTGGTTAAAAACGTGTTCCGGTCCTCACTATGTAGGAAGTACAAGAACACACACACACACACACTCACAGATATAGCTGGCAAACATCAATTTATCATTTTCAGATGAATTTGTAATATCTTTGCATAATTACTGTAAAAACAGGAAGCTATTGAGGAGATGACTGAGGGCCTCTGCCTTTCACCAGCAGCACTTATTTCTATGATGTGACCTCATATATTCTTCCCTTTCTCTTATGGTGAGGATTATTTTTACCGTTCTTGACTCTCTCGAACCTTTAACCATCCTGTGAAAGCTCAGATGAGGATGTAGTGAAGAGGCACATTGAAAACCTTCACCAATGAGTCTTTGTTCCTGTTCCTGAAGCCTAAGACCAGTAATTACACTTTAGGTGTTTATCAGGATCCAATAGTGCCGATATGTCGCTATTGTAATGGCTCTTGAATTAAGACACAAAAGTGTTTTCCCTGGTGTCCTTCATCAAGGACACATTTATGAATCTCATACACATTTACTCCAGTCTAAAAAGCTGCTCTTATCACCACTTTTATATTAACAGAGGATGCTTCAGTCACTAGTAACAAACCTATAGACAAAACAGAGCTAAAATAAAGTATATAACAATCGGTATATGGCCAGAAATAAGACTGAATGCTCCTGTTGCTCCATAAAAAGGCAACCCATTGCCAACAAATTGACCATGACAACTTAATAGGGTAACTAAATGGGCAACTGAAGAGTGCTGACCTCCTCAAAGGCCAAATGCCCAATCTGGCAAAGTTAATGAAATCGAAAAATATAATTTGAATACACAAAATTCCAGACATCCAACAAAAACACTCCAATGCAACATAAAAACACAACTTCTGGATATTATGTCCAACAACAAGACGCAGACACTGATAATGTCCTGGGGTCGCTCATCACTGGACAAAACCAATGTATGGGTTTTTTTTTAGGAGGATACTGGAGATACTTGTACCAAATATGTATAGAACTAGGGAGATCTAAGGAATCCATTGGTAGTATGTCAGAATACATTGTCGAAATAACGAAGATACGCTGTTTTTGATATTTCATGGTGATTTTCAGTGCGGTCATGTGACCTCTGATGTCACACTATCTGAATGAAAATAGGCTCTCTTTAAACACATTACTATTATGCGGATAACATGCAATTTAAGGCAAAAACCACATAGGTTTGCCCATGCATTATGGCTTTTTCTCTGTTGTTCCAAAGGTCTTGGCATATTGATGTAATATTCTGGAGTTTTTTTTTTTTTTTACCATTTTTATCTATTTTGGATATGAATAAAATTGCATAATTCAGAACCAAATGTGTGTACCAAATGGTATCAAGCCAAAAAAATGCTTGCAAACTTCATGTTTATTGGATCTTTTTGACCAGAAAACAACTTGAGCTGCATCTCAAATTAATCTTCAGATTCACATCTTTTAGATGATATCACCACTTCTATGTGTCATTTATTGTTGACCTGCTATCTCCCCCTAAACATCAACTGCCCCCAACCCCCAATTCTCAATAAAAAGGACTTGGAGTGGTAAAAGGTTAACGGTAATGATCAAAAACACACTGAGCATAATGACACCTTAATATAGGCTTATTCTTCAGTTCGTATGCACAGTCTTGATTAAAATCCAAGAAGCAATGACCTTTCACTTAAAGCTGAAAGAATACAAGCAAGTTTTTTTGTATTTCTGTATTTTTGGAAAGACTACCTGTATTGACAAAATACAACAACACTTGCAAACACACACACACACACACACACACACACACACACAAACAAACACAAGTAACCTTTAAAATCTTATTTCAAATGGTTTAAAAGACAAAACTTGGGACCTTGACCAGAGTTTAAAGTACAGTTTTGTGAATTATATGTGGCCACAAGGATGGTCCAATTGGGTTTAAAAGATTTAAAGAGCAAAACTGGCAAGGTATAGTGTGCTTCCACACCTCTGTGCCTATGTGATATCTGGCATCTTACTTAATCTACCTAAGCAGCTGTCCCTATATAACACTATTTTGCTAGTATTTGGAAAATGGCCTACAGTGTACAGATCTGTTTTGCACCTCTCCGCGCTGTTGTCACTTCCACTGAAATCAATCTGGCAGGGGAAAGATTAGAGCATTGATTTGAGGCTGGTGAGTAATACTACTGCAGAAAGCATACATCAAAAGCCTGTAATGTGGTGGGACAGAAAAGGCCGTTGATTTCTTATTTATGGCCTTATTTCTGGATCGTCTCTTTCCGAGGCAGAGGAGTCAGAAAGAGAGGAAGAGAGGGAGGCAGAGGGAGAGATAATGATGGGGGAAGAAAGGCAGAAAAGAGGCTGTGACATAACAGAAAGGAAAAGACAATCCAAACTAAAGGAAGATGACAGTTGGAGTGGAGTGGAAGGTAGAACAAACTAGCCTGAGCAGCTTTTCTCATGTTTCCTCTTTTCTTCTCCTCCTCTCCTGTCATGACCCCCACCCCCGCCCCCGGCCCTTCTCCTGACCCGACCTTTTACATTATAATGGGATTCGTACCGTCCGCCTAACGTAGCCTACATCTTAAAGATCACTCAGCTGTGGTCACTATGTCTGTGAATCTGCCTGACATGTGAGGAAAGAGAGGAGAGGAATTATTTATTGTATTACATATTCATCTGGTCAAATGTCATAACCACAGCTTATTGACTGATCCTGAGTCAAAGGTCAAGACACACAGTGACCCCCCCAAGCTTAGGAACAACCATCCTGTACACACTGGGCTGGCTAATGTTACACAGAGGAAAAGCAGTCTTTCATTATTAAGCAGTGGTGGAAGCAGAACTGGCAATAACACAGTGTCTGTAACACAGACATTAAGTCCAAACTCCTAACCCTTTTATAATGCCTAACCAGGAAGTTTTTTTGCCCTAAACCTAGGTTGACCTTTGTAGCCTAAATTCACAGAAACTGCAGCCTTTTTTTTTTTTTTTTTTTTTTTTTTTACAAATGTGAACCTTATGTGTGTGTATTATGATATGTGTGCTATTTCTAGAACACTCCGCTCTGTACCGTAAGCCTCCAAATGCTCATATGGGTCTTTTTAAATGCTGTGTGGCTGAGCCTTAAATCCTGAGAATAGGTCTTTGCTACCAAACCCATGTTCCCACATTTCTGTATTTCCTCCCCTGATACATTGTGAAAGGTTTAACTGAAACAAACTCTTCAGGTAAGTTTAAATGAAGGTAATTATCAGCACAAAAACAGCAGATACACGAGGGAATTGAGGGCTGAATGAAGCTCAAAAAATACTTTTTCTTTGTCACCTTACCAATAAAAAACAGAAATCCACCAAAAACCAGGCACAAAGAGACTGGGAGCCAAAATAAACTGTAATAAATCTAAAAAAAACACACACACACACACATCTGAAATGTCACTTTAACATTTGTTGGACTGGTGCATGTTGTTACATACATTTTTAATATGTTGACATTATGAAAAAAAAATCCTCCCCTGGGTTGACCTTTGCCAAAATGATCTTTGTGTTTCCATATGTGTTGCCGTGCCACCATGTTCACTTTAGACTTTCTCTGCATCCCTGTATTTCTCTTCTTTTTCCTTTTCCCTGTTTATTATGTCTCTTAGCCAACCAGTAGCTCTTATTTATAGTAATTTGTCTTTCAGTTCAGAGGCACATAATTATTCAACAAGGCATGCAGTTGGAGGTTGTTTCACTTTACCAAGATCCAAGACTATGATTCAACATACAGTTGAATATATGTATATACTATATACTGTATATATACTATATATATATAGGGCAATGCAACAGTAGACTCACTCCCTTATCATATTACTCAATTAAATCTATATAGCTTTAAAAAACAACTTATCTAAATATCAACTTTTATTGATGCAGCTGTCTTATTTGTGTTGTTTTGTTTTGTATTTGTATTGTGATGTCAACCGTTTTTTATGTGAAATGTAATTACGTATTGTCTGTGTGTTATTTTTGTTTCATGTTATGTATTCATATAATGTATGTCATTTCTGTTATCATTCTGTGTATTCCTACATTGTATTTGTCACACTGAAATATGACAGACCCCAGGAAGAATAGCTGCTGCTTAGCAAAAGCTAATGGGGATCTAAATAAAAACAAACAAACAAACCACAACTAAAACTAAGGCAAACCTTCAATGATAGTCAACAAGGTGTGATTGTGTGCAATGTGAGTGTGATTACTGTGGTACTGCGGTACTGTGGTCTAGATCAGTGATGACTTGCTACTCCATTGCATTCATTCAGTTACATTTCAAAAAGCAATATTTAAAAAAAAAAAAAAAAAATCTATCAATGTAATAAATGGAAGCAAACTTCCATATTGCAAAATTGCATGGTGCAATCTGCTTCATGGTTGGACATGTTGTGGTTATTTTGCAGACCTTGGTTGTAACCAGTGGTTATTTGAGATCCTGTTGAACCAGTCTGGCCATTCTCCTCTGACCTCTGGCATCAACAAGCATCAAGGCTCTCTGGATATTTTCTCTTGTTGTTCTCTGTAAACCCTAGAGATGGTTGTTAGATCAGTAGTTTGTGAGACACTCAGACCAACAACCATGCCACGTTCAAAGTCACTTAAATCACCTTTCTTTCCCATTCTGATGCTGGTCATCTTCTCTATGTCTACATGCCCAAATGCATTGAGTTGCTGCCATGTTATTGGCTGATTAGATATTTGCATTAATGAGCAGTTGAACAGGTGTGTTGGACATCGAGGTGGTGCCAAGTTATAAGTATCTAGGTGTATACCTGGATAATAAGTTGGACTGGTCCCTAAACACAGACGCTCTCTACAAAAAGAGGCAGAGCCGCCTCTTTTTCTTAACCCTCTGGAGTCTCCAAAAGCTCCAAAGCATTATTTCTTCATGACATCCAGACTAGAAAACAAAGCAGCGCGGAGCCCTACTGTAAATTTACCTCTAAAGTTCTGGCTGTAAACTCCATGAGGCCAGTTTCAGTTTGATGATGATATACCAAGTAAAACTGGAGACAAGCTCAAATATATTTAATATGAAAATATAGAACTGGATGTAACACTCTTATATGTTATATTTGCACATTTTATGTGGACTAAAGGACTAAAAAAAGAAGAAAAAGACACAAAATTACCAAAAATGACACAAAATGACCAGAAAAAGTCACAAAATAACTAAAAAAAGACACAAAAAAGACACAAAATAACTAAAAAAAGACAAAAAAAAGACACAAACTGACCAAAAATAAAGAAACAAAATAACTAAAAAAAGACACAAAATAACTAAAAAAAGACAAAAAAAGGACACAAACTGACCAAAAAAAAAGAAACAAAATAACTAAAAAAAGACACAAAAAGACTTACAAAGATATGAAAAGACATGAAAAGGATTCAAAAATGGACAAAATAACCCAAGACTCCATAGAGGTAAGGAAGCTCAGATCTCTGGACATCTGAAGTAAGATGCTGCAGATGTTTTATCAGTCTGTGGTTGTTGTGTGTTTTTATGCTGCAGTCTGCTGGAGAGGCAGCATCAGACACAGAGATGCAAGGCGGTTGGACAGACTGGTCTTAAGAGCTGGTTCTGTGGTTGGAGCCAGGTTGGACACACTGGAGGAGGTGGAGGAGAGATGACCTGTTAAGATGTTCGAGGCCATCCTGAAATACCCGGATCATCCGCTACACAAAACCTTTATGGAGCAAAAGAACAGCAGTGGACGGCTCCTCTCTCTCAGAGATACAAAAGATCCTTCTCTCCTACAGCCATCAGGCTGTCTCATTCTGACAGAGATTCTACCAGACTAACTGAATTTCCTCTCAGGATAAATAAAGTAATTTTCATTTTGATTGATTGATTGATTTGATTGTGTCGTAAGTGGCCGGTAAGTGTGCATTTTTGTAGTTGCTTTCAAAAATGTCCATCAGCACAACAAGCACAGGTCCTTGAGCAGAAACTCATAAATGTGCACAAAAAAAATAGCCTAATGGGTCCAGTTTGTGGTAATAGAAAGGATAGAATGATGATCCCCTTGAAGATTAAACCTCGCCTGGTTGAAATAATTAAGACACAATTTCTTACAAAAGGATGAAACAAGAGTTGGTATATTTTGTATTTTGTGCTGCAAAACTTTATGATATTAGTGGAGTTTGTAAAGGAGACTAAACATTTCAGAAACCAAGAAAAAGTTCAGAATTACCTGAAAACATTCCTGCAGATGCAAACTCTTAACTTTTCCTTTCCTACTGCTTACACTGAGGAGCCTTTGCAGCCAAATCTACATTCATTTTGTATATTTAAGAGGTGATGGAGCAAAAGAGAAGGTAACTGTATCTGATATGGTGATGATGTTCAATGTGTGAGGAAAAGATGGAGAAAATATATTAATTGGAAGACTTTGATGATCCCCTTGAAGATTACAGCTGGCCTGGTTGAGATAATGAAAACACAATTTCTTACAAAAGGATGAATCAAGAGTTGGTATATTTTGTATTTTGTGTTGCAAAACTTTATGATCTTAGTGGAGTTTGTAAAGGAGACTAAACATTTCAGAAACCAAGAAAAAGTTCAGAATTTCCTGCAGATTCACGTTTCCTTTCCTACTGCTTACAGTCAGGAGCCTAATGCATTGCATTGCAGCCAAATCCACATTAATTTTGTATATTTAAGAGGTGATGGAGTAAAATAGAAGGTAACTGTGTCTGATATGGTGATGATGTTCAATGTGTGAGGAAAAGATGGAGAAAATATATTAAGTGGAAGACTGATGATCCCCTTGAAGATTACAGCTGGCCTGGTTGAGATATTTAAGACACAATTTCTTACAAAAGGATGAATCAAGAGTTTGTATATTTTGTGTTTTGTGTTGCAAAACTTTATGATCTTAGTGGAGTTTGTAAAGGAGACTAAACATTTCAGAAACCAAGAAAAAGTTCAGAATTTCCTGCAGATTCACGTTTCCTTTCCTACTGCTTACAGTCAGGAGCCTAATGCATTGTATTGCATTGCATTGCAGCCAAATCCACATTAATTTTGTATATTTAAGAGGTGATGGAGCAAAAGAGAAGGTAACTGTATCTGATATGGTGATGATGTTCAATATGTGAGGAAAAGATGGAGAAATATATCAAATGGAAGACTTTGAGACACAAATACAATGCTCAATGCCTGATATCTTTTTACATTTTGATAACCAGCACACAGAGTGAGAAGTGTGAATCAAGGACATGTTGAGTGGTTAGTGCTTCAGACAGCAGAGGGCTCTCCTGTGACATGCTAGCTACCTTAGCTTTCCTCCCTCTGTGTCTCTCACAAACACAGAGAAGCTATCATGTATTCTCAGTGACGCACGACTGACACAGCCTCTCAGCCAACTCCTGTCCTCTCCAGATTGGTAGCATCATTTGCAGTGCCGGTCTACATAAATACATGCATGTAGACATCCAGAGTCGCGGCGTTAACTTCACACACATCGGCACACACATCACATCCCCACAGGCGCATGCACACGGATGAAGCAGGCGAGAAAACGAAATGATGATGGTCAGATGGGTGGATGGGAGAGGCAGAGCAGGTGACGGAGATCATTTTCTCTTTCTCTCTCAGTGAAGTGGTAATTCTGTCCGAGTCTGCGATCTCATTCGCCTGCCTGCCTGTTTTCCCCCGAGGCCCCGTGGAGAGATGGAGAGATTCTCCTCTGATTCAGGACGCCCAGTTCTCTGGGCCAAAATAGGCCTCATGAATAAACCATAAACTATGTAGTTAAGTTATGTAACGACAGCACATGAATAGATGCAGCATGTTAAAGTACAGTAGGAGTGGGAGGGGTGGCGTTCAGTTTTTCTTTTCAAGTTGTGCTCGAATGCATAGACAAACATTACAGTACACATGCAGTGCTTCTTAAGCAGGCGGCAATCTCCGTGTCTGAGCATGGAGGCCAACCAGGAAGTGCCTTAAGCTGCATTCTACCGAAAATTCCAGCAGGGGGCGCTAATTTTGGCTACAAAAAAAATCTGCCCATTCATTTCAGTGCAAAATGAGAAAACTTCTCACTTGATTTATTACCTTCAGGACAACACTATCGTCTCAATCGCTAGTTAAAAATGATCTTCAAGACAGTTTGATGTCAATAGTTCTAATAATGGCCCCATCTACAAGAAAATAGAAGATAAAGAATCATATGATTTCACTAACAAGGCGAGCCGTCATCAGGAGAGAAGCAGAGCAATGCGTATCCATGGCAACGTGTCAATAAAGTTATATATAACGTTAAATAGATATAAAAGAGGACGTTTAGCGGTTTGGTCTCATAACTTTGACCCTTTCACTGTATTTTCACTTAATGACGGTTTATTTGAACGTTTTGTTCAGTAAAAATGTCTTGTTCAGCGTTTTTTGGACTTACAGACACTCCAAGGAGTCGCTGGTCAGTTTTCTGAGGTAAGCAAGATACATTTTGTTTTTGTTTTTTGCTAGCCAAAACTAACATCCCAGCTAATGCTCCAATTAATACTAACATGAATTAGCAGCAGCTTCTCTCAGTCAGGTTGAGGTGTAGAGAGGCTGTAGTCAGTGATCAGATCCCTCTCCTCCTCCACAGTCCAAATATGGTCTGTTTCCTGTATCGGAAACAAGATGGTGACGAGTGTAACACTGAACTCGATGCTTCCAACTGGCCACAAACCAACGGGTGACGTCACGGTGACTACGTCCATTATTTATATACAGTCTATGTTCTTAAGCAGAGGGATTCTATTAAAATTCTAAAATTTCCTCCCAGTGAAGGTCCAACCTTGTTATGTTAAAATTGCATCAGATAGCCTACCCTTCATCTGTCAAATAGAATCAACAACATGCATTTCCATATGATTTTAAAAATATCTACAGACAGAATGGGTCTCATGCTTGAATTGTGCATGAACACGGATTTGATTTTAAATTGTACATGAGAGCAGTTAAAGAACTTTTGTAGTTTTCATCAATACTTTAATCCATCAAAGATCAACATTTAGAGTGCCCTGGACAACATGTAAGCTGGCTTGGGGAGTCTTTTTTTTTCACAAGTCTGCAATTATCATTACCTTTCAACATGAATACAACTTTTAATTTAGATGAGCAAAAAAAAACAGAAACGGATGCTCAGTGATGGAGAGCACTATCGTTATACTGATACTGGTGGCAGCTGGTAAGGAAATAAAGAAACAGGACAGAGTCAATGAAAAGTGCCTGTTTTTTGAGAAAGTTGGTGAGCTTGGAGCAGTATTTGGTTATCTGACACGACCAGGACTCACCACCAAGCAGCAACCAATGGCAGAGGAGCTTCAGGTGGAAAATACAAGTGTGACTAACTGTGTTTGAAGACAATCATTTATTTAATTTTTCAATCCAGTCTTATGTTCGAGATGCAATTTGTTTTCACGGTACAGATTTTACAGTTATCGGCACGCTGGATTTTTCTAAGATGACATCATCATTAGGCAACCTGACTTAAAGGCCAAGGACCTTATAACTAATGATGTGCTAATGAAGCCTCATGAAGCATTTTCTTTATTTTCTGAGCCCACTAGATGGCGCTCTATGTTCAACAAAGGACTGAAAGCACAATTAATTACTATTGCTTGAGCCTTTTTCTTTAAACTAAGAGCACCATCTAGACCATCTACATTTCTGTCCATTATTTTCAAGGCAAAATGAGAAAACTTCTCACTTTTCTTACCTCAGAATTTTTTTTCAGGACAACACTATGGTCTCAATCACTAGTAAAAAATCCTCTTCAAGACAATTTTATGTTAATAGTTCAAATAATGGCCCCATTTAGAAGAAAATAGAAGATAAAGAATCGTATGATTTGGGGCGTGGCTACCTTTGATTGACAGGAGAAACGGAACAATGCGTATCCATGGCAACGTGTCAATAAAGTTATATATATAACGTTAAATAGATTTAAAAAAGGACGTTTACCGGTCTGGTCTCATAACTTTGACCCTTTTACTGTATTTTCAGTTTATTTGAACATTTTGTTCATTAAAAATGTCTTGTTCAGCATTTGGTTGGACTAGCATTTTTTTTGCTAGCCAAAACTAACATCCCAGTTAATGCTCCAGTTAATGCTAACATGAATCAGCAGCGACTTCTCTCAGTCAGGTTGAGGTGTAGAGAGGCGTGTAGTCAGTGGTCAGATCCCTCCACAGTCCAAATATGGTCTGCTTCCAGTTTCCGAAAATAAGATGGTGACATACGAAAAGAAACGCAGAACTTCATGCTTCAAACGGGCAGTCCACAAACCAACAGGTCCATTGTTTATATACAGTCTATGCTTCATGCTCTGCACACTAGAGCGTACCCCAACCTTGAAGTCACAGCTATATCCAACTGCAGTTGCATAAGAGTATTTGTGCATGAACTGTTGGAAAAAAACTCCAGTGTATTATGAAAGAGCTTCATTCAAACATTATGTGCACTGGTGTGTCCTGACAAGTTGAGTCACTCAGACAGAATAAAAAAGCTGTTGACTTAAGTGATAATTTATCATTTTCTAGCATCAGATTTTACAACGCTGTGGTTTCAGAAGGCTTTCCTCATCCACGTCTGAGTCCACACCAGCCCACAGAAGAGGGGACAAAGACATCCCACTCAAAAAGTCTGTGATGGCAGCAGGGATGAAGCCAGCTCAGAGGCTTGGAGCGAAGGGAATAAAAGAAGCTGTGAGCTGGAGTTGACCTGGGGTTCAGCTGGCGGCTACGCTGCTGTTGTGACAACGAGATGTCTCCTGCCTTAAGGCCAAGAGCAATCCACACTCCTGCGCCAGGAAGGAGCTTTTCTCAACACCCACAGTTCAAGGTCCATGCAAGTTTATAGCCAAATGGGTAATTAGATTTGTCACAGAAAAGTAGGCAGGCAAGACAGTCTGGAGTTGTCTCAAGAAAATGTTTTTCCTGAGTCTCTGTGGAAGGTAACAAGAAAGAAAATAAATCCAGTAGCAGCTCTCAACTTCAATTGTGTTGAGTTTCAAAACAATCCTCCGGACACTGAATGAGTGCATGGACTGAAAGCAACACATGACTGAAGCCATTTTCACTGGGACTTTTCTGTTTTTCTGCAAATGACCAAAAGTGGCTGAACCCCTGTTGATAAAACAACGTTCCCACACGGGTTTATAACTGAAATTATCCATCCATCCACTTATCCGGGCCGGGTTGCGGGGGCAGCAGGTTAAGCAGGGCATACCAGACGCCACTCTCCCCAGCCACAACGTCCTGCTCCTCCTATCAATATTTTTATGGTAACAGTGGTCCAAATGACTTTGGGCAATATGGAAGGGGCTGAAAATGATCACCTTCCTGTGCAGCTCCCCTGACCTGCATATTATATATATTAAACTTTTGTTTCCAGCATCAGTGGGTGGCAGCTTTCAGCAGAAAAAGCTCTGATAAAGCATCAGTACATGATCTACTCAGCACCAAACATCAGGCGGACAAAGCTAGTGACTATCTGTAAAAAAAAAAAGAAAAAAAAAAGAGCTTAAATGATTATTAATATTGGACTTACTAATGTTGCTTTATATCTGCTGGATGTGTAAACAGCTGCTGGAGTTTGTTGCAGGAAGTGAGGGTAAGTGCTTTGTTTTTGAAACTTTCTTGTTTCAAACAGAACCAAAGCCTCCGTCTCATGCAGGTGGTTGAAAAAGAACTCCGGCCCTATCTATCTCAATACAAAATGAGACAACTTCTCATTTGATTTATTACCTCAGAAAAAAATTCTCGTGGCAACACAATGATCTCACTCGTTAGTTTCTAGTCCTCTTCAAGACAATATGAAGTTAACTGTGTAAATAATCGTCCCATTTAGAAGAAACTAGATGGTGAAGAAGCTTATGATTTGGGCGTGGCTAACTTTGATTGACAGGTCGCTAACACGGCGAGCTGTCAATCAGGAGAGAAGCATATGTCAAGCACAAGCTATATGTCCATTGCACTATGTACATCTAAATAGTTGTGAACTTGTTTGCTGGGTTCCGACTCAGAACTTTGACGCTTTCACAGTGTTTTTACAGTTCATGAAAGTTTATTTGAACATTTTGTTCATTTAAATCTTAAGTCTTGTTCAGCGTTCAGTTGTTCCGCTGTTCAATTTTTCTGGTAATAAATAATTAAATGGTAAATGGACCTGCACTTATATAACGCTTTTCTAGTTGCTTTGCGACCGCTCAAATCGATTTACACTACAGACTACGCTCACTCACCCATTCACACACATTCATACTGGTGACAGAGGCTACCCTAAACGGTCCCACCTGCCACCACTGGGAATTCATTCTCACACCGATGAACGCAGCATCGGGAGCAATTTGGGGTTCAGTATCTTGCCCAAGGATACTTCGACATGTAGGCTGCCATGGTCGGGGATCGAACCACCAACCCTCCGATCGGTGGGCAGCCTGCTCTACCAACTGAGCCACAGCCTTATAGCTTTAAAAGTTTATTTTTAGATAAACCCATCCTCACACCTCCGCAGTCCAAATATGGTCTCTCACGACGGTTTCTAAAAACAAAGATGGCAATGGACATAACGCTGAATTCGATGCTTCAAACGGATCTATGATCCAATGGCAGCAAGAGGCAGGTTTACAATATTCACTGGTAATGTGAGTGGTCACTGCAGCATGACATGGGCTGCGTTTCTTTAAAGTTAGAAACTTTTTTTGCTGGAGGCCACTGACGTCTTTTTGGCATCCAAAAGCCTTTTTCCCACTCAAATGAATGGGATTATCCCTGCACCATCAAACCTGGCAGGCTATGACAACTTTTTTTTTTTTAAGAAAACGAAAAAAGCTAGCCTATATCTATAGCATTTCATGCAATTCTGTGAAGAAAATGATTACGTTTATATCTTAAATAATCTCACAGGCTAAGAAAGGCGAACCCTGAACACAAGATAAATTCACAGAGCTTTCCATCTCATCCTGCATTCAAGAAGTATACAGTTTAAACCTCAAAACTTACATAATAATAAAAAGGACAAGGATAAAAACTCTAATCTCTAATGCAATATTCACAGGTAATAATCTGCTCAAAATTCATCCAAAATGGCTTATTTTACTCAAGTGTCCTGTAGTTATTGCTTTCACTATGTGGGCTGATTGCACAGTCTATCACTTCTTTACAGTTATTGCTTAACATGGGATCTAATAGGAAATACCCATAGAATATGATCACTAAGACAGTTTTTTAAATCATAGACAAGAAGTCCCTGAAGAAATAACGGTGTGAATCACTGTTCTTGACCATGTCCTTCTGTCAGGAGCACACATTTAAATATTTTTTGAAATGAATTAGCTCTGCAAAGGGCTACGAGTTGGACAGCTCAGGAAAACAATGCAAATAGCAGACCTTAAGATCAGGGGGAGTTGCTATAGAAACACCAAGATCTGACCAAGCAACTCCAAAGCTTCATTATTAGATTCTGTCAATGATAGGACAATGAACAAGGACAGTTGTTGTCCCAAACTTAACTCTATGGAGTTTTGGGCTATTTTGTCCATTTATTGTCTTTTTATGTCTGTTGTGTCTTTTTTTAGTTATTTTGTTCTTTGGCCATTTTGTGTCTGTTGTTGTCTTTTTTTTTTTTTTTAGGTATTTTGTGTCTTTTTTTTTGTCATTTCTTGTCTTTTTTAGTTATTTTGTGTCTTTTTTGGTCATTTTGTGTCTTTTGTGGTCATTTGTGTCTTTTTCGGTCATTTTGTGTCTTTTTTTGTGATTTTGTGTCTCTTTTTTTAGTTATTTTGTGTCTTTTTTGGTCATTTTGTGTCTTCTGTGGGTTGTTTTGTATATTTTTGTCATTTTGTGTCTTTTTTTGTTTTTTTATGTGATTTTGAATCTTTTTTTCACTTTCAAAACACTATCATGCTCAATAAAGAATTTGAAATGTTGCAAATGTGAACAAAGGTTGTCATTTTTGTGTCTTTTTTTTTTGTCATTTTGTGTCTTTTTTTTGGTCATTTTAGTTCAGTCCAACATAAAATATATGTTTGTACTATGAAAGTCTATGAACAACTCTGCTCAATCATATATCAACAATAAAGCTGCTACAGTGAAAAAGAGCTTCCTTTAATTGTTCGGTTACCTCATCTAAATGACTACTACTGATTACTAAATATCTAAATGAGACCAAACACTTCAGCGTTTCAAGCCATTTAGACATTATTTGTGCACAGACAATTTTTCGCTGCAATTCATGATATTCTATGATATAGTTGCTTTGATTATGGTGATATCTAACAAAGCCTTTATATTCATAAATACAAAAAAACCCTCACACAATCTGTTGTTCATGCAAGAACTCATACACAGCCAGCACCCATGGCCAGCGCCAGGACTAATATTTACAGACACAAGACATGCAACGAGCTGGTTTTTGGAAGACATCTTCTCCCTGCTTCAACGAGCCTGAGCTTTAATAACAGATGGTCCCATCGGCAGTACTTCTCCCAAAACATACTGTGTGCGCATCTTGATTTTACTGACACGGAACAAAATCAAAGAAAAAATTCCTTCTCCCAGAGACAAGCAATTATGAACATACATAATTGGCAAGGCTTTAATTGGATAAACAGAGTGAAACCATCATTACACACATTTGTGTGCAAGAAATACAGATGGATCTGAAAACATTTAACCTGTGGTATTATAATCATAAACATAAAGACAAAAGCACTTGGTAGCAGACTCTAAAAGGATATGGGACAATATCTATGTTCTGTATTTATCTTCATGCCACTGAATACATTCCCAGGAGACAAAAACAAAAACATTTCAGACTCGGCTCCTGTGCTGGAGGACAATTTGAGGATGCACCACGGAGAGACTTTGCTTCAGCTTGTGCGTTTTATCTGCTAGAGGCCTTGTTAGATCATAGAGCGTGACATATTGGGGAGAAGTGAATGAGAACCCTCAGACATGGCACTAATTAATTCACACTTTGGCGACCATAAAGGTCCGCGCCCCTCCTGCCTGCTGTCTCTGCATGGCATTGCATGACATATGTGGCCTGGAAGATTGATACTGCAAATGGCGCTCAGCCGTGCTCATTACAGCAGCAGATGGTCGTATCTGTGTATGTGTGTGTGTGTGTGTGTGTGCGCTTCCTAAGGGGTCAAAAGCAATATAGACACTTTAAGACGGCAGCAGACTGACAGATTGTGGTACAGTGTAGCTTGTGTTTGTTGCAGAAAACAGGTTCATGCACTCCATGTGTTTGTTTTTGCTGTGAGTGACAGCTGAGGGTAAGAATAATACATTCACATTTGTGTTGTTTTATGGTCTTTTCTTGTTCGTTCATGCACATTTAAGGGGAGATTACATAAAGAAAGGTGTGTTGGAGGGTGGAATCTGCAGAAACACTTCACCAAGGTCAGCTCTGCATTTGACCACTTTGTATCTGAGAAGCAGGTGTTAAATGTGAGAGAAAGAAAGCACACTATCTAATTAACCTTTAAGTTTGGCTGAAAGTGCAGCAGACACAAAACTATGTGAGCAAGCTGCACTGAATTAGTTCACAAATTAATTATTTAGAGAGATGAAGTAAAATGAGGATTTACAAAGCACGTTTGTTAAGCTAGTTTCATTGTAGTTATTCTACAAATCATCCTATCCATCTTATTATTTTATTGTGTGTGTGTGTGTGTGTGTGGGGGGGGGGGGGGGGGGGGGGGGGGTAGTTTGTTAGGCTGCCGTAGAAGACAAAAAAATGATATTTGTTTAATTAATGCATCCACAGATATTTCTTCTGAGGTGGATCTGAATAGTGAACTTGTGAAATGTTCTCTCTTTTTTTCTTTATTTAAATATTCAGTTTTCAAATTATGTCAAACATTAACACATAACACAATACATAAGAGCTCTTTCACAGATCCAAAAAAGAAAAATCAATAAATAATATAAATGAATTTACAAAATATCTCCCAAAGTATCAGATAAGATAGAACCTAAAAAACGAACTAAATAAATAAATACTGATAGCTAATACAATATCATTATGTCATACAATGCCAGAGAGTGCATCAAATATATTTTCATAGTAATCTAAAAATTGTGTATTCCTTTTATTTTTAACCAGAGCTAGGATTTATAAAGTTAATTACATTCAACCAAAAATGAGGAAAGGTTGGCTTGGAGGCTGATTTGTGAAATGTTCTCTAATCTTGCCGTATCATTAGTGATGACATAATTAGCTGTCTTTGCAAATCATGAGTAGTAATGGTTAAAGATTTTCACATTCAACAGTTATGTGCACTCACTGTTTTCCAGTTTTACACAGTTTCTGTAAGTATCTCTCTGCAGCCCTGCAGTGGATAATTCCTGGATCACTGCAGCTTATGTTGGTTTATAGAGGACAAGTGCAAGTGATGAGTGGGGCTCAAGCTCAAACACATGCATTGGGCCGTCCCAAACGTGTTTGACTGTTTGTGCCTCCAGGAACACAGCCAACTGTGATTGAACAATGTCGGCACAGTATTTGTTGACAACTCTTTGACCTGTATTGCTTTAATTTCAAGGGAAAACATTGTGGCTCTAAATGATAGATCTGACTGACACGAGAGGCTCTGGGTTTTTTCATTGAAGCACTGCTCGCTGTGATACACATGGATGTAAGAGAGCTGGAAACAATGGAAGAAGAATACCTCACGTTCTATTGGTCCCATAATTCCTAGATCAACAGGGAGCGATCCTTGCTGAGGGCCCAAAAATCCCCATTATAAAAGAAACTCATGCGACTGTACGGCATGAGTCTCAAACTCAACCCCGCGGGTCAATTGTGGCCCTTGTGATGATATTTTGTGGCCCCCACCTTGATATGAAAGTTTAATGTTAGTTTTATATGAATGGCACTTGACAGTGTTGTGTGTGAAAGGTCCCTTTAATTACTTTTTTTGGTAATTTTGTGTTTTTTTTGGTAATTCTGTGTCTTTTTTTGGTAATTTTGTCTTTTTAGAATCATTTTGTGTCTTTTTTAGTAATTTTGTGTACTTTTTTTGGTAATTTTGTGTCTTTTTTAAATAATTTTGTGTCTTTTTTTGTAATTTTGTGTCTTTTTTAAATAATTTTGTGTCTTTTTTCCTGTAATTTTGTGTCTTTTTTTGGTCATTTTGACACTGCCTCCAGCGGCCCCCAGGCAATTTGAGTTTGAGACCCTTACCAGGTAGTTTTTTGCTCTAAACCCAGGTTAGTAGTTTTGTAGCCTAAATTAAACAATATCAAACTATATTAACTCTGGTGTGAAGGGAAAAAAACATTTTGACTTAAAGCTGATGAAAATGTTAAGATTTTCATCAACTAAAACTAACAAAAAGTCATTTTGAGTTCTTATGTACTTAAACTAGACCACATGATGAAAATAACAAAAATATGACCAAAAGTAACAAGCGTCTTTGTGCTCTGACTAAATCTGAAACAGCTGCCAAAATGAACACCAACTCAGTGTTATTTATGCTCTAATTAGTTGGAATTGCCATTGTCAAATTGTGACACATCTTACAGTAAAACAGCGTGCATTAGTTTTTTATACGCTTTGTGTTACAGAACTTCACTGTTCGGAGGGGAAAGTTTCCTCTTGCAGAATTTAAATGTGTCCTTTTATTGACCTTAAGGTGGCGAGAACGCACACACACACACACACACACACGCGGGCTGGCATTTACAGTGTGCAGATTACATTTCTGTGGTGTTTTGTGTCCGTACTTGGTGGGAAGTGGATGTTCATAGTTTTCAAGCAGGTGCTGAATTGCTGCTGTGCCCTTCAGTAAGTCACTCAACCTTGATTCTCACTGCACAGCTTCCAGGCCAAGTGGTTCCATATTGCTGTGTTTGTATAAAAGCTCGTCTCAACGGGGTTCGGGTATTTGTGTCAGCAAAACAATAGCAGGTCTGTCTGAATAAATCAACCTACGCAGAATCCTTACACGTCCTCACGTTACGGCATTCAAACAACTACAGACGAGAAGCTGACAGGAACAGAGAGAAAGTATAATAACCGGACAGAGTGTGTAGTATGTACAGCACAGCATGAATATTCATGTCCTTTATATCTGCCACTGCTGTAAAGTGTGTCAGGGAGGGTTTCTCTCATACATAGAGGTCAGGAATCACCTGACCTGGAAAGAGAGAAGGAGGAGGAGGAGGTTAACCCTTAATAGGGCGTTGAAATACTTGCAAATTCCAAATTTCAACCCTAGAGAATATTGGAGGATATTACATACTGCCAGAATGTGTAAAAAAAACCATACAGACCCGGGGGAGGGGGGTAATATTTTGAGAAAAAAGTTTACGAGATTAAAGTGGCAAATCTATGAGAAAAAAAATGTGCAGATTTATGAGATTTAAAGTGGTGAATCTGCGAAAAAAGGTTCCTTTTTTCCCCACTTTTTTCTCGTAAATCTGCAACTTTTTTTCTTGTAGATTTGCCACTTTAATCAAGTGAATTTGCAACTTTTTTCTCGCAGATTCACCACTTTAAATCTCATAAATCAGCACATTTTTTTTTCTTGTAGATTTGCCACTTTAACTTTTTTCTCAAAATATTACCCCCCTCCCCCTTGTCCGTATGTTTATTTTTTTTTTTTTTACACATTCTGGCAGTATGTAATGTCCTCCAATATTCTCTGGGTTGAAATTTGGAATTTAAAGTTTAAAGTGGTGAACCTGCGAGAAAAAAGTAGCAAATTTACTAGATTATAGTGGCAAATCTACAAGAAAAAAAGTCGCAGATTTAAGAGATTTAAAGTGGCAAATCTGCGCGAAAAAAGTTGGGGAAAAAAAACATTAGAGGTCAAGGTCAATAAAGTTAATATTATTATATACCAAATTATATTACCAAATATATTTCTTCGCCCAATAAAGGGTTAAGAGAGTGGTGGAAGTAAGAAATAAGGAAAAGTCATTGGAAATTGATGAGAGATGGGACATGGAGGAGGTAAAGAGGATGCAAGAAGACAAAGATAAAAAAAGTAGAGGGCAGGATGGGAGGATAAAAGTAGGAAAGATGAAAGAGGAGAAACAGATGAAGAAGATGGGAGATCAACAGAAGAAATACGGGAAAAGGTGAGGTCCTGAAAAATGAGGAAAGAAAAAAAGAGAGGGAATAATAGAGGAAAAACATCAGAGGGAGGAAAGAGTGGAGAGTGCCATTAAAAGAATCAAATGTTCTTTGTGCTCCCAGGAAACATATGGCGCTCCTGCTAACTCAAAGAGTGATGCAGAGTCAATTGAAGTATGCAATGCAAAAGGAAGTGAAGAATACAGCAGGTTTTGGGAGACTGTCCCAGATTTGAAGTGATGAGAACACAGACAACAAAATCACCCCTGTGTCCCTGGTGGATCATTTGCTCTACATAACGCTTGGCATTTACACTTGTCAAAGCTAACGCATGCACCGACTGCTGGTGCTACCAGCGTATTGTACTATAAGTGGAGAACTACCTTACAATTTAAGCATGACTAAAATAAAATGTGATACACCACAAAAAAGGACAATTTAGGCATGTGAAGCAACTGTTACGCAGGCATTTAACCAGAAGTGCTTCTTTACAATTTCAGATTTTATATATAACAACTGAATACTGAAAATTGTTGAATAATACGAAGGCCCAGCCACAGTGCACCCACGCAGGTGTTCGCATTCGTTGCCTGATTAGACCTCTCTTCAGGACTGTGTGGGTGTGAACAGACGGTGCTTGATTGGCAGCCAAAGAACTCATTAAGAGGTCAAAAGCAGTAAAACAATTATAATAAAAGCAATGAGAAAAAATGCACAAAGCAAAACTGAAAAGCAAAAATGTTCATCTTTTAAAAACAAACCTGAACAACTGGTTGGTACAACTAGCACTTCTGTAATCATTATTATTAGTCAGGCTGTTTCACCCACTGTTTATAGGTATACCTAGGAAACATAATGCACTGATATAAATAGGTAACCCAAGGAATTGTGAGCCAGAGGGTATTTGTCATTTGTTGCCAAGAGGCGACCTCTAGTGGTTGTAGTGATTATGGTGGGCGCGACAGGATGAAGGAGGAAGTGAAGTGACATAGAAGATATAAACACTGATAAAATTTAGGGTGGGCGGGTCAAAGAAACAGAGGACTTTGACCCTGGAGACCCTGGAGTTAGTCATGTCCTGTTTGAAACTTAAAGTCAACTTTTAATTTCAAGTGAACTTGTAAACGTGAATATGTCATGATCCACATCACCTTGTTTGTCACCCATGTTATACATTATTGACGATACACACATTATACACTATGTACACAAAGTACCATCATGTATCCACTATAGTTGGATATAAGCCATTCATGTGTTATTTTATCAATCTTAATCGAACAACAGATAATACGTTACGATGTCCGTGGCTGAGTGTAGTGACCCGATTGCTACTCAAAAAAGATGCCACTAGTATGATGAGATCCCGTTTATAGTGTTTTACGCGCACAAATGAAATGTCCAGTTTCCATAAATCAATTAACTGAGTTTACTGTAACATTTCCAAACAAAGGTATACTTCTTTCTTAAACAAAAAGTTATATTTCCAACTTATACATCACATTTCTGCGGTCAAAACAATGTGTGCCTCTCGGGTTGATTTACTGCACTGTAAACATATTTAGAATAGCAGTTTCATCACATCTGGTTAAGTGCACGGTCCTATATGTGGCCCTGTGGAAGTGTCGATGAAAACTTGTGGCCCCCTCCAGCATTTAAGTTGCCCATCCCTGTTCTAGAAGCTTTTGTTGTCTCTTAAGATTTTCCACAACATTATCTGAGTTACTGTCTATGTCACTGGATCTTTTCTCTTTTTGGGACCGTTCTCTGTAAACCCTGGAGATGGTTGTTAGATCAGCAGTTTGTGAAATACTCAAACCAGCAACCATGCCACTTACAAAGTCACTTAAATCACCTTTCTTCCCCATTATGGCTGTGTTCAGACTGCCAGCCAAAATCCGATTTCTAGCCCATCCAGATTGGAACTGGATGGCTCTTTTGAAGTCTGAAGAGTCACAAATCACATGAAATCCAATTTTTGCAAACCGGATTGAAACCACCTTCGGGAGGTAGTTTCAGATCGCATTTGGACAGATGCGTCTCAGTCTGAACCGCTCCAAACACTTGAGGCGAGGTGTCCACCCGCAGCCGCGCCCGACTCATACGGGCCAATGGGGGCGTCCATCCGCCCGGTTTCTCCCCTGGTGCGTCTGAGATGTTCTGCACCTCTACTGGACAGTGATAAGGCTACTACTAATACTTAGGTGACCTGCCTCCATCATGTTTGTTGTTGTTGTTCTTGTAGCTGTCGCAATTATACAACGTCAGACGCTCTGACGCCGTTACTACAGCAACCTGTCAGATCAGTCGATAATGTGGCCCAGTCTGAACAGAGCCATATCTGATTTGGACACTTGCTAAAAACAGTGTGGACAGTCAGCCCTAAAAATCGGATTTGAGTAGGAATCTGATTTGAATCAGATTTGCCTGCAGTCTGAACGCGGCCTATGACTCTCGCTTTGAATTTCAGCAGCCCGTCTTCACCATGTATGCCTAAATGCATTGAGCTGCTGCCATGTGATTGGCTGATTAGGTATTTGCATTAACGAGCAGTTTAACAGGTGTATATAATAAGTGTCTGTATAAGAAAGTGACTGTATAATTAGTGCATAAACCTTGCACACAAATTAGCCATGTAAATATAATGCAATGCTATTACATTTACACAACTGTTCTTTCTTCTTTCATAATAGAAATAACTGGAGACAACTGTAGCTTTTCTAGGATATAAATAGGCACCAGTACTCCGAATTCCCCAAAAGTTGAAGCAAGAAGTTGGCATCTTATATTCTATATATCCATATATCCCTCCTAGGTCTAGCAGGCGTTGTCTCCGAACATCAGCATATAAATAAGCAGAGCTGAAAGAAAGGTGTGGTGAGGTGGATCTCATTGTCTCTTTAAAATTTTCTACCTTTGTGTGTGTCTCGGGGGTGTCTGTATTTATTAAACAGTTCTGTCAACTCAGCTTTCAGTCGGTTTGATGGGCTGTGATCGGATGTGACAGCAATGGAGGCAGTAAGAGGACACGCACCCTCACACACACACACACATAATCCATGCACACAGATCAGGTCTCGGGGGAAAGAGAGATCTCTCTCACATTCATCTTTAATCCCCAGCAAACACAATGAAACCTCACCTCTCCCCTGCCTGCCAATCATCCCAGCCTGATAACTCCTCTTTTTGGCTCCCAGTTGAAATTCTATATTTCAAATGACACTCTGACTCAACCCATACGGCATGACAACCCATACGGCTTATAGCTGCATCTGTGTGTGTGTGTGTGTGTGTGTGTTCTTGTACTTCCTACATAGTGAGGACCGGAACAAGTTTTTTAACCAACAGAGTGAGGACATTTTTGCAAAGTGAGGACATTTCAGCTGGTCTTCACTTCTTTAAAGGCTTTTTTGAGATGTTAGACTTTATTTTAAAGGTTAAAGGTTACATGATAGTGATAATTAACTGAAACTGTATTGTGTGGTTACAAAACTAAATAAAATTATAGTAAAAAATGTCCTTTGTTTTCGTCTTTTCACCTTTTTTCATACATAATGAAGATGGATAAGGCAAAGGAAATAAAGGAAAAATTAATTTTGACCTCTTTTAATCTCCCACCCAACAAATACCCCATTACAAGAAGACTAAAACTAATAAAAAATAAACTAAAACTAAAGCGTTTTAAAAAAAAAAAAAAAACTAAACTAAAACTAGCAAACTCACTCAAAAAGTAATTAAAACTAACTGAATTTGAAAAGAATAATTCACAACAAAATTAAAACTAAAACTAATGAAAAATTAAAAACTATTATAACCTTGCAAGGGAATTCTCTCTTCTAATGAAGGCCCTCACAAAGATAGAAGTACAAGAATGTGTGTGTGTGTGTGTGTGTGTGTGTGTTGGCTTGCATCTCTGGGTCTCCGAGGCGTTTCCCTTCCCGCTCAAACATCTAACTTCTCTCCATCAACAGCAGCCCGGGAGCAGCTGCATCACATTTTCATGTCAGTCTATTGATTAAATGGTAATGCCAATCAATTTTTTATCCTCTGCATCTTCAGCACTGTTGTGAAAGTGTGTGTTAGAGGAGACGGAGATACAGTAGCCGCTATAATGAGGAAAGAGGGAAGAAACTGCCGAGAGAGAACAGCGTAAGAGAGGGAAGGCAGAAAAGAAAGCATGAAGAGAATAAAAACGAGAAGGTAATAACAAAAAGAAAAAGAAAATACAAGTACACTTGTGTTATCGCAGCAAAGAAGCCTTGGGCTGTTTTGCTATGCGTTCATCCAATGGTGTTCCTTGACACCATTGGAGTGGAGTTGCATTATGTTTTGGTTTAATAATTCATCAGACATGGGGTTTAAAAGTTAGAGCACTATACCTGCCAGCTCAGCCTACAGCCTGTGAGAGAGTGTGTCCTGGTGTTCAAAAAGTGCACACACAGCCACACGTCAGTCACGATTTTTGTGCATTAATAAGCTCCCTCTATTTCTGTGTGTTTCTGTGCTGATATTAGTGCACATCGGCTTTGGCATGAGTGGGCATAATGCTCTCCTCCATCCCCCTGAGGAGGAGAAGAGCATGAACTCATCAGCAGGGTTTAGATTCGCATACATCTTTTAACAATTTCAATTTAAGTGCCATTTTGCCAAATTATAAATTTGTTTCTGGCTCCTTTAATTGGCTTTAGTGGGACTTGTAACACCACTGCAGGGCAGATTGCAGGGAGTGACTAATAGAGAGCGAGCAGAGTGGGAGTAAAGTGAAGACGGGGCTCACTAGAGTATTCATGCAAAGAGAGGCAAAGAAAGACATCTTCTGGCATCAAAGACGTTCCACTCTGTAAAATAATTAACACAAGCAAAATGGAGAGAGGAATCTTTGGGGCTATCAAAGAATCCAGGGGAAATGGAGACAAACGGTCAGTTAAGGTGAGAGACTTTCGAGAGCTTCAGATGTCAGAAAGTACAGTCTGGAGTGCAGTAAAGAGCACACAAGAGTAAGTACAGCCAGGCAAGAATGAATGCTCACTCTGGGCTATCTAGTAGATGCTGCATGCTGTCCACACTCATACACTGCAGCACTTCAGGCTGTCCACATATACGGTTGCATGAAAAACAATGTATTGGAGATAGGTCACTTGTTGGGGAAACAGGAGTGGTGGTGGATGGGGCCATAACCTCTTTTAACCAGGACACCAGTGTTCGTGTCCCATTTTTGGAAGTTACTAGCCTGGGTATAACCATACTGCCTTGCGCGCTCGAATTTCATTTCGAACCTCCAGGCAGTCTGGCAACTATGGCCGTTTCTTAGCCCTGTTTTAGGGATCCAATCACAGAACGGGGAGGGACGGCGAGACGATGGCGCGTACTATTGGACAGACGGAAGCTTGTGGTTTTTTACGGATCCAACATGGCTGCAGCAGACGCGAAACTCTCTTTAGCTGTAGACGGCGTTTAAAATAGCAGTAGAGCGAAAGTTGATTTTAAAAGAAGAACAACGTTTGACTTTAAACTATTGTTTCACCACCAAAAAGGATGTTTTAGCCTTGCTTTCGACAGGATTTGGCCAAAGCCTAATCTACCAACTAGCCCCGCTACTGCCAGTAGACTGTGAGCAGCCAGAGTCAGAAGCAGAAGCAGAATTGAGCATTTTAGTCTCAAAGTAGAGATGGGCTAGTGTGGCTATGTAAACATCAATTTCTGTCGCTCTACATACGTCATCTGGTATAACTGATACGATTGGCTAAGAGCTACGTACAGACGCTTTTGATAGACATTCGTAGCGCCCAATAAACGGCTCTGGAGGATTGTAAACCACACCTCCTCTACGGAGAAATGAATGGCTGGTTTCCAGACTAATCTCATTTGTGATTAGTCTGGTGTTAGCCAGGCTAGGAAGTTATGTGAGAAAGTAATGTTTTTTAGGCGTAACCCTGTTTTGTTTTTCTAATCATGGGAAAGGTGGCTTAGGGCACTTTCACAACCCAAAGTTTAGTCCGTTTTAATCGAACTCTGGTGCTGTTAAATCCTTATTATGGTTTGTTTGGTTGCTTGTAAACGCTCCAGTCGTACTCACCAAAACAACCGGTCCGAGACCACTTGTGAGAGAGGGTCTTTGTCTGTTTCCAAACGAACCCTGGTGTGGTTTGATTGCACTGTGAACGTAATCCGATCCAGTTACAGAAAATGAACCAAAACGCAGCAGTTTGTGGGCTCGTAATCAAATCGTGAGGTCCCATCATAGCATAAAGATCAAAAATTTCCTTCAGTTTCACTCTGTAGGCTACCACTGAGCTAAAATTATTTCTCATTGCAGAATTGTCAATGTATTGCTCAAAATAATGGAATATTTACCTCCGTGATAGAAGCAGATTGTGGTAGAAGTGCATCAATCCTTATCTGATTATACAGGTGTCTGATCGCAGCATGTTGAAAATAATGGATCAAAACATTACTGACGACCCGGATCCTCAACAGGAGCTCGTTCTAAACATTTATTTCCAGATTTGTTTGGTAGAACACCAGAGCAGGATTATGGCCATTTTGACCAAAGGTACTTTCGGGTTTATTTGCTTAACCCATTTAAGCTGGGAAACCATTACCGCATTTCTACCATTAAAACCAGGGGTGATGTTGCGTTATTCTACCATTAAAACCAGGAAAGCGGATACGTTGTTTTGTAGTATTTGTAGTTTTTTCCACCTATTTTCGGTCTCTTGGCCAATGAAATGCATCAGAATACATGTGGGAGTGTCGCAATGCAACATGGGACTTTTCCAGAACTGAAATCATGTTGGGAGACGACTCTAGCGGAGGGAGCTTGAATTTAATTTCTATCTGCTACAGAGGCTGAAAAATCTATTATTTAGTAGGTGTTGACACTTGTGTTGAATTTCCAGAAAAACTTCAGGTTTTAGGGGATTATTTTAAAATCGCCCAGAGGTTTTACAGGCATTTTTTCCAGCTGTTTTAGACCTAAATGGGTTAACCCAGTAATCTAATCAGCCAATCACATGGCAACAACTCAATGCATTTAAGCATGTAGACATGGTGAAGATGACTTGCTGTTAGTTGCTGAAGAAGTGAGCATCAGAACAGGGAAGAAAGGGGATCTAAGAGACTTTTAACATGGCATGGTTTTTTGTGAGTATTTCACAGCTTTCAAACAACTGCAGATCTAACAACCATCTCTAGGGTTTACAGAGAATGGTCCAAAAAGAGAAAATATCCAGAGAGTCTTGATGTCTTGTTGATGCCAGACTGGTTCAAAAGTAACGCAAATAACCACTGGTTACAACCTGCAGAAGAGCATCTCTGAACCACAACACGTCCAACCTTGAAGCAGATGGATGACAGCAGCAGAAGACCACAGCGGCCACTTTATTAGGTACACATTTAACCTAATAATGTGGCCAGTGAGTGTATGTAGCATAACTTACAACAAAAAAGACATAATAGCCAAAGATTGCAGAGGGTTAACCCTCTGGTCTAGGCCTATTTGCCCTTTATACACCACATAATATTTACTATACTTATGTTTGGTATTTGGTATTTTCTCAGCACAACTTCAACATGATCTGACTATTATTTTTCACTTTAACCCACTTTATTAACATATTGAGCCCAAAAAAATGCACAAAAATCATGAAATCTGAAATAAAACTATACTATTTAAGACAATAAAAACCACAAATATGCTCAATGAACTGTTTCAGACCTGAAAAATGTAAACATAGGTTGCAAATATGAACATATAAAGGTACAATTCAAATATAATAAAACTATACACAAAAAAATACCGTAAAACCATGTTTATTCATAGGGACAGTGTTACATGATTAGACCCCTTTTTTCCATTTTTACAAAATGCCAGCCTCGTCCCATCCTACTTTTACACTTGAATAAATATTTTTGCACTATCAAATTAAAACAATCATATCTTGTGACGGCGCTTTGAAAAAAGCCACATTATCAGTATTGTCACTACTAAAAGCAGTAGTGAGCTTCTGTGCATGTTAAGGAAATATGGGTGGTGAAATTGGAAACCAGCCTACACGTCCATCATAAGTTCTGCCAGAGTCAGAAAACTTTCTCAATAATCTCCGATACTTTTAGACTTGTTTCATTATGATGTGATTACAAAACTTTTTTTTTTTAACAGCTGTCAGCGTGTGCAGTCTGCATATGATTTTAGTCTGCCGATAATTGTATTCTGCGATGGATGAGGAACACTTTCTCTACACTTTTACACCTTGTGTGACTTGACAACATTTGTGTTCTCGAATAATATCACAGCTTTTTCTTTTCTTTTATACTAACACATATAATTGTAGGAAGATGAATAAATAACTGTCACTGCAGCTCCTGTTTTATTTCATTTTCGAAATATTACTTTTTCTATGTTTTTTCTTACTGGCTTTGTCTTTTTGCTATAAAAAACAACTTAATTGTCATCTGGGCTTCTTCCAATTATATGCAAACCTTTAACATTAACAATAGCCATAATTGCTTAAGATGGAGGTTGTAATATGTGTAAATTATGTTTTATTTTTAAGTCAGCGTTCACAAAAGCAAAATCTGAAAATCTTTAATATGGCTTAATACCATTTTAATCCTCTGTGGTCTATGATCAGATAATGTGGCTTTTTTCAAAGCGCCGTAACAAGATATGATTGTTTTAATTTGAAAGTGCAAAAATTTTTATTCAAGTGTAACAGTAGGATGGGACGAGGCTGGCGTGGCATTTTGTAAAAATAGAACAAAAAGGGGTCAAATCATGTAACACTGTCCCTATGAATAAACATGTTTTAATGGTAATTTTTGTGTGTGTAGTTTTATTACATTTGAATTTAACCTTTATATGTTAATATTTGCAACCTATGTTTACATTTTTCAGGTCTGAAACAGTTAATCGAGCATATTTGTGTTTTTTATTGTCATAAATAGTATAATTTAATTTCAATTTTTGGGCTCAATATGTTAATAAAGTGGCTTAAAGTGAAAAAAATAGTCAGAACATGTTGAAGTTGTGCTGAGAAAATATCAAATACCAAACATGAGTATAGTAAATATAATGTGGTGTATAAAGGGCAAATTGGCTCAGACCCCAGAGGTTTAATGCACCAATAATGTAACGTATATAATGTAATATTGTTTTCTTGTTTTACCTAAGTATATATATGTGAATAGGGGTTTTAAACTTTCGTACCTGCCACCACTGCAAACCTTATCCTAAGTGTTGGCACTAGACTGAACTTTCAGAACAAGGTGAGATTTAATTGCTTTAGATATAAAAGAAAGTTCAAATGAACTGGACATGTCAGAGCTGTGGAAGTGAAAGCATATTTCACTTTCAGAAAAACATTTGAAAAGTCATGTCTGACATTTCAAGGACAGTTCTTCCAGATGCACAACAGACAAACCCTCTGACTCAAGCTGTGGAACACAAAATTGTTAGGGACTTTTTCAACAAGTACGCCTTTCACCCCTACTGTCACAGTCTTCGAACTCCTGGTACTCTACAGGAGCTATTTGAGTAGCAAAACTGTAAGCAAGAGTGATGAACTGCAAGAATTCTGGCACAGAGGTCAAAAGACAATTTCTTTAAGAGCTTGGCACTTCCACTTGTCTCGTACAACAGCAACTGTAAAACCCTAAATCCACTTGGTTCAAAGACAGACACAAACACCTGTTTGGCAACAGACTTGACTGAACTGATTTCCTCTCTCAGTTGTGTGTGTTTGGCTGCAGTTTGTAAGTCACGAAGCAGAAAGGCAAGGAAATTACAGCATTCTGAAACTTCTGTGGGCGAGTTGCTCAAAGATCTGGATGTCTGATTGTATTCTTAGTGAACAATTGCAGGGGAAGGAAGAGTTCTGTCTCACATGAGCCTTTTTGTTCAGGAGTACCTTAATTAGAATTCAGCATTATTGGCATTTACATGCATTTATTTTACTTCCATGACGCCTTAGTAGGGATGGGCGTTTGGAACAAACCTGCCAACTCGAGTATCTATAACATTAACGATGAAATAATCAATTAATCGCTGTTTCATACATACTCCAGTATGAATAAAACATACATACATGGGCACAATAAAATATATATGTACAGTACTATGCAAAAGCCTGTTTTGATAACGAACACTTTTATTTTGAAAGGAAAGAAAGAGACTTCCTGACAATTGTAAAACTAACTCTAGTGAGATTATATGATAAAGATAATGTGAAGGAGATCAGTGTTTTTTATGTTTTAACCCCCCAAAAAGGCATGAGGTTAGTTTTTACAGTAATCTTGCATACTTAAGTGTGTTTTGTGTTTAAATAAGATCAAATTAAACCTACCAATTCATGCTAGCAAGGTTTGATACAGTAAGCTAGTTTTGCTCAAATTAAAACTCCTGTATTTCTGTGTTTTATAATACTTATTGCAACTTTCAGTTTGCAAACTGTAGCTTTATCCAACTTAATTCTTAATTAAAATTTAAAAATACACAGATCGATTAAAAATTCCATGTGATCAACCAAATTCTTAATGACCATTAATTGATCATTGATTAATTATTCCTATCTCTATGCCTTACCAAGAAGTCATTAGGAAGTTAATAGGGAACCACAGCCTTTTAACTAAACATTGGCACTTTGTTTTCAGCAGTCGGACATTCAATGGGCTGACAACGATCTTCTCAAACATTGAAAACAACACTTTTCACTCAACAAGTATTTCTTAAACTGGTCTGAAAAGGAACAGCATCATCTCAGTTAGTAAAATGCCATTATGCATAACATTTTCGAAGTAATCGGATAATAACAGACCATATGTTGTGTGGTTTAATCCCAAATGGAACTCTCCAGTGGGAATTGCTTCTGCTATTGTTTTCATGTATTGAGTGGATCTTCTCATCTTCCCTCACAACAGGCATAAACACTGGACCCTTTCTAATCCTCACAACCCCCTTAGTTACTACTCCTACACGCATCAAGCTCTTCATTCCAGCTCAGCACTTATGCAATTTACAAGCTAATGGTAGCATTTACTACCTGAAGTGCATACTCGTTTTCTAAATACATTGTTTTTTCTCTTTGCTTTAACCCTAAAGGCAGCTTCTCATTTCTATCCAACCACCCCTTTCATCTGACATTTTAATGTTTCAAACTGATTTAGGACAAAAATAATCCTGTGAAAGGGCCATAATTGTGCACATACATGCTGCTAAAGGACTGAGGCTAAAGCTACATTTCCATGAAGTGAGCATGTTGCATGTAGAAGACGTGAATAATGAAGTAATGTGGTTGTATTGCAAAGTAGACCTTGTTCGGTCAATTATAATAGCAATGCATTATAAATTAAAAGTTGAAAAAAAGTTGCTCAAGTATCATTTCTCCTGATTTAACTAAATATAGAAAAACATCCTTTCCTGAAGCATAGATGTGCTCATTCTGGGCAGACAATAAACATCTGTGACACCACAACAATACCTTTCGAGATTCAAACTGGGACTAGATATTCATTCATCCATCCATTTTAATCCGCTTATGGGGGCTGGGTCACGCTCACATTGCACCCAAACCCCTACGCCTAACCCTGCAGGTGCTGGGCCTGCAGGGCGGCAGATCCACATCATTGCCTGTGCTGAGACAGGCAGCGCCCAATGCTCACCGATGCGCCGGGCGAGATACACAGATCTCTATGGTTCTGCTTCATAACAGTCTTTGCTAGTCATGGAATAATGTGCAAAGCCTGCCTATTCATAGGTGTTTCATTCGTCAGTTCTTCAAAGAGTCTTTGTGTCACATATATTCGAGGCAGTGGTAGAAGAAGTAATCAGATCATTTACTTCAGTAAAAGTACTAATTCTACACTGTGGAATTACTCGACTACAAGTAAAAGTTGGACAGAGGCTCGAGGGTAAACATGTGTCCGGTGGAGGTGGGATGTAGGGGCTTTGTAGCCAGCTCAACATCAAAACTCCCAAGCGAGATTGGAGTCAGGGGACAAACTCACAAAGGAGAAACTAAAGAGCTGGTTGACACCGCCGAGAGGACCAGCCACTGGCTGTGGTTGACAAGGAGTGATACCATCTGGGCTGCCAAGGCGAACAGCTAATCACAGGACACAGACCCAAGATTGATCAACCTGCGGTGGGGCCTTCCTCGGCGGAGGGTGTCTTGTGACAAATGGCTGAAACATCCTGTGATACTGAGGTACACCACTGACGATGTGTCCTGGGGTTGGTGCTCAGTCTCATGGCATCGTCAAGAACTCCTAATGAAATATGGAATCAGTGGTGATGCAAATACTAGGGACTGTAACAACTAGTCCTTTCATTGTATCATAAGATGGGACAGAAGCCAAAGGAATGGGCAAGTGAGTAGCTGAGGATGGGCTGTGAATGAGTTCAAATGTGCAAAAAGTCCACCATCGTCCATTGTGATGTTTTCCTATTGACATGGTCATATTCTTAACCCATTTAGGCCTAAAACGCCTGGAAAAAATGCCCTCTAAAACCTGAAGTTTTTCTGGAAATTCAACAGAAGTGTCAACGCTTCCTACTAAAAAATCGATTTTTCAGCCTCTGTAGCAGATAGAAATGAAATTCAAAAAGTATTTGAGAGCTTATAGCTGTTATATCTGAGCTCCCTCCGCTATAGTCGTCTTCCGCCATGATTTCAAAGTTCTGGAAAAGTCCCATGTTGCATTGGGACACTCCCACATGTATTCTGATGCATTTCATTGGCCAAGAGACTGAAAATAGGTGGAAAAAACTACAGATACTACAAAATGGCATATCCGCTTTCCCTGCTTTAATGGTAGAATAACACAACAGCGCCCCCGGTTTTAGTGGTACTATGGGTTAAGCCAAAACCTTTTTTTAAATGTTGCTTACAGCACCTTTAAATGGTCACTTGGATTTTAGGTTTTGGCAGAAAAAAAATCTGTATCTGCAACTACACAACACAAACATCAATACTGATATATGTCAGAGAAACATGTCTCCACAGTATTTAAGCAAAAATCAACAGAGTTTACAAAAAATCTCCCCTTCTTATGCTTCAAATGAAGAAATCACTAAAAGTGGTGCCATACAGGATTTGATGAAGCCCTGATTTTATGCATACAAATTTCCACAAAGAGCTTAATTTGAGTAAGTACTCTTTAATCAGAGTACTTCTACTGCTATGAGGAATATGCATGAGTTTTGCTGGGCTGCTGCTCTGCTCTGCTCCTGCTCCGCTAAAGCTGGCTTTCAGCTCTGGGAAATATGAAGCAGGGCCTCAGATGAACAGGGCAGCAGCTTAATCATTAGGCCTGATGGATGAGGGCCCGAGCTGGGCAAGGGAGGAGGAAGAGAGGGATGGAGGAGGAGGAGGAGGAGGAGCATTAGACAAGAAGGATGGTGAGAGATGGAGGGTAAGTGGGAAAGAAAGAGTGTTTGAGAGAGATTTACAGAAGATGCGATGGAGGGAGAGCGATGGAGAGAAGGATGAACAGAGGGAGACATGCAGGCGGCCGCAGAGGAGGATCCGTCTAACAAATTACCTTCTCCTCCATTACAAAGGCTGTCAACCTGGACGCTTCTGTCAGCTCTCATACACACTCATGCCTGTCTCTGTCGTACACACACACACACACACACACACACAACCACCTATAGACACAACGCCACACACACACCTAGCCGGTGCATGCGGTTTGTACTTGCTTCGCTGCTTTTCAAGAGTGCACGAGCGCGCACACGCACAAACTCTACCTCCTGTTAACAGGTGATAAAGGAGCTTGTCATCGCAGTGATGCAGACTGCTGCCGTAGTAACGTCATAGCAACTCCAGAGTGTGTCAGACAGAAGTGACTGTTGCTGTCAGCTGCTCATGTTTTATAGCAGGCTGTTGTAAACTGGGCAGTTAAGACTGAACGTGTGGTTGGATGGCTGAATGACTGACTGACTGACTGACTGGAGCACTTCTTCACCGGCTGACTCACAAGCTGACTGACTGGCACCGATATTATCACTTTTCACCCAATCTGTCTCCCCACAAACTGTATATGTACTGTAGGTGCACATGTAGAAGTGTACAGGTGCATCTCAATCAATTAGAATATCATAGAAAGTTTATTTATGTCAGTAATTCAATAAAAAAAAGTTGGAAATAACACATTATATAGATCCATTACAGTCAGAATGAAACATTTCATGTCTTAATTTATTTAATTTCTTCGAATTGTAATGACAGAGGGACGTCTGGAATGCCCTGCTTAGCCTGCTGCCCCCGCAAAAATATATTGTAATTTATATACATTCATAAGTAATCATTGAATATTAGAGATTTGAGCAAACAAACCAAACATATTTGAAGTTTGATAATTTTACCCAGCTACATGATGCACTGTGGAACATGGTTATAATAGTTTGGGATACTTCATTATTTCATCATCGTAAAAAAGTTTTAGTGTTAGTTTTCGTTTTTTTGTAATGGGTTATTTGTTGGCTGCGAGATTCAATAAAGTCATAATAAAAGTTGCCTTTATTTCCTTTGTCTGATCCATCTCAGCTCCAATTAGTTTACTAAGTATAAACCAGTTAGATGAAACAGATTTCATATCAACTAAAATGGTTTACGTATGAAAAAAGTTGACAAAGACAAAAACTAAGGACATTTTCACAATGACTCTAGTTAGTTTTAGTTTGTTTTGTAACCACAAAATACAGTTTCCATTTGTTATCGTTTAAAAAAATTTTAATTCTAGTTTTAGTTATTTTGTTAGTTTTCGTTAACTACTATAACCTTGCTGTGGAATTGGATGTGCAAACTATGAATGATTGGTTAAGAATGTTTTGTCAATGTTTTTGTCTGTGAGATCACTCAGGGACAGTCATGTTGTTTATAACTACATCCTACTGATGGTTGAAGCACCACAGAGGCCTGTCTGTTTTGAATGTTGTCACAAAGGTGAGAGCCCACAATCATGGCAATTGAAGAATGCAGGTAAATGACTCAGAAGCACTGAATTTTTCAAGACATCTTAACCAAACTGTCCTCAAACCAAGCCCAAAATAACCTGCCTCAAGGGAGCGGACAAGTTTAATTACATGCCCTGTACCTTTCCATTCTCCACACATTTGATTCAAGAGCTTGGAGTTTGAAGTGGAAGTCCCACAGTTTGGCAGTGATTATTGCTCAAATTTGCAAGTATGAATAGGAATAGGGTTGGATATTGTACTGTATGATAAGTTGTGTTTTTCTTTTAATGTAAAAAATCTTGTCACTGCAACATTTTTTATCTGTGTTAGATTACGGAGATCTTTTGTAGGCCTACATGAATTCTGCTGCTCAAAGTCTTAGAATGATACTGTTTATCAGCTTCTTTGAGGTTTATTACTAACTGTAAGATGTCCACTCACCATTGTGAATTATACTCTGGGGTAGGATGGCCTGCTCTGGTCTAGTCATTGGTATACTTTCATTTATAAGGCAATATTGGGACTTCTGCCTTTGTACATTTGCACCTTAATCACTGTGAGAAATGCTGGATCTTATTCTCTTCGTTCACAAGATCAAGTGTTGCTTTCTGTCCCTTTTGCTCAAACGGAGTTGGGTAAAAGGGCATTTGTTTACTCAATAACTCAAATTTCCATGAAACTGACACGGATTTCGCTACAATGCAAGTTAATGACAGTCATATCCCGTGGCTATTCCATGGATATTTTTTCCTATTGGTTTGTTCCAAGTCATGTGACTTTCAAGGTCCTGGCGGTCAGAACAAAAAACATGGCGGACAGTTCTCTCATTTTTAGTGAAAAAAAAGTGAAAAATTCTAGCGAGAAATATATGTTTTATTTTCTAAATATTCACTCAGTGAATGTACATAATCACTTTGTATACTGGAATAGCCACGGGATATGACTGTCATTAATTTGCATTGTAGCAAAATCCATGTCAGTTTCACGGAAATTTGAGTGATTCCGTGGCTACTCCACGGATTTTGAGTTAAGCGAATCCGTGGCTATTTCACAGATTTCTGTGAGACCATGTTGGTAAATATGTAACTGTATTTTGTGTGTGCTGCCTCTTGGCCAGGGCTCCCTTGAAAAAGAGGTTCTTAATCTCAATGGGATATTCCCTGGTTAAATAAAAAAAATATTGGTTCATGTGTAATGTGAAGTAATGGCCAAAACAGAGAGGAAAGGGGATGACAGAGAGCTTCAATGAGAAATAGTTGTAAAAAAAAAAAAAAAAGAAAAAAAGAAAAGGAGTGGACAGAGAGGTGACTGGGACACTGGGTGGTGGTAAGATAGATTGTGAGGTCTGTATTATGCAGGTGTGTGGTCATCCTTCAGTGGGCTGTGCCCCCCATAACAGGTGGCCGGCCCACTTATGGTGGGTCCCTGCATAATAATAGATGCAATACATTTTAATGATCCTGGATCCCAAGTTGGCTGGCTACATGTGACTTTGTAACCTAGCATGAAAAAGCTTAGAGGAGTTAAATGGGATTAACATTTAACAACACTAGAACCACGAGAAAGGTCTGACACAGAGTTTTGGTTTTCTATAATGCAATAACTCTGTTTCAATACAAAAAAATAATATGTACAAGCCTTTAAAGCTCTGAAGTCCAGGACATTTTGGTTCGAATTTGTCAATATCCTATGCATTTATTTCTGTCTGTGTTTAGCATCTTTCAGTCTGTCCTTACATCACATGCATGGCTCCATTTTCTCAACACAAGTTTGGCTATCAGTCAGATTTTTTTCCCCAGATTTTTTAATTCCAAGTATAACGCTGCTAGGAACCCAAAATACAAACAAAGGACATAGGTTTTCATGGAAATTTACCATGTACCAGCAGGAAATAATGAAATAAATACATTAACTATAAAAACATCAACAACATGTCTATTTGCATGTAAATTAAAAATAGCAATAGTTTGGTACAAACTTCCAGTGAATATCAATTTTCAATGTGTATGTGCTGGATGGTGTGGAACCTTATGAAAAGTAAGTGTTTTATGGAGTTGCAGACGTTGTAGTGGCCTGCATGTAATGTGCAAATTCTGTTATTCGCAATAAGCATGCTAAGCGGCATTTAGCTTTATTCACTTCTTACGTTGCATCTCCAACTATACCAATACATACTTCCTACGGGCACTGCACTAGTGTACATAAATGCCGGAAGTGAATTACTTACGAGGGTGACATGAGCTACTGAAGTTACGCAAACAAAAAATGAAAGTTACGTAATAAATGAGTTTACTTGTTCATGTGGGACACAAACCCTGTTCTTCTGTAAATATGAGTCGGGTCACGTGACTACAACAAGTTACGTAAAAAAAACCCAAGTTAAGCTAATAATGTGATTCATGTAACTTACGTAAACAACGTACCTTACCCTCCTGGGTTACTGTCAATCTACGTCATGCAAGATGGCAGTGAAATATGAAAATATAGCTCATATTATGCTGCCTGTACACAGGACTCACAATGACGTTTTCGAGGGTAGAACAGAAGTAGCTCTGTTACTGCAAATTTATTTTTCCCTTATTTAATACATTTTATGTTTTATATTCATGTCACAGAATTTTTTTACTGTGTATAATATACAGGTATAAATACTGTACAAAGCCCAAACACCAGCACCTGCTGGGTAGTTGAAGTTAATTATTTATCCTAGCAAGTTTTCTGAAGCCTAAAACAATAAAACACAAGTATATGCACAGTCCCAGATCATATAGAATGCAGTTTCAATGTCATGAATTACCATAAAGGTTATTTTTTCCCTGCTCTTCATGCTCTAGCACCGACTTCAGTACTATCAGATTGTGCGACATACACCATATTATTAACATCAAGGCTACACTATTACTCATCATTTTTTGTCCTGCCCAAATAATATAGATTGGCGGAAAGGAGAAAAGGATTACTGCATAATGCATTTGAGAGAGGTGAGAAATAACAGAAGTGACTAAAACAGTGTGTTTCATGAATGTCGGGAGAGTTCATATCATGTAGATACGCTTATATTCCTTAAACAAATTTAATTTCCAAGATGGCAACACAAGCCAAACCTTAGTTTGTTTATGCTAAGGGATTTCCTGTATTTGTATTATTCATGTATCTATTTGATTTGGGATTTGTTTTAATATTCATTTTTTTTTTGTTGTTGAACAAAAATATATTTTAGAAGGAAAAAGTAAATATGCATTGTTTGGCACAGATACTTGTACCTGCTTTGTATTTATGAATTAATTAATGTGGAAAATATTTCATCTCAAATACTAGTGTAATTAATTATGAGACTTTGGGGGGAAAAAACACCCTAAACAAAACAACCTGTTGACCTCTGCAGGCTGTATGTGAACTGTATACCCCAGCCTGACAGTTATAAATTGCACTGCTCAGAATGCAAATGTGAGGAATTAATTGAGATGAATTAATGTAAAATTAGTTTCCTAAAGCAGAGGTCTGTGGATTTTGCTACTTCTTTTTCCCCCAGAGTTGTAATTAACTGTTGGGCCAGTGATAATTGCATATGATAGTTTTAGGAATTGTGGGTGAACAGTATTTAAACTGTAATTGGTTGCAGTAGATACTGAATGTTAAATCCCTGTAAGTAGCAGGTCGAGGGCATCGGTGGAATGTAACTAAGTAGATTCACTCAAGTACTGTACTTAAGTACAATTTTGAGGTACTTTACTTGGGTATTCCCATTTTTATGTGACTCTGTACTTCTAATTCACTACATTTTGAGGCAAATATTGTCATTTTTAGTTACTTTTCAGGTCAATATTTAACTTAAAAAAACATGATCAGTTAAAAAGTGACATTTTAAATATCAAATTAAACATCACAACAGTGTATTAAGTAGTTAAAATGAGCTGCGTCTTTACAAAATTAAAGGGCTTACATAAATGCATCAATAATAATAATCTAATAATATACTTGAAATATATTTGACAATCTGAGTGGGGTCGTTATGCATAATAAGTACTTTTACTTCTGATACTTCAAGTACATTTTGATGCGGATACTTTTGTACTTTAACGTCAGTAAGTTTTGAATGCAGGACTTTTACTTAGTAGTGGAGTAATTTCACAGTGTTGTATTAGTACTTTTACTGAAGTAAAGGATCTGAATAGTTTTTCCACCACTGGTCTAGTGATTTCAGACTGTGGTAACTTTGAAGCAGAAGGACTGACAGTGCAGTCTGGGTTTTCTGCTTGAAATACATGTATAGATGTTGACCCTCTAAATTGTTTGTTCACTACTGACCCCTAAGGAGGGCAAACCTTATCTCCAAAAAGCCCCTCAGGCCTTACAAGCAAGCGCACAGAGATAAGTCCAATCTATCACCACACAAGCCAAGACTTTGATCTTAGTGGATGGGAAAGCCTCTGTTTTCCCTCCTTCTTTTTGCTCTGCTGCAATCTCTATTTAATGGCTGCTTTAATGATCCCCTCTTCTTGAGCATGTATTGAGAAGACCGTGGACAGAGTTGGGGAGCTATGCATCATAAGAGCACAGTAATCAGATTACTTTTGTTAAATGGATGATTATGTTCTATACTGTAAAAAAAATTCTGTTGCTTTTACAGAAAAAAAATGGCAGCTGTGGTCACCAGAATAATTCAGCAAAAAATACAGTACAAATGTAAACAACTTTAAGGACAACATTTTACTGGTATTCACTGTACAATAAATAATAACTGAATGTTAATTTACTGGTATTCAATCCACAATAAGCAACATCTGCATGTAAATTTTGCATAAATAATTAGTATAAAAGCAGCATCATCCTGTTAAATTAGCAGTAAAGGTAAAGTAAAAGTAAAGTAAATCTACAACTTTAAAATGTCTTTTAAAAAAAAAATACTACAGTTTTAGGATGTAAAATGAACAAGTTGGTCTGTAAAGATGTTGACATATGTACTGTATTTTTTATGGAAATATTCTGGTGACCACAGCTCCCAGTTTTTTTCTGTAAAAACAACAGGACATTTTTCCAGTCTAGGCCTGGGCGATTATATCATCCCGATTAGTGATTGCGATAAATATCAGGTCGATTATGATGATTAGCTGTGAGCATATTTATTTGATCAAACATGTCCGAAATGTGTGTGACAACAGCCAATCAGAGTCGACCTTTTTCCTGATCCACTACTGTTTGAAAGTTGCCGGAGAAGTAAAAAGAAAGACTGAACGTGGAGCTAAACGGGGCTCAGTTGGTACATCGGTCCCCCATTGATTGGAAGGTTTGTGGTTCGATCCCCGACCATGGCAGCCTACATGTTGAAGTATCCTTGAGTAAGATACTGAACCCCAAAATTGCTCCTGATGCTGTGTTCATTGGTGTGTGAATGAATTCCCAACGGTGGCAGGTGGCACCATTGTGCCCTGGTAGCCTTGGCAACCAGTATGAATGTGTGTGTGAATGGGTGAATGAGCGTAGTGTCTAGTGTAAAGCGTTTTGGATAAAAGCGCTATTTAAGTGCACTCCATTTACCATGCCGCTGTATCGAGAGAAAACCAACATTTACAGCACGGCAATTCACACGCAGGTATGGTGCATTCAATAGTGTCGGAACATGGTGCAATGCAAAGCGTCGGAACGGCTATGGTGTGTTCAAGAGCGTGGGACATATGAAAACTTACAGGAAACAAGTTATTATTGAATAGAACTTAGTTCAATGAACAAGTTAACAAAACATTGACAGTGTGGGCTTTCTTACAACAACAAATCTGTTTAATAATTTGAAGTACCACCCAAGTGATTATGCGGAAATTATGAAAATGCGAGCAGAGTCTGCACAGCCTGCCACTGCTAAACGTATATTTGTATATTTTTCTATGTTTATCTTATTAAATTTGCTTTGTTATTTACTTTCGTATGTGATACAAATATTAAACTAATCTCTAGTTTCTTTAGTTTTCGGTACAGATGCTTTAAAACTGGCAGTTTAAAAACAATATAAAAAATTGTGATGATAAAAATCGAAATCGGACGATATGAAAAAATATATGGTGATAATTTTTTTTGCCACGTCGCCCAGCCCTACTATGTTCTGTGTCGCACCCAATGCTTCCATCCCTCTGGAAACACTAATGAACTTGTGTCGTGTGGTGCAGTCTTCCTATTATTAACGTGACTTTGAGGGAAAATGTTATTTTAAATAGTCAAAATGTATCACAGTGTGCGTGGTAGTGAACAGGAGATGGACATTTCTTTGTGTGTAATTTGTATTTGTAAAATAACAGCAACACAAATAAATTGAAGAAATCTATTTGCTCGCTTCATGTAATTTGTCTTTATTTGAAATAAACTGATGTTGATGTAGACCATAAGCTATATCGAGCTATAATGTCTCTTTCAGTGGCAGTGGTGATGCTAAAGGTGGATAATTGACCATTAGAGTTAAATAAGAGCACATTGGGTCAAAATGTGACTGCTGATGCTTCTTTCACAACCTGGTTATCAGGTTTAAACTAGTATTTAGAGCTGCAATTGTTCTGCTCCTGTGAAAAGCAAAACTGGCCTTTTGTTTATTGAGTTTTTTTGTACAGTAGATGAACGGTCTTCATTTTCTTTTGGATCATATCAGAAACCGCAACCCATTGACGACCTACCTGAACCTGACATGCATAAATTACATAAAAAAATTAAAAAAAAACACAAAAGAAAACAATCCAAAAGAGCCAATTGGGTTCCTAGGAAACTCAGACATGGTCCAAACAGACCCAAGGCTAATTAGACCCCACTCAAAATGCAGGATAGAACACCAAACTGGCAGCAGCTTGATGCACCACCAATTAACGAGCAGCTGATGGCAAGCCTGCTCTGATCCACTCGGGTGTTCGACATACTGAAACACAGACGTAAGACCTGAGGCAATACGAGATCCTATCAGACATGATTAGACCAAATATGATTTGGACCCTGCCCGGTTTGGAATCCCAAACCCAGTCTTGGTTACCAGGTACCACATGGACCTAGAAAATCTCAAATTCAGATCCTGCAAACAATACATTCATTTGGTCAGAAGGATTCTTAACTGCTGTGAATTTTACAGTTTTTACAGCCTGTTCTCCCCTGAAAAACGTCAGTATAGGTCGTGTGTACAGGCTAGGATTGTCAAAAGTATCCATACTAAAACGTTGTATCTGGATACGATACTTATTTTCAAAAGTATCGATTCCTAGCCAAGGAATGAACACTTAAGTTAAGTTATTGTTCTTTTTTTTAATCAAGCTTGCCTAATATTGTGCACAGCATACAACCTCAAAATATGGTTCTAATTGTTATTGTTTATTGTATTTATTTATTTATTGCACTACCTCAGACCTGAAGCTTACACTTAAACTGTTTTTTATTATAATTATTTAACCTGTGGTTCTGTTCATTTTTACATGTTGCATTTTTCTTGTTGTTAAAAATATTTCTGTTAAATTTTGGGGTCTTTGTTTTTATCCTTGTGGTATCAAAAATGGTATCAAGTATCGAATATTTTCCTGAGTATCGGTATCGAGTTGAAAATTTTAGTATTGTGACAACCCTAGTACAGGCAGCCAAAAACAAGCTATATTTGCGTATTTTACTGTCTTGCTGACGTAGTAGTGACAGCCAAGTGAAGTGAAAAAGGAGGATTCCTGCATTCAGTAGGAGGCTGGGGAGGTGGATGGGCCGAACAAATGACGGACTTTCACCCAGGATATGTACCCTTTCACCCATCTATATGTAATTAATTAACTTTGACTTACTTGATCAAAATGTTGAACCCAAAAGAAACAAAGGAAACATAAATATATAAATATAAACATATTTTATACTAAATATATTTGACAATATCTCCAGTTTTACTTGGCCGAATATCATCAAAAAAAAAATCTGGCATGTAGTTTCAAGCCAGAACTTTAGAGGGAAGCTGATGGCAAGACTCGATGTTGCTTCATTTTTATGTCTTCACGTCATGAAGAAGTCATGTGCAGATGTTTTTATGGACTCCAGAGGGTTAACCAGAATGTTTTCTGCCCTAAACCTAGATCAGTAGTTTTACACCATAAATCCACATTATAAATCCATTTCACAAAAGCTTTGACTGTGCTCACTGATGGTAAAGTTGCCTTCTGTGGATCTGTAATGGGGTTCCTCAAGGGTCAGTTTTAGGCCCCTGCACTGGTTTACCCTGTATTTCATTAATATCAGTTCAAAGTTTACATGTCATCCATTCATTTTCTATGCAGATGACATAACTCTACCCATAGCCACTTGCCAATCCCTAGAAACACTTTAAAATGTACAGATATATATTAAGGCCATATGACTACCCCTCATGATTGATGTGTGGAATTAAATGTACACAAAAACAAACAGACCTTGTGCTTTTTTTTGGGGGGCATTTTAAAGATTTAAAAAATGTGTTGATTGCACTGTTGTTGTGTCTTGCTTTAAATATAGTCCAGTTGTCAGAAAGGAGAACCCGGAAATGTTGAGTACACCAAAGTTAGAAATATATAGTATGGGTCCCCAGCATGCAATAATAATTGTAACACTTGGAGTGGTATTGGGCATCAGCTGCGGGTCCGTCCAATACACCGTTCACTCGTAGCTTCACAACTTCAGCCCAGTCATTCTGTCGCTCCTCACATTTAGATAAAATCACATCTTTGAATGATGGAACACCAGGCCTTTCTAAAGTCTTTCAAAAACATGCTAACATCGTATCATTTGGCCAAGCAGCTCCATAATTTGACCAATATAAGGGGATTGTGCTAATTTATGCTAATTAGTTCAATTACATAAATTGCCCAACATATGCAAATTAGCATCCAGCAGTTTCTGCATGCTGGGAACCCATACTATATGTTTCCATCATAAAACTTTGGTGTACTCAACATTTCCGGGTCCACAATGGGGCTCTATGGGCTGTCAACCGGACTAATACTGTATCTTCACATCTGGATAATGTACTTCTTTACATTTTGCTCTTGGCTTTAATCATGTCACTCTCAAAGTCTTCTTTAAACACCTATTCTTTGATATATGCAACATTTCCCTCCTATTCAACTTTCTCCTACATGGGAATCTTCTCTCAGTGCTGTCTTCCTCCTGTTGTTTTCCATTATTCCCTGCTCTGTCTTTTGATTATTTTCATTCTGTACTGATTTTGCTTTGTGTATTTGGCTCTTCTGTATTTGACTTTTCTCTCTCTCTCTTTCCTTTGGTTAAGTCATCTATTTTCTATTCTCTCTTAAACGTCTCTCCTGTTTATACCAATCAATTTCTCTCTGGGAGGGATTTGGGGGCATTTGGTCTTCATCACCATCACCTACATCTATATTTGCAGGCTTATCTGCTACTTTGTCATTCTCCTTCTGTCCCATGGTCCAGTTCTGGGTCTGTTTGCTCTGTTACCATCTGCCCTTCCTCTCTCCCTGCCTATTTTCTTACCTTTTTATCTCCCTCTACACATCCCTTTGTGTTTCCCCTCAAAGACAAGGACATGGAATCAGTTTCAATGATACTTGTAAATTGCTTGTAAATATAGTCTGAATATCCTGGGATGGGGAAATACTTGTTGAAAATGAATGTCCTGAGGCATGATAAGTATTTTGTCCTCGAGTCTTTTGTCCTTAACGCTGCTCAGCTACACTGATGGTTTGCTCTTGTGTTCAGGTGGCAAAACTTTGTTTGGAGGTAGTGATGAGATTATTAAGTATATAAACACAAACAGCAGTGATAGGAGGCTATTGCTAGTTAACCCTTAATAGGGCACTCATTGAAATACTTAAACCAACAAAACATACGGACCTGGGGGAGGGGGGTAATACTTTGAGAAAAAAGTTTACGAGATTAAAGAGGCAAATCTATGAGAAAAAAATGTGCAGATTTATGAGATTTAAAGTGGTGAATCTGCAAGAATAAAGTAAATCTGCAACTTTTCTCGCGCACATTTGCCACTTCAATCTGGTAAATGTGCAACTTTTTCCTGAAAATATTATTTAAAGGGTAAAAAGTGGATGGGCAGATTTTGAATTTTGATCAAGTAGGGGATAAAATTGGAGGAATTGAGACTCCAGGAAAACCAAAGGGAGAGGGCAGGAAATAATGTACATCATATCAATCCTCTATATTGTTTATAGCAGAATATCAGTGTGTTTTCTTGTCTGATGTGCTTGCAGCTTTTGGAAAAAACAGATCACACATCTAAATTATCACTGCAGATCTGAGCGTCCCGCCTGAACACACCATTTGGTTAACATGAGTTCTTTTGCATTCTCTTTCACAGAGAGAAATTATGTTGCCAGCATTAAGGTAAATACACTTCACATGAAGTGTGTGCTATGCTGGAGCTGTAGCAAAAGAAGCTGTTTTTGTTGTTAAAACGTCAAAACCAACCCCAAGTCCAGTCAGAACACAAGCTACATTAGCAAGTTTGCTTGACTCACTTATCCCGGGAGAAACATCAGAAAAAACACTAATTTCTACAGGCGCACTAGCACCCATTTCCGAGGCAGACAAAACCTTTTTCTCCACCAGATGTGCCTTTAATGTTGCCAACATGACATCTTTTTTGGACTGCTTATGGAGTTCAACACCATAATAATCAGCAACATCTAAAAGCTGATCCTTTTTGTACACATTAAGCGATTCTTCTGTCGGACACTGCCCAAATTCCTCAATTGAAGCCATTTCCTCATTTAGGGAAACACTAAATACTCAAACACTACAGATAGGCCAGCACTGTGCCCTGCACAACATTTTCCCACCTTGCCAGAGAGTGTAACAGGCTGCTTTAGATATGGGACCCCATCCCTCTAGCTAACTGCCTAAACAAACTATCTGACTCACTCAACCCTAGTCTTCTTGCAGGTTAGTGGCAGGATAAATTAGGCACAAAGCCCAGTAACCCGGTTGACTTCCAGCATGCTGAAAACCAGCTGTGTGGTGCTTATGAAGTCATCAACCATACATCCATATATGTCATTTATTCGTACCCTCAAATACGACCCAGAGGAGCAATTCTGTCGGAAGTGAGGCCGTAATGTTGATGACATAAAGTGTGACCCACAGTAGATAAGTTACACTTATCATAAACATAAAATACTTTTGGTTTTCCATTCTTTATACTCCGTTTCCTCGATTTCCTCTTTGCTTTTACACTCTGAAATGTCACTTCCGCATTAGTGCCCTATAATTGCCACAAGAGGGCGCCACACACAACAACTGTACATATGGCTAGTAAAAAAAGTACAAATGACAAATAGGGTTGTTTTTTGTTGGGGAAGACAGTGTTGTATCTGAAATGCTTCCATCACACCCTTTAATTCAAAAGTGAGGGGTTTGTGTCCAAAATATTTGTTCTCCAATTTTTGAATCGAAACTATCCAGGAGTTGATCTTCCCTCTCAAGCAACTATTTCTGGTGCTTTTATGTGCAACAGCCAAATGCAACAACATAAGTTCCTTAAGGAGAAATTACCCAAAAATGCATGATTGAAACAATTCTAATGTTTGTCAGAAAATTCTGTTTTGTTTGTTTTTTATATAGATCCCTCAGGAAAGGATTTGATCTTTGCGGTTCCAGAACACTCAGAGGTCTGCCGTGCTGTATGTCTGGATCTCAATGTGTTTCTTCATGGAATAATAAGACCTGACTTGCACTTTTAAAATAGAGTTATTTAGTGTATTGATTGCATGGCCATAACAAAAGAACACCAGCCCACCTATGCAGCTAAGTGCCTTGCAGAGCATTTTTTTCAACTCAGCAGTTACAAAAATGATTCATATGAGTGTCTGCCACTGCTAAGGTTAGGTTACCTGAAGGCAACACTCAAACCGTCCCAAGTCTAATGTGTATGCCCAGCAGTGTGCAACAGGGACCAGTAAAAGAGCGTGCCAGCGCTGTCCGTCGTTCACTGGCTTGATCAATGCCAGCCGCGCCTTGCCAAGTCAGGGGAAGCCAACTCATACACAACGTCATGTTTAAAAAATTAGCTACACGGAGAGAACACTGCCCGCCGAGAGACAGTTAGAGAGGCCAGGGGAGCTCGGGAGACAAGAGGGAGAAAAAGAGAGAGGGACGCCTGCTGGAGCCATCTGCCACCCTGACCCCCCCCCCCCCCCCCCCCCCCCCCCCCCCTCCAACCAGGCTGCGTCCAAAACCGCATTTGACAAATGAGTACAGGGACGCAGAGTATAGGCAGAGTCCCTGAGCTACAACACTAACAATGTACATACACCATTCCATAGAGAGCACAGTGTGTGTGTGTGTGTGTGTGTGTGTGTGTGTGTGTGTGTGTGTTCTTGTACTTCCCACATAGTGAGGACCGGATCACGTTTTTTAACCAACAGAGTGAGGACATTTTTGCAAAGTGGGGACATTTCGGCCGGTCCTCACTTCTTTAAAGGCTTTTTTGAGATTTCAGACTTTGTTTTAAGGGTAAAAGGTTACATGATAATGATAATTAACTGAAACTGTATTGTGTGGTTACAAAACTAACTAAAATTATAGTGAAAAATGTCCTTTGTTTCGTCTTTTCAACTTTTTTCATACATAATGAAGATGGATAAGGCAAAGGAAATAAAGGCAAAATTTACTTTGACCTCTTTTAATCTCCCACCCAACAAATACCCCATTACAAAAAACTAAAACTAATAAAAGCTAAACTAAAACTAAAGCATTTAAAAAATACTAAAACTAGCTCTAGTCTAAACTCACTCTAAAAACTTTAAAACTAACTGAATTTGAAAACAAAAATTCACAACAAAATTCAACCTAAAACTCATAAAAATTCTAAAACTATTATAACCTTGCAAGGGAATTCACTGTTCTATGAGGGCCCTCACAAAGATAGAAGAAGTAGAAGTACAATAATGTGTGTGTGTGTGCGTGTGTGTGTTTGTGTGTGTGTGTGTGTGTGTGTGGGAGAAAGAGGAGAAAGCACAGAGGAAGACCGAAGCTGGAAAAAGAAAACGGCCTGAGAAAAAGAGTACCGATGAATTTTCCACAGCCATAAAACGCCTAATTTATTTCCAATTCAAATTTTAAATCATTAAATAGGACAAGAATGAACAATTTTATAGCAATTGCATTAGGTATTCTGCGGTTTTTCTCTTTTCGTGATTCCAGGTGAAGAAAACCTCTTACTGTATAATTGCACTTCAAACCACAAGTTAGATCCATCTCACAGCTAATGTCCAACACGTCCTGTGATATCACGGGCTGGGCTGCTGCCATAAATGCATTATGCAATAAGTAATGTCATACCAGAATCAGCTTTGTAAAATGTTCCTGCAAAATAGCACGGGTCTCCAGAACCGACATAAGGCAGTAAAAGTTTATCAGATGAGTCAGAAATATAATTGAACAATCAAATTAAAATAATAGAACAGTTGGTTAAATAATTAAATTGAGTGTAAAAAAAAAGATAAAAGCTTTATTCTTCCCCTTAACTTCCATCCAGATGGTTAAAAAAAAAGAGCTTGTTTAATTCTGTCTTTTATCTCAAATTAATTAATACATTTAATTAAACCCAATTAACCTTCACAATTTTGCGGGCCAAGTTCAAAGAAATTATGCTTCTTTTTTTATTTTACTGGAAGCAAATACATCTCACTCCCTTTCAGTGAGTGAATGTAGAGCAAATGTCTGATTGTTTTATCCCGAAGTGTAGCATCTGAGTTTTGTGTAATGATACTGTTGGGAGGGTTTTCTTTAATGACAGGTCATCTCTCTACCACCTCCTCCAGTGTGTCCAACCTGGCTCCAACCACAGAACCAGCTCTTTAGACCAGTCCAATTTGTGTCTATTTCATTAATTTTGTTTCCTTTTTTGGTCATTTTCACATCTACTTTTGGTCTTTTGTGTAATTTTTTGGTCATTTTTACATCTACTTTTGGTCATTTTGTGTCTATTTTGGTCATCTTTACATCTATTTATGGTCAATTGACTCCAGTCACTGAGGCTATGTGTACCAGTCTCCCCTATGATAATAATAATAATAATAATAATAGTTATTATTATTATTATTATTATTATTATTATTATTATTATAATTTAGGTGCTATCTTGGTTGCACTGCTGTACAATAACTCAAACAAATATGGTATTTTCTAGCATTCGCTAGTCATTAACAGTCTTGGAATTACATGAATTGGGTTTGACGGGAAAGCTTTTTTAGCTTTTGTGGATTTAATGAACCCAATTTGAATGTGTGATGATGTCAGTCCCTACAGTTAGTTAGTCCTTGGTGTCTTAATGATATATTTCGAGGGATTTTTGAGCATTTATATCAATTCTCAAGTGGTAAAATGGTAAAATGTGTCACTCTGCGTCACAAATGGCATCAATTGGCTTAATATGATCCCATCATAATGTTCTAATCCCCTCATATGCTTTAACAACTTTAATAAATGTATTAAAGCAAACTTGACTAACAGTGCCGAGGAGCATCTCAAATTCATTTCCAGGTTCCCAACTTTCAGATGATGTTCACCACTTCTATGTGTTAACCTTCTGTCACCCCCTAAAGACCCTCTGTCCCCCACCCTTACCCCTCTAAAAAAAGGGGGATGCATCGGGGTTTAACTTCCAACCACACTGTTGCTCATAAAGTTGGAATAACTTTGTTTTCAGACACAATCCTCTGTTTATTCTTATTCAAATGCATCAGTTATCACTATGGGAGAGGTTCATTAATCAGGCTTTGAGAAGATATACTTTATCTGTCAATAATAAATCACATTGTCACAATCATATCATGGAAAGAGATTAAAAAAACATTTTATTCCAACTTTATGAGCAACCGTGTATATTGGATCGTATGTAGTGCAGGAAGCTGTATAAGTGTGTTAATTAGATAGAATCTTTGCTGATTAATAGAGAGACTGCCTGACATTTCAGAACACACACACACACACACACACACACACACACATTCTTGTACTTCTATCTTTTTGAGGGCCCTCATTGGAATAGTGAATTCCCTAGCAAGGTTATAGTTGTAGTTTTAATTTTGTTGTGAATTTTTGTTTTCAAATTCAATTAGTTTTAATTAGTTTTTAGTTTTTCTTTTAGTTTTTAGAGTGTGTTTGCTAGTTTTAGTTTAGTATCTTTTTTACATTTTTTTAGTTTTAGTTTAGTTTTTATTAGTTTTAGTTTTTCGTAACTGGGTATTTGTTGGATGGGAAATTAAAACAGGTCACAGTAAATTTTGCCTTTATTTCGTTTGTCTTATCCATCTTCATTTTGTATGAAAAAAGTTGACAAAGACGAAAACGAAGGACATTTTCACTTTAATTTTAGTTAGTTTTGTATCCACACAATACATTTTCAGTTAATTATCATTATCATGTAACCTAAACCTTTAAAAACAAAAAAGTCTGAAATCTCAAAAAAGTCTTTAAAGAAGTGAGGACTGGCCGAAATGTCCTCATTTTGCGTAAATGTAAAATGTAAAAAGAACACACACACACGCACACGCACACACACACACACACACACACACACACACACACACACACACACACACACACACACACAGGTCACAAAGGCCTGTCTTTGCCCAGTCCCAATGTGAATATTTAACATGAGGAATAACATCTCTGCCACCTCCCATTTGCCCTTCATCATGACATGTTGTGCCAGTGTACCCTCGGCCTTGTGTTTTTATGTAACTGTCATTCTGCCCCCCCACACACACACACACCTCCCTCTCTCTCTCTCTCTCTCTCTCTCTCTCTCTCTCTCTCTCTCTTCCAATCCTTTTACAAGCTGCACAAATAACATCTGGCACTTTGCCTGATCTCCAAGGATGTGATGATTAAAGCCAAACGACATCCCTATTTCTCCTCTGCCCACCATGGCTGCAACCTTCCTCAGAGACACACACAAGTGCTTTTTTATCAAAGCTTTTAAACTGGCAACAGGGCACATCACTGTAAATAAACACCCTGTAGAACCTGATAATGTAATAAATTCCCGATAATGTAATAACTTCCCGATAATGTAATAAAGTGCATTTCCCAATAATGTACAACACTTTTTTTTAACCAATAATGTAATAAAGTATAACATTAATGGAAGGTTATTACATTATCAGGTGAGCCTTTCTTTCGCAAATCCTGATAATGTAATAATTCCCCGATATTGTAATAATTTAACAGCAGACCACCCTTTACTTGAGTTCAAGTGGTGATACTGTGTAGGCAACTCTAGCTCAAGAGCTCTAGCGCCACCAACAGGTCAAAGTTGAATGTTTATTCACTTTTGACCCGTTCATCCGTTTTTCACAAACGATGTATCCATGACACACGAATGCATTCAACAGCTTCTTGAAATCTAAAGATGCTTGGTGTTATACTTTATTACATTACTGGTAAAAAGTGTATTACATTATTGGGAAATGAACTTTATTACATTACTGGGAAGTTATTACATTATCAGGTCTACACACCCTCTTCAGGCAATAGGGTATATATTAAAAAGAATGGAAGTACACCTGGCTAATACAACAATTTATGCAAGTGTTTTTTTTCCTATGTTATTATACAGACACTCAAAGTCAAAGTCCACCCACTCTGTGGCTGTGTACGGACCGCTCCCTGCTGCTGCTTTTTGGTTGCAACTACAAAAGGACAACTTACTTGTTCATCTTAAAACCACATCACGCTTGATTACCTGATGTCATTCCCAGCAGAAACCCACCCAACTTCAGCCTGAGTAGAGATCTAATCAATCAGAATAACAGCAAACACCTAAGAAGGTCTTTTTAAGTGAGCGCACAGGGACAGAAACCCAACGTCGCTGTCCATGGTGCTGAAAAGTTGATGGAAAAAACTTGAGCATAACCTAAGTGGAACAAAGCTTCCTGCATGTTATGTTGTTCACTTTGGCATTATATGAAAGTAAACACACTGTAAAAAAAGTTTGTAGAAATGACAGCTAAACACTGTCAAATTGCAGCAGAAATATGGCGTAAAATAAAAAATTGAATATCACTTTAAATTACAGTAAATCAATGAATTAGAACTTTTAAACTATAGAAACAAAATTTTTTTCATGTAAAATTAACCCTAAATGGGGCATACAGCCAGAATGTGTAAAAAAAACAAACATACGGACCCAAGGGGAGGGGGGTAATATTTTGAGAAAAAAGTTTATGAGATTAAAGTGGTAAATCTACGAGAAAAAAAAGTTTTTTCTCACAGTTTTCTTGTAAATCTGCTACTTTTTTTCTTGTCGATTTGCCACTTTAATCTAGTAAATCTGCAACTTTTTTCTCAAAATGTTACCCCCTCCAGGTTTATATCTTTATTTTTATTCATACTTGGCCCTAATATGCCGTCATAGTCAAGTTCTCCTCGTAAAAGTCACTGAAGATTAACACGACTATTTCTTGCAGATTTATTTTCTAAATTTTTCATTTTTACATTGGAGGTCAAGTTCAATAAAGTCAATATTATTATATTATTATCATACTGATTGGTCGGATGTCATGCTGTCACTGTCTGTGACATAGCCTGATCTTTACTGATTAGCTGGAAGAAATCCATGTGGTTCTATGACCAAACAGAGAGACATGGGGACCTCATTTAGATATCCACTGAAGTTACCAAATATAGTTCTTCGCCCAATAAAGGGTTAAAAGTGAAACACCATAATGTCACAATTACCCTAAAAATAAAGGAACTCAGTCTAAATTACAGCTTTTGCTGATATTTACAATTAAATTGACAGTAGAAAACCCACTAACTGTATTTTTTACAGTGAAGTTCTAGTAACCACAGCTGCCAGTTTTTTTTTTACTGTAAATAAAACAGATTTTGTTTTTTACAGTGCATGGTATATTTGGACTGGTTTGGCTGTAGTTTGAAGTATATCTTTCCATAAATTAAGAATGTATCTCTCGTAAAGCTGGAGCAGCAAATCTGATGTTTCTGCTTTGCTTTCATTAAGTTATTATTTTTAGAAGGTCTCTGAATGTAACCAGAAGTTATTAAACAAAGTCTAATGGAAGTTTTTTATGTACATATTTGTAGATTTTTAAAAAAGCTTTTAGAAAAAGAAAAAATACCCAGCACCAAAACAAAAAAGGTGGAACACAGATGGGGTTCAATCACTGCTCACCACTCAAAGCAAACTCTTACTAACATATTCAGCAGCTGTGGCTGAGAACAGGTAGTTACTTGATCTTCCCAATTTACATAAAAAATCCCATTCCTTATGGGAATCAAGTCTGAACATGTAGACGATGTGGTACACACATTATTGAAATTAGTGCGAACACTTCCAAGCTTATCATAATGTTTGATATCTACGCATTCATAAATCCACTTAGAAATCATGGAAAAAGAAAAAAATATAGTGTTTTAGAACTGCTGTAGCTAACTCAATGTATTTTATTCAATGGTGCCACTATTGGTTTAGAAAACAGCTCTTCTATTGTGACCCACTCAGTCAATGACAGCATGTTGCTTCCTTTGTACCCTATTCCCTAAAGCATTGTGGGAACTGTAGTTCCATAAATGAGAGCGTCCAGAGCTGACAGGCCCTTGACTATATTGACCGTGTTCCCACAAGGTAAATTAGCATTGTGGAGATGGGAGAGGCCCCTTTCATACATTTATACATGCCACACTTCCTTGGGCTGATTGATGGGACTCATTTCTATAATGGCACTGTCTGTGGAAGCTGACAGATACATTTGTCAAAACAGAGGACTAGGCATATCATAGTCAGGGCCTGATGACAGACGTTGTTGCGAGTAGGACTAGAACAAAGCCTGACTTTTAGAAACACACGGAGGAGTGAACCTTCACTACTTTGCTCAGGTGCCCACTCTGATCTTCACCCCAACAGTTAACCAGTGCAGTGGCTCTGCTGTATGTCAATGAGTTGTTTGTTGTAGAAGTGCTGGAATGCACACAGTTACACCGACTATTTGCACTTCGTAGGGTGGATTTAGGTAAAAGAAGAATTTTAGGTTCGGTGCATGAACATTCATAACATAATTACATGAATTGGGTATGACTGGAAAGCTGAGACTTTTTGTGTATTTAATGAACCCAATTATAATGTGTGATGATGTTAGTCCCTATAGTTAGTTACTTCTTGGTGTCTTAATAACATATTTTGGAGGGATTTTTGACCATTTATATCAATTTTCCAGTAGTAAAATGGTAAAACGTATTACTCTGTGTCACAAATGGCATCAACACAACAATTGGCGTAATATGGTCTGCTCCTGAGACTATTTTATTCATCAAATATTAAAAATGGGCTATAAGGTGGTGTAGTGGTTAGCACTGTCACCTCCAACTTCCAAGTGTGGTAAGGCCCATTGGTGTGTGAATGGTCTAATCTCTATGTGTCAGCCCTGTGGTTGTCTCACCCAGTGGCAGCTAGGATTGGCTCCAGCCAAGTACGGGTAAGTGCTGAATGATAATTAATATAAATTTAACATGAATTTGATCAGTGCAACTATTTGACGTATTTGTTTGTATTGATACTATTCATTCAGGAAGGGAACAGAAGACAGTACATACAGAAAAATGCGTGTTATGGTCCGAAAAACCAATGGGTCTACAAACCATTGGAGTAATGGGTGTCATGTAAAGAACTTGAAGGTCTTTTCAGTGTGGGAGGAAGGGTCGGTGAAGGGTTAAAAAAATATTGACCACTATTGACCACTACTGGATTTCGCTACAATGCAATTTAATGACAGTCATATCCCGTGGCTATTCCAACATAGAAAGTGATTATGTACATTCACTGAGTGAAACAAAGTCAAAATATTTATTTTTCACTAAAAATGAGAGAACTGTACGCCATTTTTTTTGTTCTGACCGCCGGGACCTTGAAAGTCACGTGACTTGGAACAAACCAATAGGAAAAAATATCCATGGAATAGCCATGGGATATGACATATATGTCATTAACTTGCATAGTAGCGAAATCCGTGTCAGTTTCATGGAAATTTGAGTGATTCCGTGGCTATTCCACAGATTTTGAGTAAAGCGAATCCGTGGCTATTTCACAGATTCCTGTGAGACCAGGATCATGCATGTAGCTAGTGGAAATTGACACACAATTCTGGACGTAACCAAAACCACTGCAAAAGGGTGCAATGTGTGTTGGTAATTGATGGGCTGTGACAAAGCATTTCTATCTGATGAGTTGGATGAGTATGCATTGCATAGATACACAAAGTCAGCTGAAGGAGAGGGTCATGGTAGTTTTAATGTGGGAAAGCACTGCTGATATTGCCATAACCCTAACAATGACTAACAGTTTTTTAAAGGCAAGAATGTGTTGTGATGAAAGGCGGTTATAACGTATTTTGTCTTGTAATTTGGAGGTTCTGCTGAATGATGCATTATCTATCAGCAGTCCCGACATTTCAGAAGTGGTCCTGACTTACAGAAGCCCCTTCAACCCAGAGATGTTAAAGATGGGAGTGATATGCAGCATGCCACAGTTTGGACACAATGCACATGTTCGCACTGAGTTACAAGAATGTCCCGTCCTAAGGACATTCTGTCCTAATTTTTTATGTCTTTGTGTAGAGGTCATTTCTAAGATGAAGGAGGTGTCGACTGAAAAAATAAGAACATCAAGAGAGAAAAATGAGCTGCCAACCAGCAGCCTTTCAGCCAAGCAATCACCATCCAGCAGGGATGGGATGGACATGAAGGTCGCCTGCACAGTGGACAATAACGCCACACACACACACACACACACACACCATTTTGCATTGTCTCCCTCTATTGACCGGAGCCACACAAAGCACCATGTCATGACCTGCGTTTTTTTTTTTTTTAAGCTTTTTATATAAAAGATACCATGTGATAGAAAGATGTGAGTTTTTGACCACCAATGGTGGTCTTACAATTGGATAGAAGTACACGTGTCTGGATGCAGTTCATGCTGTAAACTTTCTTAACAATGACGGTTTGACCATGCTGGGTTGAAACTGCTTTTCCGAAACTCTGCTCTGCAAAAGCGTAGGAAGAAAGGAAAGGAAATGGAGGGAACATTCAAATTCTTTTCATCTTTTCAGTTTAGGGGTCATCAGCACTTCTTGTTTGAAGGTTTCAACTTTGAAGCAACTGAATAAAACCCTCTTTAATTTAAAACTAATGGACTTTATGCCAAGAACACAACATGCATTAAAAAATAAATCCTTAAGAAACAAAATGAAGTTCGGGGAGCTAATGCAGCTGTAAGTAACATAAAAAAAGAACCCAATTATGAATAATATATTCAATTTCCAATCTTTAACATGCCCCTAAATCCTAAGTAGCAAACTTGGCGAGAATAGAACAAAAGAAGGACGAAGATCAGCAGCTGCAGCAGAGAAGAAGCTGCTGGTAAAATAAGGTTGCATCTACTTTAATTAATGACTGGTTTAATGGAACACCTGGTGAGCGCGCTAAGTGACCCAAATCAAACACACCCACGATGTTACGTGACCAACAGGTGCATGCTGGCTCTGTCAAAACATGAAATGTTTAAAATGCTCATTGGGCATCCTTCAGCTGTGACTTATGCTTTTACTTACTTTTAGCTTCTGCCTGCAGTGAGTCATGTGAGGACATTCTGCTGTTTGTGACAATAATCCCTGATGTGACTGCAGAGCAGAGGGGCTGGTTAGTGGGACACAGAGACTGGGTGGACTGGTTATAGTGGGACACAGAGACTGGGTGGACTGGTTATAGTGGGACAGACACTTAGTGGACTGGCTATAGTGGGACAGAGAGACTGAGTGGACTGGTTATAGTGGGACAGACACTTAGTGGACTGGCTATAGTGGGACAGAGAGACTGAGTGGACTGGTTATAGTGGGACAGACACTAAGTGGACTGGTTATAGTGGGACAGAGAGACTGAGTGGACTGGTTATAGTGGGACAGACACTAAGTGGACTGGTTATAGTGGGACAGAGACTGAGTGGACTGGTTATAGTGGGACAGACACTAAGTGGACTGGTTATAGTGGGACAGACACTTAGTGGACTGGTTATAGTGGGACAGAGACTGAGTGGACTGGTTATAGTGGGACAGAGACTGAGTGGACTGGTTATAGTGGGACAGACACTTAGTGGACTGGTTATAGTGGGACAGACACTTAGTGGACTGGTTATAGTGGGACAGACACTTAGTGGACTGGTTATAGTGGGACAGAGACTTCATGGATTAATCCATTACTCAGTTCCACCAACACCAGCCTTTTTCTCCTGCCAGTAGGCGGGGCTTGCCCTTAAATGACCCACCCCTCCACCAATGAATATTTAAAGTGACAGTCTGCATCATGCATACATCAAACAGGCCCAGACTACAGACAGAATGCTACAGGAGCAGTCTAAACACACAGATGGCTCCCTGTTCACCAGGAGAAAAGCTTCTTTTGTGCAACTCATCATCTTCTCTCCTTCACATCCTTCTCACCCAAATTAAACTGCCTCTGTCTTCTCCTCCACTCTCTGCAACACTGAATAAAGTTAACTTTGTTTGATAGGAGAGGGTGTTGAGTTGTTGAGAAAATTGGAGGCTGAGGTACCATCTTCGCCAACAGTTTGTACGTTTTGGTGGTGCAGCTCTCCTGCCGGATGGTGCTTTGGAACTAAGTGTAATTTCACACATATGAGGTGTCAAGGTAAGGACATACCAAAATAAAGTGTGCTCTTTGAGAGCTTTGATAAGGAAAATGTCACTTTGCCTTATTTAATTTGTAAACTGTGACAGCTATCCCACAGTGGAGATAGCTGTTGTGAGCTGGTGGCATCTTTAAACAATGAGAGGGTTCTTACATATCACAAGCTGTTGGCAAATTAAAAGACTTCTGACTAATTTACAGAGAAGTCATTGAAGGGGAGAGTTCTAACTTTTGAAGCAATAGAAGAAATAAGAAGAAGAATTGGATTACACAGAATGCATATTTATCACTGGGTGCATCATTGTTTTTTTACATTTACATTTAGTCAGACGTTTTCATCCAAAGCGACTTACAGGAAAAAAGGGAACAATCAAGGTATAGTGCAATAAGAGGCATTAGTGCAGCAATAAGTGCTATATATAGTGCTCTTAGTTTAAAGAAAAAGGCTCAAGCAATAGAAATTAATTGTGCTTTCAGTCCTTTGTTGAACATACAGCACCATCTAGTGGGCTCAGACAATAAAGAAAAAGCTTCATGAGGCTTAATTGGCACATCATTACTTTCCAACATGGTCAATAGTTTTGTTTTTTTTAAAAATGATTTTTTTTTTTTGCCTTAATCATCTCCTCATGATGCTTGTCACCTCTGGTATAATCACCAGGAAAACCTTAAAAAATGACATGGGCCATTATTTTAAGAGGGTGTCGGAAATGACCCGATTATAATAATGTGCAGCTCTGAGTGGGAAATGTCTCGACATCTCTGCGGCTTTCTCTAACATCAGTTGTACTTGGAAAGTGAAAGTAAAGACAGCAGTAATTGCTGCTGCACCTTGGCCTCCTTCATCTCCACTGAATATTAATAAATACGACTGAAGACTTAAGCTAAAAAAGATGCCAACCTTTTTTTGATTAACCAAGCTAATGACCCTAATTTCATCTGCTACACAGGCTGAGTGACTGACAGGAACTGGCTTTGTGGTTGCCTAGAAACAACAAAATCGTTATTAGTGTTTCTGATAGTGCAGGCGCCTCAAAACAAAAAAAGTGAGGAAGCGAAGAGGAATTAACCTGGAGCTATGGGCAGAAAAACTTAAAAATTACAGGATAAAGATAATCTGTTTCATTTTTGACCGAAATGCTGCATTAATTGATGCATTAATTACTCCTAATTTAAATTAATTACATTTTTAACAAAAATAGACAGAAAATTACTCAACAAAAAAGACACAAAATGACCAAAAAAGACACACAATTACTAAAAAAAGACACAAAATGACCGAGAAGACACAAAATGACCAAAAAAGACACAAAATGACTAAAAAAGACAAAAATTAAACCAAAAAAGACACAAAATGACCCAAAAAGACACAAAATTACAAAAAAAGACACAATTACCAAAAAGATGCAAAATTACTAAAAAAAGACACACTAACCAAAAACTTATTTAAAAAAGACACAAAATTATTTAAAAGACACAAAATTACCAAAAGAGACAAAATGACAGAAAAAAACTAAATTACTCTAAAAAAGACACAAAATGACCAAGAAAAGACACAACATGGCCAAAAAAAGACACAGAATTACCAAAAAAGACACAAAATTAGAAAAAAAGACATGGAATTACCAAAAAAGACACAAAATTAGAAAAAAAGACACAGAATTACCAAAAAAAAGACACAGAATAACCAAAAAAAGACACAGAATAACCAAAAAAGACACAAACTTATTTAAAAAAGACACAAAATTATCTAAAAGACACAAAATTACCAAAAAGACACAAAATGACAGAAAAAAACTAAATTACTTTAAAAAAAAAGTAACCAAAAAAGACACAAACTTATTTAAAAAAGACACAAAATTATTCAAAAGACACAAAACTACCAAAAAAGGAGACAAAATTACCAAAAAAATATAATTAAAGTGCCATTCATATAAAACTCACATTTAACTTTCATATCAAGGTGAGGGCCACAAAATATTGTCACGAGGGCCGCAATTGGCCCGCGGGCCGCGAGTTTGAGGCCCATGACCCAGCCACAAGCTTAAAACCAGGAACTTGTTGGGAGAAACACAGCTTAAGTCCAGGGACTACTAAGAAACTAAAGGTTCCTTCCACCTGTTGTCTGTGTTTTCACTGCTGTCTAGAGACTCGTGAAGACTCGGCAAATGAGTCAGCTGACATATGAAAAAGCAGCATGACATGCTGGTGGTCTGCCGCCTGCAGTTCAGTGTGCCCTCCCATTTAAAAAAACAAGAAACTGAGACTGTGTCTTACTGTGATGATATTTGCTCAGGCATAGTATTTACTGATGCTCAGTGGAATGCAGAAGAGAAAAATTAATCTAAGAACATCTGTCGCCACAGTAAATCATCTGTTGAGTGTTTGATGGGCGTTTATTTGTTCTTTGGAATGGAACCACTGTGAAACAACGAGAAAATAACATTTATCCACTCTCTTTTTGACAAACACTGCCAAGCCCTCTCTCTCTCTCTCTCTCTCTCTATTTTCTTTTTCGGCTAGCTTGCTCATACTCTCTCTCTCTCGCTCTCTCTTTTCTTTCTCGACTCGCTTGCTCATACTCTCTCTCTCTCTCTCTTTTCTTTCTCGGCTCGCTTGCTCGTACTTTCTCTCTCTCTCTTTCTCGGCTCGCTTGCTCATACTCTCTCTCCCTCTTTTCTTTCTCGGCTCACTTGCTCATACTCTTTCTCTCCCTTTCCCTATCTCTCTCTCTCTCTTTCTCGGCTCACTTGCTCATAGTCTCTCTCTCTCTCTCTCTCGTTCTGGGCTCGCTTGCTCATTCTCTCTCTCTCTCATTCTCTCTCTCTCCCCCTCTATTAATACTAGATTACTTCCTTGTTTAATGAATGAGCGGTACACCATGTTAAAGCAGTCCTGCTGCATGTATTTAACCAATCAGTGACATTCACCCCTTAAAGTTCCACCCTGAAAGTTCCTGGACTTTCAGAAAGTTTAGGAAGTTCCTGCAGCTGAAAAGGGCTTTCATGGCTATCTCCCAGGACCCATATATCATCAGATGTCACTTAGATCTTAAAATCTGTTATAAGTAGAATTAAAAAATTCAAAGTTAGAATGAGTTAAGCTAGCATTTTAGCTCCTAGGTATGTGTAAAGTAACAAAAAAACAAATACACAAATAATTATTATCAAGAAAGGTGTCTTTCATTTAAATATAAAGCTTCTCTGCATTTCATTAGTCGTTCCACTTCCCCTCAACTCTGGTATTATGTAACAGCACAGGTCACACAGAGGCCACTGTGAGGCCACATGGAGACCAGAGGGAGAGAGGGCTGGGGAGGAGCGAGGGAATTAAATGGAACACACTTGCCCTTCTCCACTCTCAGCCCGAGCTATCTTGATACAGTTTTATGATATCTCGCAAAGCAGCTTTTTCCATTCGTTTATAGACAATGTTAGGAATAAAGGAATCAGAGAAGAGACCAGTTCAACAGCCTCATTACGTATGAAATGCAATTAGTTATACAAATTTATACAGTGAAATATAAAGATACCAGCAAAAAAGGTTCATAAGAAACTAGGAAAAATGTCTTTGTTAAATTTATTTGTATTCTTCTTCTTTGGTGGTAAGCAACAAGAGTTTTATGTCGGCTATATTACTGCCACCTAACCATGGATTTAGTACGCCAAATGTATAACTGCAATTAATTGGCTGTATCCCAAAGTCAAGGATCCTTCTTTGGTGGGATCCTTCCTTCAGAGTCGGGTCCTCCAGAGACGAGTCCAGAGTCCTTTCTTTCACTGTAATAACGCACAAATGGAACAGCCTTCAGTGTGCAGCTGTGCGTAATTGCGTAATTGGACGTGTAATCCTGGCTGAATTTGGCCGCTATTCAGTTTCATAAAAGCAGCGGCGCATAGCTAACAATGGAGCTATGTTCTGGGATTTTTTATTTTACAGTACAGTACAAAAACAGTTTTTTATGAATAACAATAACAGATAATAGCAGACCGTCGGTCTGTTAACACAATAAACAAATGTATAACTTTCTGAATGGCAGAGCTACGTATATTTTGCACATCATCATCTGACGCATATATATGCATTAACAATTAATAACGTTAGTCGACTGAAACGGCATCAGTTAACTTAACTGGCAATGTATCAAGATGATGTTTATTATCTTTTAGCTAAATATACTGTAATTTGTTCATGCATATGTTTTGCTTGACTTTGAACACAAGCTCTATAAGCTATGTGATAACAAATATTTGGTGTAAACTGAATATACTTTACATATTAAAATTCATATCGCGCGGACGGCACTCGTAGCTTTTAAATCTCCCTGTAGACCGGTGTGTGCAATGCTTTGTGGGTACGCTGGGCACACGGAGCATACACACATGCATCCTTGTGATTTGGGCAAAAGAAGGACTCTGTCCTCCGGAGGATCCTGGACATTGGGACAGTCCTCCAAGGGAAATCGATGACATAGTATCCTTCAAATCCAGCCATTTGAGGATCCTTCCTTGACTTTGGGATACAGCCATTGTGGCCACTCACTCCCTCAGCCCTCCGACAGTCAATCGTATCTGCTCAGCAGCATTGTGCTCAGTGTTGCCTCTGGTGGCTGGAGGCTATACTGCAACAACACAAAACTGAAGTCTCCATTACCTGCTGGATATCCATCCATCAATTATCATTAACCGCTTATCCGAACTCGAGTCGTGGAGCTGTTCCCAGCTGACAATTGGGCCAGAGGCAGGGTACATCCTGGACAGGTTGCCAGACTGTCACAGGGCTGACATGCTCTCATTCACTCCTACGGGCAATTTAGAGTCGCCAATTTAATCTAAATTGCATGTTTTTGGACTGTGGGAGGAAGCAGGAGAACCTGGAGAGAACCCACGCAGACATGGGGAGATTTAACCCATTTAAGGCGGGAAAGCATAACCGCATTTCTACCATTAAAACCGGGGGCGCTGTTGCGTTATTCTACCATTAAAGTTGGGAAATCGGATACGTCATTTTGTAGTATTTGTAGTTTTTTCCACCTATTTTTAGTGTCTTGGCCAATGAAATGCATCAGAATACACGTGGGAGTGTCACAATGCAACATGGGACTTTTCCAGAACTGAAATCATGGCGGAAGACGAATATAGCGGAGGGAGCTCACTCATAACAGCTATAAGTCCTCAAATACTTTTTGGATTTCATTTCTATCTGCTACAGAGGCTGAAAAATCGATTATTTACTCGGCGTTGACACTTCTGTTGAATTTCCAGGTTTTAGGGGATTATTTAAAAATCTCCCATAGGATTTACAGGCATTTTTTCCAGGCGTTTTAGGCCTAAATGGGTTAAACTCCACACAGAAACGCCGCGACCCACTTGCTGTTAGGCAAGAGTGCTATACCGTATATTTCAGGACAAATTTTACATTTTTTTAGGGACTTTTCAGACATTTCAGTGGGGAACACTCTAATCACAGATTTAACCATTAATGCAACAAATGGAGTTACAGTTAGACTTACTGCTGACGGTTCCATTAAAGAAAGGATTGACCAAGGAGCATGCTAAGCTAAAACAGGGAGGGCAATGGAGAAATCCCCCTATTGGGGCCTGAAAAAAGCCATTTCATGTTTTATTTTTAAAGCCATCAGGACCCAGGCCTGGAAAGGTGGAGAGAAGGGTCGGTGGATTTTTTTTCACCATGTAAATCTCTATAAAAAGGACTGCCTACCTTCTAGTGAGTTTGCATTTTCAACTTTCTGCCTGTATCCAATTTTATGAGCCGCTAAGTGTCCGGCCTAAGATTGTTACCCATGAGAACTATGATCCGTAGCATGACAGTGTAGGCTCAGGGCTGTGCACTGCAGCCTTGCCAGCTTTTGGAAAGATGTTGGCAACAGAGAGAAACAGCAGCAGAATTATTGAGTTATAGACAAAGCACTTTCAGTTTTTCATATTATGAGATTATTCTCATAAAGTTATCTGTTTATGTGCATATCCAATTTAAAGATGGAATTAACAGACTTAAGAACCACTGGATGAATTTCTTTCTGGTACTGTTTTTCGTCTCTTCCCTCATATTTTGGCTTGCTTTGCACTCGTTAAGCTGACCCTATTATAATAGTATTTTCATTTGATTGTAGGACTGCAATGGACGGTTAATATTGTGTTATATCATTTCAACACATGGCAGCCACTGTGATATTGAGATTTTATTGGTAGAAGTGGGGTTAATTATAGTGGTCCTACCTTCGCAATCGTCTCATGGAACTTAAAAAGTGGATCCAGGGTCTCTGGTGACTCAGCAGAAAATTGGGCTTCTGACAGGAAACTGGTGGTCTGAGGTGGAAGAAAGAAGAAGAAAAAATTATCACAAATTACACCACATAAAACCCCTTTAATCTCCGTCTCCTGTTTTTTTTGGTCAGGTGATTAGTTAATTCAGAAGCATTTTAATTGCACGACCATAACTCCAAAGTCCAAGCCCAAGTGAAACAAAAGCCGACCCTTTTTTCCTCTTCACTTTTCTTATCTGCTATATTCTACTTTGTTCTATTCTATTCTAAGAGTGGAGTGACCTGTCAAGCTTTTGACAGGAAACAACAGTAACTGCTCTCAGGCCACCAAGCTGCCAGGACGTTTTGTTCTGCTGTCAAATACACACATACAGTGTATAATGTGCCTGTGCGCACACATACACACACAGAAATGTATGCACACACCAAAAAACGACCTCATTTTCACCTCAGCATACTTTGTAATGTCCCAAAACAAAGCTCATTGTGACTTCAAAGTCGCACCGCTGCCTTTGTAGAGAGTTTTTTTTTCATGGAGTCAAATTAAGTAGCAGACAGCTAAACATCTCAAAGGTTCAAACACTCAGTTTCTACTCAGTGTTACCTGGAAATCAGGAAATATCTGACAACTCCTTAGTATCCCAGTTTCAGACACATCTGAATCCTGCATGGATGCTTAAAGTTTGAGAGGAGTCTGGCTGCAGACCTGCACTGTCAGGACTGGAAGTTGCAGACCTGCACTGTGAGGTCCGGAAGGTGATTTGAAGCCTTTCAAAATAAAAGCGAGTCTACCGGAAGCAGATATTTTTCGTTCCCCGTGTGAAGTGTGGAGACCACGAGGTGAGTAAAAGACAAGTGACAAGAACTTTTCGTCATACGAAGAAACAGAAACATTCTTAGTCTTAATGTCTCCATAGAGATTCAGTTCTTATTACGGCCAATGCAAAGGCCTTCATCAATGGGCCATAGGCTTGATCAACATTTTGTTACACTATTCAGTGATAGATAATGACTGAAGAGATTATTTTATGATATTTTAAGGACAGGTTAGGGAGGTTAGGGAAAGATTGCAGATTTGCTATAAATAAGGAATGGTAAAATTTTGCCAACTAAAATACTTGTTTCAGAAAAAAGTATGGTAGGGTTAATAAACAGCATGTCTGTGGTAATAATATATGATTATATGTAATACTTTATCTTAGAGCATGGGTCTCAAACTCGCAGCCCGCGGGCCAATTTCGGCCCTCGTGACAATATTTTGTGGCCCCACCTTGATATGAGAGTTTAATGTGAGTTTGAGTGTGTGGAAGGCCTTTTTTGTTAATGTTGTGTCTTTTTTTAATAATTCTGTGTCTCATTTTGGTAATTGTGTGTCTTTTTGGTCATTGTGTTTATTTTTTAAGTAATTTAGTTTTTTTCTGTCAGTAGATATTTGTTATAGATGAGATTTAAAAGGTTTCATGAGCCATGCATGGTGCAAGGTGCACGACATCAGTCGGTGAAATGGAAATGTCACCAAATTTTAAAAAATGACAGTGTGTTGTGGGAGAGAAGTAGCGGTGAGCCTACTCAGAGTTAAATTTGAATCACACAGAGCTGTGATCAGCAGGGTGTTGCACATTATGTTGCACAGGTATAGAAAGGTTTTCAGGCTACTGGAGAAAAAACCCCACACCATAATAGTTAAAAACCTTCACCAGTAACAGCAGCTACAATGTGAGACGTACATAACCAACAATCTTAATCAGGCAATATGGCAGAAGCAGCGTGGGCCCATATGGGGAATGGAAGTTAAACTTAATAATTCACATATTTACGCATCCCAAGAAGGCACAAGCACAAAGTTTTTATGAAGCGTCTTTGTGTGCTGCCTCTGAATAAATATGTGAATAATTGAGCGTAACATCTGCCTCAAAATATGCCCTTGTTGTGGATGTCAAGCTGAATATGTGCAACGTTCCCCAAAAAGAAGCCTCACCGCCTACATACCGAAGAGAAGAATTAAAATCAAATACATGGTGACACAGGATGACCACACACACACACACACACACACACACACACACACACACACACACACACACACAAACATTCTTGTATTTCTATTTTTGTGAGGGCCTCATTGGAACAGTGAATTCCCTGCTAAGGTTATAATAGTTTTGGATTTTTCCTTAGTTTTAGTTTTGATTTCGTTGTGAATTTTTGTTTTCAATTTCAGTTAGTTTTAATTAGTTTTTAGAGTGAGTTTGCTAGGTTTAGTTTAGTATTTATTTTTTGAAATGCTATAGTTTTAGTTTAGTTTTTATTAGTTTTAGTGGTAGTTTTAGTTTTTTGTAATGGGGTATTTGTTGGGTAGGAGATTAAAAGAGGTCACAGTAAATTTTGCCTTTATTTCCTTTGTCTTATCCATCTTCATTATGTATGGAAAAAGTTGACAAAGACGGAGGGCATTTTTTACTATAATTTTAGTTAGTTTTGTAACCACACAATACAGTTTAAGTTAATTATCATTTTTTTGTAACCTTAACCCTAAAACAAAGTCTTAAATCTCAAAAAAAACTTTAAAGAAGTGAGGACTGGCCAAAATGTCCTCACTTTGCAAAAATGTCCTCACTCTGTTGGTTAAAAACGTGTTCCGGTCCTCACTATTTAGGACGTACAAGAACACACACACACACACACACAGAAACTTATGCAGCTCTAACAGCTCATTCCTCAGTTTAAATCACTATTTTAATGATTACTTTTAGAGAGCAGCATTTGGTTACTTTACTGTTACTCTACTGATATATTATTACCCAGGGGCCATAGTTAAAAAATGTTGACATGACCGTCCATCAGATTTTTCCTATGCTAAGTCTGGCTAACACTGTTAACAGCCTTTGTTAATTCATTTGCACATTCAGAAGCAATAATTCTTGAGACTTACCCTGTGATTACTGAGGCAATATAGCTGCCTTTTATGATTACCATTTCTCATCAGCACTAGCCCGTCACATGTTAAACATCAGGTGATTATAACAGGGGTTACCTACAATTTAATGTTCATTATTCTTCTCCGATATAACTACGAACAGCGAATGAGAGCAGCCTGACAACTACATAGCAGGAAACAGGCCACATCCCAACAAGAAAAACTGAGAAAACAAATGAGTTCAGCAAGATTTTAAAAATCTTGAAAAGTAATGCTGAATGCAGCACACACACACACACACACACACACACACACACACACACACACACACACACACACATACTGTACATCTACACTCCTTAGCATCCATCTGCTGATTCTCCTCAGTCAGTATCATACAGCACCATTAGCCATGGATACGTGGTGCTAAGCAGCAGGCCAAATCAAGCACCCTCTTCTGTACTTCACAGGGCCAGGATGAAGGGTTTTGGAGAGCTAAAGCCTTAAAACAAAGAGAGATAGCCAGGATCAAAGAGACCAGAGTTCCATTCACTTTGTACTTAGAGCCCTTTGTACTGCTTATCTAGCCCTCACTTCATCTTTCACAGTACAGACCCTCTTTCTACCTTCATCTGCAGCGTGCTCTATGCTTCCGCTCCCGACTCTTCATGGATATTTAAATGTTTTGTCAAAAATGCACACATTTTTCTTTTTTTTTTATCAAAGCTATGATTTGAAGAATGATCAAATTGGAATAACTGAATAAAAGTTATATGTATATAAGGCCGGGACTCGATTAAAAAAAAAAAAATCGAATTAATTAGAGGCTTTGTAATGAATTAATCGAAATGAATCACATTTTCATCGCATATAAATATTGACCTGAGAACAGTGAGAAGTCATTTTTTTCACATGGATTTTTAGTATACCATTGATGACTGAATACATAAGCTTAAGCAACAAAAATAGTGTTTATTTTTGTTCAAGTCCAACAGACCAGTGCAATTTTTGCCATTAAGTGTAGCAATAGCATATTTAGAAATATCTCATCAGCTTCTTCCTTCATGTTCACTGTGGTTTGTTGTTGTTGTCTGAACTCATGAACGCTAGTTGGTGCTCCAGTATAATCGGTCCGCCTGAAACTCATCCAGTGAGAAACGTTCTGCGGTGCAAAAATGCGTCATTTTTTTAACGATTTAATTTTTGTGTAATTAATTAATCTTAATTAACGCGCTCAAGTCCCGGCCCATATATATATATATATATATATATATATATATATATATATATATATATATATATATATATATATATATGTATGTATATATATATATACAGTCATGGGAAAAAATATTAGACCACCCTTGTTTTTGCAAGTGGCACGTCCAACTGGTAGGAGGCCCTGAGGAAGACCCAGAACACGGTGGAGGGATTATATCTCTCTCCTGGCCTGGGAACGCCTCGGGGTCCTCCAGGAAGAGCTGGACGTTGTGGCTGGGGAGAGGGACGTCTGGAATGCCCTGCTTATCTTGCTGCCCCCGCGACCCGGCCCCGGATAAGCGGAAGAAAATGGATGGATGGATGGATGGATGTTTTTGCAAGGGTTGCAATTTCTTGTTCATTTTAATGCCTGGTACAACTAAAGGTACATTTGTCTGGACAAATAAAATGATAACAACAAAAATAGATCATAAGAGTGTCAGTATCAGACACTGAGGGCCTTGACAGAGAGTTGGCAAGTGCCAAATTGGCAATGAGACCAGGCTCAAAATAGGCAAAACCATGGAAAAGTCAAAATAATTTCCATAATGTGAAGTAGAGCAAGACCTCCACTTGTAGCTCTCTCCCTCCTCTCTGCTAAAAATGTTTGCTCAACCTTTTTTTCATAATGGAAGCCAGGTCACAAACTGTTTTTCATTTTACAGCTAAACAGTCACTAACATGTGTTTCTGAAAACATTTGAGTAGAGAAATATGCAATGTGGTTAGTTTGCATGTTCTCTCTGGGTCCTCCGGCTTCCTCCCACAGTCCAAAAAACATGCAGCTTAGGTTTAATTAGTGACTCTAAATTGCCTGTAGGAGTGAATGAAAGTGGTTGTCTGTCTCTATGTGTCCAGGGTGTACACTGCCTCTCTCCCTCTGTCAGCTGGGATCGATTGAGAATTTATTTGAACACAAAATAAAAGATGAACAATTAAAAACAAACAAACAATAAATACAAGACAACAACACAAAATGAAACAACAAGATAACACTTATTTGTGATAAAGAGTAGGAAGAAGCCAAAACTTTTAAATCCCTTTTTTATCCCTTTTTAATCCCTTCTCCCTATGTTAATTTACTATATTCAGTTATATAACAACAACAATATATATGTATGTATCACACATAGTAATGTAGTATATAAACTTATTATTGCCATTAACTTGTTATTATCTTACACACACATAAGTACACATACACCCAAGTCACAATGAGACAACATTGAACAAACAAACAACAACACACAAAAAAAGAAAAATAGTAATAATACATTTTAAAAATAAAACATCAACAATAACCAACTACTGCTGAGTTCAGATAAGCGGTTAGGATGTTGGATGAATGAATCCCAACGCAGTAAGAGAATCCTGATTTATATTTGATCAGCGCTGCCTGTTTTGACATGTTTGCAGTTTAAGAGCAGGCATTGACGTGATTGACAGCTACATTATAGACTCCTCTGCTCTGATTGGTTGTTTTTTTTACTTCAGGTGAAATGGATTTTAGCAATTGCCATAATGAGCACTCGGAGGAGAAAGAAAGAGTTTCATAAATTATCACAAATTATCTATTATTGAGAGGATATAGTGATAGTTTCAACAAATATGAAAAAAAAGCTATTTATATAAAAGTTACCAACAGTAGCTTTAACATATTGGTGGTATTCCAGTCTGGGGCTGAAATCAACAACTGCTGTAGGAAGTACAAGAACACACACACACACACACACACACACACTGGTTTTCATCACGGGGACTCCAGTTTTAATCATCACTTGTGGGGGTTGTCTAGAGGTTGTAGAGAGCTGGAAAAAATTGAGTAAACTTGCCATAGCTTAGTAAACCTATACACACCTTCAAACCTCTGAAATGATGAAGTAATTTTTTTAATCAGGCTTTATGGGGACATCCGGAAAAAACAGTAAACATGCTTTCAGGGTACATCATTTATATGAATTAGCATATTTCACACAGATTATTTGGTGAGTAATGGGGACCTACTTTTACACAAAACAATGAAAATGAGACACGTTTAAGGCTTTTTAGTACAGTTCGCTGGCATAAAATGCCCCCCATAGACACAGACACACACAGACACACACACACAGACACACACACACACACACACACACACACACAGAAAACTTTCAGTCAATGTTAGCCTTTCTGATAAACATCAACGATGAAACGCCTCTTGAGCATGAAGGACAGTGATAATAGCATTTGACCAAAGAAGGTATTTCCACCCTGGATTGTCCGAATGCCTTTGGGGGGAAAAACACTCAGAAACAGCCATTCATTCTGGAAGTTCATTCCTACTAAGAGCCCTTCCTAACACAAAGGCTAAATGGAAAATTAAATACTTAGAGCCACTTTGAAGTGGAGACTGGGTACCATACACTCAAGAGCATACAATAAATGTTAGCAAAAATAACAACATGATGACTTCTGGTTATGGCTCGCTGTTGGCAGACATGTGACAGAGAGCTGAATGAATGTATTGGTACCATCCTCTAACTGACTGGGACCTCTGAGCTTCATTTTTATAGTACAAAATAAGTGTTTGGGGTGCAATATCAACATCAGAAAAGAAAAGAGTGTCATTACATACAACTTTAAAAACTAAAACGATGGAAAACATCAATAAAAACAGAATGCGTCAAATCAAACCAAATGTTTCCCAGTTTGAGGATTGGATATGTTGTCTTTGTTGCATACAAGACAACTGATTTGCAAATGATTTGTTTCTGTTTTTATTATGTTTTCCACAGCGTCCCAACTTTTTTTGGAATTGAGGTTGTATTTGCTCTTCTGTAAATGCTTTTTGATGCAAAATTTATCCTGTGGTACCAATGCCATTCTACACAATACCTCATAATGTACAAACATGATTGAGGAAACATTCAGCATATCACAGCTATTTTCCATTGTCATTTTTAAAGCTATTTTCTGCTGCGAAACCTCCATATCAAATCCCCCTGAAGACCCAGAGGTTGTAGTTTTCCTTAAGAAGAGATCAAATTCAGCTCTCTCTGCCACACTCTCTTGCCATCATCAGGCCCTCTGGGAAGATCTACCTGATCAATACCCTTGAACTTTGAGAAGAAACTGGATTTAGCCAGACTTTAAAGAATCTAGGCATTAAACAGGTAAATAACCTTGCTTGTGTTGGATCTGATTTTTCCCCAGTGTCCTAGGCTGTCTGTATCTACATTTTCAATGATAGCTTTGTTCACAGGAGTAATGTATCTATTTAAAGAGACCAGAGAGAGTCTGTTTTAGATCAGGCAATATAATAGCTATTACTAATTTATTGCGTAGATTAGGTCTGCTTTTATATACCAAGAATGAAGAGTCTGTAAAATGCTGGGTTTAGACCAGGGGTCTCAAACTCAAATTACCTGGGAGGCGCTGGAGGCAGTATCAAAATGACCAAAAAAAGACACAAAATTAAAAAAAAAAGACACAAAATTCCCCCAAAAAGAAAAATAATTACCAAAAAAGACACAAACTTATTAAAAAGGGACACACAATTATTTAAAAAAGACACAAAATTATTAAAAAAGACACAAAATTCTGCCAAAAAGACAGAATTACCAAAAAAGACACAAAATTCTTTAAAAAAAGACACAAAATTACCCCCAAAAAAAGTAATTAAAGGGACCTTCCACACACAACACAAAATTTCCATCATATTTTTCTGCAGCAAAATTGTTGTTACCACATCGTCCACCGCCCTGTGTGAGATTCTCAATGTTTGCGTGTTGTGGAGGTTAGCATATCAAAGCCGAATTACCAATTCGGCGGAGGCTAAACAGACAGCTTTAGACAAGACATGGGAGAACCAGGAAGGAAGAGAAGTAGGAGAGAGGAGAAGTGTCCACACAAGCTCTCGGTGGTCTTTTTGGCAGTGCTTCACAGTAACACCTAGCCACTTGGCGTGCATACCACATGCAAATTAACGGCATTTGCGTCACCAAATGCATGCAGATTTCCCCCTAAAGACACTTGTCTAAACGCAGAATATAAAGTGAGAACGCATTGCCACTTTTGCGTTTCCTGTCCAGATCGTCTCCATCAAAACAGGGCAGACACAGCCAAAAAGTTTTTGGTATCGATCAAACAACATTCTACTTGACTTTTGCTTTGATATGCAAACTCCACAACACACATACATTGAGAATCTCACACAGGGCGGTGGAAGATGTGGTAACAACAATTTTGCTGCAGAAAAATATGGTGGAAATTTTGTGCATGTCTCAGAGTTTTGTAAGTCACCGCTTCCATCCTTAGGGTTGAGACAGAAGAGGTCAAGGAACAATGGGGAATTTATCTTTTGTTGTTGAGAATGAAAAGCCTGATTGGACTACTAAATGTTAATCTACACAGAGAATAACTTCTCCTCCCCTTGAAATGATATATTACCCACAAATTACTCATCCTTATTCCTTGAATAAAGCGCTGCAAGTGCACCTTGATATGACTGTTTATTTGACCCTCTCACATCATTAAGTCTAACCTGAAAGACTAAACAGACTCTTTGAGGTATTCTTTTGATAAAATGATGCTAGCAGTGTCTAAAATCATTAATGTATTGTTTTGGAGGCTAGACAGTATCTCTATGGAGAGCCCTTGTGACAACTGATGAAAGTAAGAGCTGAGAGAACAGCGAGGTGACGACACTTCAAAACTTGCATGAAAGAAATCTACTGCACTATTTCTCACTGCACAGAGTACAGACACAATGTTTTATTCTGGAAAGGGATATATTTTTTACATATTCAGAGGTTTCATTTGGCAGGTTTTTACCAGGGAGATTGCAGTAAGTGGTGAGGATTTTCAAATCACATGTTGAATTTTTATTTCAGACCAGAATAAATTTGATTGGGATGGTAGTATATTGGGATCCCAACTCAGAATCCAAACCAGCTCAAATCCTTGCCAGCCTATTGCAGCCAGAGGTGTCAAATATTGATTAAATATGTATCTGACACATTGAAATAACAGGTGTAGCCTGCTGAATTTGGCACATCTTATTTTTCATAAGCCTCTTGATCCAAAGCTCCTGGTAAGGCTTAAATGATTGATATGATAGGAACAAAAGCACAACTGGGAGAATGTAACTCTGGAAAGCAACTGTGTTGAAGTCATTGGAGCAAAGAATATAAAATATAGAAATATAAAAAAAATATAAAGTTGTTTTAACATACACTGTCATCCATGAAGTTGGAACAATTTTGTTTTTTTAGACACAATCCTCTGTTAATTGTGGCTTCTTTTTGATTATGATATATTTGGAAAATATTGATAAAGTTTTGAGAAGATATACACTTTATCTGTCAATAATAAATCACATTGGCACAATTATATCATGGAACGAGGTAAAAAAAAAAATATATATATATATTTCAATTTTATTGGCGACCATGTAAAATACATGTGAACACAACCTTCATTTTTAAAATGAAAAGTATAAAAATAAAATGCAACTTTTGAATATTATGTCTTAAAACGACAATACCAACGTTTTGTATTTAATTTATCCCAAATGTTTTCAACAATGTTAAAACCCTGAGTATATTCTTAGCATGAATGGCTGTATTCTGTATTTTGTCTATGATTTTTACCAGTTTAATTCAAAAGGTTAATTTATTTTAGAGACGAGGAGAACTCTGCAGATTATACAACTATCTCCAGGGTTTACAGAGAATGGCCCCAAAAAGAGAAAATATACAGAGGTCAGAGGAGAATGGCCAGACTGGTTCAACAGTAACTCAAATAACCACTGGTTACAACCAATGTCTGCAGAAGAGCAGCTCTGAGCACAAAACATGACCAACCTTGAAGCAGATGGGCTACAGCAACAGCAGAACTTTATTAGGTACACCTTGCTAGCTAATAAAGTAGCAGGTGAATGTATAAACCAGTCAACAACTGGTTATGTTGATGAGAGCTCATCTTGACCTCCAGCATTGCTTATTTTTCACTCAGAAAACAGTTAAAATCCCTCATTATCATCAGTGTGGCTTATAATTTGGTGTCAACGATCTCATTGGACCACAAATCCTCATTCTTACTTTACGTCTTTCTCTTCTTATACCTCAGAAGTTACAGCATGTACTGGGTGTCGACTTTAAATCTGCTGCCACAAATTGGCAATAATAATGCGTCTTTCTTTGAGAGTGGGGGTGTTATTACTCTCTTCCTCTGCAACATCATACATCTCCTGCTTTTCCTTTTCTACATGTGAACCTGCTTGTGAGCTCATTTTCCAAGTGTGAATTGCTTTGATTTTGATCTGTATATGTGTTTAGAAGTCAGAGTTCCCAGCAGCTTTCCATCCCTATGAAAGTCTTTGCCCTAACAATGTATACTGTGTGGGTGACTGGCTGTTCCTTATGTATATATTCAAGTAATGTACTCCTTAGTGTATGGTTCCAATGTAAAGTTGATTTCTAATTATAGTACATTTCAGCGTCATCATGTCACAGTACTCACAGCAATATAGCTCCTCTTGTTATTTTGTATGTGAGCATCACACTGAATCACCCAAATTAACAGAGTACAGATACTGGCTTGCTGGGAACACTTTAACCAAACAGCAAACACGTCACTAAGTTACTGCAGGTTAATTAGGAGCAACATTTGATTGGTTTTATTTTAGCCCTGATAATGATCCTTCCGCAGTGTGAACACAGGGAGTGATCAGCCACGCATTTCAGTCCTCCTCACATCCTCAGAACAGCTTCTATTTTAATCAGCCCAGCTGTCTACACAGGCCATAAACACAGTTTCGCTCACACCGTACTCACATGACTGCAACCCAGAGAGTATTTTTACACTCCAAGTCTATTTTCTTCTGTTTTATGGGTTTTGAGTGCTGCCAAACCATGCTTTGACCTCCAGTTATTACCAAGCCAAGACACATCCTGTGTACACATGGTGAAAGGATTGGCTTGGGAAATCTCTAGTAGTATGTAGTGTATATACAGTACTATGAACATATGTCATGGGATTTATGCAAACATGCCAGCACACACACACTCCCATTCATTGATTCATTCATTACCCTTAGCTGTTTGTCCGCACTTGGGTCGTGGGGAACATAGGACCCTTTTTTTTAGAAAAAAGGTCCTATGTTCTCTGTTTTTCTCAAAAAGGGTCCTATGTTCCCCTGTAGCAATACATAGCTATGCTCCCGGGGAACTATGCTGGTATGTATTGCTACAGGGGATTATAGGACCCTTTTTTGGAAAAACGGGGAACATAGGCAGTTCATTTTTTGGCTTTTTAAATAGGGTTAGGTTTAGGCCTATTTGCCATGGCATTTGACAGTAATGGTGGAAAAAGTAACAGACCGGGGAACATAGGACCCTTTTTGGGAAAAGCGGGGAAAAAAGGGTCCTATGTTCCCCAGTCTCATACCAAGAGGGGAACATAGACACGCTCCCAATGTAGGTACATATCACGGCTCACGATAAAGTGGCACGTTCTAAAAAAAAGCACAAACGTATGGTCTGCAGTTGTAAAAAGGCTGCCGTTTTGTGGATTTATGTTTTAAAAACACTGACCTTGGTTTAGGGCAGAAAACTGGTAAGGCGTTATAAAAGACAGTTTAAACAGTAAATAAATGTATGTAAATGCCGGAAGTTACAAAGGTCACATGACTACCGCAAGTTACGCAAAAAACGTAGGTTACGTAAAAAACGTGATTCACATAACGTACGTAAACGACATAACTTAAGTTAAAAAGCGTTTACCTTTGATTTCACACAGGAGACGAACTCCTCACTCCTGGGTGAAAGTCCCCCGTTTGTTCGACCCATCCACCTCCCCAGACCCCAATTGAAGGCGCCATTTTAAATTCGCTTAGCCGTCAATCGCTACGTCAGCAAGATGGCGGCGGACGCATTGCAGCTGTTGGTGAAATACGTCAATATAGCTCGTTTTTCTCTGCCTGTACACACAACCTATGTTGACGTTTTTTGACAGGAGAACAGGCTTCTCCAGTCCGTCGCAGCGCAACTCTTCCCATGAATTGAAAATTGTTATATTTTTCTGTATGTGCTCTCTGAAAATGACAGCCCTACTCTGATTGGCCAAGTGCTTCTCCAACCATTATTGCAGATATCTGCAATGGTAGTGGTAGCCTTTTCCTTCTTACTATTTACATTTTTGTTGTTATAATTTGCATTTAGTTTTTTTTCACCTTTATATAGTTGTTTTGTGTGTGTTTTGTAGTCATTTCAAGTCACTTAATGCATTTTTATAGTCATTTTGTATCTCTTTGCAGTAATTTTGAGTCTCTGCAGTTTGCGTACCACATTATAGTCTTTTAGTGTGTCTTTGAGTCTCTCTGAAGTCTATTTATGTGTCTTTGAGGCTTTTTTGCATGTCTTTGCAATTGTTCTGATCTCTCTATAATCTTTTTCTCCCTCTGTAAAGTTGCTTTGTTTCCCTGTATTTATTTTTAGTCTTTTCCTGTGTAGGATGTGTCACTTTGAGTGACATATTGTGGGTCAATGGGGTGTGGGACGGTAACTGACAGGCCATCCATAGTTATTTGGTGCTACTTTCAATGTTTGTTTGTATTTTCTCTAATTGACATGTTCAAGATTATGTCAAATTGGTGAATATGTAAGATAAATGTGCTTGTGTTGTGCCTATTTTTTAAGTGTTTTCTTAATTTGTAGTACATTGAGCTCACAGAGACACTGTATTATTTAGACTATTGCAAGAAACTAAAACTTGGGTTAGTAATAATGATGAAAATCTCTTGGAAATATGACACATGTGAACCATATCGGCTGGTGGACACCACTGTACAGGGAGGCAGAGATAAAGCTAATGAGAGGCTCCACGGAGACAGAGCGGAGAACAGAAGTAAGGGAAGAGGGATAAAACAAAAAGAATGAATAAAGAAACAAAACATCCTTGAGAGTGTTGGAGAGGTTAATGTGGTGAGTTCATGTGAAATAAACACCCAGACAGTCATTCACTTTTATCGCTTCAGGAAAAAACAAAACGAGTGCGAAGCATAGAAAGGAGCTGCACTGTCAAGCTTAGTTCCACCTCAGTTGGATTGTCATTGATTTTTTTTCTCTCTTTCTCTTCTTCAGTCTCCCCTCCGTCTATCTTTTTCTCTTTCTCCCTGTCTTTCTAGGTGTTGGATGTAATTGGATTCCCTCACTGTAAAACTGTGGGTTTAAAACTCTGCAGGTGGAGGAGGGGTGTACGGCGAGGTTCGACAGCCAGTCAAGCTTGTAAAATAAGCTGAAGAGTCCGACGTGCCTGCAGCTAACCATCACTAACTGTGTCTAACTGGTACAGTAGAAATCCAGGAAAGTAAGTGTTTACTAGGGGTGTGACTAGAGATTAAAGTCAACGATATTTCTCGTCGCGTTAAAAATCAGTCTTGCGAGGTTTGTGAGTCATCAGACTTCTATTTGTGACCTGTGGGGACAGTAAAATGAAAAGAAGAAGAGGAGGAGAAGGAGGGGAAGCAACAAGCAGCCAGAATGACGTCGCAGAGGCTCGTTAAGAAGAGTAAGAACGAATCTAAGTGGCACAGTCCTGCTAACATGCTAACAGTTACCTCTGTAGCAGTACAGTGTGTATGTGCTAACAGGCTAACAGTTACCTCTGTAGCAGTACAGTGTGTATGTGCTAACAGGCTAACAGTTACCTCTGTAGCAGTACAGTGTGTATGTGCTAACAGGCTAACAGTTAGCTCTGTAGCAGTACAGTGTGTATGTGCTAACAGGCTAACAGTTACCTCTGTAGCAGTACAGTGTGTATGTGCTAACAGGCTAACAGTTATCTCTGTAGCAGTACAGTATGTATGTGCTAACAGGCTAACAGTTATCTCTTTAGCAGTACAGTGTGTATGTGCTGCTGCTGCAGGAGGTGTTCACAAGATCACTATGTTTATGATAATTAGCCATGCTGCTTTGTTTATGATCAGCTGCTGACATTGTGCAGTTAGCAACGGCGGCCACAGTTGCGGCTCCCGTGTTTAATCTGTCGTGTATGTGATCACGGATCAAGATCGAAACTGTTGCTAAGCGATTACCATACATCACCTCCGGAGTCTCATTAATCCCTCTGGGGGATTTTTTTTATTTTATTTATCTTATTTTAACTTTTAAAAGCTCATGCCTACATCATGCATGTAAAGAGTTATAATAAAACATTTCAAAACGCATGTGCAACTTGGTTAAATAAAAGTCTGTTGGTCCAGTCATATATTTTGTCATTGTAGTTTTCTTAAAATCTCGTCTCATTCTTGTGAACCCAATATCGTGTCTCGTCTCGTGAGCTGAGAGTATTGTCACACCCCTAGTGTTTACCCATGCCAATATACTTCAATCTACAATATGTTTTTCCACAATTACAGACAGCCCCATATCTGAAACATAATCTGTACCCATGTGACCACATTTCGATTTTGGAATTCATCTCAACAGCAGAGCATTGTTGTCATAATTCAGCATAATTTGACTGGATGGACAATGGAGGAAAAGCTGACAGTGAAACTACAGCATGTTCACAGAAAGTGATAGCTTTGAACCAAACCACAAAGGAAGAATTGAAATAGACCTGTTCCCTGTCAGAACACTCGTGGGAGATTCTATTTGTTGTGATTTTCCAGGGCCAGACACTGAGGTGTTAGTCTAATCATCTGGGGTTAATGCTTGAATGCGGGAAACAAGCCCATAACTGGTGGGCAACATAGCCTCAAAATAGGGTTGTGACACTTCAACTGCTGGCAGAGCTTTGTCCTCTAATATGCTTTGGATCCGCGAAACATTCACTGTTTTAACCCTTTATCGGGTGAAGTACTATATTTGGTAACTACAGTGGATATCTAAATGAGATCCCCATGTCTCTCTGTTTGGTCGTAGAACCACATGGATTTCTTCCAGCTAATCAGCAAAGATCAGGCTACGTCACAGACAGTGACATCATGACATCTGACCAATCAGTATGGAAATAATATAATAATATTAACTTTATTAACCTTGACCTCCAATGTAAAAATTAAAATTTTAGAAAAAAAGGCTGAAAGAAACAGTCGTGTTATTCTTCAGTGACTTGTACGAGGAGAACTTGACTATGACGGCATATTAGGGCCAAGTATGAATGAAAATAAAAATACAAACCGCGGGGGGATGTAATATTTCGAGAAAAAAGTTGCAAATTTACTAGATTAAAGTGGCAAATCTACAAGAAAAAAGTTGCAGATTTAAGAGATTTAAAGTGGTGAATCTGTGCGAAAAAAGTCGCAGATGTACGAGAAAAAAGTGGGAAAAAAGCAACTTTTTTCTCGCAGATTCGCCACTTTTAATCTCATAAATCTGTGCATTTTTTTCTCGTAGATTTGCCACTTTAATCTTGTAAACTTTTTTCTCAAAATATTACCCCCCTCCCCCGGGTCTGTATCTTTTTTTTACACATTCCACGGTCCACATTCTGGCTGTAGGTAATATTCTCCAATATTCTGTAGGGTTGAAATTTGGAATTTGCAATTATTTCAATGAACGCCCTATTAAGGGTTAATGAAACATTCACTGTTGGAAGTAAGATCTTTTGCCAACATCGAGATATTATCACCTCATGAAGTTGTTATCATACAAACAGTTGCCTGGTTCACAAAATGGTAAAGTTGTGGGCTGTAAAACTGAAACAATGGGCTGAAAGAAGCCAAAACATGTCAGAAGAGCTGAGGGGAACCATAGAGTTGGGCGATCTTTTTCTGTGAGCAAAACCTTTCACATAAAAGTGTGATGTCATGTGATCCATTGTTAATATTCGTTTGTATTACTTAATATTAATAGTTTGGATTCACACAAATCACACAATAGCAAAAAAAACCCTCAACAATCAAGGTTAGACAAACAAATCCTGTGTTCTATGAGGTTAAATTACTGTTTTTGTAAATGAAGTCTGGCGGGTTTGATTAGAGAATAAAACGGCTTCAGTTCCCCACGTGTAAACTCACACAGGGCTGTGTGACGGTAAGATAAACTGGTGCAAATATTCTAAATACATCATACACCTATACGGACATTGATTTTTATTTTGCTGGGCCCTTTTTTAGGTGGCAAAAATATGTTTAACCAATGATCTTATCCTCAGTAGTACATTATTTAGCTTCTGTGCCTGTAGTTCTGCCTGCAACTCCAAACTGGGGGCAGACCAACACATCTGCTGTAGGTAATACACTGACTATGGATGAGTACCACCTCAATTTGATAAATGCAAACTATTACTTTAAGCAGAAGTTGTGATTAAAATTAGTAACAGCAGCTTGCAGAGCAGTGCAGAGCTACAATTAATCAATTTGCCTTATTGCCAGTGGACCTTGAGCTTTCATGCCTCCTGATAATATAGCCTTGATGCACATGTTATTCCTTCAAAATCTGGTGGCACTTAACCCATAGTGGTTGCTACAGCAACATGACAGATTAAAATGACTCAGTTGTCTGATCAACCTTATACAAGAAAATAATATCCCCCGATAGATGTATTTTCTAGAGATATGCATGAATGTCTACCACTTTGTATTTGAATGCAGATAAAGGTTTTAGATGCAGATTACAGAACTTCAGTCCATTCCTGTATGGCAGTAGCAAAATAACAAATGGGATGTGTACTGTGGATGATCCTCTAGCCTTTGCTCAAGTATTGTATGTGCTCTCTGAATTCTTGTTAGAATTGTACCAAGCTCTAACAAGCTCTTGGCAAAGAAACAGACCTGAAATTCTAATTGTGATGGTACCTGGTACAGAATACTCTTCAGCAGCATGCATGGTGAAACAAAGTCCCTGAATGGGAATGATTAATTAGACATGGAACCTAAGGGAAAGCACAACAAAAACATTGGGGAGATTGCATCATGTTTTATCATCAGTATTCAAAGACACAGATGCTCAAACTGACAGGCGATAGAAAAAGGCAGATTGCAGAAACAAACACTAGCCAACACTTAATGGAATGTATAAAGTGTGTAAGATGTTTAAAATGTGTAGGAGGCTTCAGCTGGAGGTCAAGCACATACATGAAACATGAAGTGAGTGGGGAAAAGCTTCTAACTGCATCATGAGTGTCACTCAACAGTACAGTGAAATCCATGTCTCCTGATGAAATAACTATTAAAACCCAGACGGCAACCTCTGTGTCTGAGCAGCTGCATTCTACTGAAAATTCCAGTATGGGGCGCTAAGTTTGGCTGCAAAAGTATTCTGTCCATTCATTTCAATGCAAAATGAGAAAACTTCTCACTTGATTTATTACCTCAAAATTTTTTTTTAGGACAACACTATGGTCTCAATTGCAAGTAAAAAAACTTCATCAAGACAATTTGATGTTAATAGTTCTAATAATGGCCCCATTTAGAAGAAAATAGAAGATAAAAAATCGTATGATTTGGGGTGTGGCTACCTTTGATTGACAGGTCACTAACAGGAGAGAAGCAGAGCAATATGTATCCACGGCAACCTGTCAATGAAGTTATATAACGTTTCATAGATATAGAAAAAGACGTTTACTTATTTGTTCTCATAACTTTGACCCTTTCACTGTATTTTCACTTAATGACAGTTTATTTGAATGTTTTGTTCAGTAAAAATGTCTTGTTCAGCGTTTGGTTGGACTAACAGACACTCCAAGGAGTCGCTGGTCATTTTTCTGAGGTAAGTAACATACATTTTGTTTTTGGTTTTTATGCTGAGAAAGCCAGTTGAAAGTGCAATTAGGAGCTTTCACAGTGTGACATTTATCTTTTTAGACCATTTTTAAAATGTGAAATGAATAATATTCCTAAATAAAATGAAAACTATTACTATTTTTAATTTACGTGCAAATAGACTGTCTAATAAATGTGTATAAATGCTACCAAAAAAATGGTACATTTTTATAGACACCTGTGTCTTTTGTTTGTATTTTGGGTTCCTGGCAGCTTTATACTTTGTTAATTAAACTAAAATGAAAAATCTGACCGATAGCCAAGTTTGTGTGGAGAAAAAGGAGCCATGCATGTGATGTAAGGACAGACTGAAAGATGCTAAACAGAGACAGAAATTAATGCATAGGAAGTTGACAAATTTCAACCAAAATCTCCTGGACTTCAGAGGGTTAAAAAACAGCTACTTTCATCCTTAACTGCTGGATGCAGTTACTCAGGTTGACTCCAAGTAACAACACTGACTCATGGGACACAAACACTGGTCCCTGGATCAAAGTCTGGGCTTTGTTTGACCCATACACAACCACCCCCATCCCACCCTAAATGAACCTAAATGGACTGCAAGTGACAAAATTGTCTATTTAAAAAAAAAGAAGACTTCCAGCCAAAAATCTGTTCTTAGTATTAGAGGGTCTATCTACACATCACATTTCGATTGCCTGTTGTTATAATAAACACATAATTTTTCAGTCATCAGTTTGACCATCTACAAAGTGAAAACTGAATATCTCAATATAACAAAAGGCAGACTGAACCTCATCCCCTCAACCTCAACCCCAAGGTTGCAATGTGATTCTGATTATGTAAACTGGGAAATTTATTTTCTTATTTTCATTTCCAAATAAATATTTCTGACTTTGTTCGACCTCTTCTGCCCAGCTTCAAGGCAGAAACACAAGTTTCATATTTTGATACAAACTGGCCAACCCTTTCTACACCCCTGACCAATGGTCATCTGCTTTAAGCAATGATTATTCTGGATTTAGTTTTTAAGTGGATTTATTTGAGCTGAAACCAAATGCAGAGATGAGTCTGGAGCTCAGATCTGACACCAATACTAAAAAATGACGCTTTCTTCTTCTTATTAAGTGACTTTTGCTTTTACTTCATAATGTTTCTTCAATGACTTTTCTCTTTGACCTGCAGTCTCTCTCCCCACTTCTCTCTCTTTTACTTGGCAGCATTTTCTCATCATCCCCTTGCTCTTCATTTGTGATTCCCCCACATTTTCTTCATTTATCCCTAATTTTCTCTCCCTCAGCCTCTTCTGTGACACTGGTATTACTGCAGCAGGATCTAGGGGAGTTAGTGGCTGATTAGGCAGCAGAACCAAGTAAAGCCTGGTTAATGGTCTCTATTTTTCCCAATACAAACTTCCACTGATGCCCTGAAACATGCACACACACACTACTTAGCCAAAGGTATGTGGACACCCAAACTTTACACCCACCACTATTTTGAGAAGGCTCTCTACAAGATTTTTGCTGCAAGGATTTGCTGCCATTCAGCCACAAGAGCACTGCTGGGCAGTCCAAGTGAACAGCTCTGTGTTGAAGCAATGCAAAGGGCTGCATTCAGGTACCACTGAGACCATGCAACACAATCCACTTCCACATTGGACAATTCCACACTTCAGGTACATGTGTACTGTCCAATGCAACAACTCTGTCAAAAATTCTACCTTTCCAAACTTTATAGAATAGAATAGAATGCCTTTATGTCACTATACACATGTACAATAGGATTTGAGAGCTGACTCCAAAAAGCAGTGCGACAATAAACAAAATATATATATAATGTAAAAAAATACGATATAAACATAAACATAAACATACATAGGCAAGTAAATGCAAAGAGAAAAAAAAAGAAAAAAAAGGGTGGAGTCTTCAATTCAATTCAATTTCAGTTTGCCAGAAGCAGGTATGATGCTATGCAGTATTCATAGATGTATTGCACGTTGAAGGACAATTTATTGCACAAATTATTGCACATTGCCAAGTATAGTATCTTTAAAAAAGAAAGAAATCCGTACGAAAATCAGTGCATATGAGAGTTCAGGGTGGTTATTGCTTTTGGGAAGAAACGGTTTGTTTTTAACTTGATGCAACTGTGGGCAACAGGTCAAACAGGTCAGAGCCAGGGTGGGAGCTGTTCTTAGCATAATGTTCACTTTTTGTTAGGATTGTTGGTAATATTGTGGCGTCACCCATTGGTCTGTAGCCTATGATTTTGAAGCCTTGAGATTGGCATTTTGTGCATCATCAAAGTTGTTTTTAGGAACCAGGTTGCTACATTATCAGCTAAGGCTAGCTAGGTAGCTTGGTAAGCAAGGTTTTGTCCGTAATTCATAATAAACAGCTGACTCCTTAGACTATCTATTATTACTACCGAACACTGTGTGAAATGGTCAGAGTTTTAAGTTGAAAACACACAGTGTGCCATGGTCGCGACCTGTCAATCACAAGGTAGCTACACCCTTAAGCGTAGCCTCCTTAAACATCTATTTTACTATTTGAGCCATTGAGAAAATGTTTACTGAAGTAATAAATTCTAGTGAGTGGTAAGGTCATTTTCTCATAGTTTTCTAAACAATCAGACTTCTATTTACAACCAATGAAGTTGCCCCCTGCTGGCCATTTGAAAGAATGCAGTTTAGGGTACTTTCACATTGGCCTAACTTTTCAAGAATCAGTTTGCTGCTTGGTGTAGGTAGTATTTTGGTCTTTATATAGTAAAATGGAAATTAAAGCTTTTGAAAGTGTGACCTATTGTATCCTTCTTTGCAATGTGTGGCAGGTAAACACTTGAAAGACTGTGAGTGGCTATATGAAGAGTAATTCAGCTCTTCAGATTCAATTAATTGTACACAAGAGCCACTTATCATGCTGTATTATCTCAATACTGTAATTCTAAAAACTCATGTATTATATATCTTTAAATACAGAAACAACCAAGACTGTGATTATCAGTCTTGTGATGTCCTTATCATACCTGCAATTTGGCAGAGCGAACCAGAGTGTTAAATGTGTTGTTCATTCTTAATAAATTGTAATAAATAAATAAATAAATAAATGCAGGGGTATTTGTTTATCCTCACCTGACTTGTTGTTATGACACACCACCACCTGATCTGCTAATACCAGCCGTGCATGGGGAGTTCTCCACTTGAAATATGGCGTACATATTACAAAGTAAGCTATCTGGGATGTATGCCTGCACCAACTTTGACATACTGAAACATACCTGTGATTACGTATATCTTATATCTATAAATCAGTAATCTCATTCGATTTATTTTCTCCCCAATCAAACAGAAACTTTAACTAACCGGGCAGGATTTGCAGATCTTTGCTGAAAAAAAAAAAAATATTCGGGGCACCGAACGTGATGAACTTGCATTAACAGCGTTTGAAAGACATAATCCTTATAACGCGCAGTACGAAATCACTGCAAAAACTGTCTAAAACCAGACTGAAAAATCCCTCACTTTAATCTCAAACCCTAAACCACAGGCCTGTCCAGTGTCCCCTGAGGACCTTTCTATTTTTATAAGGACATTAGGTAAAAGTGCATGCCCACACGCACACATGCACTGAACTGCACGCCAGTTCCTAATACACTCCATCACTGTGGCAGTTATTTGATTATACCCCGGGGCACCATATGAGCGAGAGACAATGTGAGCAAGAGAGGGAAGAGGGAAAAAAATGGGACGAATTTGAATTTGACAGCGACAGAGCAAAAGATGGAGAGACTGGGAGCAGGAGGTGGGAGGGCTGAGATAAAGGATAGTAGTGACAGTGTCTGGATCAATACTGTGTTGAGATATTCATTTGGACTCCGTTGGTGTTCCCAAAGTAAGCACACACTCTCCGTTTCTTTCTTTCCGTCTCTCTATCTTGCTCTCTTTATATCCACATCTTATCCTCTCCCTCTCTGTCTCCTGTCTGTCTGGATAGTTCACCACTGGGTGTCACTGAGGGAACAAAAGAGGCAGCTGCAACCTCATTCTGCTGGCCGAACTCGACTAGCAGCAGAACAAAGCTGAACTCCATCCACTTTTTAATTAAGGCAATGTTGTAAATGAAGGCAGTACCATTAGCAAGTCGGTGTCTAGTTCAATCTGCACTTGGAGTTGAATGGGTGGTAAATAACTTGATCCCATCATTGGTAACAATGTACTTGTTGTAGAACCTCACTAATTAATATCTCCATTGTACATCTTTAAAGGAGTGCTCCGGGCTGTGCCACGACTTCTACTCTACTTGAGAAAAGGATGTCAGCACTGTGGTATTAAACATTTTCCATGAACCAAAAGATTCTGTGGTCAGATTTGAAAGGCAGACTGTCGATTTTTAGTTGTAATTCTTCAAAATGATAGGTTTTATTATGGCTGTCTGGCACTGGAGGTGAAGAAAGAAAAAGGTTGACGGTGGGGAAGAATATTTCAGGAGGCCGACGTCCATGGGAAAAGGCTGTGGTGTGAAAAATCACAATGGAACAGAAGAGAAGAACTGAGAAGTCCTGGGAAAAACTAACAAATAGCAAATCAGGCTGAAAAATAACTGAAATGATGCAGCCTCTAAGATGAAAACACACAGTGCGCCATGGTCGCGACCTGTCAATCACAAGGTAGCTACACCCTTAAGCATACCCTCCTTAAACATCTATTTTACTATTTGAGTCATTGAGAAAATGTTAACTGAAGTAATACATTCAAGTGAGTGGTCAGGTCATTTTCTCATAGACTTCTAAACAATCAGACTTCTATTTACAACCAGAGAAGTTGCCCCCTGCTGGCCATTTAAAAGAATGCAGTTTAGGGTACTTTCACATTAGCTTTACTTTTCAAGAATCAGTTTGCTGCTTGGTGTAGGTTTGCCTGGGTATACCCATACTGCCTTGGCACTCGAATTGAATTTCGAACCTCCAGGCAGTCTGGCAAGAGAGCTTCTTAGTCCTGTTTTAGGGATCCAATCACAGATCAGGGAGGGACGGCAAGACGATGACGCGTACTACTCGGCACTTGGAAGCTTGTAGTTTTCTTACGGATCTAACATGGCTGCTGCAGACGCGAAACTCTCTTTAGCTGTAGATGGTGTTTTAAATAGTTTAGAGCGAAAGTTGAAAGGTCTCTCGGCGGCTCCGCTGACCCCTGGTTCGTAACGAGATCACCGGCGTTACAGTAGCGGGGCTAATAGCCGCTAGCGGCGCTAATCAGCGGCGCTACCGCAACGCCGGTGATCTGGCTACGAGCCGGGGGACAGCAGAGCCGGCAAGAGACCCGCAGCAGCTTGTTTATTGCCCATAAAATCAATGGATGTGTGTGGCTGAATGACATGAGGGGGAATAAAGCGTGAAAATAAATAATCTTGCAGAAAGCGAGAACTGGAGAAGCAAAGCAGCAAGCAACACTCTCTCTCTCTCACACACACACACACACACACACACACACACAACAAACATCCATTTCTGTTGCTCTACTACGTCATCTGGTATAACTGATCTGATTGGCTAAGAGCTACCTACAGACGCTTCTGATAGACATTCTAAGTGCCCAATAAACGGCTCCGGAGGATCGTAAACCACACCTCCTCTACGGAGAAATGAACGGTTGGTTTCCAGACTAAATCTCATTTGATTTTAGTCTGGTGTTAGCCAGGCTAGGTGTAGGTAGTATTTTGATCTTCATATAGGCGAATGGAAATTTAAGCTTTTGAAAGTGTGACTTATTGCATCCTTCTTTGTGTGGCTGTGCCATGACTTCTACTCTACTTGAGAAAAGGATGTCAGCACTGTGGTGTTAAACATTTCCCATGAACCAAAAGAATCTGTGGTTACATTTGAAAGGCAGACTGTCGCTTTTTAGTTGTAATTCTTCAAAATGAGCGGTTTTATTGTGGCTGTCTGGCACTGGAGGTGAAGAAAGAAAAAGGTTGACGGTGAGGAAGAATAGCTCAGGAGGCCGACGTCCATGGGAAAAGGCTGTGGTGTTATTCATGAAAAATCACAATGAAACAGAAGAGAAGAACTGAGAAGTCCTGGGAAAAAAACTAACAAATAGCAAATCAGGCTGAAAAATAACTGAAATGATGCAGCCTCGAAGATGAAAACACACAGTTGACAGTTAATTGACAAGAAAATACTTTACAAATGCTGCATAAATTATAGATTCGACAGCATCTGTAGGAAACTCTAGCTGATGTTTTCACCAGTCAGTCCGTGCTGTGGTGTGCTGGGGAGGCAGCATGAGGAAGGGGGAGGCTGTGTGGTCGGACAGGCAGGAGAGGAGAGCTGTCTCTGTGGTTGTTACCGAAACTGGATTCTTTTGTGTCAGTGGCAGAGAGGAACACCCTAAATAAACTGTTGTCCATCATGGACAATGCTCTCTGCACAGTGCATTCACAGGGCAGAGGGGTGTTTCAGTTAGTGTCTCAGTCCTGCTCTGAACAAGTCTCCTGTCCCCCAGGCCCCACAGCTCCTCCTCCCAGTGATGGAGGGTGCAGCTGATTGAATCCTCACCTGCATTCTGTCATCAGGCTGCTGGACTGTCAGTCAGTTACTGGCTGTTCGCCTCATGCAAAGTTTTGTCCCCACAGCTACCACAGCACTGAAAAAGAATATGTAGTTTTCACTGGTATCACTTTATATTGTCCATGTCGTGTTTATTCGGCCCCAGACTTTGGAACGCCCTCCCCCTCCATGTCTGAACAGTCCCCACAGTGGAGTGTTTTAAGTCTCATCTTAAGACCCATTTTTATTCCTTGGCTTTTTAACTTTGCGTGAGTTTTGTGGTCCTCTGTGTCTTTTATTTATTTTACTACTTTTAACTACATCTTTTATTTATTTTACTATGTTTATCTGTTTGATTGTATTGTTTTATATATAGCATCATTTTAGATTTCTACACTTATTATTTATTGCTGATTGTTATATGGAAATGTTTATTTTATTGTTGATTCTATGTACAGCACTTTGGAGATGTTTTTGTTGTTTAAATGTGCTATACAAATAAAGTGGATTGGATTGATTGATATTCTTGTCTAGATGTTTTTTTCTGTGGTGAGAAGGTTGTTATCTTGTGAGGGGTCATGAATGGATGTCATGACTGCTGCTGCCTATGTTTTTATATGTTTTTCTGTGATATATGTGGGAAGAGGGGTTTATCTGTTATATGTTGTATATGTGGGTAGAGAGGGGTGCTACACAGTGTTGCTACACTGTGCTGTGCCTTTTTTAAATGTATGCTGTCCTGAAACAACCTGACTGTGTGAAAACAATTATCCCTTTGGATACATTAAAGAACCTAACTAACTAGCTAACATAACCTATATTTGGATTTGCGTGTACATTTATCTTCTATGTCATGTTTGCCACAATAATCATCACTATTGCACATGTTTTAACTCTGTAGGTGACGGGCTTCTGCATTTGGTCATATATTTAGCTCCAAGTTGTTTTGTATTCTTGCACCGTTATTACTTTTTAATTACTTTTTATTCACCTTACATTTGCGATGCCTGCACTGTTAATCACCTTTTATTTGAACTCCCTTACCACATACTCTATTATAGAGACAGCTCTCTGTAGTAGTTCTGCTGGTTAGACTCACTTTACTGCTGTGCTTTATTTGTCCTTTATTCCTGTGTGTATTGATGTTTGAACTATGTGTTTCGCATAATCTACTGGAGGTCTAAATCTGCCCGTCCATCCACCTCTCTATATCTGTGTCTCTCTCAATTCAATTCATATGGCATGGAAGTTTAGATAACTATATAGCCAAAGTATCAAAAAATAACAATAATACGAATATTACAGCCCAACCTCTTCAATCTGTCTACAAATAACACAATTTTACAATTTCAAATTATGTGCAATGCAATGCATGTCAATTCTTTCCCCATGTCTATATTTGCAGTTAGTGGCGCCCTCTAGCTGGCATAATTATTATGAATTTAGCAAGGCGGAGTATAAAGCACAAAAGTTGCATTTAGGGAGGGTGGGACGGGTGGTGGATGAGTCAAACAAACCCAGGACTTTCACCCAGGAGAACACAAAAGTAAACATTATGATTCAAACATTACTTAACTTCTGTGAATCATGTTTTTATTGACTAACTACTAACTATGTCACTTCCAGGAGTCACATCGTCCTCGTAACTACTTCACTTCCAGCATCCGTGCATTTATCTAATCTTTAAAACACCTAACCAGGATATTTTTTTCCCCTAACCTTAGAGATGTGATTTTGTAAATGGCTACGTTTATGTATAATAACGTGTGAATCTCCTGCAACCAGTAGAGTCGCATGTTTTGTAAATCCTTCTGTATATATCATATCCACGCAAAAATTGGATTTTAGCATATGCATTGCATGTAATTTGAAAGTGTAAAGTCCTGTTATTTGGATGCAGATTGAAGAGTTGGAGTTGTAATATTATTACAAATAAATACAACAATCTCTCTTTGTCCCTTGCCCTCTGTAGGTATACATGTTTCTAAAACAAAGTTACATTTTTCCTTTGCATTCAATCAATCTTTGATCTGATAGGGGTAGATCTGTAAAAGCTTGAACAAAGGACAACTTTGTTTTAACTATAAGGGATGTACAGAGTGCTCATAATCACCATCCGTGGTTTTAATTCAAAAACTTGGCTTTGTTGCTTCCGGTTTTTACCACCCTGATCTCAGTGACATTGTCCTTATGCACATTAAAACCTAAACTATATATAGTCTTTATTGGATTACATAACAATTTTCCAGGTCACTGTACACTGTCCTAACAAAGACTTGAACTGGCTGCACTGTAATGCTCATCAGACCTTATTGAAGCTTTCAGAGGACAGTACCATATCATGAGCAAAAAGGAAGCTAAGGGACTGTTGTGTTATGATAAAAACACTATGCAAACAAACAGCTTTCTAGGGTGAATTATACATTTTCATGGAGAAGGGTATGAGAAAGCAAAACAAAGACTAGAAAGGTTTCCCTTTTACAGATCATAATAAGACTGAACCATTTTTCACTTGCTCCAGCTATGTAAGCAGCTGATTAGATTACAGTGGGATTGATACAGGATGGGTGTACTGGTAACTGAAATAAGAAACCACTAATCTTACTACAAAATAAATATTGTAGGATAAATGTAATAAAAGACACCTAAAAGACAAATGCAATTTCTTTACAGCTCCGAAGAGCCTAAATTGTGTCCAAATTGGAGTAAAAGTATAGATAAAAAGAACAACCTGTCAGTCTGGAACATGTCACAGTAGTTATATATATATATCTCAAGATAATTAACTGCATCAACAGATATATTCCAGACACAAACGCTGCCTCTGCAGAAGGAGTGTGTTCTCCTCTTCTATGTGCAAATGAATCACCACATAAACAGCTGCATGCAACAGCAACTCCATTTTCACACTTGCTTTGCATGTGAATAGGTTACTCAGAGTGGTCCTCAAGCTTGAGCTAACAGACCTTGAAAAAGGCATGAAGGTGGGTGTTTGGAGTGTGGGTGTGAGCATCAATAGGGAACCATCTCAAGAGTTGTACAGTAAATGGACAGAGACACAAGACAGCTCATGAAAATATTTGCTTTGTGGGGGACTATCACTATATATACATATATATTATGGTATGGTTGCCTACGAAATGGACAGAAAACATATGAGCCACGCCCCTACCAGAGGAGAAAACAATCTTTGACTTTGTATTAGTGATGTGCCAATGAAGCCTCATGAATTTTCTTTATTTTCTGAGCGCACTAGATGGTGCTCTTGGTTTAAAGAAAAAGGCTCCAGCAACAGTAATTGATTGTGCTTTCAGTCCTTTGTTGAACATTGAGCACCATCTCAGAAAATAAAGAAAATGCTTCATGAGGCTTCACTGGCACATCATTACTTTGTATTGAAAGAAGAAGCCTCCTCGTCAATTCCATCTTAGCAAACAACAGAAACATGTCTAAAAGCTGCTGTGTTGTAAAATGTACTACCAACAAGATAAAGAGCCAGAACTACGTTTTTAAAATCTGACGAACTGGAAAAATGAACTTTTAAGAGGACAAAAGTGGATATTTGCTAACATTAGCTTGCTAACATTAGCTAGCTAACATTAGCTTGCTAACATTATCCAAAAGTGGTTATTAGCTAACATTAGTTTGCAAACATTTGCTTGCTAACATTAGCTCGCTAATATTATCCACAAGTGGTTATTAGCTAACATTAGCTTGCTAACATTAGCGAGCTAACATTGGCTTGCTCTCAGCTTCTGCCTAAAAAAATAAATGTAAACCTAAAATTATAATTGCTGCTAAAGTATGAACTGCCTTGTTGGAAAATAATGTTGGTGGCTTGACATTTAGGCCTACATATTTTTTTTCTTTCTTTGTCGTTTTGTCAGGAATTAGCTCAATATTAACAGTCTGAAAACATATTTAGAAGGCCTAAACTTTTTGCACTGAAGTAGGCAAAGAGCTGCAACTGCTGATCTGTGAAAATGACACTGAGATTGACTCAGTGACACACAGAGGAATATAATTGTCCAAATATAGATGACTGATTGCCATGCTTTTTAATGTCATTTACTCTTTACTTGTAAAAGTGTTCCTACACTAAAGTATAACAATCACACACATTCATATGATCCTTTCTGGATGGCATTTATTAGAGATTTCCTAACAGTGAAATGGAGAAACTGTAGTCTTCCAAAATTGACAGCTTTGAATCTGTGAGTATATCTTTATTTACTCCTGATGTTGATGGAGAACATTAAAGATGCCTCCTTTTTATGAAATTGTCTGCTGGGTTTTTCCCAACACCTTTGTTTATGTGGTTTGTGTTCATTGAGCGCACTTATTTGCTGATGCTCTGCTTCACACGGTTTGATACAGGTTCACCTCGAGATGCCCCATATAGCCACGGTCCACTGGTTCAGACCGCTGAAAGGCTCTGCTGGGGCAACCATCAGAAGTTTTTCCTGAGGATTCGATGTTGGTAAAATGGTTCTTGATGGAAAGGTAAGAGTACACATTTTTTAAGATAGCTCGGGGAGTTGTTCCTCTGGTTTCACAGTAGATAACAGTAATAGGTTATAGCATCATTTCATACACCACCCAAGGTTCAGTGAGTTCTCTAACACTTCAAGGCAGCATCAGTACAGTAGCACTGACACAATGTTGCTTCGGTAAGCTGCAGAACTGAAGTTGCCTTTCAGTTTAAATCGCACATCGAGGCTGCAGCATAGACCGCTGCCGTCTCTCCACAAATTAAAATCTTCAGTTGTTGTATTATGTTTTTATTATAAAACTGGTTGGAACTCATTTCATGCAAGAAGTGATAACATTGAAAAATGTAGAAGCAGAGTGAGGGTGTCTGGCATAACTTCATCTACTTCCTGCGTGCATGGAGAAGGAAAAAAAGTCTGAAGAGGAAAGAAAAATTCCAGCAACACTTCAACAACGTCTATGGAACATCACTGAAATACATTAGTTATATATACCACGAGTGTCGCTGGAGATTTTCCCTTTTCACACATTGAAAATATCTCATAAACTGCAAACAAGCAGGGTCTAAGGGGAGCTGGACTGTGAGATGTGAAGAACTCTTCACCTCTGGCTTACAGAAACACCGTATCTTGTGTTTACTCACAGCACAGAGTGATCTGAAGGAGGATTTACTTTTATTCAACTGGGATGTCCCACAGGGGCGGTAAAAAAAAAGGACTCCAAAGGCAGAGAGGTGGGGTCAGGACACAGATTGTACAAAATAAGTGAATGTAGCCTCTGGATCTGAAAAGTGAAGCCAACAGAACTGCCTAATACCTGACTTCTTTTAAATGGCAAGAAGGGGTTGAAGTCATACAGTATAGAAGTCTTTAAGAAAATAACCCTACCTCCAATGTTGTGCACAGAAGAGTGTGTTCATTGACCACATTCTGGTGAACGGTGAACTGACTGTGAGCACGGTTTAAGTTTTGCAACAATTGTGTCCTCGTAAAAGCCTTACATTTTAGCAAATTTGGATTCATACTTATGTTTGTTTAATATCAACGCCAACTATTGATGTAAGATACTATAAGCAACCACAGACGCTTCAGCCAAGAAAGTCCCCAGTTAACAGTCAGTCAGTGTGAACTTGCACAACTCTGCATACTTTACTATTAACTCTAGTTATGTGCCAATGAAGTCTCATGAAGCATTTTCTTTATTTTCTGAGCCCACTAGATGGTGGCCTTGGTTTAAAGGAAAAAAGGCTCAAGCAATAGAAATTATTTGTGCTTTTAGTCCTTTGTTGAACATAGAGTGCCATCTAGTGGGCTCAGAAAATAAAGAAAATGCTTCATGAGGCTTCATTGGCACATCACTAATAAGCTCAGTAAACATTTTTCCAATTAGTTTTTAATCTCAATCGCTAGTTTCAACTCTCCCTCAATGCAGTATGATGTTCACTTTGTAAATGATGGTCCCATTTAAAAGTAGACAGTAAAATAGAACCATGATGACCTATGATTGAGGATAAAGATAAAGTAATGTGTATCAATGGCACTGTGTACATTAAATAGTAGCTTGTTTTTGGATGTTGTCTGGGTTTTCGGTCTTAGAATTTTGACTCTTTCACAGTGTGTTTTCTGTTCATTAAAATTAATTGTAACATTGTGGTCATTGGGAAATTGCTCTGTGTTCAATTGTACAAAGATACACTCTAAAGAGGCAGCTGCTTATTTATTCCAGTGATTACATTTTGTTTTAGTAAGTCTGTTTTTTGCCAGCCCAAATTAGCATCTCAATTAATATCACAGTTAATGTTAATTAAGGATGAACCTTGCTAACCAAGCTAGCTAGCTACCAGACTGCCAGACTGGAACTAGTGATGTGCCAATGAAGCCTCATGAAACATTTTCTTTATTTACTGATTCCACTAGATGGCACTCTATGTTCAACAAAGGACTAAAAGCACAATTAATTACTATTGCTTGAGCCTTTTTCTTTAAACCAACAGCACCATCTAGTGGGCTCAGAAAATAGAGAAAATGCTTCATGAGGCTTCATTGGCACATCACTAGTGTTAACCATAGTGTGTCAGTGGGAATAATTAATCGATGATCGAAAGTATTCGGTTGACACGTGTAATTTTTAATAGATCTGTGTATTTTTTAATTTTATCTATGACTGTGTATCAGTCCTCACTGAACTGAAAAACAGCCGAGCATTCAGTTATGTGGCCGTATGTGAATTTACATTTTTATACATACAGGAGTGTGTATAAAAACATTAATCGACTAATTGATCGTTATAAATGCTAGAGTTGGCAGGTTTCTTCCAAACGGCCACCCCTAGTGCCAACCCCTTCTGTTAATGTAACTAGTGCAGACACATATATAGGAGGGAATAAGTTTACATGCAGCAAAAACAGATGGATGTGAACAACAGAATCTGCACATTACATGCAGACAACTACAACGTCTGCAACTCCATAAAACATTTACTTTTCATAAGGTACAACACCATCCAGCACATACACATTCAACATTGATATTCGCTGGAAACTATTAGAATATTATTGAAAATCGAACCTTGTAGTGCACTTTAAAACTCTGAAAGATAGGTAGGCTAAATAGACTTACAGATGAGATGAATTAGGTGTGGAAATCCAGAGTGAATTGTGTTACTGACCAGGTGTAGGCCTATCACACAATGGGGCGAAGCTCCCCTAAAAGGGGGCGGAGCTCCTCTAAAAGGTGTCCGATCGGAAACAGTGCAATGCAGCAACGCGTCCCATAATGATATTTTGAAAAATGCAATTCGTGCCATGTGCAAGCCGCATACGAAATCTTAGGTAATGGACACACACACACTTCTTGCTTTTATAGATAGATGGTAGCTCCACCCTTCCGTCACTTCTGGCTCCATAAACCAAGAAAATGCCAAAGGTGAGGCTTCCAAACTGTAGTTCACAAGCCAATGGGTAGTGTTACCTATGGGTCAGAGCCCAAAACTATGAAATGGGTGATGTTCAAAGTGATCTATTTATACATTCACCACAGAGCAGCTTTTTAGGTTTAAATCATTTGGGTCATTGGGTCCCAGGGAGAGGGACATAAGGCTACTCTGACTCATGCCTCAAAGCCTTTCCAATTGAATTCAAGTATCAAATTCAGTGTAAGCTGACTCACGATAAGAAAAAAATAAGTCTGACCATAACATTTTCTTTCAATTACTTTTCAGGGGATGTACTTCTACGTCTGCCACCTCTAATACCTAAAAATGTTGAATTCATTGCATTAGCAGAATGAGAATCCTGCAGAAGGCTAGAACAGCAGGTTTGTCATTAACAGTGCACCCATACAATTACTTTATCTTTAGAAAACTCTGGCAAGCTATCACAAGGAATGGATGAGTGTGTCATGTTGTATAAATAAACATTTAATAGAAGGGTTGGCTTTGTCTTACAAGTGGATTGATATGTTCGTGTTTACAGACTGCCAATCCCAACTGGTGTTCAACCATTTTATTAGTGCTACAGTATGCCAAACCATAATGTCATTAAACTGCAGGTGTACTTTCGGAGGAAGATCAGTCGGTGGAAACTTGCCAAAGAAACAGACCATGTGTCATACAGCCTGTTCTCAATGCGGCACTTTTTCATAACCATGACAGAATACACGTGTTACAAAGTTTGTTGCCCAAGTTGATTTGAAGTTTATTTCTCAGAGTCGGGTTATTATTTGATTTTCTAACCTTAAACTAGAATGAAAGAGGCCCAGACAGGCAGACCCAAGGCCAAAGCCAGAAGTAAGAGACTTGCCTTTCAGAACATGAGATTCTTTATCTACACTGTACCAACTTATTTATGTACTGTAACAACTACGGTTATGTAGTGCTGGCATATGTCAAGGTGATGGCTACAGCACATTCACTAAGAAAACAAACTTCAAACATATCGCATTTTGAAAATCTGGGCATTTGTTGGCATTCGTATCAGAAATAATTCATAAAAGTAAAACGTAAGAGCAAAAGAATACAATTTACAATGCAAGCACATTATGTATCCTATCTTTTTTTTAAATTGCTTTGATTTTTTTTGTTGGTAATCTCATCACAGACAAAGGATTTTTCTATCACAGAAGGTGAGGTTTCACTCTTCTTTTTGCTCCGTTTTGTTTTCCACTAACTCCTGTGGCTATCAGGCTCTTTAGCTGTAAAATGCTCCACGATGTTCATCAGCTAGTTTATTGCTTTGTCTTTTTTGTCATTTGGTTCCAGAAAGGTACTTTGCAATGTATGTATCAGTGCAAAACACTGAGCAGAAATATACTAAAATGCTACAAGGCACGGGTACCATGTAGAGTTGGTGATACTTTTCTGACTAGAATCCACTCTTCTGACATTACACTGACATTGATTGATTTTTCATCATCATCAACATAATCCGTAGCCAAGTGGCTGTAGGTGCACTATGATGTTTTTCATCAGTTATTTCCATTTTGATCGATCTTCTGCAGTTCTTGTTGCATTATATGGTGTCATATTTTGATTCCATCCTGCGATGCAATGGAGGACGTGTTCCTTGTTGATTATCTGGTGTAATCATCATAAGTGTTTCAATAGACAAGATAATCTGGTGGTGTTCATCTCCTCTCCAGATGTGGATGGCCGTTGACTCTTGATGAGCTCATCCGCCCCTTTGACAAGTCTTATTTTTTCGTCCTACTGAGTGTTCACCCACCCTCCTTATCAAGTTCAACTTGATGGGGTTGACGGTTTAGTCGCCGACAACTCTAGAAGCTATGCAAAGCGAGGACGCTTAGTTTCTTGAGGTGTTAATCCCCCCATATACCTTATTTTTGATACAAAACAATATTAATCACTGCACCTTTAATGTCATTAACAGTAGTGATGTGCCAATGAAGCCTCATGAAGCCCACTAGATGGTGTTCTTGGTTAAAAGAAAAAGGCTCAAGTAATAGTAATTAATTGTGCTAGTGCCATCTAGTGGGCTCAGAAAATAAAGAAAATGCTTCAAGAGGCTTCATTGGCACATCACTAATTAACAGCATTGCCATTACAACATTTGTCCACCAGAGAGCACTAACAAGTCAATTATCCACACAGAATCTTGGTCACTAATCTCTAATTATTAAATGTAATTGATTGTTATCAGTACATTATTACATAATTACATTATGCATTAATGTTTGCAAGCTTATATACAATATAAACACATAGTAATGAAGAGTTTGCTTCTTTGACCCATATGGATTCTGTCAGATCTTATAGGTTGAGCATCCTCTTATGTCTGTTTTCTATAGTGGTGTCCCAGAAATGCATATGTGCTGAATCTGTATGTATGGCAATGTGGGTGCATATGTGTCTTTGCACATCCCATTCAAGTGAATCCCAGCCCTTACAGCATCCCCCTGTCTACAAAATTAGATGCATGTTGGCCTGTCAGTCTGCATTAGGGGTGCGTGACAAGACAACACACAGAGACAGCAGTAAGACTTGGGCTCTTTGCATACATTCAGCCATGTATGATCCTATTACACTCATTGTGCTATAGCTGTGAGGGGGGGTGGACGGACTCAGAGCAGTTCAAGGGCACTCAGTAAAAACCTGCTCTTGCACCCTGTGCATGACTTCACAGCACCGAAATGCACACACACATAAAACTCAGACCTAAACAAGCATGCAAACATATGCAAAGACATGTAATGTAGGACATACAGCTTGAGCACACTGTGGAACAAACACACTTGCTGATGCAGAGATATGTATTAAGATATGCATGAGAAAACAGACTCATACACACATATGCACAGTCATACACACACACACACATATATATAAAGCTAGCTGACCCAGAGAGAAGGGTTGTACAGAGACAAGGGTCTGCAGAGATCCATGTTTTAGCTGCCAGCCTCCCTTCAAGTCAGAAATTAGCCACGAGGTTATGAGTTTGAACTCCGAATGGCCTCATACCCTCCGTCTCTCCCATTTAGAGACATTTGACATGGGAATATGCTTATGTAATTTTAAACAGAAGAGAAAAAAAAACTCAACAACTCATAGATTAAGCTGCAGCTAGGAAGCTGGCTCAGACACGATGCAGAGAGTTTGTGTTTTTTGCAGCTGTGGTTTGGGTTGTTTGTTTGAGATAATGCACTTTAATTTAACAGGCTTTAGACTGATGAGTCAGTTTGTAATAAACCTTAAACATGATGGAGGTACCTCCCTGACCACAGCTATATCCCTGACCACCGCCATATAAAAACGTCATTTCCATGCACATTTATTCATTTTATTGTTAATTCAATGCTTTATTTAATGGCCTCATGCATCTCAGAGTTTTTCCTACATCGTGATTTAACAAACTGTCAACACGTTAAAAGATTTTCATTAGTCTTGTTAGATAGTTGGATTAAATGGATAGGGTGATCGTTTAAATGTTTATTCAGGGTTTTTCTACCCTGATAAGGAAACAATGGAAATACATAAACCAAAAGTACTAATGCCAGAACTTAAAGGAACTCTGCCAGTTTCAAATCAGCAGCAGAACAGATGCAGTGAATCAGATCAGAAAGATTAGTTCTGCATTTAAAGCTGAATTGTACGTGTTCTCATGATTGGTGATTAGGTGTGGAAATATCAACTATCAACCCTATCACATCAAAGGATGGATCACACATCAAGGAAGTCAAGGACTTTAAATATCTTGGTTCATATGTGGCTGACAGCAGAAAGGACTTTCTAGCCAGAAAGGGACAAGCCTGGAATGCCTGCAACAAACTCCTCGGAGTCTGGCAGTCCGGCATTTCAACCTCCATCAAGGTCTCTTTCTTCAGGGCCTGTGTTGAAAGCATCCTGCTATATGGTGCTGAGACCTGGACTATGAAGAAGGAACTACAAGACTGGCTTGATGGCACATATACAAGACTCCTCATGTGTGTCAGAAACATCTCCTGGAAAACTCATCCAACCAAAGAGCAAATCTATGGTGAACTGCCGCCTATAACAACAACTGTAGCACGTCGAAGAGCGATCTTTGCTGGTCACTGCTATCGTGCAAAGGATCAAGTAATATCCGACATCCTGCTATGGCGGCTCCCCCAATTGTCCAGAGGTACCAGGCCTCATACATATCCTGACACAATCTCCAGGGACACCGGACTTACAATCCAGGAACTGGGAGCAGCAATGGCCGACAGGACCCGATGGAAAGACGTGTCATCTAGGATCTCGACGACAGTCGAAGGATGATGATGATGATGTGGAAATAAGTTATCAGAACATATATAAGTCAAGCTTAAATGTGTTAAGTATTGTTGAGGGTTTATTCCTATGTTACAACCCTAACCCCAAATAATACTTCCCCAGTGTGAGTGTGCTGTATTAATTTAATGTAGGTTGCAAAGGATGAAATGCATTCTGTGTCCCAACCTTTTTGGTATCAGGATTGTACATTTAGTGTTTCTCAACAAAACATTTGTTGTTTCATCAAGAAACATTTGAAAGCCACTTTATTTTGATTTCATACACTTTATTATGGTTTAATTTATCCATATCTTTCATATTGTAATATAGTTTGGGCAAGCACCTTTCCTACTACACTCCATAGAATTTTGGTTCTTCAGAAACGTTTTGTTAGGATGGCAACCCAATCTGAGTCACATGCCTCATCTGGACACCTCTTTCGGTAACTCCACATACTTACTGTTCATGACATCAATATTTCTCAAATATATGTTTTTATTTTTAAGGTATATTCAGATCATGAAAACTTTCCAAAGCACTTTAAGACTTATTTTAAATTTAATTCTCAGATTCACTCTTATTCAGCGCATCAATCTTTAGATCTTCATCCTCCAAGATTTCTGACATGCAGAGGTCAATTTATTGTTCAATTTAGCTCGGACCAAATTATGGAATACCTTTTCCCATCTGGCAAAGGACTCCATCTCTGTAAAATGCTTCAAAAGATGTCTAAAAGCTCATTTAACTGCTGTTTTAAAATTCTAATTCACACACAAATACACTTTTTTAACATGTTCATTTTTGTTTTTAATTGTTTTTGTTATTGTCGTTATAACTTGTTGATGTTATACATTTGTTTTTTCTATTATCAGTTTATTACTTTCTAATAACTATGAACATTTAGGTGGAGGCTTTAAATAAGCCCATCTGGGTTTTCTGCCTCTCCCTGCACTTTACATTATATGTTATTTTTGTCATTTTATATAATTATAACTGTGCAAATAAAATAAAACCTAAACCTAAACCTAAAATTTTAAATCCTGCATTAGTCTGACTGTGGTCAAATTATTTGACACAGTATTTAAGTTATTTCATTTGCTGTTGCACCTTTGCACTACAACTTGTTTTTGCACATTGCTCTTGCAGTTTTTTTTAAAGTCAAAAATAATAAAACAGATGATGCTTTACCATTTGGAATGTTGTGTAGGTTAATCCCAGGTCGCTCCTGTAGCTGAATGTGCACCCTGGACATTATTCATCAATCATTCATTGGTATTATTTGTATTATTATTGCATTGTTATTATGTATGTTATTAACTGGGCCACCCCCTTAAATGTATAAAGACATATCAGGCTGACAATAGAGCCGCAATGAGAATATAGTAAGTGTGTGAATGATCAACTATCAATATTATTGGCAGAAATAGAGGGCCCCAAAATCCAATTTTGCTTCGGGCCCCATGGAGGCTTGGGCCGGCTCTGGTCAAATATTCCCATTTGGTTGTGAAGGTTATTTACCGAGTGACACAACCTAGAACTATCTAAATGGCTGCCATGATAAAACATGTTCAAATGATCTAAATGTGAAGGGAAGGTTCCTCATATCTTAAGCAAAGTACCCTGGATAAGCCTTCACCAAAGGAAAAAAGATAATGCCGTCCCAAGGTTCCTTGCAATAACATCATTTTTTGGCAACAGACCATTGACCATTTCACAAAAACATACAATAATGATACTAGATTTTAAGGTCTTATGCCTGTCTTGAATAAATGAAATTTATTTCAAGATTTCATAGAATCATACTAAATGGCAATCCATGCTGATAAATATGTGAGTGGACAGGAGGGGGCGCAATCATTCTACAAGAGACAACTACCTAGTTTCCCTTTGGTATTTTAATTCCAACCTTGATTATAATTAATGAAGGGACAACGAAGCTTCATTAACAATTTGTTTTATTTTCTAACCCCACTAGATGGCGGTGTTGGCTTTAAAAAAAATAAGGCTCTAGCAATGGTAATTGAGTGTGTTTTCAGCCCTTTGTTGAGCAATGAGCGCCATCCAGGGGGCTCAGAAAATACAGCAAATTGTTAATGAAGCTTCGTTGTCCCTTCATTATTTTTAATGTATATTTTTCACTGGGTAGTCCCGTTTATAAAGCCTGCAGGAAACAACAGAGCAAAAACGCAGGAGGCCTTTAAGGTGCACTTTTTGACGCTTACCTTCTGAATATTGTAGTTTTCGCCATGGCGGACCAAAGTCAGTAACTGACTGTTATATAATATAATATAATATAATATAATATAATATAATATAATATAATAGCTAAGTGCAGTCTGATTCTATCTGTGGTTGGCCCTGGACATATTTTTTTGAACTTGTGACTACAACCCATTTTCTAGCCGGCTGGTCTTTTTCTTAGCATTTACCACTGCTTATAGCGTGAAACCACTGTCCACAAGAATGTCTACTTTGAATGGTAAATGGATTGTACTTGTATAGCACTTTTCTAGTCATAGCAACCACTCAAAGTGCTTTAATACTACAGATGATCATTCAGCCATTCACACGCACACCAAAAATTACTCTACATGGTGCCACCTGCCATTCATTCTCCGATGGCGCAGCATTGGGAGCAATTTGGGGTTCAGTTTACACAAATATGAATTTTTTATTCATTGGAATTGAGAAATCCTAATATTTAGGTTTGGCCTTTTGGGTTAATAAGGCAGACGAGCTCAGTGGCTTCTTTTAAATCTCTTCTAAAAACTCACTTTTGTCGATTGGCCTTCTATTCATTTCCTTTTATTATTGTTGTATGATTACCTTGTTGTGTTTGGTGATTTCAAATTTTAAATATTTTAAGTCCAATGTAATTTCTTCTTGTTGTTTTATTTTGTTGTGTCAGTTAATTGTATTTGATATGTTTTATTTCTGTTGTACAGCACCTTGTAACTTGATTTTGAAAGGTGCTATATAAATAAAGTTATTATTATTATTTACAGAAATCACATGGATGAGCTGTCAGTATCTTGCCCAAGGATACTTTGACATGTAACCTCTTTAACGAAAAGAGGTAAATATGACATTGTGTCCATGGTAACTATAAGGGTTAGACAAGAAGAACATTACATAAGTGAGACAAAAATGAATAATTGTATATCTGGTGCATTGTCACTGCATGATAACATTTCTGGCACACTATAAATGGAAAAACAAACTAATTTTAAAGAGGTATTACACTCATAATGCCTCAAAATGATGATAAGTAAAACAATTCTCAGTCAAATGTAAATGCACTCACAAAGTCATTAGTTTAACTGAGAATATTATTAAGCTCTACTTTTTTTCCCTAATATATTATTTTAATGGACTTTGTATGAGTGCATAAGAAGATCTTTAATTCTAGATTGATTCACCATTTCAGATTTCTCAATTCAAGTGAATAAGTCACAATCAGCCCCATATTTAGTTTTGGCCTTTTGGGTTAATGTTAACAGAAATCTGATGGATGAGCCGTCTACAGATCCAGTTTGCTAGCTGTCAAGCCAGGGTCAGCTTATGTCACATTCCTAGTTGCACTGCAAGCACAATGTGGATGTGACCACCTGCTGTTTTGGTCCATGCAGGGGAAATTGCAAATCATGAGGTGAAATACAGATCTGAGGGTGTGATGATTAATACATACACCCTCAAGTAGTCACAGCTCTGAACTGAGCCAATCACATTGAAGTTTGACGAAAAACAGGGCTTGTAAGGAAGTCTTTCTGGAAGTCTGGAAAGTGGCACGATGACGAATCTGCAGTCAGAGGCAGAGTGTGTTGGTTTCTGAACACTCAATTAGTTCAACTACAATTGAAGAAATATATTTAAAAACTGTTTATATGTGATTGAATGGACACATCGTATCTTATTTGATGTGATAGCAGTGATGTTACTGCAGTGAATTTAAGAAATGAAACCTGAGACCCCACTTTTACTGTCGTTAGTGTCGTCCTCTTCATCCTCTTATTCATCTTTGCTACCTTTGTTTCCTTTGCCCTTATCTTTGTCCACTGCATCCTTTTGTCTCCCTCTTTGTCCTCATCCTCTCCTTCACCTTCCTCTTCATCCTTTTTGTTTTCTTCGACTTCCTTTATGTCCCCTCTGTCTTTGTCCTCTGCACTTTCTTGGCTTTCCTCTATATCATGGGTCTCAAACTCACGGCCCGTGGGCCAATTGTGGCCCTTGTGACGATATTTTGTGGCCCTCACCTTGATGTGAAAGTTTAATGTGAGTTTTATATGAATGGCGCTTTACCGTGTTGTGTGTGGAAGGTCCCTTTAATTACTTTTTTTTGGTAAATTTGTGTCTTGTTTTGGTAATTTTGTGTCTTTTTTAAACAATTTTGTGTCTTTTTAAAATAATTTTGCATCTTTTTTGGTAATTATGTGTCTTTTTTTGATCATTTTGTGTCTTTTTTTGGTCATTTTGTGTCTTTTTTTGTTCATTTTGTGTCTTTTTTTAAATAATTTTGACTTTTTTTGTTCATTTTGATACCGCCTCCAGGGCCCCCAGGTAATTTGAGTTTGAGACCCCTGCTCTATATCCTCTTCATCATCTTTCCTTCTTCTTCATCCTTTTCTCACTTCTAAGCCTCTCTTTTCATTCTTTTCATCTTCTTTGTTGTCTAATTATCATTATGTGAATCATTGGAGTTTTATATAAAACCATTGTAGCTCAGCTTGGACCAACAATGTTGATCACAGCCTGGTAATAAACTTAAGACAAACTTTAGCTTTCGTAAACGGTGGACTTTCACCCAGAACGGGGTCTTGTCCCATGTGAAACTTTTTTTACGTAACTTACACATTTTATGTAACTTACGTTTTTACCTAACTTTCATTTTTTACCTAACTTACGATTATTATGCAACTTCTGTGGCTCACGTCACCCTCGTAACTACTTCTTTTTTGGCATTTATAGGTACATTTATTTACTGTTTAACTCAATGGAGTCTTGGACTATTTTGTTTATTTTTTAATCCTTTTCATGTCTTTTCATGTCATTTTGTGTCTGTTGTGTCTTTTTTGGTCATTATGTGTCTGTTGTTGTGTCTTTTTTTTGTCATTTAGTGTCTTTTTGGTCATTTTGTCTCTTTTTTGTCATTTTGTGTCTTCTGTGTCTTTTATGGTCATGTTGTGTCTTTTTTTCTAGTCATTTTGTGTCTTTTTGTGTCTTTTTGGTCATTTTTGTGTCTTTTTTTGACATCATGAAGATGTCAATGTTGATGTTCGTGGACTCCAGAGGGTTAAACTGTCTTTTATAATGCCTAACCAGGAAGTTTTTTGCCTTGACTCTGGGTCAGTGGTTTTGTCACCTAAATTCACTGAAACTGCAGCCTTTCTTGCAGCCGTGAACCGTACATGTATGTGTAATGATACATGTGCTGTTTTTAAAGTTCTCTGCAGTCCAGTGAGCCGCAAAACAATCATATGTGTCATTATGGGTGGTCTTGACAAACAGTCTATTCTTTCGTTTAGGTTGGAGATATTGTTGGATGTGAATAGCGACTTTGGAGTAATAAGGTTCTATCTGAGTGAAGCACAGTTTGGACATGTTACGTATAAAATATTTTACCCTGAAAGAACCTTCAGATTTCTCCTCTCAAACATGTTCAAGCAAAATGACACCTGAAATGGGCAATGTCTCTAAAGAACACACAAAAAAATGCCCTTTTTCGTTTCCACCCTCTCCTCCACAGATTCCACAGGGTCTGGGAGTTTGGCTTGGGACAATTTTGGCACCGTCTGTTCCTGAGGAGGTAATTGATACCGATACTAAACCCTCTAATCCAGTTGATTGGACTGAACATCTGTTGAGGGTGTGTATGAGTGTGCGTGTCTGAGACAGTTGGGTGCTGCTGAGGCAGGAGAAAGAGAGAGATGGAGAGAAGCTATCATTTCCTATTAAAGTGATGTGGATGACGCACAAAGAGGGGAAAGATACAGAGAAGGACAACAGTGAGAGAGGAGTGATGAAGATTAATAACTAAGGGATGCAGTGGAGGGTAAACCTTTAAATCAGTTTATCTCCTTTTTTATTTTCACAATATGATTTACTTGCTTTACTGGACTGACATTAATCTTTATTATATGGAAATCATAGCATATATCATAGCAATAGACATCACAGGAGGATACAGTATTCATAAGTGGATTATCCTTTAAAAAAAACAAAAAACAAAAACGACTTGACTCTTGTTTAAATGTGTGGCTGTGACAGTTTAAGTCCACAGTTTACCACAATGTTTATTCTCCTGGTTAAGAGAGAATAAATGGTAGATGACGAATGAATGGGAGTGAGAACAAGACACTGAGTGGATGCCAGGGGAAAGGACTGAAGAACAAAAAACTGGATATGGAATTGATAATGAGCAATGTAAAGAAAAAAAAATTCTAAAACACTGCAGAAAGGCAGATGGATGGGATTTCTTTGCATTGTGTTGGCTTATAGAGTATTTGGAAGTGGTTTCCCTTTTAGTACCTGAACATGAGGCTTTTATATTTACACCTGGTATAAAAAAGTGTTTTTTTGTTGCCTTAATTCTTTTTCTATTGTGATCGGATTGCTGTTCGATGAAACAAGTTCCACAGAGGCAGGGTACAGAGTCTGAAGCCCCGATCAGAGAGAAACCACAACCGTCATCAACTGCCTCTGTTAACTAGTGATATGCCAATGAAGCCTCATGAAGCATTTTCTTTATTTTCTGAGCCCACTAGATGGTGCTCTTAGTTTAAAGAAAAGGGCTCAAGCAATAGTAATATACTGTAGTTTCAGTCCTTTGTTGAACACAGAGCGCCATCTAGTGGGCTCAGAAAATAAAGAAAATGTTTCATGAGGCTTCATTGGCACATCATTACTTTGTATTAAAAAGAAGTAAATTCCATCTTAGCAAACAACAGAAAGATAAAGTACCGGAACTAAGTTTTTAAAATCTGAAAAACTGGAAAACTGAACATTTAGGAGGACAAAAGTGGATATGAGCTAACATTAGCTAGCTAACATTAGCTTGCTAACATTATCCAAAAGTGGTTATTAGCTAACATTGGCTTGCTAACATTAGCTAGTTAACATTAGCTCGATGGTGCTCCTAGTTTAAAGAAAAAGGCTCAAGCAATAGTAATAGACTATAGAATAGGACTTTCAGTCCTTTGTTGAACATTGAGCACCATCTAGTGGGCTCAGAAAATAAAGAAAATTGTTCCTGAAGCTTCATTGGCACATCACTAGTTCATTGTTTAGCACTGACCTCTACCTCTACTGGCCCGCCAAATTATAACAGGGAAAGAAGAAGTGATGCCATATAAGTGAGACCTGGGTTCAAGTCCTGTGTTAAATTAAATGTGTGAAATGATAAGTATCATTGTAAATGTCCCAATGTGGGTATGATGAGAAGCAAAATATATTTCATCCAAACAATGATCTCTTTCTTCCTTGTTAAACTTTGTCCTATAGTACTTGACGTAGTTGTGTGCACCGTTTTCTTAAGGGAACATTTAGGGTACGCTTCAGTGTCGGATCATCCAACAATTAATGTTTTTTGGCCTGATGGACTCTTCAGTAGTGATGTTGTCATGTTCTCAGATCCAAGGATGAATCAGAAGAATCAGCAACAGTGGCAACAACTACAAACATAAGCTCCATCTTCTTGAAATATTATTGAAAACCCCTAGATGAGTGCAGTTAGGAATCCCTGTAACTTTGGCGTACGGGTGGAAATGCACGAATAAACGGATCAGGAGAGAAAAGATTTACCTTGTCTTGAACCTTTCTAAGCACTCAGTTTTTATGATAAGCATTTTGTGAATCAAAGCTATATTGGATTTCAGATAAGACAAATCCAGCTGTCAGCTGAGCTGATAAGTAACTGTACATTGTGAGCTTAATCTTAAAACAGGCTGCTCTTAAAGTATGGTAGATATGATGAAACATCTGGCAACTGCTTTTTTTTAAACCACAGTCAGTCACACATGCTCAGACACGAAGCCAATTCAGTGTAAAAACTTTGTTGAGCACGGTTTTGACGTGCGTCAGGCTGGCAGGAGGGAGAAGTGACAGCTACGTCTCCAACAGTGATGTTTCAAGGAGGAATAATTTGACGTGTGTGTGGAATATCAAGCCATCAAACAAGCCACCCTACCTCAAAACAGCAGGGTGGAAAGATCTTTGATAAGGGTTGGTTTTTTGTGGGTATTTTCAGTGCACTTTAGTCATACAGGTAGGAGTATTATTAGTATTACAGTATTTTTCCTTATGTTTTAGAAGTCAGAATGTTGGATGCTAATCATCAAAGAAAATGGTGCAATAGGAAATGTGCTGCTGCTCATTAATGATGCAGGACCATTTTCCCTTATGAGCAACAAGAACCACCAAGTTGCATCAAAATAGGATCAGATGTAGCCATACAAAGCCTATATTTTAAAGGCTGGTAATATACATTATTCATAATGTCAACAAATCCCATGAAAATAATTGATCTACTAATAAGTATTTCTGTGTGTACTGGGATTCCTCTGTGCCATAGAGCTCCGTTGTTACTCATTGATATATATGTTGATATGTTCCTTTATTACCATAAAAATACCACCAATCATTTGGTGCTTTTATCTGCTCTCATGGTTTCACGCTCCACTGCTATGCTGACGACACCCAGCTCTTTCTGTCAATTCTGCTGGGTGACCTCACAATCTCGGTATGAATCTCTTCATGCCTTGCTGATTTCTCTGCATGGATTAAAGAATGCCACCTTCAGCTTGACCTCTTAGTTCCTTGTTATCCCAATCCATATCCTCTATACATCAACAAATCAATTTCCAGCTTGAATCAACCCAACTCATGCCCACAAGTTCTACACGAATATCGGGTGTCATAATTGATGACCAACTAACGAAGATGTGGCCATGAGTGCCCGATCTTGTTGGTTTCTAGAACATCATGAAGATTAGACCCTATTACACCACAACCTTGGAGTCATTGTTGACAGCAACCTATCCTTTGAGCACCACATAACCAAAATCACCAGATCTGCCTTTTTCACCTGAAAAACATTGCCCATCTCCATTCATCACTCTCCTTCCCCGCCTCAAAAACAATGATCCAGGCCTTTGTCACCTCCAGACTAGATTACTGTAACAGCATCCTGTACGGCATTCCCTCCAAACTACTCAACAAACTCCAGTACATTCAGAGCTCTGCTGCTCTCCTACTCACTCGCAACCCCTCATAACCACATAACCCCTGTCCTCCAGAACCTCCACTGGTCACCAGTCCAACAATGGTCAACTCCAAAATCCTCCTCCTCACCAACAAAGCCCTCCATCACCAGGCCCCCTCCTACCTCACTGACCTCCTCTATCTCCACACCCCATCCTGCAGCCTCCGTTCCTCTGAAGCCAATCTCCAATCCCCTCCCATCAGGACCAAGCACCAAACCTTGGGCGACAGAGCTTTCTCTGGGACTCTCTCCCAAAAAACATCAGAAGACTGCTCACATCCACCCACCTTCAAAAAACTTGTCAAAACACACCTGTTCATGCTTTCGCCCCAACATATGACCAGTTGATTAGGGAGGTCATGTCATGAGTCATGTTCACTTAGAAAAAAATAGATCTAGAGGGACCACCAGGAAATTCTATGTCATTTGGCAGCCATTTATTTCCATTGTTGAAAGCATGGCAGCTACTAACATTTATATGTAACCCAAATGTAGATATGTATCTGTTTTTTGTTTTTTTTGTTTTTGTTTTCTATTTTCTCTCTCCGTTGTGATTTCCTTTTTTATTTACCTAGTTTGGGTATGTGTCGGTGTCTGGATGTATTGAAATTTGCTTGGGGTCCAGTACTTGTGGGTGGGGGGCATTGGGTGGTTTGTTTAATTGGACAGGAACTAGACTTGATTGTCTCATGTGTGAATTGTATTTTCTTTGTAAAAATTTGAAAAATAAAAAAAGACCTTGATCAAAAAAAAGAAAAACACACCTGTTCAGAACTGATTTTAATGTATGACCAATGCTGTTGATTTTAATTGTTTGTTTTTATTTGTAGCTGCATCTTCACTGTGTTTTAACTGTAAAGCGTCTTTGAGTGCCATGTAAAGCACTCTATAAATACAATTTATTTTATTAATATTATTACCTGACTGAGCATGCAACATAACTACAGGCCCTCCTGACATATTGACTACTACAGCTCCCTACTGACAGGTCTCCCTGCATGCACATTGAGACCTCAGCAGATGATCAAGAATGCAGCAGCATTGTCTGGTTTCCAACCAGCCCAAAAGAGCACGTCACCGTACTGCTCATATCCCTGCACCCTGCTAACCAGTTGCTGCCCACATTAAATTCAAAACCCTGGCACTCACTCAAAGTGTCTGGGGTTTCTTTGACCCATCCTCCTCCCTTCCTCCCACTCTGATGGGACCTTTGCGCTCTTTTACATTACATCCATTTCTGTAAGCCAGTGTGTCTCATACAAATCCTAACAGCAGTACTTTGCCAGGTGTTTTCATACACTGTATAAAATGTCTGTTGATTTTACGGTGAAAAACTGCTAAACCATGACAGTTAAAGACCGTAAAATGATAAATAGGTTAATTCAGTTTCAGTTACAAGGAAACATCGTAAATGTATATATCAGCCAAAACAGTATTATTTTTTAAAACATTTTTTTAAATACATTACTCCACTGTAAAATACACTGGCACTGTGTTTGTAGCAAAAATATACTGTAATATATATACAAGCCATAATTTTTGCATTTATTTTTTGTAAAAATGCCTTGTCTCACTGTTAAATGTACTAAACACCATGTCTCTAACAAATATACTGTAATATTTAATGGTAAAATCTTTAATTCATAAAGCATTTTCTTGTCAATTATATGGCAGAACAGTGTTTCTTTTGATGGAAAAACTTTTTATTTTTTTACGGTAAAATATGGAATAAAATTGCAATCTTAAATGTGAAATCAACAGTGCTAATATCATTTTACCGTAATATTACAAAAAGTTGCACCGTTTATTACAGTAAAGTTCTTTCGGTTTTTTTTCTTTTACAGTTCACAAAACATTACAGATGTGTAGTTGAGATCAAAGTTAAGAGTTTGAAGATTGGTGTGGCCCAAGCAAGGGTCACAGAAGTAGGGGAATAGGTAGAACTTGAGAAATGTGTCTCTACTTTAGTTAGTTTCTTTCTCAGCAGGAATGTAGGTAGCACCTTTTTCACTGCGTTCATCCTGTCTTAAAAACAACAGGTGCTATGCATGGGAAGTAAGTACACAGGTACATTATGAAGTGGTGTGTCAGCAATGCAGGTCCTACCCATCACAACACAACACACATAATGAAATAATACACAAAGTGTTTAAAAGATACATCAAGGATACTGTACACACCCTGTCCATCTCTCTACTGGGCACCACTGACACTACTTGGTGAATATCCAATACGGGGAATGCAAAAATGTCAAGTTCTGAACACCCTTTTTGACAAGTGATCCCTGCAGAGTGCAGCTCAGGAATACCCAAACAATGAGAATAAAGAAAAAAAGGTGTCAATATGTCTGCGCACCTGAAATATTCAGCTGTCTATGACTTCTGTGTCAGATGCTTCCCCCAGCTGCTGACCAAACCAGACAAAAATATATCTGTCTCCAGACTGGTGCAAGTGAAGGGTTTATTCAGCTGGTTTATACAGCAGAAAAATACGTGACACTGACTCACAACCCACTGAACCTCAGAGGGTTAAGGTCTAATAGAGGCTAAAAAGCTACAGATAGGTCAAGTTTACAGTCAGAAACAAAGCACTGTCATGCTGTAAATCTTTCACCAGGTGTTTCAACAGGAAAAAAAGGAAAATAAATATTTTTTGCAATAGTTTTACCCTGCAGTTAGAGTCAAATACATGCTGAAGCTGTTTAAAATAATGATAAATAATCTCTTTTATAAAGAAACTGCTCCGTCATGAAAAGACGGGTTGCACCTTTCTTAACAATCAGTATTTGGAGAGCAGAATAAAATGCTGGACATACAGAAAGTGCTGATGATCTTCTTCTCCAAAAGTGTTAACTGGACCAAACAGCTCGTCCACTAATAAATCACTTCTGCTGAGTCAGCTACTGTGAGACTGTACTTTATCGTCTGCTTACATGGAAATTAGTTGATTGCCCAATAAACAGATAAGGAGATAGAAATATTTTTAAACATGAATATTTAAATATTCCTGTGGGAGTACAAATAGTGTTGCACACACAGTGTTGTGGTGGGCAAAATCACTCAGAGTCAACACCCCTACCATGCCTGCATAATCCCTTTAATTTGTTATTTTAATAACACCAACAACATGTGTCCAGTTCAGTTTTTGATTTCATACATAAGCTTTAACTATATTTAGATATTCAGGCTCCATTCCAAGCTTTACACTATGGCCCTATGGAAGACTGCACTCACACCAGGCTTGGGAACACATGCAGTGATAAAACACCATCAAGCTTCCCTAACTTAATTATTCCTGTTTGTTAATATTTTTGGTGTTAAGTGAGCCTATTATTTACATTATCTGCGTGTGCATCTGAAAAGTGAATTTATATGATCTTTAGTTTGTTAGTTATTACTGACATTATTTCAAGTCTCGCCAGAAAAACTCTAGAACGGAACATTTTTAAATTGATACTGTGTTAGTTGCTATGAATGCTGTTAAAACCACCTAGCTCACATGATGTTTTAATTTCTGTTTTTGCTTTGTGTCACCACAACACAAAAACACAAAAGTGTCCTTGATAACTCAACAATACAACAGGTTAATGTTAAGGCCATCAGTTTTAATGATTTCTCCTTTGAGCCTTCAGAAACCGCTAAAAATCTTAGCATGACTCTTGACAACCAACTATCCCTCTCCATAAACATCACCGCCACCACCAGATCCTGAAGATTCTGCCTGTTTGGGGCACGGTGGCGCAGTTGGTAGCGCTCTCGACTGAGACAGATTTCAGCTTTGTCACAAGATAAAACAGACATCAAGGGGTTCATTTTTAGTTATAACTCAATTTCGACAAAAAATGTAGTTACTGCAGTTAGGCTTTGCAGGGCAGAATACAGTCCTTACAATAATTACCTTTTCTGCATCAAGACATAATCTTAGAGATAATCACAATGCATTTAATAATCAAGAATTTTCAACAGCTCTCCTAAATGATTAGATTGAGAAGCTTGCTGTTTCAGTAAACTGCAAAAGCTGAAGATCAAAAAAGAGACAAACATTTAGGAGTCAAAATAAAAAGCAAATCCTAAAAACCATGTTAAAACCAGAGGCTTTTAGTGTCTCTCGTGTCACCAACTTCAAAGAGCTGGACTTTTAGTCAACTTCAAAGACTGTGAATCTCGTCCTGTTTAAAGTCCAACTGCATGAAAACGTGCTGTAGCACAAGACAGAAAGATTGTAGAACAATTCTGAACAAACATCTCTGTCAGAAATTAGGAAGAATCTACAGAAGGATGTCAAGCCCATGGAAACATGGGACTGAAAATACACTAAAGAAACTACATTTTGATGACAGATTAGGTGATTAAGTGTATTGGCATCTAACAGTGCTGTGTATGAACATTTTAAAACCTCAAATAAAGAACCTCCTGTTAAGATCAGATCCATTGCTCTGGGTTCCTTCAATTGATCTCATGTTAAATCCTACTCAACATCCCATCATCCAAGCCAACTCTCTTCACCACCTACATTGTCTACAGCCTAGGAGGAACATTACTGAATTAACGAGACTGGTCTCCCCCAGGCGGCAATCTCCGTGTCTGAGCATGGAGGCCAACCAGGAAGTGCCTTAAGCTGCATTTTACCGAAAATTGCAGCAGGGGGCGCTAGGTTTGGCTGCAAAAAAAAAATCTGTCCATTCATTTCAGTGCAAAATGAGAAAACTTCTCACTTGATTTATTACCTCAGAATTTTTTTTTTAAAACACTATGGTCTCAATCGCTAGTAAAAAATCTTCTTCAAGGCAATTTGATATTAATAGTTCAAATAATGGCCCCATTTAGAAGAAAATAGAAAAAGAATCGTATGATTTGGGGCGGGGCTACCTTTGATTGACAGGTCACTAACAAGGCGAGCCATCAGGAGAGAAGCAGAACAATGCGTATCGCGTTAATAAAGTTATATATAACGTTACATAGATATAAAAAGGATGTTTACCGACCCTTTCACTGTATTTTCACTTAATGACAGTTTACTTGAATGTTTTGTTCAGTAAAAATGTCTTGTTCAGCATTTGGTTGGACTAACAGACACTCCAAGGAGTCGCTGCTCAGTTTTCTGAGGTAAGTAACATAAGTTTTGTTTATGTTTTTTTGCTAGCCAAAACTAACACCCCAGTTAATGCTCCAGTTAATGCTAACATGAATTAGCAGCAGCTTCTCTCAGTCAGGTTGAGGTGTAGAGAGGCTGTAGTCAGTGATCAGATCCCTCTCGCTCCTACACAGTCCAAATATGGTCTGCTCCCCGTATAGGAAACAAGATGGCGACGCAAGATGGCGACGAGTGTAACGCTAAACTCGATGCTTCCAACGGGCCACAAACCAATGAGTGACGTCACGGTAACGAAAATACAGAGAAAATAGACTTTACGTTGATACATGTAATGAAATATGTATTGATTTCTATCTCATAAGCAGTTTGGACTTGTGTTTTTTAAGCAACTATATTCTTTAACAAAGCATAAGCCCAACTTAGTGTACTGCCAGTGCTCATTTATAAGAGCACGAACAGCGGCCAACCAGAAAATTCCTACTGTCACCTCACATCCAGTAAGTCCTGGTTTAGTATTCACCACATGACTGGCGCCTTTCTGTGTGTAATATTATGCTGTCTCTGCATGGGTTTTTTTCTTCCAGGTGCTCATCCAGGTGTTCTCCCACAGTCCTTAGACATGCAGAAAACTATAAAATGGCTCTAGGTGGCAAATTGAGTGTAAATGACTGTCTGTATATATGTTAACCCTGTAGTAGATAGGAGCTGCCTCCCACCTAATGTGTGCTGAGACAGATTTAAGTGACACAGAAACTGTCTTGCTGCTCCAGTCAACGAACCATTGAACATGCACTGTTGCCTTGCAGTGAAAGGATCTGAGAGAGTCTCAGCCACCTGTTTTATAATCATTCTGCAAACAAATGACTTGAGTCACTCACTCAGAGAGTCCCTGCATGTTCACTGGCAGCTGACTGAGAGCCAATGACACTACATTATGTTATCTTGCATAAATTTAGCAGTTTTTTATGCAATCATACTAATTGGGATTGATGGCGATAAATGTCAGTGGACAGGAGTTTTAGCAACCATTCTCAGTGTGACAACTTTTTCAATTTCCATCTTTATATTAAAGTAATCTTTTTTCACTGGGTTGTCAACGTTTAAGATCCTATATTAGCTCCACAATTTGCAGTGTTAAAGCAGCAAATGGTAGCCTACAGTGCAATAACAAAAACATTAGTAAATAAAAATCAGTTCACGCTAAGTAATGGGACAAAAAACAATATAAAAAATCTAAAAACAGAAAAAATATGAGACCACCCTTGTTTTCGTGTTCATTTTAATTGGACAAATATAAAGATAACAACAAAAATAGCTCATAAGAGTTTATATTTAGATATGATATTTAGCCATTTTCCATGGTTTTCTTGATAATGACTTTGGTTATTATCGAGAAAACCATGAAAAATGGCTCTTTTGAGGCGTTTTTGTTTTTACCATTATATTTGTCCAAACAAATGTACCTTTAGTTGTACCAGGAAATAAAAATAACAAGAACTTTAAGAAAAAAAATGGTCTATCTCATGACTATATGAGTAGACTAAATGGTTGAATTCACACTATTGCACATGAAAATTGAAGCCAATGCGGGCGTGCCCTAAACCTGTATTCTCTCTGATAGCCAGCAGAATTATGACTTCTCACTTGATTTATTACCTCAGAAAATATTCTCATAATGAGTTTATGGTCTCAATTGTTAGTTTAAAGTCTTCTTAAATGCAGCATGATGTTCGGTTGCTTAATTATGGTTTCATTTAGAGTAACAACTACACATACTTAAGATTGACTGGTTGCTACAGTGCAGTGTGTTTTCATCACTCTAAGCTTCTAGTTTTGAATAACAGCTATGCTTGCTAACCAAACTAGTAGTGATGTGCCAATGAAGCCTCATGAAGCATTTTCTCTATTTTCTGAGCCCACTAGTTGGCACTCTTGGTTTAAAGACAAAGGCTCAAGCTATAGTAATTAATTGTGCTTTTAGTCCTTTGTTGAACATAGAGCGCCATCTAGTGGGCTCAGAAAATAAAGAAAATGCTTCATGAGGCTTCATTGGCACATCATTACTTTGTATTGTAAGAAGAAGCCTCCTTGTCAATTCCATCTTAGCAAACAACAGAAACATGTCTAAAAGCTGCTGTGTTGTGAAATGTACTACTAACAAGATAAAGAACCAGAACTAAGTTTTTTAAATCTGACAAACTGGAAAACTGAACCAGGGCTGCCAAGTTTCAGAAAATGACAAGAGTGAGACTCTAGCACCATGATGACTTTGGCCTTTTAACGTCGATTTATTCCTTAAGACTGATGTCCTCACCTACATGCCAGCGGCCAGGGGCGAGTCGAGGGTCAGAGCTTTAGGGCTGCTGAGCACCCATTGAGCCCCGCTGCCACCACACACCCTCAATCAACAGTCATTAGAATAGATTAGATTGAACTTTATTGTCACTGAACAAAGTAACAGCTACTTGGACAACAAAATGTAAAATATAGGCCATCTTTCTCTCTTTCCCATGGCACTTTTTTTGGTCATTTTGTGTCTTTTTTAGTTATTTTGTGTCTTTTTTTAGTCATTTTGTGTCCTTTTTAGTTATTTTGTGTCTTTTTTCTGTCATTTTGTGTCTTTTTTGTCATTTTGTGTCTTTTTAAAGTAATTTAGTTTTTTGTCATTTTGTGTCCTTTTTAGTTATTTTGTGTCTTTTTGTTTTTTTGTGTCTTTTTTAGGTCATTTTGTGTCTTTTTAAAAGTAATTCAGGTTTTTTCTGTCATTTTGTGTTTTTTTTTTGTAATTTTGTGTCTTTTTTTCTGTCATTTTCTTTCTTTTTTTTTTAAGTAATTTAGGTTTTTTTCTGTCATTTTGTGTGATTTTTTTTAGTTTTTTTTTTTTATCTCGGACGTCTGGTTACTTATAGCATATAAGAATATTCAATTACTGTTAAGCCAACTATGAATAATAAGACATGCCAAAACATGTGTCCTTTATCATAGCTACACGTATGACAAAAAAACGCGTGAAAATCAGTAGTATTCAGTGAGGTAAGATTAATTAAATGCGCTGACAGTTATATGCTCCTGTCAAACTAATTACACTGAGTGGAGCGGATCACCACTCCAAGACGGCGGCCGAATTTCTCGCGTCACAGCAGCTGATGCTGCGTCTATTTGTCTATGGGCGTGTCTGCTCCACCTTCCGCCATGTTTGCCAAAAGAGAGAGAGAGCGAGAGCGCGAAGGAGAGAGATTTAATATGAACTATATTTAATGTAAAATATTTAATATGTTTGTATTAATATTTAATGTATTGTATTAATTGTATTGTAATTGAATTGCATGTCTGTCTGTATGTATGTTCTGCTTTTGGCAACAAAGGTTGATACCATTCATGCCAATAAAGCTAATTTGGTTCCATTTGTACACTGTCAGAGTTAAGGATAGACCTTGAAATTTAGAATTTTGAGAAACACTGCTTTAGGGGGGTCTAAATTGATATTCACAAGTCTGTAACTCTGACATACACACACACACACACACACACATTGAGACTAACGTTAGAGTCTCTTTTTCAAGTGTGAACTGGTCAAGAGAAGAGGCAAATAAATGTTACACAGCTCTGCAACAAATACAGGACAGTGATAGACTTATAGCAGCCTTAAAACAGTACATATTAAGGAAACTCAAGGAGAAACAGTGAATCAACTGTCAACAAAATTGAGTAGTTAATTACCATCTGTCTTCAAGCAACGTCGAGTGGGTTTTAAATGTCGGCGCTGTTGTGTGCGAAAGAAAGTTAGAGACGCCAAGACCCGCCTTTCGTTGCTTCTGATTGGTTTATATTGCGTGGTGCCTTCCGCGGTTGGTTAGATTTAGGCACAAAGGACTGATGGATTGGTCTGGGATTGGTTATCTCGGTCAGTGAATCAGAGTTACTCGAGATACGGCAAGCTGCGAGGACGAAAGTTTATTAGGATGAAAAAAATAAATACAGGGTATTGAATGGGGAAATATAAGCGTGAGAAATGTCAAGTGTGGCGTGTGGTGTGAGAATGGGTTAAATTGCGTGACTGTCACACTCAAAGCGTGACACTTGGCAGCTCTGACTGAACATTTAGGAGGACAAAAGTGGATATTAGCTAACATTAGCTAGCTAACATTACTACAAACTAGCTAGCTAAGACTAGCTTTAGCTGATGACGTAGGATCATTCTAGCTCCAATCCACTGGTTGCGATAAACAATATGGTGACCACCATAAAGCACAGACTGGTCTCCCTTCAAAAACCTCAATATAGGGCGTTTTACATGCAGCAAAATATGACTGACATTTACGTTTTAGACTGTTCTCTGCTGCCATCTTGCTGATGTTGGTGGTGGAGGTGGATGGAAAAAACGCCAGACTTTCACCCAGCAGAATGGGGTTCATGTCCCACGTGAAATCAAAAGTGAAGGACTTTTTCAGCAACTTTCGTTTTTTACTTGACTTATGTGGCTCACGTCACCCTCGTAATTATTTCACCATCTTGCTGACGCAGTAGTAATGATTGACGGCAATACTGAGTTTAGATAATGGATGTCACATTGGGTTGAACAAAACTGCAGACTTTTACGCAGGAGAGTGGGGTTCGTGTCCCATGTGAAGACAAAAGTAAAAGACATTTTTATGCAACTTCCGTTTTTTTAATTACTTCCGTTGCTCATTTTACCCTTGTAACTACTTTACTTCCGGCATTTACGTACATTTGTACTGTTTAAACTGTCTTTTATAATGCCTTAACAGAGTTTTTAGTCCTTAACCTAGGTCTGTGGTTTGTAGCCTAAATTCACAGGAACTGCAGCTTTTTTTTTTTACAACTGTGAACCGTATGTGTGTATAATGATGTGTGCACTATTTTTAGAACGTTCCACTGTACCGTGAGCCACGAAATGCTAATTTTGACACTCATATGTGTCTTTATGGGTGGCCCTGACAAATGCCGTATTCTGTAATTTAGGTTGGAGGTCTCGTTGATAAAGCAACATGCCGGTTTTTTTTAAGCAACATACACACACGTACACTTACATGCATGCACACGTCTTGTTGCAATATTTAGCTTTGCACCTCAAATGTTATATCTTCGTCTCTGTCACTACTTTGAGTCACTTCACTGACTTTGCATGCAAATCTGCTACAACATAACCAGAATGCTAAACTCAAGGCTTCAAAACCGGAGTCCACAAACCAATGGGTGACATCACGATGCCTACATCCATTATTTTTACACAGTCTATGAGGAAGACCTGCTGTATCACTCCTCCACACACAATGGGTGAAACAGCCTGTTACTGAGGAAGCTGTTTGTGTGGCTGCATGAAACAACACAGTGAGAATGCACAGGGCGAGGGTGTGCTCAGTTCCTCTTTGAAACATTGTAGTTTCACCATGGCAGACCCACATCAATAACATCCACCCACTGGTGCACAATTACGTCAAGCCTAGAGTAAGTTCAGTTGGACTGTCTTTCATCTTTCCTTGACATTGTGATTTTTTCTATCAAGGTCAAGAAAAGGTAGTAAGAGGAAGATATTTGTCATTTTTGGGACTTTTCAGCCATAGCCCAGTTGTATGATGTTTTCTGCGTCTTTGAAGTCTAAAAAAGACCCTAATCATAGGTAATCATACTGTAGGTACAGTAAAACACTTGTTTTCATGCTATACCAAAGCATCAACTTTCCTGCTAAAATCAAGTAAAAAGTGCAATGTAGAGGACTTAAGAAAGTGAAAATCCTTTTGGCAGGTGTATGAAATTTAATATGGTAATGATTTATTGATGTTAACAACCCATCATGTTACTCTTACTGAACCACCTTCTTCCATATCCTCTCTCAGCCTGTCTCCTCCATCCACTCCACTTCATTCATATGCCCTCTCACCTCACTCTTCCCCCATCTTCAAAGATGTCGGTGGAATTACCTCAAGTAAGATGTGTCAGATGGAGATATGCGTTGTGCACACTCACGCATACGGGGGTGTGTGTTCGTGTGCCTTAGCTTGCGTGACTGCTCTCTGGTATCATCACCATTTGAAGCACCAAAGGGGGTTTTGGCCTGACAGCTGTGCAGGGGAGAGCTGGGTGCAGATGTAATATCCTTCTATCATCCCTCATCAGCTTCAGACTTCCAGGACGGTTGGAGGCACCGACAGATATCTACTGCCACTTAACAACACGCCATTTACTGTTTTACAGACCAACATGCTGGCTGAGGAATACCATTTGAAATGGACAAAATGCCACTGTAAATTGGTGTAATAAAATGGCATTTCAGCTGCAAGAGCCAATAATAAATTAAGACCTGATGTGCTCTTGGGGAAGTAGTGTGAGGAAATTGCTGGCAAATTCAAAGCAGTTTGTCAAATATGAGTTAAATGACATGTTTACAGATATATGTGTAATATGTATCTTACTTTCCACTCCATTGCCACTTGTTCAGCAGAAAACTGGGGAAATGCTTGATCACAGTGTGGGCTGGAAAGAATCTCTGCCAGCAGTACTTCACACAGGTCACACCAGAAAGCATCACAGCCAAATACATGTCTCTGTGAAATATGTGGTTCTATGAACCTGTTGATGCAGTGACTACTTGCAGGGGAAGTTAGCTGAAAACTGTATTAACCCTTTGATGCGTAACATATTGACACCCCTACTAATACACAACATGGGTAAAAAATGACCCGCATTCATTTCCCATGTTATTTAATGCTTGCTGTGTGTTTCTGTGCTCCATCTTTTGATATCAACTTATTTTATGATTGAATATTCCACGAATTCTTTAAATATCTTACTTTTGATAACAACAGATCATTATGTCCATTTTGCTTCTCATACTTTAAGGAAGAAAATAAGTTTTTGTATTATTACATAGCTAACTACTTGGCTAAGTAGCTTGCTAAGCTAAATACTTAGCCAAGAAGTTAGCTTAGCAAGCTACTTAGCCAAGAAGTTAGCTAATTAGTTAGCTTAGATAGGCACTTAGCTAAAAAAATGGACATGGGTCATTTTTAACCCATGTTGTGCATTAGAAGAGTAGTGACACAAAAAGGGAATTTATTCAAAAAATAATAAAGGAAAACATAAAAATTAGGATGTATGATAATAAAAAACAAACTAATTGAGGAAAAACTGGAATACTGAATGATGGAAATAATTTATTGCAAAGATATAGAACATAAAAACTCTGTCGGGTCACTTTAGACCCATGTTGAGCTAACTGCTAACATGTTAGCCTGCTGGGGCCATGCAAGAGGTAGTACACTGTCTGGCTGCAGTGATGCTAATGACAACCTCCACACCAAACGGAAACTGAACTGAAACTGATTGAGAAATGTTTTATTCTTTGATGTTGTCGTCCACAGCAACCACCAACAGCGGTCAGTCTCTCGAGGTGGAACAGGCAACTGAGCTGAGAAATATTCTACAAATCTACAATGTCATTAGCAGACGTACATTTGAGTCAATACAGCACAAGCAAAGATGAAGTCAAAAGACAAGTACTTATAAACAGGTTGATTCATTTATATAAGTCAGAGTAATGAGTGGTGACAGGTGCTATGCGGCTACTATTTTTGTTTTGTTTGGTTCTGTATGTTTGATTGTCTTTTTTTTATTTTATCTTATTATATATTTTTTTCTTATTATTCTTCTTTTTTAAGGAAGAAAGGAGGAAGAATGGAAAGGAAAGGAAGAAGAGGGGGAGGGGAAGAAGAAAAAAGAAAAATCAAGCAGCTTCTTTCATTTCTCTCTTTTGTGACTGCTTATTTCTTTTATAATAAATAACAGATTGTACATTTCTAACTTATAAATTAACTTGAGTTGTAACAGGGTAGGCGTAATAAGCTATGCTTCAGCCTTTTCGGTCCAAATATCTATTATCAATTTTCTTTCTTTGTTTACTTATTGTTTACTTTGATCAATGTTTTTTTCTGGCTTGTTACTTCTGTTTAATGACATGCATTGCATGTCTGCAATGCATTGCATACCGAAATAAACGGAAACGAAAATGAAACAAAACGAAACGAAACAACACACGAGTAAGTGCCATGGTTTAACCCTCTGAAATATTCGGCTGTTATGTCAGTTAAAAAATATGTTAAAAAATCTTCACCATGCCATGTTGGTATCAATTTTTTCAGTGCAACCTCACCTATATGTCCTGATAATTAATTTTTAACTTGATTAAAAGTTAAGAAACTAAGGAAACATAAAATCTAATCTTGAAAATTATGTTTCAAAACACATAATTTTAAATATTGCAAAAATGAACACAGGTTGCATTTATAACAATAAAATGAGGATAATATCTCGTTCAATATTTTATACTAAATGTATTTGACATTATCTCTGGTTTTTTGGCTGAATATGATTAAAAAAAAGTCTGGCATGTTGTTTCAAGCCAGAACTTTAGAGGGAAGCTGATGGCAAGGCTCCACGTTGCTTCATTTTTATTTTTTCGCGTCATAAATAAGTAATGTGCAGCTGCTTCCATTGACTCCAGAGGGTTAAATTTGAGTCCATTGGGATGTTAGAGGTGCATGCAGGAAGACCTGCCAGTACAGAGTTGCAGTAGATTAAACATAGTCTAATACAACAACTTACAGCACTATCAAAAGTAAAATGCCTCTTTCTCTGTTAAGGAGTATTTTGGGTTTAGTCTCAATGACAAAGGTGAACCAGTCAGCATGAACAAAGTTGTTTATGCGATAAGCTCATCAGCTGGCAGCCAGAAAGGCAGTGGGGGAAGAACAGCATGGGTTCTTATGAAATGTCAGGGAAGTATGATGATATAAAATAATAAAAAATAATAATAAGATGAGGGTTAACTGTGAAGAACAGTAAAAACGACTTGGCTGCACTTCAAATGTGACTGCCAGTGCCTTAAAATAACCATAAATGTACTTTTGCTGCAGTAATATTTTGGTGGAACACATGAAATAATTTGTCATTAAACATTGTACTTATGTGTTTAGTGAAAACATTTTTGCTCCTTAATCCAAAAAGTGCCCCAACTCATATGACCACATAGGACATCTGTTCCTAAACTTAAATGTGACCCACAGGATCGTTTTCAAAATCAGCTCACCGAACTCTCGCAGGAGATCAACATAATACCTAAATGTAACAGTCGCCACATGTTAACGTTTTTAAATGGTTAAAGGTTGGTTTAGTCTGGGCTACAAAACTACTTGCTTAAGGTTAGGGGGGAAAAGTACATGGTTATCCATAGCAAAGGTAGCCTGGGTATACCCATACTGCCTTGCACGCTCAATTCCATTTTGAACCTGCAGGCAGTCTGGAATCTATGGCCGTTTCTTAGCCCTGTTTTACGGATCCAATCACAGAACGGGGAGGGACGGCAAGACAATGATGCGTACTATTCGACAGACGGTAGCTTGTAGTTTTGTAGTTTTCTTACAGATCCAACATGGCTGCAGCAGACGCGAAGCTCTCTTTGGATCTAGCTATAGATAGTTTAGAGCCAAAGTTTATTTTAAAAGAAGAGCAACGTTTAACTTTATACTCCTGTTTCACCACCAAAAAGTATGTTTTAGCCTTGCTTCTGACAGGATTTGGCAAAAGTCTAATCTACCAACTAGCCCCGCTACCGCTCGCTGCTGTAACGCCGGTGATCTCGCTACGAGCCGGGGGACAGCGGAGCCACCCAGAGACCCACAGCAGCTCGTCTATTGACCATAAAATCAGTGGATGTGTGTTGCTGAATGACATGAGGGGGGATAGGGCGTAAAAATAAATAATAATAATAATAATAATAAGAAAGCGAGAACTGGAGAAGCAAAGCAGCAAGCAACACTCTCTCACAGACACAGACACACACAGACACACACACACACACACACACACACACTGCTGGTAGACTGTGAGCTGAAACTACAGAACAGCCAGAACATGCTGCAGAAAAATGTTGCTGCAGCAGAATTGAGCATTTTAGTCTAAAAGTAGAGATGAGCTAGTCCGGCTATGTAAACATCAATGTCTGTTGCTCTACATACGTCATCTGGTATAACTGATACAACTGGCTAAGAGCTATGTACAGACGCTTTTGATAGACATTCGTAAGCTCTGGAGGATCATAAACCACGCCTCCTCTAAGGAAAAATGAATGGCTGGTTTCCAGACTAGATCTCATTTGTGATATAGTCTGGCGTTAGTCAGGCTTTAGCAAAGGACAGTAAACAATGTACATTTTTGGGTTCAGAGGAGACAGGAAGTTCGGTCACCTGGCTCAAAATCTTGTGGTTCTTTGATCTATTGAACCACCTTTAGTGGACTTTGTCATTCTTTATACTCCATATATTCGCTTGTGCCTTTTGCCTTTTTTTTTCTGTTACGTAACTTGCATTTTAACATCCATAATTATTACTATGGCCAGTAGAGGGCACCACTAACTACAAACATAAATATGGAGAGTTAAAAGCTGCTCTACAAATGAACAATTTTGGGTAGAAGACAGTCTCATCCTCAGCCTTATACTGCTGGGGCTATTTCCATTTGGAGAAACATGTCATGGAGCTCAACAGGTTTCACAAACCACACCTGTCTCTGCTAGACAGCTACAAAATATGAGGTTATAGCATGAACACCTGAGGGCAACAACAATTTAAAACTCCAGGTTGGACTTCTCACTGAGCCAACAGAAAGGAAATAGCACAATAAACAGGTGAGACAAACCGAGGACACACTGAAGAGGCTGATTAACTGTGTTTTCTTTCTGCCACAGAGAGCTCACTTTAGGGGTCACAATGAGACGATGGAGTCAAATAATGGAGGCAATTATTTGGGGCTTCATTTCCTTTTGTTTGAACACAACAAAGATTTGTATTACAGCCTGTCAAATAATAAAGTGTTTTACTGGCACGGTGGGTTAAAATCTCCCCTGAGATAATTACAGCTGTTGCTGATGTCGTGGGAGAAGAAATTAAACCAGGAATTTGTTGTTGAAACAAAAGATAGATCTGGTGATAGCAGTCGTTTGCAGAGCTGTCTCCTATGTTTCAGACTGTAATGCTGACAAAGAGAAGTTTAAGGATGTCACAGAGGGCAGGAGGGCAGGAGATGTCACAGCTCTGGTCCTTACATTTTTGCAGGATATAATTATCTGGAAGGTGTTGCAGTAATGGCCTCCGGTCTACACAGAGTACATGCCAAAGTCAATATGAAGATCCCCCTGGCTCTATGAATCCTTTGCTCTCCCCCTCCTGAACCTGAATGTGGCCCCGAACCAAGGAGCAGCAAAGATGACAGGATGTCAAATGTTCTTCTCACACCTCAACGGGCTGTCTGAGTTTCTTTTCCATGTCCCCAAAGCCAATATAACTGCTTGATGACATATGTCAGAGACAACTCCCACGCGTGGCACCGATAGGATGGATTTTTGCTTTCAGATTTCTGTGCACAGTGGCGAAAAAAGATGCACCGAAGGCCTTTTTTAGAGAGTATTGTGTTACATCGCAATGAATGATGAGAATGATATGATGCTCACCTGGTCAACTTTCTATCCAAGCTATTATTTATACTAAGAATATGTGCATGGAACAGGTTTAAATTAGCCGATCATCCTCGTCTCGCAAACAACAAACTTTGATCTTCCTTCACTCTCCAATGCAAATTACCATCTTTATGATGCCTTGGCCATCTTAAAACAACTGTGTAAACTTTCCAAAACAAACTTTGTAAAATTATTGCAGGGGGTGAATAATCACAGGACAGTGTTGGGATCGTTATGACTTGCACAGAGGAGAACTTTCATGTAGTGAGAGGAAAAACAGATGCTAAACGAGAAAACAAATGTTTAACGAACCACACTCCTGCTACACAACATCTGGTGGTTTCCCAACACATTACCAGCACCACAACTCTGTTTATTGGGCATATGAGGATGAATGAATACAATTACAGCCACAGTAGATCACATATAGTGGTCTGTTTGGAATACTGAACAATGCTGGAACACAGATGCAGAAGTTGCCTTGTGTGGTTGGGGCCAAACGTGTCTGCTTCAATAGATTACCTGAATGAGTTCAGTATGATGTCCTGTGTCTGGTCTAGTCTTTGCACATCTCAGCTTCCAGTCTGAACACAGCTGAGAAAGTTCTAAGGTTTCTTCTTTAAGAAAATGTCACTCAGAGAATCCTGAATTACTCGAAATTAACATATTATGTCAGGGGTCTCAAACTCAAATTAACTGGGGGCCGCTGGAGGCAGTATCAAAATGACCAAAAAACACACAATTACTAAAAAAAAAAAGACACAAAATGAAAGAAATAACACTCAAGTACTTAAAAAAGACACAAAATTAACAAAAAAGACACAAAATTACTAAAAAAAAGACACAAAATGACAGAAAAACACTAAATTACTTAAACAAGACACAAAATGACCCAAAAATACACAAAATTACTATAAAAAAGACACAAAATGAAATAAATAAAACTCAATTACTTAAAAAAGACACAAAATGACCAAAAAAAGACACAAAATTGCTAAAAAAAAAAGACACAAAATGACAGAAAAAGACTAAATTGGGGAGGGGAGTGGGGGAGTGACTTAACATAAGTTAACTTTATAAATAGATGATAACGCCTGTCTGAATCAACTAGTGGAGTAATCATAGTGTGTAGCAGTAGTGTAGAAGGCTCAGTCTAATCCATATGTATAAGGCTGATACCTGGGTAGGTGTGACCCAGTCTCTGCTTGGAAAAGAGACGGACAGCATCTGAGAGCACCTGACAAATCAAGAGAGCCCAACAAGAAAAAAGTAAATAAATGTCATTAATTAATTCACATGAAAGATTTGGGTCTACAGACGGAAATAAATACTAAATGCTCCATGAGAGAAAGTCCATCAAGACAGGAACTATGCCAAAAGATTACCAAAGGGGGTTGGATATTTTATCAAAGAAAATTATATAATATATATGTATATATATATATTGTATATATATATATATATATATATATATAATATTAAGGCAATTCTTTAATGCAATGCAGAGCTATTCAACTGTCAAGCATATTACATTGGATTGATTTTAATAACTTTAATGTACCTCAAGTGTGCACTTTGCAGCTTTATTAAGTATCATACAGATACTCAATATTAAACAACTCTGGATCTGGATATCCCTAGTTTAAATCAGCATAAAAAAGTATAACTTTTAATGTTAACTTTAAAGCAGGGACAGCAGTAAATCACTCTGCACTGACCTATAAATGAAGTGATTCTCAGTACCTGTTGTCCACAGCCGATTAAACTGTCTGAAAAGCTTCTCCTTCAGTTCAGTAAATCTCTATAGCCACCTGAATGCAGCAGGAAACATATTTTGATAAATCTGCAGTGTTGGATGTAAGAAGTGGCACACCAGACAGCCGTGCCATTACGCATGGCCGTTCATTGCATCTGCCTTGATTCAATTACATGCAAATGACACCAAGCTGCCTCAGAATAGCCACACACACCTTCACACATTACTCTCCTGTTAATGTGGGAGAGCTTATTAAGCCTTTGTATCATGACCAACTTTCCATTGTTTATTTGCTTTTTTTGTGTCCAGCATTTATGCTTGAAATGCATTATGGTGGAAAAACTGTTTGTGATATGATGTGACAATTTATAACATAAGATACAGACGGGAAAAAGGCTTCAAATTGATGCAATCATCTTTTTTGCCATTGTTCTAATTAACCAATTAATAATTAAACAACAACAAAACTGTATATTAACCCATTTAAGCCGGGAAAGCATTACCATATTTCTACTATTACAACTGGGGGCGCTCTTGCGTTATTCTACCATCAACCCTTTATCAGGCAAAAAAACATATTTGGTAACTTGAGCCAATCAGTAAATAATACAAGATTCAAGCATCATTGCATTAAAATAGTATACATCTAAATTTACGTGTGCTTCTCATATATAAGGTGCTTTAAAAAAGACATTCAGACATTACGCATATGTAATAAGTATTCTAAAATGTTAATAAATAGTTTAAAGGTAAAAGATAATGTGGTGATGGATGCAAATTATGTGTTATTGTCTATTTAGGGTTGCTGTGGGAAAGAGACTATAGTAAATATAATAATAATAATAATAATAATAACGACTCAACTGACCTCCATTTGCAATATAAAAATGAAATATTTTGCAAAAAGTCTTGCAATATCCTCCAATATCACTTCAGGGTTGATATTTTCAATTTTCAGGAGTGCCCTATAAAGGGTTAAAGCCGGGAAAGCGGATAAGTCGTTTTGTAGAATTTGTAGTTTTTTCCACCTATGTTTCGTCTCTTGGCCAATGAAATGCATCAGAATACAAGTGGGAGTGTCGCAATGCAACATGGGACTTTTCCGGAAGACGACTATAGCGGAGGGAACTTAGATATAACAGCTATAAGCTCTCAAATACTTGTTGAATTTCATTTCTATCTGCTACAGAGGCTGAAAAATCGATTATTTAGTAGGCGTTGACACTTCTGTTGAATTTTCCAGAAACCTTCAGGTTTTAGGGGGTTATTTTAAAATCGCCCAGAGGTTTTCCAGGCATTTTTCCAGGCGTTTTAGGCCTAAAAGGGTTAAGTGCTGTGCATTCCAGTCATACCCCTCCAACAATATGATTCCCTGAGGAAGCATCCATTGCTCTCACCCTCAAATCAAATTACACTCACATGAATTTTCCTACCACTGCTATGCTGAAGACATTCAACTATTCTTCGTATAGCCTCATTTCATATTCAGGTGAAGGTACACATCACTGCTTGCTTGGCAGCTGTCTTGGAGTGGCTGTCTGAGCTACATTCCCTTGGGGGGAAGGTATGTCCGCACAGAGTCCTGCCCATCACTATTGATATTGTTGAGTCAATGCTAACTCTGACAGGACAGGAACCTACATGTGACCCAGGACAAGGACAGGACTGGGTTTTTTTCCAACCATTTGGCACACCTATTACTCGTTTATTGCTTTCATGCCTTGTATTCTGACCCATGGCAGAGGAAGGATTTAAGTGTATGTATGTCAGAGAAGTCACATTTACACATGATTGGTGAAGAATACTTTCCTCACTTGGGAGATGGCCCAGACTTCAAGACATGTCTCCCACATGGACTGCTGCATCTCGCTCCTTGGTGGAGCACCTGCATTTGCTACCTGACCTCTGCAGCTAGTCCAAAATGCTGCTGACTGCCTGGTATTCAACTTTACAAGGTCCCCCACACCACACTTCCTATATTCAGGGTTCGTACACTTTTTCAGTGGTCAAATTCAGGCACTTTTCACAGACTTTCAAGGTCCATTTTCAAGGTTTTTCAGTACCTTTCAATGGTTGTAAATGGCATGTTTTAGATGAGTACTTCGATACTAAAACGGGTAATTTCACTTAACCATACCACCAGCAATGGTATTACACTTTTAACAACTAAAAGTAGTTTGCTAATCTCATAAAACATACTGGTATGGGAATTTAGAGGCTAGGAGCAAAAGTAAGCTCACAAAAATCATCAACCGGCAGCTGGTGGAACTAAACACGACCCAAACTAGGAGGAAAGCCCCACAAATAGGCCTACTGCAGGAGGCCTCACATCCACTAGGAATTAGAAAAACTCCCTTCAGTAAGAAGATACAGGGTAGAGCAACAAGAAACATCTCAGAAACAAGAAGACGCAGGTAAACGCAGGTGGATCGCTCTTCATTTCAGATAGGCTATAGGCTATTCAGTTTATATAGTATTTTTCCATTGAAAATGCGGTTATCTAGTCAGATTGCAAGATAAATACAGTAAGAATTTCAAGCATTTACAAGCACTTAATCCAAAATCCAAGCACTTTTCAAACCTTGAAATTCAACATTAAAATACAAGCATTTTCAAGGATTTCAAGCACCCTGTATATTAGCTCCCATAGCTGTCATCATTGTAATCATAATCCGTAACCAAGTGGCCACGATGTGGTGCACTATGATGTTTTTCACCACTTCTTTACATTTTGCTCGATCTTCTGCAGTTCTTGTTGCATTATATGGTGTCATATTCGTCCAACTTGCAATTTTTCGATTCCATCCTGATGCAATGGAGGACGCGTCGCTAACCCGGGCCATGACCGATCCCATATGTGGTTGTCTGGTGTAATCATCATAAGTGTTTCAATAGACAAGATAATCTGGTGGTCTCCATCTCCTCTCTAGATGTGGATGGCCGTTGACTCTTGGTGAGCTCATCATTGAGCCTTTTTCTTTAAACTATGAGCACCATGTAGTGGGCTCAGAAAATAAAGAAAATGCTTCATGAGGCTTCATTGGTACATCACTAGTTGTAACCACTTCACTTCCGGCATTAACGTACATTTATCTACTGTTTAAACTGTCTTTTATAACACCTCACCAGGAAGTTTTTTGCCCTAAACATACATCAGTGGTTTTGTAACATAAATCCACAGAAACTGCAACTTTTTCACAACCGCGAGTGTGCAATGTGTGTGCTATTTTTAGAACACGCGGCTGTACCGTATTTAAGTTTACGTATATGTATTACATAATAAATGTGCCCAGTGCAATTTCACCTTCTAACGGAAGTGGCATAGGTAGTGACAAAATCTGTGTCTCATCTGTCCACTTATGATCCGATCAACCAAGACACATTTTAAAACCGTGTAAACAGGGTCTTAGATCATTCCCTATGTAAATAGTTGACCTGAAATCTTCACAAAGAAAGACTTCAATCAAAATGAAATCAAGTGTGCATGTAAACACAACTACTGTATTTGTGAAAGGTTACAAGCTCACAAGCCACACTTTGCCGACCCCCCCAGCCCATTGTCCATTGCTTCTATGAAGCCGAACTCAATGTGACTTTCATGGTACCCTCTCTTTTTCTTTTTGAGATATTCAGCATTTTCGTCTCCCTGATGCTTCGCCATTTTTCCATTAGTTCTCTGTTTCTGTTGTTAGGCGAGGTTACCTCTAGGTGAGGATACCGCTAGGTGAGGTTACTGCTAGATAATGTTACCTCTGTGTATACTGCAGGAGGGATGTTACACATGTCCTTATTCTCACGATATAGCCTTTATATTTAAACTTTTCTAAAGTTATTTTTCTATTTAAATAAATGAATAAACATTTAATGTAGCCCATATTTGGTTGATTTTGTCACACTAATGAATTAAATGCTGACTCATCTATATTTAACACATTAGATTTATTACACACCTTAAAATCAAGAGGGCTTCGCGACCCCCTGTGGATCTTTGGCGCCCCCTGGGGGGTCGGGCCCCCCCTGTTGGGAATCACTGTGCTAGAGGATCACTGGTTACATTTTTAACAACGTGCTTTATTTCAAAAGCTGAGTAAATCCTCCACCATTGCACACATTCTACAGTTTTCTGTAGGTGAGAATCTAGAAATCAGTAGAACAGCTCTACTACCTCCTCCTTAAAATAAGGGCCCTTCACCATGACAACACTGATAATGTGCCATGGTAGAAAAACCAAAGAGCAGGACACAATCTGTGTTCAGTGTGTGGGAGAAAAAACGAGAGATAAGGCTGTTAAAATATGGCAGATACAACAGTTAAAAATAACTGAGGGGGAAATTGGGCTAAACATTTCACAAACTGACAGTGTTGTTGGCACTTTAAGCTCCATTTGTGGCATATGTTTCGACCTAAACAATACAAACTGACAAAAGAAGTTTTATTAATGATTATGTTGCTATGTGCTAAGACATCTGCCTTTCAAAACTTACTTTCCAGCCCACACAGTGCACTTGCTATAAACAGGAAACCTCTGTAGCAACAGAAATCACCCAAGAAGGCTGTCAAATTATAAACACTATATCACTATTCCAGCGTGGTGATACAAAAGTGTTTGTATATTTTGACAATGTAACATATGCAATGTATGTCATTAAGTTGCCTAAGTGGAGAGGAGAGTGTAGTCAGGGAGGAAAGTTCTCTCAGTGTGATAATAATAATGCATGCAGGTCATGCTCTACCTAGCTGCCTACAGGATGTTTGACCTTTCTCCTCACACTTGAGTTCATCATTTAAGATATATCCCTGGGCCCATATCCACCAAGTGTCTGAGAGTAGATAATCTGTCCAAACTGGCCAGAAATTATCCAAGTGATATGTGTGGCCCTACTTTCAGGCCTGGAAGTGAAAGTATTTCATCAACTTTTTAAAGTTCAGAAATAAATAAAAGCATAAAAAAAGCAATAAGTGTTTGCAACATCATTGCAACATTGCAGACTCCATGCTACATTCAACACTATTTGTAATATTTGGTAGATGTCATCATGAAAAATGAGTATTTGATTTTGGCATCATAAAAAGTTTCTCAGTTTGAGCATTAGATATCATGTCTTTGTGTTGTATTAAGTTAAATTTAAGTCATCGTGTTAGGGCTACACAGATTTTTTTTTTTTTTTAACAAGAGATCTCAAACTGAAATATCCCAAGTTTCAGCCTGTCATCTTAATTGCTACTTTCTAATTAGGTAAGTCTTTGCTTAAAGTGATCGTGAGGTTGAATTGTGCCTTAAAAATGTTATTTTTTTCCCTTTTTCTCTGGTGCTGTAGTCGGGTTAAAAGTAAAGTTCAACAAGGAAGGACTCCCACACAGAGAACATGAAAGAAATATAGACTAGTGTCTGGATGTTAAATGTTTCTATTTGATTAATTTAGAGCTTTAAAGACAGTGAGCATATGTGCAAGCATGCATATAGTACAGAGTGCAAATGTTACAGTCCATGTTTAACTTTCCCCAGTGCAAGATGAGATATCATGATGAGTCACCTCATATATTGGTTACTGTATGGTTGACTCTACAAACAACATTTGTATGCACACACATATGTATATGTCTATATATATATATATACACACATGAAATGTACTATATTTCTAAATATGCTATTGCTACACAAATTGCACTGGTCTGTTCGACTTGAACAAAAATAAACAATATTTTTGTTGCTTAAGTTTATGTATTCAGTCATTATTCAATGGTATACTAAAAATCCATGTGAAAAAATGACTTCTCACTGTTCTCAGGTCAAATATTTATATGCGATTAAAATGCGATTAATTTCGATTAATTAATTACAAAGCCTCTAATTAATTAGATTGATTATTTTAATCGAGTCCCGGCCCTAATATATATATATATATATATATATATACACACACACAGATGAAATGTACTATATTTCTAAATATGCTATTGCTACACTTAATGGCAAAAATTACACTGGTCTGTTGGATTTGAACAAAAATAAACAATATTTTTGTTGCTTAAGCTTATGTATTCAGTCATTATTCAATGGTATACTAAAAATCCATGTGAAAAAAATTACTTCTCACTGTTCTCAGGTCAAACATTTATATGCGATTAAAATGTGATTAATTTCAATTAATTAATTACAAAGCCTCTAATTAATTAGATTGATTATTTTAATCGAGTCCCAGCCCTAATATACATACACACACACACACACACACACACACACACACACACAGTCACATATATATCTATACATACACACACATGTACGTGAATGTGTCAGTGCCATGGATTTATTTTGCTCCGGTGTGTTTTGTAATAACTTGACCTGCTGGCAGTTGGTTACATGTATGTTCAATCAAGCCACAGATGACTGACATCAGTAGTGTGACCCATATGTAGGGTGACTAATGGAAGGAAATACCACCGTGAACTGAAATGTCTGCACTAGTGCCGTCAGTACATATAAGGACAGTTTCCCACTGTGCGCAAAGCCCTGAATGTATCAAATAGAAACATTAAAATCCAGACTCCAGTCTGAATCTCTTTTATGTTATCTTTTATGTGTGTGAGTCCTTCTTTGCTGCACACAACTTGCTAAAAGTAAGTGCAGGAAGCTTTATAAATATTTCCTCCAGTATAATATAATAAACCCATGTCCTGCTGTGACTGCCGGAGGGTTTGAGACTGTTCTCGCCATAAAAAATGACCCTATGAAGTTGTTTTTACAGGCAGGTTATAGGACCCATATTTACATTTATTGTTATGCGGTGACCTCTAGTGGCTGTATTTTTATGATTGGAGCAAAGGGGGAAGTCATGTGACACAATATAAAGAGTCACAAAGTCTGCAAAGAGAGTAGGCACAGTAGGTGAACAAACACAGGACTTTGGGTCTCAAACTCGCGGCCCGTGGGCCAATTGCGGCCCTCTTGACAATATTTTGTGGCCCCCACCTTGATATGAAGGGTTAATGTGAGTTTTATATGAATGTCACTTTACCGTGTTGTATGTGGAAGGTCCCTTCATTGCGCAAGCTGGAGCTTTGTTTCACTTGTTTCTATGACGACGTTAACAAAAAGAAAGGCAGCTGTTACTGGACCGTTTATTATCTGCTGTGTTCTTGTTACCGGTAGAACTGGAAATGTTATGTAATGTAATTTTGTGTCTTTTTTTGTGGTAATTTTGTGTCTTTTTTGGGGGGTAATTTTGTGCCTTTTTTTTTTTTTTAATTTGTGTCTTTTTTTTAGTAGTTTTGTGTCTTTTTTTGGTAATTTGTGCCTTTTTTTGGTAAATTTGTGTCCTTTTTAGTAATTTAGTGTTTTTGGGTCATTTTCGGTCTTTTTTCGGTTATTTTGTGTCTTTTTTTAAAGTAATTTAGTGTTTTTTTCAGTCATTTTGCGTCTTTTTTGGTCATTTTGTGTCTTTTTTAAGTAATTTAGTTTTTTCTGTCATTCTGTGTCTTTTTTTAAGTAATTTTGTGTTTTTTTTTGGAAATTTTGATACTGCCTCCGAGCGAACCCAACGTAATTTGAGTTTGAGACCCCTGCAGTAGACTGTTGTCTGTGTCGTGTGTGAAATCAAGTCAACAATGAGATGTTTTAACTTCACTTGACTGAACTGACTTCTATGAGGATGTGTTGATCCGTGCCACCAGTAGAGCTGCTAGTTTCGACCTGCACAGGTCGTATAACAGGTTACAGACAAATGACTCATGTTGTCATATGCACTAGAGGACTTACTGGTCTGTAGAGTAGTTGTGATATTGAGACTCTTGATACAGTTTCTGATTCTGAAACAACCTACCTTGTGCATCTCTTTTTGTAAAGACATAAAATCCATATAAAACCTATGCTACCTCTACTCTCTCAGCTTTCCTGAAGAAAGAAAGAACTGAAATAATACATGAAATGGGATTACACACTGATTTTTAACACTGCCAGTTCAGTATAAAAGCTATTACGCTAATGCTAATGTATGCACACTGGACTTTCCCCTAACAGAGACAAGCATATTTATGGATCAGACTGTTTTCAATTCAATTAGAGTTTTCTTTTTCCTCCCAAAGCCAGCGCTGTGGATTTCACCCTCCACTACCTATTATTTTCAGGTTGTGCGGATGCCTTGAGGGTGGATAAACATCATGAAGATCTCTCGCACTAATTAAGCTCAAAGTTGCTGTCCTAGCCAGAAGTTCCAAATTTGAGTGGGCCGACTTAGCTGGGGCTAAATCTCTGTGTTTCCACCCCAAGGCAGTACAACAAACATCAATACTGCATTTTTAATGGAAGTAAATGGGGCATGCATAATTTGTAAGCTCTGTGATGTGTATGTGTTGCTTGGATAGAGCGATAATCCATATTGCAGTGTGTCATGCACAGTCTTAAAATGATCTTGAAACATTTTATTCTTCCTTAATAATACTATTAGTCTTACAGGCTGCAGATGGTTATTATCACATCCACACCCCATGTGTCAGAACTGAATAAATCACTTCAGTGACAGACTGTAGCTGTCTTGCTCTAGAAAGATGACACTTTTCTTCAAAATATGATACACACAGATTACTGACAGGTGTGTGTATCTTCACTGAGAGGGATTTTCACTTGCAATTGTGGTGGTCCATGGCACTGTATCCAAATAAATCCGTGCACAGCTGAGAAAACATTTCATTCATATGGGGTTCATATAAAGAAGGCCAGCAGTTGGTAAAATGAGAGCAGTGGAAGTTTGGCTTGGTTACCTCTTCTGCTTTGGTCTGCTCAAAGGCAAACTCCATGGTGGGCACAGCCAGCTGGTTGGCGAAGAAATTCACATCTCCAGGCAACTGCAGCGAGCTGACGTTGGGTCCAGGGCAGTTTCCACCACGGATGCAACTGAGCAACTGTCTCTGTGAGAGAGGACAAAAGATGAAGGGGAATTTAAAAAAGCAGCAGGATGAGAGAAATGTCCTGGTGGAAGATAACAAAGGTGGGGACGGGGTTTAGGTAAACAAGGTGTTGCCATGTTAACCCTCTGGAGTCCATCTATTTATTGAAAATAGACATGTTTTATTTCCAGTAATAACTTTATTTATATATGATATGTAAACAAGCTGAGAAAGCCAGTTGGAAGTGCAATAATAGGAGCTTTCACAGTGTGGAAGAAAGTGTTGTATGTATATCTCCTTTTTTGATGATTTTTCGGCCCTTATAGAAGCACTATTGGATGTAAAAACATGAATTATCCAGTGGTAGAACATTTTGTTGAATTGAATCATCCCATTTCCTCTCTAAAATATTGTTATTATTGGGATTAAGAAGGTGTCACTTTGGATGTTTTACTCTTTAAGAGGGAACACTATTGGATTCACCATCTGATTGGAATATAGATTTTGACATTTAGATAAAGTTGTTCATGATGTTTATCTAGAGCTGATGTTTAACCCTCTGGAGTCCATCTATTGATTGAAAATACACATGTTTTGTTTACAGTAATAACTTTATTTATATATGATGTGTAGACAAGCTGAGAAAGCCAGTTGAAAGTGCAATTATAGGAGCTTTCACAGTGTGCCATTTATGTTTCGGGACCATTTTTACAATGTGAATTTTCTTTCTGCAATTAAAACTATTGTTATTTTTCATTTATATGCAAATAGACTGTTTTGCAGTTTTATTATTTTCCTGCTGTTTTGTTGTGCATAAATGGTAAAAATAAATGAAAAAAATGGTACATTTCCATTGACACTTGTGTCTTTTGTCTGTTTTTTGGGTTCCTGGCAGCTTTATAATTAGTTTATTTTGTTTGTTTATTAAAATAAAATGAAAAATCTGACTGATGGGCAAATTTGTGTGGAGAAAAAGGAGCCATGCATGTGATGTAAGGAGACAGAGACAGAATGCATTGGAAGTTGACAAATTCTCAAAGAACCAAAATCTCCTGGACCTCAGAGGTTTAATGAATTAAATAAGTTATTTCTTTACAGGCAGGTTGTAATGACCCACATTTAAATGTATTGTTACACGGTGACCTCTAGTGGCTGTATTTTTATGATTGGAGCAAAAGGGGAAGTTAGGTGACACAATATAAAGAGTCACAAAGTCCACAAAGGGAGTAGGCTGGAGTGGATGTGTGGGTTGAACAAACACAGGACTTTAATTCAGTAGGTGTTAACATGTTAATGAATTAGATAAGTTCTGGATAAAAGTCACTGTTGGTTTAATGTTTCCTTTGAACAGTTTTTTACAATTGCCTGACAAAGCAACTCATGGTAGCTCCAGGCAGCAAATACACTTCTATGCTTTAGTAGAGTTTTATGGTTGAGGGAAAAGCAGTGCCAAATGAAATGGCTGTGGATAGCAGCAAAAGTCATTGGACATATTCTAAATACAGTGTTGCACAAACCGTATAACATTTTTAGGGTGGGCCTTCGTTAGGTCAGGGATGGGCAACTTAAATGCTGGAGGGGGCCACAATTTTTTACCGACACTACCACAGGGCCACATATAGGACAGTGCACTTAACCAGATATGATGACACTGCAATTTTAAATATGTTTACAGTGCAGTAACTTAACATATTACATGCTTAAATGCATGCATAACAGTATAAATAGGAATACAAAAGGTTTGAAGCAAATAAAAAATAACCACTTACTGTGATTTCTTTTTTTTTTCAGTGCAAGAACAGCAGACCAACATTTATGCAAGAAGTACTTTTGTGCATTTTTACACTGCACTTTTAAGACTTCATGCTCAAATGCATGTAATTGTACTGAGGGCCACTTCAAGTGAGGGTGCGGGCCGTATGTGGCCCCCGGGCCTCCAGTTGCCCATCCCTGGTTTAGGTAGTTAAAATATGTTGTGTGTCAGTTCCGGTCTGCAGCAATACATTCATTAGTTTCCTGCCTGCAGCACGTTTGGTTCTCCAAACTGGGAACACGCAGACCATCATCTACTGCTTTAATGTGGGTAAGTACCTCATACAACCCCACTTCAAAAAGTCCAAACTATCCCTTTAGGTTTTAGCACCTTAGTGTTGCAGGTTTATAGAAATGATTCACTTTTTATGATGTATCTGTATGTGCATGCATGATGGTGTATGATCATATCTACTCAAAATATGCAAAAAAAACTAGATAAATCCTTTTTTTCCTGGGAAAAGTGTAAAATAGTCACAAGAATTATAATGGTGACTTTAATAACAGCCATTATCAGGTTCAAATTGGGGCTTGAAATATATATACACAGCTTTCCACACATATGGTGGGACTTATGAAAATGCAAACTTGATGTGGCAATTTGCGTGTCCTTGCTAAAACCATTCGCCATTATAAAGCGTTCACATTATAATATTTGGAGTCACTTATTTGTTGCTATAGGCACATATCATCTGCTGCAGAATGTAACTAAAATATTAACTAGGGACCTTTAATTAATGACCCGTAAGTTGTGGCAGAGCATCAGCGACTCTCACTAAAGGCACATTTGTATGTGTGATTTGGTTAATGTATCTCCACATTCTGTTTGAGTTGTGCCAGTGAGAGAGAAAGGGCTGACTAAAAGCATAATTTCAGCCATTAAAATGTCCCAAGCTTGACTGCTGAGGCCAATCAGAAATGTCAAGGCTGTGATTAACATTTGGCACATAGCTAATTGCACAATTCAAGCTTTTGTCACAGTTCTCCACAGCTAACATGTAGCTTGTCACCTGGGTTCACCCCTCTCTAGTGTTTTTTTCCTAATTGAAAGAACAACACGGCCGCTCTACAGAAACTGTTGAGACCTGAGTGGTAAGTGGAAGGAAACAGAATGCGAGCGTCAATCAAGCCGAGGCTTATCGCGACTGTCCACATCTGCTGAGCCCGCCTGCAGTCACCATGTTCTTCTGTCACATTGCATTTAATTAGAGTTTCTTTTTTATCAAGGACCGTCAAGGGGAGAGAGCTCTGGTGTCCAATCATCCACGCCACTGTCACTGACACACTGTTGTCAAGCCTTACTATTTTAGTTTTTCTAAAGGCTGTTGCTCTCTGAACACTGACCGCCGCTGTGACGTGTTTCAACTCCAACTCAACGAAGGTCAGTAAACAATACCTTTAAAGTTGCTTCAAGTTGATGGCTTTAATTTTAGGGCCGGGACCTGATTAAAATAATTAATCTAATTAATTAGAGGCTTTGTAATTAATTAATCAAAATTAATCGCATTTTAATCGCATATAAATATTTGACCTGAGAACAGTGAGAAGTAATTTTTTTCACATGGATTTTTAGTATACCATTGAAAAATGACTGAATACATAAGCTTAAGCAACAAAAATATTGTTTATTTTTGTTCAAGTCCAACAGACCAATGCAATTTTTGCCATTAAGTGTAGCAATAGCATATTTAGAAATATAGTACATTTCATAAATCCAGGTAGCCTATAGGTAGGTAGACCTTCTGTAAACTAGAATACTTTGGTTTTTAAGTAAAACACAATCCACGCTAGCTACCACACTAGCCGCTAGCTGCTATATGTTTTGCATTGAGGTGATACTTGAGGCTCGATGTGCTGTGGTGATATGTGAATTCCTTGTTGCATAGCAACACAACCATGCTCTTATCGACGCTTCCATCTGTTGGTTTTTAGTAACAAAATGTCCCATCATCCACGGGGCCAACCAAAGCGTCTCATCAGCTTCTTCCTTCATGTTCACTGTGGTTTGTTGTTGTCTGAACTCATGAACGCTAGTTGGTGCTCCAGTATAATCGGTCCGCCTGAAACTCATCCAGTGAGAAACGTTCCACGGTGCAAAAATAAGTGTGATTAAAATGCATCAATTATTTTTCTTAATTAACGCGTTAAAGTCCCGGCCCTAATTATTTTATAAATTGTTTATTGAGTCCATTTCAACCTTTTGTTTTATTTCTTGGTATGGGAACCTCTCAGTGCAAAACAAAAATTGTCTGTTCAATATTGTTAAAGTAGCCAGCAGAATAATTGCAGCTTTCTTTGGCGGACATCTATGACAGACAAGTTTTGCGGAGGGCACGGGCGATCCTTGGAGGAATTCGTTCTTATCCCTTCTGGGCAGAGATACAGGTCCCCCAAGGTAAAAAACCAATAGGTTTAAAATGTCCTTCGTTCCTAGTGCAATAAATGCACTTAATTTACACTTTTGATTGCACTGCTCAGCAGCACTTTACTGTGACTATTCAATGGCTTGATACTTTTTCTTTTAATTTTTTGGTTGGTTGTTTGCTGTAACTGTGATTAATGTCTCATGTCCTCTTTATGTTGTCTTGTGTTTTTCTTCTTGCCCTCTACTGTGAATCAAATTTCCCCTCGAGGGAAAATAAAGACCTGAACCTGAACCTTAACCTGCCATCATGTCACTCAGTGTCACACAATGAATCTCGAGCATGTAATATTTTCATAAAACCTGGAAGGACAAAAACATTTCAATATCCATGAAGGGCATTTCATTACCCACTTATGGCTAATTGTGGGAGTTAACAGAGTGCAAATAAATGCTTCTTCATGTGTGCACAATGTAAAAGTTGATTGAGATTCATAATGGGGAACTTGCATGGAGAGGACGGACTTATCACAATATTGTTTGCTATATCCAGCTTTCTCTACAGCAGCCTATTAGTGTGGGATTGAAGGAAAGAGCTGTATGTAAGTGTTTAAACTCACACACAGGGAATGATTTCCTCTTAATTTAGAGGGAATTTGAATATACTGGGTAATTAGCCTAATAGCAGGCATAGCCATCAAGGCTCTACAGAGGAAGTAAACAACAGAAATTCAAACTTTATCACTGTAAAAGAAATGACAGAATATATTTGAGCACAGGAAACACTGCTTGATTAAGAAATGATCTCTGGGTGAAGTGGTGGGACATCAAAATTTGCTTTAACCCTTTGATGCACAACATGGGTCAAAATGACTCATTCATCCAAATTTGATTTCAAATTAAATGACCCTAATACTATAATACTAGTAATTTGTTTCAAATAGTTACTTTCCACACTCATATATTTAATATATTTAACATGTGTATGTATCATTTTGTCACACATACACTGTATCTGGAAGGTATTCACAGAGCTTCACTTTTTCCACATTTTTTTTGTTTCAGCCTGATTCCAAAATTGATTAAATTCATTTTTCCTTAAAATTATACACGCAATACCACATAATGAAATTTTTGACCCATGTTGTGCATTAGAAGCGTAGTGATACAAAGAGGGTTTTTATTAAAAAAGTAAGAAATGAAAACAAAAAAATAGGATGTATGATGATCAAAAACAAGTTGATTGAGGAAATCCTGGAATACTGAATGATGAAATTAATTTATTCTAAAGATACAGAAAATTAAAAACTCAGTCGGGTCACTTTAGACCCATGTTGTGTATCAAAGGGTTAAGTATCAAAAGTAGAAGTACTCTTTATGTAGAATGGACCAACATAGATTGTTATATACACGGCTGCCCACAAAGTTGCAGTCATTTTGTTTTCAGACACAATCCTGTTAATTGTGATTTAATTTTCATTGTGATATGTTTGGAAGAGATTGAGTAATAACGTTTTGAGAAGATATACACGTTATTTGTCAAGAATAAATTAAATTGTCACAATCATTTCATGGAAAGAGGTAAAAAATATTTTATTCCAACTTCATGGGGGACTGTGTATTTTCCAAATATATTATTGGATTAATATTATTAACGCATTTATGTAAGCAGCATTTTAATTTTCTAAAGGTAGAGCTTATTTTATCTGCTTAATAAGCAGTTATAAATGTAATTTATCTTGTTTTTTCATGTTAAATCTCAACCTGAAAAGTAACTAAAGCTGTCCGCTAAATGTAGTGGAGTAAAAAGTACAATATTTACCTCAAAATGTAGTGGAGTAGAAGTATAAAGTTACATAAAATGGAAATACTCAAGTGAAGTACAAGTACTTAGTTGCTTTCCACCACTGAGTGCCAATGCGCAACAGCACTGATGACTTATTCAGATAAAAGTACCATTGTTATATTGGCAAAATTACTTAAATTACTTAAAGTATCAAAAGGAAAAGAGCTCATTCTGCAGGAACAGAAGACAGATTTCTTGTCTGAGATCACAGGCCAAAAGGGAAGGCAACTGGTTCGGTCTGAACCCTTTGGAGTTTGGGGCTCTTTTGTCGGTTTTGTTCCTTTTCATTCTGCCTGTATAAACCACTTAAAAAACTTTACCATGATGTGTTGGTATCATTGTTTTCAACACAACCTCACCTATATGAACAGATTATTTTTTTCATTTTGACTTACTGGATCAACATTTTGAACACAAAAAACACAAAGAATTACAAAAAACACATGAAAACACACAAAAAACACAGAAAATTACAAAAAACACATAGAAACACAAAAAATACATACAAAGACACAAAAAATGTACAAAAAACACAAAGAACACACAAATACACCAAAAATTACAAAAAACACACAAAAACAAAAAAAACACAAAATAACCACACAAAATTACAAAAAACACACTCAAAACACACCGTAAAACAAAAACATACAAAAAACACAAAAAATTTACAAAAAACACAAAAAACACATAAAAACACACAAAGAAATTACAAAAACGCAAAAAACAGTAAACACAAAAGATTGCATTAAAAATGCTGAATGCACACTGCAAAATTTGAAAAATCTGTGCAAAAAAAGTAAAATCATGTAACTACACTTGGTTGAGGTGTTTTTGCCTTTGCTGAAAAAGGGTTAATGCATTAAATTGGACATGGAAACTTCTGGAAAAGCCAAAACTTTAGAGTTCAGCTGACAGCAGGGCTCCATGCTGCTTCATTTTTACGTCGTGATGTCATGAAGACGTCGTGCTCCGGTGCTTTCATGGACTCCAGAGGGTTAAACAATTATTGTATTTTTACACTTATCACATGCTTTATGGAATATATTACTCTGAAAAGTAACCGCGGTAATTAAATAAATGTAGTGGACTAAAAGTATGAGTAGTAGAAAATGAAAATACTCAAGTACTAGTAACTCAAAATTGTACTCAAGTACCATACTTGAGTAAATGTCCATAGTTGTTTTTTTTCATCAATGACAATAAGGATGGAGTAAAACAAGACGAGGCAAGGCCACACAGTCCAGAGCAAGTAAAGCCTCAGTCAGTTACCTGTTGAAGTCTGGCTGCTGTTAGGTCAACTGAACATACAGCTCACGCCCACTCTCTGGCAGCAGCTGTCAGCCCACAGAGCTGTTACCATGGCTGCAGGTAGTCTAAGCAGGACTGGCGACTCGCTTCAGGGAAATGTAGCAAACATCTGTCTCTGGACTCTTAAATTACATAAACTCACTAATCTGGCAACATTGGTGAGGTTTTGAATCAGCCCTTACTGTCACATGCACAGATGTTTAATGTGTGATATTTGAACTTCAACATTTAAACCAAGGGTCTCAAACTCAAATTACCTGGGGGCTGCTGGAAGCAGTATCAAAATGACCAAAAGAAGACACAAGATTACTAAAAAAAGACACAAGATTACAAAAAAAAGACACAAAATGACAGAGAAAAAACTGAATTACTTAAAAAAGACACAAAATGAAAAAAAAAAATTACTACAACAAGACACTAATGACCCAAAAAATACACTACACACTAAATTACTTAAAAAAGACACAAAATGACCCAAAAAAGACACTAATGACCCCAAAAATCACAAAATGACAAAAAAAAAGACACAAAATGACTAAAAATAGACACAAAATGACCTAAAAAAAGACTCATTACATTACATAACATTTTCACTTCTTCCGGTAACAACAACACGGCAGATAATAAACGGTCCAGACACAAAATGACCAAAAAAAGATAAAATTCCTGAAAAATACACTAAATTACTTTAAAAAAGACAAAAAATAACCAAAAAAGACACAAAATGACACAAAAAAAGACACAAAATTACAAAACATTTCCACTTCTTCCGGTAACAACAACACGTCAGATAAAAAACGGTCCGGTAGCAGGTGCCTTTCCTTTTGTTAACGTCATCATAGAAACAAGTAAAAAAAAAGCTCCAGCTTGCGCAATAAAGGGACCTTCCACCCACAAAACGGTGCCATTCATATACAACTCACATTAAACTTTCATATCAAGGTGGGGGCCACAAAATATCATCACGAGGGCCGCAATTGGCCCGCGGGCCGCGAGTTTGAGACCCATGATTTAAACAATGCATGTCTGCATGTCAGTCATTAATGCACATTTAGCTTCCTTGGCTGCACCACGTCGATGGTCTGCCAAAAACTGAGACCCACCATGTGGAAAATATTACAAAAATAAAATATTAAGGTGTTTTTTCCCATTGCTAAATATGAAAACAAAGAAGAAGATGAAAACAGGAGATTAGGACAACTGCTCACTTTGGCTGTATACACAATATTTTTTTCTTGTTCAGCCTTCAGTAAAAAAACTACCAGTTGCATTTGTTTTTCTGTGATCCATATGTGGCAAGTTCATGGACCAATATCTAAGCTTGTCTAAGGCCAGTAAAGACAATTATTCTGTTGGCTAAAATATTTATATTCAAAGCTCATTCTGAAGCTCATCTGAATCCAAGATTATTTAATGAAAATATTTTGCAAACCATTGCAATACATTCCCAAAAAAAATACTTCAAATTATGAAAAAGCAGCACAGCATTTGCTCCAGTGAAGGGTGGGATTGTATAAAACTAAGTTATTTCTAGTGAATATGTCGTCAATTGTCATTCTATTTTTGAATTACATAAGAGATCCTATTAATTTGATTTATCTTGTTATTTTATTCATTTATCTATTTTTCCTTTTCCGTCCTCATTTTTGTGAAGTTATATTGCCATGCCATCATATTGTTGTGTGTAATACTTTGCCTGCATTAAATAAAAAAAATAAGAAGAGCAATACTAACATTCAATAATTTGCTCTGAAAGGGAATATAATAATTCACATTTCTTACAAGAGGTAATATTGACACATATTGACAGTATCATGGCTCCTCACAGGTTTTTCAGATAATCTAATTATGTCCCAAATCACCAGATTTGTGCGTCAAATCTGACTCAACTTGAAGTCACGATGCTGCTCGGCACCAAAGACAGAAAATAACACATAATTGTGCCTTTCTGAAGCCTTTCTACAAAGAGTAGAAAGGCTTTACCATGGAAGCAAAAAGCGTACAATAACGCTATAATTCTACCATTCCAAAGCTTTTAATGTCAAATGTTTTTTGAGTGTGTGTGTGCTGTGAATCTGTTGCTTTTATTGTGTCCAGAAACCACCCACTGAACAGACTTAATCACTGACTTAACACCAGCCACAGCAGCATGTCCCCACCTCTGTATTCGCCAGTTGTGCGTTCTACTGGAACATTGCTGCTGAACCAAGATATTGGATGAACTTCATTTGAACTTGATTTGCATGAATGCCTGTGATTAGAGAAGGCATACCATCACTGAGCAATCCAATTTGCAAGTAAGTATGCCATAGAACAAGCGCGGACTGTCCACCTTGTATCCATGAGTGAGCAAGTTAAAACAATTTACAGTAGTTTCTCCCGGGGTCAGTGCTCAGGGAAAAACAATACAGTGCTAGCTGCTAGAGATGAGGTCATTCAAACACCCAAATAAGTGATTAATACATGGGACTTTCTCTCTAAATATGGACTCTATTAACCCTCTAGGGCAGGGGTCCCCAAACTACGGCCCGCGGGCCACTTCTGGCCCGCCAAAGCAATTCACCTATGGCTAAGCCCCGCCCCCTCCACTCACTCGGACAAACTGTCAACATTCGGTGACGGTCGCTACGGCAGCTGTGACAGTCGGAGAAATTTCACAGGAGGCAATTAATCATTTTTGGAGACAGAAAAATGAAATATCATCTCGAAGTAAACAAAACAGAGATCGCTAAGTGAACACCTCCTGCAGCAGCAGCACATACACACTAGTGATGGGATGATGATACCTCAAGGAGTGTATTGACACACTACACAAACTGTGTCATCACTGCATTGACACTGTGTTGGTCACTCAATAGTGCCCCCTGCAGTAGTTATAAAATCATTGGAGGTAAACAAAATGAAAATGAAATGGAAAAGCTAACATGCTGCAAACCCAACATCAGCCTGTGAAATATTTAATCGCCAGTCCTTTACTTAAAATATGATCTCATCATTGCATTGAACAGAGTTCAATTTGTTTGCTGAGTTAAGTTGTTCATGAGAAGAGCTTAAAATTTGCTTAAAACCTTGTTTGTGTAAATGCTAAACTGAGTTGGTATGTAAAATAGAAAAATGGTATGCGAATTAGTCTGTAATAAAATTCAGAGTTAAGGGGCGTCCCGGTGGCTCACACCGGTAGAGCGCTAACCATGTATGCCGTGTGCTGCGGCGGAGCCGGGTTCGAATCTGACCTGAGCTCCCTTTGCCGCATGTCTTCCCCTCTATCACCCCCTTTCTATCTCTCACTATCAATAAAGCAACAAAATGCCAAAAAAATAATCTTTAAAAAAAAAAAAAAAAAATTCAGAGTTAAATTATTTTAGACTGGGGAAAACTTCTTGGAATGATCCATGAAGTCAGTGGAACAAGGTGAGGCCAAGCAAAAATCCAACAGCAACAGCAAAACTCCATCCAACAAACCCACAACATGTCGATACAGTTTGTTCCCTTGTAAACACACTTTGGCACAGCACTTCGAAACGACACACCACCTGTATCGGTCACATGATTTTTTTTTTTAAAGCGATACACGCACCAATACGGGGTTTCACTCTTGTGTGCTCGGCACAGTGCTGACGCACCAATGTTGTTCGTCCCATCACTAATACACACTGTACTGCTACAGAGCTAACTGTAGCTAACTGCCACTAACGAGGTCGGCCGGCTTGTTAACAAGAGGCTCTTGTTAACAAGCCGGCCGACCTCGTTAGCGCTCGTTAAGACTGAGTCGCTGGATTTGTTTCCAGTCATTAATGAGAAGATATTGATTTTGATATCGATAGATATTGATTTCTTACGGCACACTTGTGGTTGGGAATCACTGCCATAGGGAACCGGGTTACTGCTCCCATATTATTGGGCTATACCTTGTGTCAGAGTTGCATGTACCCCATGCACACCGTTTGACCATTTTAAACTTAAAATCTCAAGAAAAAACACATAAAAACGTCTGAAAACGGACTAACTCCAATGCATTTCAATGGATGTGGAAGCAGAGAATGTCCGAGTGTATTGAGTTAGCTATGCGCACTGTGATTGGCTCATCGCGTTTGGGGGTGTGGCTTAGCCATAGGTGAATGGGAGTGGCCCACTTAACTATCCCAAACAATCCCTCTAAACATGGCCTGTTTTTTTTTAAATTGCATTTATTATATATTTAGTTATAAAATATCCACATGTAATGATTAAAGTAGGCGTTCTAATTAAAATTGACCTTAGTTGTGAATTATTTACAGTAGTAGCTAATTTTCACACAATGGTATATTCTGATCTACGTGATGCCAAGCCGTAAGCGTCAAGTTTTCGCGGGCAAGGCAAGCTAACGGAAAGTTACGGAGAGTCGGTCAACAAAATGTGGGAACGGAAAATAGATTCTGAATGCAGAACTATAAAGAACTATGATCTATGAACTACAAATCTGAATTATTTATCAGCTTCTCCACAATATACAAAATGGCTCTAATAGCAACCTTAGATATGGGATAAGGCCATCAGTCAGAGGAACCACTACTCTGTCACGCTAAAAGGAGCCTGTTCATATGGTTCAACCATTAAATTATGATGCCTCCTGGACACCTACCTATGGAGGGGTTTGGGACCAATGGGGATAAGACTGCACAGCAATTACAGAACACGGTGGAGCGATTGCATGGATGGATTTCTGAGTGATATCATTGTGAAATTTGCTTCGATGCAGGAAGTAGATAATAAACCAGAATGACAAACATTTAATGTGCCACAAACAGTATGAATCTCAAAAGTAATGGATAGAAAATGGTCAATATGCAAAGAAAGAAACATCTCTTTTTCATCTCAGAGTACATAATTAGCTATTTGCATCAAGCAATAACCGTCTAGCAGTAACTAGAGGTACATCCACCTGACTGAGAAAAGTACAGGTTTTTATTTCTTATTTTACTTCACCGCATACACATCAGTGTTTGTGTGTTGATGCCATTCAATAGTTTTTCAAAACATAATCAACTTGAGCAACGTAGGTGCTGATATGTTTTGTACATGTCTTTATTTTTTAAGACGAACCAGGCTTGGGAACATATCTGTAATTTAGCTGCACTTTCCTTCAGGGCTTTTATCCATTTACTGCACTCCTCCTAGCTCCACCTTCTCTCTTTTTTGGGTCTCTCTTTCTCCTGCACTTTCCATTTGCTCTGACAGGAAACTGACTGAACACTGTATTGATGTGTACGAACAGGGAATCAATTGGCAGAGATCATACATGCATTTAATATTCCTCTTTCACAGCATATATTCTGATGTCATAGTAGGAAAAGCACAAACAATAATCAGTATGTTTATGAGACTTGAAAAAAACGAATCATTGCCTTAATCTGACTATAACTGGACAACTGAAGAGCATGTAAACGTGTTAGTCTGAATGATGTTGGAGTTCTCCAACTCCGATTAGGACACCCAGATAATGCGATTGGAATTGGATTTTTGCCGGCATGTATGACAAGACAATGCGCATGTTTTCATGGTCCACCCCCGCACTGGCATATGACGCCCGGAACAAAAACATCCAAGAAAGCCGGTCACATTAGCCAGTCAAGTTAGCCGGTCACATTAGCCAGTCGCACATTAGCCGGTCACGTTAGCCGGTCACATTAGCCGGTCGCACATTAGCCAGTTACACATTAGCCGGTCACGTTAGCCGGTCACATTAGCCAGTCGCACATTAGCCGGTCGCGTTAGTCGGTCAGTAGCGACGGCACAAAGTGTCAAACTGAGCTCAACTGGAAAGTCGGCCATATTAACCCACTGAAACAACGCATATCGCCACCTAGTGTTGAGGAGGAGGACACGTTCCCGTCAGTTATTCAGTTTTCTCAGTTGCATGTACACTTGTCCATGGACAGAAGTCCTATTAGACGCCAAAATCAATTTTTAAGCATAGCTTGATTAAACTGTGCATGTAAACGCACTGATTGATGCAATGCACTTAGGGGAGAGCAAGTGGTACACTTATTAACGGAACAGAGCCATCAATAATGTTATCAGATTCCCCTGTGCTTTTCCATCACCGACAAGTCAATCTCTGTTGGGAAAATAGTCCATTTTGTATTTTGAACACTGGCCTGATAATTACCTGGCCAGGAGTTTTCCCAGTGTTCCTGGTGACCAGTACGTCCCTGTTAAGACCTAATTGTCTGCCTCTGGAAGTAGAATCGACCACTATGGATGTAATTTCTACTGAGCTGAATTGAATTAGCATTACCGCTGCTAGCTGCCATTTTCCCCTGGCATTCCACATGTCCTTAGCTACTGTAACTAATATCTCATGTAGCATGTATGGGAACCGCTCTGGTAATGTGGGTTGGACACAAATTTACCTTTAAAAAAGAAAAGTAAGAAAAAAAGTTAGAAAAGTAATTCTACTACTGAATTACATTTCCTGAAAATGTCCACATATAAGCTCTGTGGCACTGTTCTGTCACCCTCCTTGCTGAGTGCATCCACAAGTTTCTAAATGGGAAAAGGTGCTATACTCCATCTGGCCTGTGAATGTCTCCAGATCCCCATGAAGAGGTGGGTTGGTCCAGACCTGGGACTTGGATCCAGATAAGTGGTGGAAAACTAGTGGATGGATGAATAAAAATTTCATATTAAAAAATGATATCAGTATTAAATCATTACTATTCAGTACCGTCGGTGGAATAGTTTGCATGTTCATGTAATATATATTTCTGAAGGAAAATTAGCTGAAACTTGTTAAAAGTGCTTTGTTTTGTGAAGCCCACAGGGATGTAACTATAAGTGAATCCCTTTTGACAATGGCTGCTATCAGTGCTGGACTAGTAATGTGGAATACCGGCTATTTTCCCGGTGGGCAGACACACCTTGAACAGACCTTGGGTCGATATAATTAAAGTTTAATTTTTTATTTTAAAAAAGGCCCATAAAGCAGAGACAGTGGGACATTGGTTCATTTCTTTCAGGCTTACGAGGCCAAATCTCTTGCTCAGCCTCTCCACCCTGCCCCTCTGTCAGATGCTGTAGCTCAGAGCCCAAAAAATCTGGTCGGATGAAGGTGTCAAAATGGTTAAACCAAAGGAGAGTGCCGAGAAGTAGCAGGACAAAAAATCTACAGGCAAATGCAGCCAAATGTGCAGAAATAAGCAGCCATGTTTGCTGCAGGGGCTTCTACATCTACAGTTCCCAACATTATACAGCAACAAGTGGAACATGAAGGAGGAGAGGTGGCTGGCCATGGACGCTGCCAGGCAGAGGAGCAGGTGTGTGACAGGGAAGCCGAGGAACAGATTGAGCATGACAGGGCCGAGGGACAGAGAGCAGGAGCAGGAGGAAGAGTGTCGCTGAAGCGGTGAGCATGGAGGAGCTTCAGGATTTGGACTTGCAGGGAGGGAACGGGGTGGTAGTGTGTGTGTGAGAGTGTGTGTGAGAGTGTGTGTGTGTGTGTGTGTGAGAGTGTGTGTGTGTGTGCCGCGCCATGGTGACGATGATGATTCATTCAATCAACATAATCATAACACTAGTGAGGCTGCCATCCACTGTTGCTGTACACTCAGGCCCCATTTACACGAGGACGCTTGCAGGTAAAAACGACAAAATATTTTATGGGAAGTGCCTTTCGTTTAGACGGTGACGGCGTTTTTGGGGCTTAAAAACACCAAAATGTGAAACCACCCTCCAGAGTGTAAAACTTGAATCCGCTCCACCGTAGCGTGTCCGTCTACACTGCCAAGACACAAAACTCTGCTCAGATCTGCTCACGTCACGTATGTGTTTACGTCACATACATGCTCCAGTACAGGAAAATAAACAAACGTGGGATTATTTCCATGCGTCGGACCTTCAAGCTGCTCTGGCAGCTCTAATAAACTTACAGGAGTCTTTCCACCAAATGTACAGGATATGTACAGATAGTATTACTGAACAGAGAAGGATCTGGAATTACCTCTATCAATAATAATTTTGGATGCACCAATTGGTCGGAGACGAGCCAGGCGGCTTTGGACAAGACCTGGGAGATCTAGTGGATGGTGGAGAGTGTCATTAACTTGCATTGTAGTGAAATCCGTGTCAGTTTCACTGAAATTTGAGTGATTCCGTGGCTATTCCACGGATTTTGAGTGAAGCGAATCCGTGGCCATTTCACATATTCCTGTGAGACCAGGTTCGTATATGTATGCATCTAGCCTACACTGTTGTAGTTTATGTTGTTGTTTATTTTTTCAGTTTGAAAAGAAGAATTAATAAAATGAATGAAATGAACACTGGTCCACTTTTACTGGAACACTTGTCTGGCTCACTCAGCCTTGTAGTGGTTTGGGGGAATACTACAGTAGATATTCATATTTCAGGAGACTGCATGATGATGTACTGGTTGTGATGGGCCAGTCTTGATAAAAAATACCAACACCAGTGTTTTTGTCCCAGTTTAGCCCAGGCTGCTATCTTATTTTCTCCATGCCAGAGCTAAAAATGTTAGATTGCTGTCTTGGATGGAATTCTAGCTTAACCTCTCACCCTTGCTTTCAACAAACTAAGATTTCAGAAAATATATAGCTGGTTTTCAAAGAGTGCAGGTGACCTGAGGTCATGGCATTTACTCAACACTTTAAAGGCCCGAGCAGTCTTTGAATTCCAGCAATAAAGAAAATGGGGAAAAGGAGAAAAATACCTCAACTTAAGTCACAAAGTAGGATTATGTATCGAGATAGAGTATCATTCCATCTGCTGGAGAGAAGATTTAAAGTCAGGCCGTGTACCTCCTCTCTCTTTTTCCTCTCTTACAACCAGACACGGTGCATTAAAAGAGAGTGTCGGAGGGGGAAAAGAGAAACAGAGACAGTTAAAATGAAAGTAGAGTCCTTTAGAGAGGGAATAATAAAAGAGTGAGGTGTAAAAAAAAGAGGGATGCAATGGGAGGACAGAGAGAATAAGCAAGTGAGCGGGGAGGGAAGGAGTGAAAGAGAGCAGAGAGAATGGGTAATTTCAGCCTGTGGTGCCACACCAGGAATCAATATTTAATTTCTTTGTCTGCTATGATAAGGAGAGAGTGAAATCATTTTGAGATCTTGGCTTACCACTCAATACCAGTCAATCTACAAAATCATATGTGCTACACAGAACGGCTTGCTGGACTTGGACGTAAAAGCTTGAAACTAGATAATCTTCCGGAGTGAGTATATTGAGGCTATTCTTGCTTGACAGGGGATTGTTCGGGTTGATATCTGCTTTGATTTTTGAATAAAAAGATAATATAAAAACAAAGCCGTGTGTGGCCACAGGCGGAGATAACAACACGGATGAGATTACTCAAAAAAAAAAAAAACATTTTTTTTAAAGAATCCATTTTGCTTTCATGAGGTTTCATATTGTTTCTTGAAACTTCTCACCTCTGTTACCATTTTATTTTCATGCCCGTCGTGGAATAAAGTGATTTCTCCTCCCTTTCTACAAAAAATACAGTATGTGGCCCGAACAATTTGTACGCTCAGCGTACATCAGCATTATGACACATCAATAAGTGGATGGCGGCAGACAGTGATTTAGAATGCAACGCACAGCAACAACAAAGTGCCAAATGACAAAAACAACTTTGCATTATGTGTGTGATGATAATAATAATTCCGTTCCGGACCGTGGTCTTTGGAAAAGCCATTTGCAGTTGTTGAACTGAAAAGCATGTCCCAGCCATCCAGAAATAAGTGACTGGGATGTTAAAGAGGCAAAGAGATGGAGGCTGGGAGAGAGACGGAGACACAAAGACTCAGTGAGAGTTGATCCAAATAGGCTAAAACGAGTCTTTTTCTCTTTTATAATCACTTTTACTTGCCCTTAATGGAAAACAAGTCAAGGAAACATGACAACCATAGTGTTAGAACTGTGACTGAAAGAAAGGAGAGAAAAAAACAATACCAAATACAACTAGGCCTGTAAACAGGACTGAAGAGGACCGAGCCGAGTGGAGCCGTCGGGAGAGGCGACATTAGTGGAGGCCACGTCGGGCGCGGCGCTGTAGGCTCAGTCCCTATGCGTACCAAATGGTGTGTCTCCTACCACTGTGCTTGGGGAAGGGGTAAAACATGTTACTTGCTGTTGCCAGCAGGGGGCGCTATGACTGTGTGTCAATATTGACATGTGGGTGTGTTCTGGGCTGGCCCAATCACATGTGTGAAATTTGGGACTGATTGGACAACGTATGGTCAAGTGGTCCAGTCTGGTGTTAGATGGCGAGACGCTATATTTTGTCGCCATGCCACGCCCACATAGTGTGACAGTCGGTAAAGCTTTCAATAACTTTTGATCCCAAAGGTCTTGTTATGCTACTGACCAAGTTTGAAGTCAATGGGGTGAAATCTGTAGGAGTTCGTTAAAGTATGCAACGTGGAAATGGCGAAAATTCCATATAAAATCCAAGATGGCCGACTTCCTGTACATTTTAGGGTATGGCTTCTTGAGACTTTTTGGTGCGTCTTCCCATGATACATGTATGTACAAAATTTCGTGTCTGTACGACAAACCTGTGTGAGGGGCTGAATTCTAGGGGGCGCTAGTAGGTCATTTTGCCACGCCCATTTCTGAAAGCAATGAAATACGTAAATTTTCGCCACGATAGAATTTTGTGCCAAGTTTGGGGAGTTTTTGAATATGATAAAGGCCTAAAAAAGGCGATTCATTTGGCGTGATAATAATAAACGGACCAATTACAATAGGGTCCTCGCACCTTCGGTGCTCGGTCCCTAATCAAAACCCAGTAACACTTTACAATGACCATCATTTATAAATGGTAAACATATTGGAATCTCAAATGATGAAAATCATGCAAAAAACTCAATAAGCTTAAAAACTTAATATTTCAGTTTGTGCTTGGTGATTTGCTAGTACATAATGTGGTAATACTTTGCAATAACCATCATTTAAAAATGGTAAATAGGTAGTTTATTAATGTTAAATCATCATTTATTAATGGCAAATGGACAGTTTATTAATGTAAGTTAATAGTTACTTTACCATTAACAAACAATTAAATTCTAATTAAGGTAACACTTCACAATAACCATCACTTATAAATGGTAAACAGATAGTTTATTAATGTTTAATTATAATTTATGAACCGTATATAGGCCATTTAGAATGGTAAATACATAATTTATTCATGTTTAACTAACTAAATAATTTATAAATGGCAAATAGATGGTATATTAATGTAAGTTTATAGTTACTTTACCATTGACAAACAATTAAATTATGATTTATAGTTTATCAATAGTTTTAGTTGCACTCATTTTAACATTTTTAACACCATATTTAGTATGTTGATGCTTTTAAAATGAGTCATATACCTTTAAGAAATTGGTTGAAAACATTAAAGATTAAATTTGTATACCACTTTGGAAATGGTTAATAATTGGTCTATAAACATCATTTTGTTGGTTATTGTAAAGTGTTACCCTAATGAATAATGTTTATTAATGGACTATTTATTAGCGGTTTATAGTTGCACTCATAACATTTTAAACACTATTTTAAGCATTTGTTAATGATTTCCAAATGATTTATATAGCTCTAAGAAAATGGTTGTAAAACATCTATAAAGATTAAATACGTAGACCTAATGGTTTATCAACCATCTATAAACATAACTTAGATGGATATTGTTAAGTATACCCATAATGTTTTACCTACATGCTTTAATAATTTTGTGTATTTTTTTTAAAATTGTGTGTCTTTTTAAATAATTTTGTCTTTTTTTAATAATCTTGTGTATTTTTTGGTAATTCTGTGTCTTTTTTTGGTAATTTTGTGTCTTTTTTAAATAATTTAGTGTTTTTAAAAAAAATAATTTTGTATCTTTTTTGGCAATTCTGTGTCTTTTTTTGGTCATTTTGTTTCTTTTTTTTAAGTAATTCAGTTTTTTTCTGTCATTTTGTGTCTTTTTGGGTCATTTTGTGTCTTTTAAAAAAAAAAGGAATTTGTGTCTTTTTTGGTAATTGTGTCGTTTTTGGTCATTTTGTTTCTTTTTTAAGTAATTCAGTTTTTTTCTGTCATTTTGTGTCTTTTGGGTCATTTTCTGTCTTTTTATAAAATAATAATTTTGTGGCTTTTTTGGTTATTGTGTCTTTTTTTGGTCATTAAGTTTCTTTTTTAAGTAATTTCGTTTTCTTTGGTCAGTTTGTGTCTTTTTGGGGTCAGTTTGTGTCTTTTTGGGGTAATTTTGTGTCTTTTTTTAATAATTTATGTATAATGCCAATTCCAAAATCACGGTAAAGAAATCTTATGTGTTTTTCCATCTTGCAATTGATTAACTGATTGCTCAGTGGTTTAAAAGTCAACTTCGCAGAAGATTGCCCACAGAGAAACAGTGCACTTAGGGAATAAGCATTGATTAATCCTCGCTAGGAGCAATTATGTATATTCCAAGGCCATAGGTTACACACAAATTAGGCTATAATCTGCCTTTAATTCATTTAGGCGCCATATATTAAGTAGAAATGAATCTTAAGAAGGCTCTGACTGCACCTGCCTCTGTCGATTACAAACAGTAAGTCTTACGTGGCACCTTCAGACCAGGCGGGTTACAAACTACTGTTGGAAAAATGCATCATACCACAGCACCTGACGAATGCCACAGCCACAAGTAATGACAAGGCTCATTCTTCACCTTACACATATTTTCATATTCGCTCCTCTACTTATGTTCTGTCGCTGTGATATGAAACTTTGATGGAAAGGCCGCGCTGAAAGTCATAGAAATACTTTCTGAGGCCGAGGCAGCTCGTGATTATGCATATTCATGGCGCCTGCCGCAGTCACACAATGCATTTCCCGACAATACAAGAACTGTGGTAATTCAAACATATTGCCGACAGTGTACTATGTCAAACATTATGCCAAGTGTGCTGTCAAAACCATCGTGGATGGCTGCGTGGCCATAAAGTCACAGACTCATTCTGGTGATTTATGGTGAGCTGCGTTTCCTCTGGTTTTATGTGGGAAAACATATAAATAAGATGTATAAATTAGACTTCTTGCATATTCCCTAATGTAGATGATGCTCAAGTTTACCATTTACGGTTTGATTCTGGAGCTGGCGTATTGTCATCACTTCTTCATGTTTCAAAGCCTGTCATGGTGTCATAATTCTATTAAAATATGAGCCATTATTTTGCCAGTCAGCCCATACTCACTAGCACAGAGGACAAGGAGGAGGATTTTTCACAATGAATACAAAGTGTGTTCAAAATACAACATGTTGCTATTGTTATTTATTCTTCTAGGGGAGCCTTTATGTGTGATTTGAGCATCTATAACTTTAACGATCAATCAATTGAATAATCGCTGCATGCATACATGGGCAAAATAAAAGATATATATATACATATATATATATATATGTATATACATATAGGTGCATGTCACTAAATTAGAATATCATGGAAAAGTCCATTTCCAGTAGTTCAAGGCAAATAGCGTAAAAAAGTATTGAGTGCATATAGACTATGGGTCTCGAACTTGCGGCCCGCGGGCCAATTTGCGACCCTCATGACGATATTTTGTGGCCCTCACCTTGATATGAAAATTTAATGTGAGTTTTATATGAATGGCACTTTACCGTGTTGTGTGTGGAAGGTCCCTTAAATTACTATTTGTGATAATTTTGTGTGCTTTTTTGGTAATTTTGTGTGTATTTTTTGGTAATTTTGTGTCTTTTTTTGGTAATTTTGTACCTTTTTTAAATAATTTTGTACCTTTTTTAAATAATTTTGTGTATCTTTTGGTAATTTTGTGTCTTTTTTGGTAATTTTGTGTCTTTTTTTTGTAATTTTGTGTCTTTTTTGGTCATTTTGTTTCTCTTTTAAGTAATTCAGTTTTTTTCTGTCATTTTCTGATACGAGTCATAGATAACATTTAAATTAAATGATACAATTGAAAATTCCACATGATGGACCAAATTCGTAACGACCATTAATGATCATCGATGAATTATTCCCATCCTTAGTTTCCCTTGTATTGATGTCTGTAAGGAAAATTTTGAGCGATGTCAAAAGTGTCTTTTGGGTCGAACACAACACATTTAGTGTTATTTTGAATTGTACCATCCAGTTTATTGGATAAAGTGGTGTCCTAGACTTAAGTTGACTAGATGGGATGGGGGATTTTCACCAATGGAAACAGCTTGAAAGCTGAAGGAGACCACCAGAAGCAGAAGGAGGCAGGAGGACACACACACACACACACACACTCTTCAGGGGCAGTCACACTGCATGCATGAGCAGCAAAACAAACAACTAATCTTGCTGATCTTTTCATTGATCCATACGCAGCCTGCTGCTCCCAGACCTGTGATAGATCTACTTCTGACAGCTCCAACTGTGACGGAATAGGAGGAAAGTGAAGAAGCAATTTGACTAAAATGTCTTCATTCCCATCAAAGACATGAGGACGCAACAGGAAGCGCTGTAGCCTTAATTCACCCATTAAAAAGAATACTTGCATTTATTTGGCGATACTTGTAGCCTACTTATGCTTTAGTAATACAATGAACACCCATAAAAATTAAATAAAAGATTCAATGATGCCTTTCTCTCATGTTACTGAGAGTACTGCTCAAATAAGGGGAATTGGGATTTACCCAGAAGGGTTACAAAATCCAATATACTGTATAATGAGTCCTTCACAGAAACAACAAAAGTATTATTGGTTGTCAATCTTGTGGAGAAGATGAGGAGCCATGAATAACATGGAACAGAGTTACAGTGATGTGTGTAATGTCAATGTCAATATAAGTAATTGCTCAAAGTTGTTTGCCAATGTTGAGAGATCTGCACACTTCTATGTGAAATGCCCCGAGTTGCCCTGTTCCTCAGTCTGAACCCGACTTGAACAGCACTCCTGCTCTAATCAGCCTCGACTCACTTGAAAGGATTACAACTACTCCAGTTTATTCCTGAAAGATTCTGCATCAAAATACTCGACTCTGTTGATGTCAATATGATAGAGACAAGTGGGTGGAAGATAGTATTTTCTCATCATTTACAGTTTTATTGTTCAGCAAATTCTTGTTCTGTCTGATTCTAAGACATTCTCGAATCTGTCCCCAGACCACAGGGTTGTCGCTATAGGGATGTGCTATGGTGTGCATATGGTGTCAATTTAAAGCCGGGCCCCTATTAAAGCTCTGAAGTCCAGGAGATTTTGGTTCAAATTTATTAACTTCCTATGGATTAATTTCTGTCTCTGTTTAGCATCTTTCAGTCTGTCCTTACATCACATGCATGGCTCCTTTTTCTCCACACTAACTTGGCTATCAGTCAGATTTTTCATTTTATTTTAATTAACAAAGTATAAAGCTGCCAGGAACCGAAAATACAAGCAAAAGACAAAAGGTGTCTATGGAAATGTACCTTCTTTTTTTTTTTTTTTTTTTTCTTTTTTTTTACATTTATACACACAAAAACAGCAGAAAAAATAATAAATAATAAAACTGCAAAACAGTCTATTTGCATGTTAATTAAAAATAGTAATAGTTTTCATTGTAGAAAGAAAATTCACATTTTAAAAGTGGTCTAGAAACATAAATGGCACTTTCAACTGGCTCTCTCAGCTTGTCTACATATCATATATTAAAAAAAAGTTATTATTGTAAATAAAACATGTGTATTTTCAATAAATAGATGGACTCCAGAGGGTTAATGACCGGCCTCATTTGGTAACCGGGTGTAAAAACAATTTTTAGTAAATAAAAGCTGGCCTCTTTTATAACATGACCCCAAGTTTACCTTAACCCCAAACAGTTCTCTCTACAAGGCCTAAGCTTAACCCTCTGGAGTCTCCAAAAGCGCCAAAGCATGGCTTCTTCATCACATCCAGATGTAAAAACAAAGCAGACCAAAAAAATCCACAAAATGACCAAAAAAATCCACAAAAAGACCAAAAAAGACACAAAATGAAGAGACAGAATAACCCCCCAAAACCACAGAAGGCACAAAGTGACAAAAAAAGACACAAAAAAGAAAAAAAAGACACAAAATAACTAAAAAAGACACAACAACAGACATAAAATTACCAAAAAAGACACAAAAAAGACACAAATGACCAAAAAAGACACAAAATGACTTACAAAGACACGAAAAGACATGAAAAGGATTCAAAAATGGTCAAAATATCCCAAGACTCCGTAGAGTTAAACTTAAATCCTAACTCCAACCGTGGAGGTGATGCTACGGAGAACACCATTCAGGAAACATTATTTGACGGTAACAGATTTCAACACAACACCTGTATTTTGAAGTTTGGCCACACGAGTTAGTACTGTAGGTAAATATGGTTGTTTCTCCCGCTGTCCTAGTCATTCTCTGTAAAGTTGAGCAGTTTACGCACGTTCTTCTGGGCTTTTTAGTAGTTTTGACATTTTAAATCCTGCTTAAAATGAACATTCAGCGTGCTGTTCATTGTTTGTTTACATCCGAGTACTTCCAATATGGCCGACATCCGGGTAACTGGCTACAATGCGCTGTGTGAAACACTCTAAAAAGTGCCGGTCAGAGCTGCTCTGATTTTCTTTTTTTAATAAAATCTTCCTTCAAATAATAGCCTGCCCCTATTATTAGCCGGGTCCCAAACTGATTTTTTATTAATAGAAGCCCCTGCTACTACTACTTCAACTCTTGATTCACACTGAAATAATAAAGGCCACCACTGTGGCTTGTAGAAATGAGTTTTATCAGTATTTCTTCCATCTCCAGTATCTACCTGCAGTGTGTTTGTGGCTGGAAACTGTCTCTGATGATATCAATCAGCAACATCTCTTTGTAGGTCTGTAGATAATCCTTTTCCTGAAGATGCTACTTTTAACATTCTTTCACCTTCTTCACTCTATGCCTTCTGATTGATGGACCCCCAGCTCCTCTCTTTCTATTTCTTCTTATCTTTATCATTATTATTATTAACCCTCTATGGTACACATTATTATGCCATTTAGGGAAAAAAAAGTTTGGAGTGTTTTTTGTCTTAAATTAGACTAAATAAACATTATCTAAAGAAAAAAAATCTGAAGTTTTTGGGGTTTGTTGTCCGTAGGCAACATTGCATCATAACAGTGCACAACTGAAAAAGAAAGTTTTTAAATTAATTTTAACATAATTTATTTTAATATTCAATAGCTTCAACAGGGTACAATACATAACATTTCAAATTTGAAAACATTATAAAAGGATCTTTTTTAACCAGTTTCTTGTCTGGATGTTGCCTGTAGGCAACATTGTACCATTGAACCAACGACCCATTGAACATGCTATATGCATAAGTATATAGTATATATATAGTATAGTATATAGTACATAAGTATATGCAACTATCAAAAATGAAGGTTTACTCACCTATCAGTAGGAATATATATTTTTCCAGATGGAAAAAAGGGCCAGGAAATGACGTTTGGAGTGATTTTTTTGTGACACAAAATGGCAAAGCTGTTTCCTTTGAAAAAGAGTCTGCAAAATAGGGTTTCAATATGGCCTCCTGGAGGTCATGTGACAAATTAAAGCATTGCTATTGGTTCCCTATACTCTTCCCTCTTTATTAAAGTATCACAACACTCAAAAACACGCATTGTAGAAATTTGGAAGGCCAAAAATGGGAATGTTGACTGAGGGCAACACCCTACAATAGAGGGTTAACTTCAATTGTTTTTTTGTTTACACCCTGCAGCTAAAACACTTATTCACTTATAACATACAAGAATCCTTAGTTACTTTTTAATTTTATTCATTTATTTTTGATTTGCACATTGTTTGTTTGTCGCCTGATCATGTTCCTGCGGGAGTGTCGCAATGCAACATGGGACTTTTCCAGAACTTTGAAATCATGGTGGAAGACAACTACAGCGGAGGGAGCTCAGATATAACTATAATATAGCTATAAGCTCTCAAACACTTTTTGAATTTCATTTCTATCTGCTACAGAGGCTGAAAAATCTATTATTTCCAAAAAAAACTTCAGGTTTTAGGGGGTTACTTTAAAATCGTCCAGAGGTTTTACAGGGATTTTTTCCAGGTGTTTTTTTAGGCCTAAATGGGTTAATAGAATCACAAGAAGCGTAGCTTTTCAATAATATGTAGCATGAATATCAACTACTTACATTTTACACAGTGACCCCACATTGTTAGAATCTGGGTACTTCTGGAGAGGAATTTAACACCTCATGGACTGGAAAATTGATTGCCAGATATCACAGTCATAGTACTGGCAGCATTTCCTTTCCAAAATATCTGGCACAAGCATTAAGTAGTAAGTGCGTTTAGGTAGATGACAAATGATTAGAATGCATGTACCGGGGCGTCCCGGTGGCTCACACTGGTAGAGCGCCTGTCATGTAGGTTGAGGCCTTGCTGCGGCGGAGCCGGGTTCGAATCCGGCCTGAGCTCCCTTTGCCGCATGTCTTCCCCTCTATCACCCCCTTTCACTCTGTCACTGTCAATAAAGCATAAAAAAAATGCCTAAAAAATAATCTTAAAAAAAAAAAAAAGAATGCATGTACCTCAAAATACAAACTAACCTCTCCCTAAATTAGCAAAATGCCACAGAAATAGCAATTTTTCATACACTGGACTATTATTAACCCTCTGGAGTCTCCAAAAGCTCCAAATCACGACTTCTTCATGACATCCAGACTAGAAAACAAAGCAGCGTGGAGCCCTACTGTAAATTTACCTCTAAAGTTCTGGCTGTAAACTCCGTGAGGCCAGTTTCAGTCTGATGATGATATACCAAGTAAAACTGGAGACAAGCTCAAATATTTTTAGTATAAAATGAAAGAACTGGATGTAACCCTCTTATATGTTATATTTGTAACCTTTGTTCACATTTGCAATATTTCAAATTCTTTATTGAGCATGATAGTGTTTGGAAAGTAAAAAAAAAAGATAAAAAATCTAATTTTTTGTTGGACTAAAGGACTAAAAAGACACAAAATGAATAAAAAAGACACAAAATGAATAAAAAAGACACAACATGACTAAAAAAAAGACTCAAAATGACACAAAATGACTAAAAAAGACACAAATTGACCAAAAAAGACACAAAATGAGATGCCAGAATGACCAAAAAAAACCCACAGAAGACACAAAATGACTAAAATGACACAAAATAACTCAAAAAGACACAACAAAAGACACAAAATGACCAAAAACCCCCACAAAAAAGACACAAAATTACCAAAAATACACAAAATTACCAAAATTGTTACGCTAAACACACAAGACATAAATAAAGAGTTTCTTATTTGGTTCTTTTTGGTTCAAAATTTTGATCCAGTAAGTCAGAATAAACAATCAATTATTATTAGGTCATAAAGGTGAGATTGTGCTGAACATGCCATTGAAACATTTTTTAAGTGGTGAATACAGGCAGGATGAAAAGGATTCAGAAATGGACAAAATAGCCCAAAAAGACTCCATAGAGTTAATCTTGTGAGCTCCATATGAACAACAGAAGAGGCAGTATTGAATCATGTGACAATGACATATAAGGCCTGTTGTGTACGGGACACACAATAGCACGTACTATAAACAACTGAGGTCCACACACAGAGTTGATATGGGTTTAAATCACACTTCAGTAGCCACAGTAGCACACACACACACACCTACATCTACACAAAACACATATTTGTGAACACACAGCTACACCGGTCCATGGCCATTTCTTGGAGAGAGTACAGATGAAGGATTTGCCTCTCTGGTCTTTTTTCAGTCTAACAATGCACCGTCCACTGGTGACCATTTGTTTTCAAATGGAGGAACCTGCTACAAGCCACCCACACTCTGACCGGTGACTAGACACACATACATCTCTGGAACAATACCCAATTAAAGCACAAGCACCTCTCCATTTATTTTGTATTCTTCTCGCCACCGATGCCTCCCTTGTTTCTCTCTTTCCGACCGCGTTTGTCTTCCTCTTGACTTATTTTTGTCCATCAACCCCTCCTCTTTGTGTAAATCTCCTACAAAAGAAGCATCTAGTTGTATTATAATTGGTTCCCAAGCACCCATTCCAAAACTATCAGTGCAGCAGCATGCGGACTTGGAAGACAGGTCCCAGCAAAGTAAGATAAGTAGGAAGTATTACGGCCGCTGCGCAAACATGATTAACGACATGCTTAGATGTGTTTCTAAATATTTGGAGGTGGGGAGCATACCTGGGGCAGCTCTGAGACTCTTGAGATAATGAATAGAGCGATAGAGCGTGCCAGAGATACAGCTGCCACCGAATGGACAATTAGGTACAACGAGGCGAGGCGAGACGAGCCGATGGGGTAAATAAAAAGTAAACTCTGAGGAGGGATTCTTGGAGGATTCTTTGGTTAGTGCAGCAGTGTTACTCTGTACAGCTGTAATGATGCATTTGACCTGTTTGATTTGTTAACATACCGAAGCACTGCGCTGGTTGGGGCCATAAAGGTTCTGTGCACAATACTAAAGAGGCTGCATGGAAACATTTGAGCATCCTGCTATTGTGAGTCTCCCACAAGGACGCAACACTATCCAAAAAGAGCCTCCAGCAGGTTATTTATAACTTTTTAGATACAGTCATGGAAAAGATATTATATACCAAACATGTTTTCTTCATTTTATTATTGAAACTTTTTTCTTGAAATATTACCTCCCTCCCTTGTATTTTTTATTTTTGTTCATATTTGGCCCTAATATGCCGTCATAGTCAAGTTCTCCTCGTACAAGTCACTAAAGATTAACACGACTATTTCTTGCAGATTTTTATTCTAAATTTTTAATTTTTACATTGGAGGTCAAGGTGAATAAAGTTAAAATTATTATATTATTATCATACTGATTAATCAGATGTCATGGTGTCACCGTAGCCTGAACTTTGCTGATTAGCTGGACGAAATCCATGTGGTTCTACGACCAAACAGAGAGACATGGGGACCTCATTTTGATATCCACTGAAGTTACTTAATATAGTTCTTTGCCCGATAAAGGGTTAAAACACGGGGGGGGGGACCTGGGTGAGGTGTAGGGGACATGGCTCCAGACGTTTGAATTGTTGCTCACTTCTCAGATTTAAACTGTCTGGAGTAATGCTTATTGATGGTCAAATGTGTTTCTGTCTACCTGCTTTGTTCTCAGTTTTTGCATAAGAACACCTGAGTGGAGATGATGATAGTTAAAAAAAAAAAATAGCTTAGCTGAGGGGGTTGATTTGCTCTATCAATAAAAAAAGCAAAAAGTGAAACTAATTTAGGGAATAAATTATGACGTGCATGAAGCATGTGACTTAAATTTGCACCGAAGAAGTGAATATCGCGGCGGGCCAAAACATCACGTCTTTGTAGAACAATGAAGTGACTAATGTTAATTAACTAATACATATACCACACTTACATCATGATTAGCACATTGTTTTTGTTTGTTTGAGGTTTCACTGTTTCTTATATCATCTCGTGCCTAACTCGCAATATTCACATAGCGGTAGATGAGACATGCATTCATTCTGCTGGAATGTGTTGTTTATTAGTTTATTTCTTATTTTAAGCGTACAACATGCTTATTTCTAGATTTCAATAATCTTAATTTAAGAAATCTTCTCAAGTGAAATTATCTGTCCATGCAGCAAGATAATTTCCCTCAGATTTAGTCAATCGAAACTTCTGGCAGTCCTAAAATGATGTGCCAATGAAGCCTCATGAAGCATTTTCTTAATTTTCTGAAAAGTAATTAACCTCCTGAGACCCAAGCTTTTGTTTGGTATGTATTGTTAGTTTCTCCTAGATATTTTGGATTTGTAGGACCTGATAAATACAAAAACTAAGCATTGTCTTTGAACAGGAATTAGTTTTTGAAAAAAAATAATGGGTTCATTTTACTGTATAACGCAATTAATTCACCAGTGAATAAAACTTTTTATTTCCTTACATTTACACCCTCTCATTTGAAGAATGATAGTAAAAGTCTATTCGCTTTCAAATGAATACTTCCTGATTAGCAGAGTCGGAACTTGTTGCTAATGCTAAAAATAGTCAAACTTGCACAGAACATCAAACTACAAACATTATTAAGCACAAATACACAAGTTTTAGCCATAAAATCTGATCAGCTTTGGTACCTGGTCCACTTTTGTCTGGGTAAAAGCTGTTAATTGACTTTACCAAGATGCTGCCATCTGATTTTTACACTGATTGTTGTATTGTTCTTATTCTAGAGTACATAGTTATAGTTAAGCAGAATGAAATATAAGGTCCAGAAAACCTCAAATGAAATGTCCACATATGAGGACTCAGGATCACAGGAGGTTAAGCTGTCAGCTAAATGTAGTGGAGTATAAAATACAATATTTGCCTCAAAATGTACTGCAGTAGAAGTATAAAGTTACATAAAATGGAAATACCTAAGTAAAGTACAAGTACCTCCAAATTGTACTTAAGTACAGTACTTGATTTGATGTTAGTGATGTGCCAATGAAGCCTCATGAAGCATTTTCTTTATTTTCTGAGCCCACTAAATGGCACTCTATGTTCAACAAAGGACTAAAAGCGCAATTATTTACTATTGTTTGAGCCTTTTTCTTTAAACTAAGAGCACCATCTAGTGGGCTCAGAAAATAAAGAAAATGCTTCATGAGGCTTCATTGGCACATCACTACTAAAATTGTCTTTATTCTTAGTATATTAGTATAATAGTATATAGGTGATATTGTAATGCAGTCTTCAGCTCTATTATGCTGCATTACAATGTCTTACAATTACTTCTTTCAATCGGGAACAAAACCCATTAAAAGATCCTCTTGTGATTGATTAGTTGCATCTCCAAAATGCCAGGAACAAAGCCAGCTTTCAGACAGAACTGAACAGAAGTGAAATATACAGGTGGGGTTGATGCACCGCCAATCGAAGTGGGCAGTTGGAGCGATATATGGGCAATTATGGTCTAGGTAGCAAGATTTGAATTGAAAAAGTGTCGAGTTGAGTGAGAAATCGTCCGCGGGCAACGAAGAGGAAGCCAATGGGATTGAAGCATTCTGCACACAAGCTCCAGCAAGTTTTCTTTCCTGCAGCAGTATTTACAGCAGCTCCACTGTCCCCGGGGTATTTATGACTGGTGAGAGTGATGTCTGAGCTTTATATAAACCATATTCCTTAAAGAAGACAGTATTGGAGCTGCTGCAATGAGCATGAAAAGCTTAACGCAAAGTCTGACAGAATGAATGAATTGCATAGAAAAAGCAGAGCAGGCTTGTGGTTTCAAATGCGTGCACACATTGTCTGAGTTTTATACATTTTCTGTGAAAGATATTTCATTAAACACATCAAAAGTTACTGTCTCCTTTATTCTTCCTCTTTTTATATGGCTTTGGCAGAGGCTGACTGTAGCTTCATTACGGCTGAATGTCACAGGTAGACTAGGCCATTCCTACTAATTATTTAGTTTATGGTAGAGCGGGGAAATAAAGGGACATTTCGCTGTATGATCTGTTCACTCGTGACCTCTTGTACCCGCCAAGGCGCCTGAACATGATTCTTCCCGGAGGATAAATGACGAACCTAAAGACACAAATAAAAATACTGTATGGCGTGACCCGAAGAGCACAGAGAGAGAAGGCAGAGGAGAAGTAAAAGGGAGATTTTAATGAGGAAAATGAGAGGGTGGGGAGAGAGCAGCAGTGCTTGCTGCTGATGAAAGAGGAGATTAAGAGGTGATAGAAGGAGAGGGAGCAAGGTGGGGAGAGAGGGATGTAGTGCTTAAGGGAAAAGTGGAAGAATGGGGGGAAAAAAAAGAGGAGGCGGCAGCAGTGGAAGGGCGAGAGAAAGTGACGATGAGGTGTTTTTTTTTCTTTTTTTCAGAAGGCAAAAGTTTTGAAAGTTTAAAGAGATGGTGAGAGTTGGGAAGAAGATGTCTGCGAGGGTTGAACATATCTGCAAAACACCCCCAGGTTGGAATAAAGAGACAGTTTGGGAGGCTGAATCATAGAGCTGCTGTACTTAATCAGTGAAATGGCCACTGCAGATTGTGTGTGCATGTGAAGTGTGGGATGGGGTGAGAGTGAAGTTAGTTTTATTTAGATCATGTTGAGAGTGGCTTCCTCCCCCTCTCACAGAATAGGTGACATACTTTAAAGAACAGTCAAAGTCTCCCCAGATCTTGTGATTATGTTCTCTCATTATTGTGTTAACTACCCTGTCAATCTGTTGGAGAGAGGTGTTGTAGAGGTAGATGACTGAAAGCAGAGCACAAAGAGAGCAAAGTGGAGGTAAAATAAGCATGGGTGAAACAGTCAAAACGGCGTTTCCTAATATAGAACAAGATCTCCAACCTTAATGACAGAATAGGTCGTCCGTCAATAACCGCCCAAAATGACACATACAGTATGAGCATTTTGGTATTTGTCAAAAATGACCCATATGAGCATTACGCTGGAACAGAGTAGGGTTGCAAAATTCCAGGAATTTTAATCCATGCACTGCAAAGGTGCAAAGGGTGTCTAAAAACAAGATAAAAACACTAAATCTGAGGGAAATTATCTCGCTGCATGGACAGATAATTTCACGGACAAGATTTCTTAAATTAGGATTGTTAAATCTAGAAATAAGCATGTTGTATGCTTAAAACGAGAAAAATTATCTAACACTTCTAAATGTAAAGGTTTTTTTCTATCTTGATAAGAAACAAATAATTGTCAGTGCACTTTGATCGGGCCAGTTCAACGCTGCTTGCAGCTTTAATTGATCTTGTTTTAAGAGTTAATTTCCGCTGAAGGCTAATGATGTGCCAATGAAGCCTCATGAAGCATTTTCTTTATTTTCTGAGCCCACCAGATGGCGCTCTATGTTCAACAAAGGACTGAAAGCACAATGAATTACTATTGCCTGAGCCTTTTTCTTTAAACCAAGAGCACCATTTAGGCGGCTCAGAAAATACAGAAAATGCTTCATGAGGCTTCATCGGCACAAATTTGGAATATTTCTAAAAAATCCTATGAAAAGTTTCTAGAACTTCACCAAACACTTTCCACCCCTTTACAACCCTAGTACAGAGTAGTGTGTTTCTAAAAAAAATTGCGCACGTCATTATACATTATGCAGTTTCATTGAATTTAGGCTACAAATTCTCTAGGTTTAGGGCAAAGTTTGAAGTTAGGCGTTATAACAGATGGTTGAGAAAGAGGCTCTCTTGCGTTACATGAAGGATTTATGCAATTACACAATACAACTAGAAAATTCCCTCTGGGGAAATTTTGAAAGGGCCATGGGGGCTACTGCCGGTGTGTGTGTGTGTGTGTGTGTGTGTGTGTGTGTGTGTGCATGTGTGCGTGTGTTTGAAGCATGCGTATGCATGTGTGAGGAGTGTGCGTGCTTACGCGCATGTGTGTGTGTGTATCTGTAACTGTAATCACATCAAAGATCAAAGGCAATCAGATCAAAGAAATCAACAGAATTAACTGGCACCTGTTAATGAAAGAGTGACAGCAGCCAGAGGTGGACTGAAATTTCTGGCCTCGAACAGAAAGCATTTTTGGCAAAACCATAATACCTATCATTGATCCGACTTCACTTTGAGCGTCCCGAGTTCTTCCTGAACGTCTACGTATTTTTTTTTAAAGAAAAATGAAAAAATAGCTTTGTTAGAACGATCTAAAAAAACTGTTCCATCTTCCCTTTTTCCGAAATCTCCCTGCGTTTTTAATATGGGAGCCAATGAGGCTGTTGGTGGTTTTGGTGGCGAATCTGTGCGTCGTACGCCCAAACTATAACTCTGACAGCTTTACCAGAGGATTGTGAGTGAGAAGACACATTTTCCTACATTTCTATGTATAAATTATTTCTGTAGAGTGGAATTTGCGGCCTGGAGCGCAGTTTTCAAATTTATTTTTTGACAATTTTTTCTCTCCCTCTACACTCTGGCAATGATGTCACACACTGTGACACGAACATTCCGTGCAATACACACCCATTGTAATCTCAGAATTTCTCCAAAAATGATCATGGTTATTGAACAGGGATTGATAAAAAACTATATGACCTATCGAAACGTGGATTAATACACCGATACACAAGACTTGTGTCTACTGTTTAAAGTTTAAATGGAGTCTCTAGGTGAAATTATGCCGGAGGAGTAGACGTTTAAAAATCTCCAATTATTGTTCCTTTTCGCTCATTTTTTGTCGGCCGTCCCATTCATTTCAATGCAAAATTTTGGGCAGTTCGTATTCTGTAGAGAAAAGTAATAGCACACCGATCCCGATCAAACCGCACGTTTTGATATATAATTTGTCCTGCAACTCTTCAAGTTGTAGGACTAGTAGCGGGACGAAATTGCGTCCGGAAGAGGAAGAAGAAATCCACAGTATAACAGTAGTGCTACTTTGCCCCGAGCACTGTTCCCTACAGCTATTGCTGTATGGGACCAGTGCTCGGTGCGATTGCCCCGAGGCCCTAATAATAAAGGTTATAGACTTTCATTATAATTATTTTCCTACATACTGTATGTTATCATAAAGCATTGATGTGCTTTGACACTAAACATTATTAAACTAAGCTGTTTGGTTAGATTAGATTTGACTTAGATAAAGAATAAACAATCTAATAGAAAAAAAACATTTAACAATATACAACATACTATATACAACCTATTGCAAATTAAGTGAAGAACGTCAGACAGTTTGTCAGAAATGACTAACTTTTTGTGCACTACGGGGTTATAAATGCTGTAAATATTGCTAATTGCTGCGTACGCTGTACGTCTGTGGTGACTTGCAGTGATGTTAGCAGTCATGGTTGAGCCAGCAGCAGCAGCAGTGATACTTACTCTCTGTATGTCTGAAGTGAGTTGCAGCAGTGTTGGAGAAGCTGTAGCTCGGAGAGTCTCTGTCCCTCTGACTGGAGAGTTCAGACTGACGTAGGCCACTGCACTGCTCTGGAGGACAACACTGTTATCCTGAAGACAGACACACACACACACACACACACACACACACACGAATGACAAATGAAACCAAATATTATTAAATATTTGCAGTATACATTGACTGTAGTCTTATTCATGCATGCAAATAGAGAGCAGTCAGATTAAGACAATAGTTGGATTAACACTGGGGTATTCCCATAATTCCCATATGAACAATAAAGATGAATGAATGAATGAAGTCCTCAATCAACATTTGGGTTCCAAGTGGAACTTTACACATTATTCTGCACCACGATCATGCAAACCGTGTCCTGAACTGTATGCACTGTTGTGCACCTTGCCGGTTGGAGTCCAGTTTGTTAATTGCATTGCATTGAACTGAATGGTAATGATATTCCCTCAATATATTTCACGTCAAATTTTCTCTCTCTCTCTCTCTCTCTCTCACACACACACACACACACACACACACACACACAGGTTATCATCATTACACTCTCGCCTTATTATCATTATCGCAAATCCAGAGAAAGAGACCTTTCCAGACCTTCAGATTACATCATTCTTTAGCCACCCTTTGTCTCCTTCTGTTGCTTATAATGTCATTAAATGTAATTTTAGCATCAGATTAAAACATACAATGGAATCTAACCTGACAGCTTCATGAAAAAAATGTCAAGATGTTTTTTTCAAGCCAGATGTGTTTATGGAGCAGGTGATTACATTAGTTATTACATTAGTTAAGAATGATGATCAGCCTAAATGTGTGTGATTTGGTAAAATAGATGTTTAGAGATACAGTCGTTTACTCTTTTTCCTACTTACCCAGAGTCAGGCAGTACTAATACATGTCTTAGGCAGACCTTTTTATGTATGAGGTTTAGTTTAAAGTTACAGTAATAATTGGTTTAGCTTGGCTCAATTGTTAATAGAGGTGGGAACCACCAGAGGCCCCTCGATACGATTTTATCCCGATAGTTGAGTCACGATACGATATTTTGTGATTTCACTGCATTTGGTGTCCACAAAATAAATTCAATCAAGAATTGAAAATAAGAGAAAATTCTATCTAGTCTATTCATCTCACTTCAGTCTTTTTATTTCTCCACAATGAGAGTCAAACCCACAGACTGACCAACAAAGTATTCAGTCAAACTGAACTGAACTGATATCAAACATGTATGGATGACAACAACTGCAGCATTTTATCAAACTTTCAAAAACTTTAAGCTCCACTGCTCTGAAATTTTTTGAATGAAACATTAAAAAAAGCTGAACTTTGCAGCAGTATTTGGACAACTTCCCAACAAGATGTTGGGATTCCTCAGATCTTCTAGTTTCATATGATACCAGTATCTCCAGTATATTCCTAAAAGTGAGCCAGCTAAGGCCTCTGAAAAAAAAAAAAAAAAAAACGGTGAAAATACTTACGGCTCGCTAAATATCCATACTTGGCGGCCATGAATCGATATTATATTGCCACGTAAAATATCATGACACTATGCTGTATTGATTTTTTCCTGCACCTCTAATTGTTAAGTGCCTCTGGGATCAAATAATAAACACCGAACAAATAATAGTAATAAGAATAAGAATAATGATTAACCCTTTGATGCACAGCTTGAGTCAAAAGTTACCCGCATTCATTTCCCATGTTATTTCATGCTGGCTGTGTGTTTGATTATCTTTTTTTTTTTTATTATTACAACTGATCATTATATCCATTTCTCCTTTGATACTTTTATGTTTACACACAAGGGTCAAAAATGACCTTGTGCATTAGAAGCGTAGTGATACAAAAAGTGATACACTGAATCAACAATTTGAGTATATGTGTAACTATTTGTGTCTTATTTTTAAGGTTTAACTTTAAAATAGTTGTTAGAACCACCAGATTACATTGGGGAAATCACATATTTTAACATTTGAAACTTAGAGCCACGAAATAATAATTTCCATTGGAAAAAACACCAATTTAACAAAATAGGATAGTTAAAAGTTCTTTATCAGGTTTTAAATAGGTGATTGGTGAATTGGTGACCCTTTGATGCACAACATAAAAACACATTCTAATGCACAACATGGGTCAAAAATGACCTTGTGCATTAGAAGCCTTGTGATAAAAAAATGTTTTTTATTCAAAAAGTAAGAAATGAAAACAAAAAATTAGGATGTATGATGATCAAAAACAAGTAATTAGAGGAAAACCTGCAATACTGAATGATGAAATTAATTTATTGCAAAGATATAAAATATAAAAACTTAGTCGGGTCGCTTTAGACCCATGTTGTGAGACCTACTCAATCAAAAAAAATATCCTGATCCTGATTGCAGCATTTCTATCATGAGAGAATTCAGTATAAACAGCCAGTGTTTTGACTTTTCTCTCCTCTTTCTTCTAGTTATTATGTATTGTGGCCATGTCCACTTACATGTGAAAAATTAAACAGAAGGTCCAGTCAGCCAGTATTCACCCAGTGTCAGTATACAGTACTATATGAAGAGACAGAGGACAGTTTTTTTTATTTTTTATGAAAAGGTTTTTCTCTGTTTATAGTGATCCTTATATAACCTTTGACCCCCAAGCTGACATTTAATAAAACAGATGCTCTTGCTTGCTGACCTTTCCCCACTCATAGGACCCGATGTTCCCCAGGGCTGAGCCTCCCCACGAGCAAAACACAGTGGTACGGTCCGGTACATATCCCCGTTTGGTTTGCTCTGTCAGGGCCGCGATGAGCTGATTCATGATGGCTGAAGCCCCGCCTCCCTGGTCGCTGTCATGACGACTGCCGACCAGCACATAGCGATCTGAAAAACAGAGAAAAAGAGAAGAGATTCCTTTTATGCATATATTTATTTTGTTGTAGGTGAATGTGGCTATTGTTTATGGATGTATGCATGGGCTACTTATGTCCACATTTATTCATTTATTTAATAAAAAACATTACAGTCACAACCATTACAAGCAATACACACAAGCTTGTAGATGTATTGCTAAGCAGTGATGCTTTCCAGTTATTGTCACAGTGGATGTAGAATGTCCCTTAGAAACTACAGAAGATGTTGTGTGGCATTAAAACACTTTAAAGTGGATGTTGTTAAAGCAGATCTGTAGGCATTTATTAACAACAATATGCTTAAATGCGTTCATGCATTCAAACACATACGACCTCATAAATGCTTGACGACCATGACAAATTTCAGCCTGATCTAGAAATAAGTATGTTGAACGCTTAAAATAAGAAATTAAATCTTAAAACAAGATAAATTATCAAACACTTCTAAATCTAAAGTTTTTAATCTTGGTAAGAAACAAATAATTTGCAGTGTGTAGTCCCCCATTGTTGTTATTAGGGCCCGAGCAGGCAACGACCTGCAAGGTCCCTATTGTATTTTGAATGTTTATTCTTTTTTTTATTTTTCTCGTACCCAAATGATCGCATTTTTCACTGCCTGAACATACCACAAAACTCATGAAACTTTAAATATAACTGGGGATTTCCACCGGGCGCGTTACAGCAGCAGCACGTCTCCACAGCGTTTTTGCTGCGTCTTCTGCCCGGCGTCAATTCACACCGGGCGCGTTACAGCAGCAGCACGTCAGCTTAGCGAGCCGGCCGTATACACGCAAGATCACGAGATCACGCGATAATCCTGAACGTATGCAAGACCGCAAGATCCCGAGATAAACTGTGTGTGTATAAGGAAACAACAACAGACAGCTTACTTTGGTTCTCCGACCGTCTGAGACCCTTTGATTGATTGCCGGCTGACCTGCCCCCGGGCATGATGTAATGTTGATGTGAAGTAGTTTTAGACTGCATGAACTGCGTATTGTGTTATTTTGAAAGGGGGCGGAGTGTTTTACGTTGATTCTGAGTCGGACTTCCTGTCTGGTGCGAGCTGCTCTGTTGAGATTTACGCGATTTGGCAGCGTCTCGCGGAGAAATAGAAGTCCTACCTAATGCTCGCGTAGTGACGCTGACGTGACGCTGCTGTCACGTTGCGCAGCGCGCCCGGTGGAAATGCTCTCATTGATTAGAGTGTTACCTATTTGCAACGGCGTACGCGACACTGACGTGACGCTGCAGTAACGTGCCCGGTGGAAATCAGGCTTAAGTCACAAGGTGGCGCTATAATAAAGGAAAGTGCATTTTGGCTAATAACTCTATAAACCTTAAAGGTTTTATTGATCGGCCCCTTGGTGGCACTGTGGTGGCAGTCTAATTTCATATTTGGTACCATGGCCACACTATAACGCAATGAAATTCATAGGGGTGGTATAGACTGGCCCCTGTAACGCACACACCCCAACGGCAGCATGCCCCGACACACGTGTACTGCGAGGGCCCGTTCAGTACTGCTTGCAGTCCTAGTTATGCTTGAAGTTGGCACAAGCATTTCTGGGAAAAGTGGAGACATACACAGACGTATACAGTGACGTAATGTCGTGTCTCTCTAGCATGTGGGAAAGCAAACAGGTTGGGAGAAGACTTGCAAGTCGAACCAACTGCGAACCAGAACCAGCACCAGCACCAGAACTAGTTTTTGCATTGGTCAAAAAGGGAACTTAGTGGGGTTTGTCTTCCTCGCTGCTTTTAAAAGCTGACTTAGTCTGTTGATATATTTCAATCACTTTAACCTTTTTGCATTTGACTTCAAGGATAAATTCTATCACTGAGGGATTCATTGCTAATGTTATGTACTTAATTATTGGTACTTTGAGACTCAAGACTGTACAGAGGTCATTGTGTCAAGAGATGCCACTTCAATGAGGAAGGTGAAGAAAAGTAAATGGTAAATATACCAAGATTTATAAAATGAAAACGTATACTACAGCTCAGCAATAGTTATATTAAATTCAAGTACAGAGTGGTTTCCTAGGAAACACTCACCCATGTTCACACACAAACATGAATGCTGCAGGCTTATTTGTATGCCTTACATTTACTACAAAGACAGAGTGTTGAGTATGGCTGCACAGAGCAGCTTCCTGCAGGCGAAGGGAAGAACAGAGCAAAGCTCATCACTTCAGCACAACGCGCTGATGACTTTGTTTGAGAAAAGAGGTGCTTAGAGAAGCCTGCTAGCTTAGCCTAAGAATCTGACAACATATTATTGCATTGAAAGCAGCTTCCAGGGTAAATCAACCATTACTGTAAACTGCTACAAATCAGTCGTATGTGAAAGCGCAATTTGCTTTATTTTTTTCAATTGCGCTGAATTTGTTTTGTTCATGCTTATTGCTCAGGGTTCACATGCTGAAGGTTAAATTAAGTGTTTATAAAGAAAAAATTAAATAAATAAAAATAAAATAAATGAAGCTGTGTTCTTGCCACCCTTAGGCTTCAGCAGGCACCAACTGGGGTTTAGTGCAGTCAGTAGTGGGTGATTTTCTTTCTTTTTTAAGATTTTGTACTTTTTTTTTGCCTTCATGTTTGTAATCTTGTTAACTGATTAAATAAGTATTCAGATCCTTTGCTTAAGTAAGTATTGACACCACAAAGTATCAGCATCAAAATGTACTTAAAGTATCAAAAGTAGGTAAGTATTCCCAATGCAGAATGGTCCCTCTCAGATTGTTTTATATATTCCAAATAAATTCTTAGATTATTAATATTGATGCATTTATTAATGCTGTCAAGGTAGGGCTGATTTAACTACCTAATACACTGTTGTGTGGTTTAATTTATAAACATCTGTAAAAAATTTAATTTGATATATTTCTTCATGTTAAATCTTAACCTGAAAAGTAATTAAGCTGTCAGCTAAATGTAGTGGAGTATAAAATAAAATATTTGCCTCAAAATGTAGTGGAGTGAAGTATAAAGTTACATAAAATGGAAATACCTAAGTAAAGTACAAGTACCTCCAAATTGTACTTAAGTAAAGTACTTGAGTAAATGTACTAAGTTACATTCCACCACTGGCTGCTGATCACTGGAAATAGATTGTAGCAAGAAGGTGTTGCACACTCTGGCTCTGCATATTTTTTTCCATTTTATTCGAGATAAACAATAACAAGACAAAGGCACTAGCGTGTGTGTGTGTGTGTGTGTACATATATATATATATATATATATATATATATATATACACACAATATATATATATATATATATATAATCACTGAGGGATTCATTGCGCTCGTGATCCGTAACCTAGATACGTGTCTGCGCATGCCCGGTCCGCATTATCATTCTCACCTGTGAGCTTTCTTCACACAAAGGAGGAAGTTGTGGTATATTTTCTGTTACTTTTAATCATAAGTCCTCTGCTTTACTAAAAGGCCCCAGTATGATCTCCTGATTATGTAACAGCCAGTTGATTTATTTGATTTATTTTTTTAAATATATATATATATATATATATATATATATATATTTTTTTTTTTTTACCACATAAAGCACAGAAAAGCAGGAAAAATAAACAAACCCCAGTATGATCTCCTGATTATGTAACAGCCAGTTGATTTATTTGATTTATTTTTTTAAATATATATATATATATATATATATATATATATATATATATATATTATTTTTTTTTTTTACCACATAAAGCACAGAAAAGCAGGAAAAATAAACAAATAGCACAGCACGCAGATAGGGAATACACCAAAAAGAAAAAAATAAAGAAAAGAAAAGAAAAAGTAAAAGAAAATGAAAAATTGTAAGTTACCACTGTGTTACCTATACATCTTTCATTTACTGCCAGTCATTCAGTCATTTGTACAGATATATAAGGCCGTACAGTTTACATGGTGAAAAAGAAATAGGGAAAAAAAAGAAAAAGGCCAAAAAACAGCCGGTTTTAACCAGAATAACGTACGATTTGTCAGATATTATAGCTGTTTGGGAGCAGAATAAAAACTGTATAAGTTGTATCCTTTTAAGGTTAAAAGTAGACCTAGCAGCGTGTGCGTGCACGGAAAACCTGCCCCATACGTTGAAAATGTGGGATGTTACAATTCTGGTTTACAGAATTGTTTAAATGCCCTGAAACAGACATCTTTTTTCGGCAGCCCTTAGGATTGACAAAGTGTTCTCCTCCGCTGTACCAAGGCAGTGTAATTTGATGTCTGATAATAAAGAAAACTAAAAGGAACACAGACGTGCTCTTTGATTAATTTTCTCACTCAAGAGAGGTAGTAATTCCACTACAAAGTTCCATGTTTTAGTTACTTTAAAGCATCTTTGCAGCATCTGCCTTAAGGGCTTGTAGGTTTTTTTCTCTAATTTCTCCGCCGTTCCTTTGTGTTTTTTCTACATTTCTATTCTGCCTGGACTGATTGATTGATTGACAGCCGATGGTCCAAAGGAGGAGGGGAGCTCTGCTCTCGGCCCTCCCTCTACCTGTTTTATTGACCATTGGCCAGTCAGTCAACCAAAAAAAAAATCGTTGTTCGGCCCAAAAGACCTGTCAGCCCCTGGCATGACTGATTGATAGATTGATTGACAGCAGAGGGGGCCAAGGAGGAGGGGGCTCAGCTCTCAGCCCTCCCTCTTCTGGCTTTATTGGCCATTGGGCAATCAGTCAACCAAAAAAAAAAGGCTGAAAAGACCTGCCCGGTAAGCCAGGTGGCCAGTCCAGCCTTGTCATCTTCCACTAGGGTGAGAAAAAAGGCAAAAGAAAAAATAATTAAGGGCCTTCAATGGATGTCAGAGCTACGAATCAAAATGACAGCAACACACCAAGTCTCATCCTTATATAGAGATATACATTTAACATGAAATGCTTTGGTTCCGCATGTTCCAAAGCAAAAGTTCCTGAAGTCCAGGAGATTTTGGTTCAAATTTGGCTTTCTATGCATTCATTTCTAAATATATAAATATATATATAGATGATGGGTCTCAAACTCAAATTACCTGGGGGCCCGTTGGAGACAGTATCAAAATGACCAAAAAAAGACAATTTACAAAAAAATACTAAAAAAAAAAAAAAAGGCACAAAATGACAGAAAAAAACTAAATTACACAAAAAAAGGACACAAAATGACCAAGAAAAGACAGAATTACCAAAAAAGACACAAAATGAATCCCAAAAAGTCACAGGTGTCTATGGAAATGTACCTTTTTTTAAACCATTTATACACACAAAAACAGCACAAAAAATAAGAAATAATAAAACTACAAAACATGTAAATTAAAAATGGTAATAGTTTTCATTGTAGAAAGAAAATTCACATTTTAAAAATGCTCTAGAAACATAAATGGCACACTGTGAAAGCTCCTATGATGCACTTTCAACTGGCTTTCTCAGCTTGTCTACATATGATATATAAATAAAGTTATTACTGTAAATAAAACATGTGTATTTTCAATAAATAGATGGACTCCAGAGGGTTAAACATCTGCTCTAGATAAACATCATGAACAACTTTATCTAAATGTCAAAATCTATATTCCAGTCAGATGGTGGATCCAGTAGTGTTCCCTCTTAAAGAGTAAAACATCCAAAGTGACACCTTCTTAATCCCAATAATAACAATATTTTAAAAGAGATTATTTTTTTGGCATTTTTGCTTTTTATTGAAAGTGATAGACAGAAAGGGGGTGATAGAGGGAAAGACATGCAGCAACTGGAGCTCAGGCCGGATTTGAACCCGGCTCCACCGCAGCAAGGACTCAGCCTTAATGGTAAGCGCTCTACCAGTGTGAGCCACCGGAACGCCCCAATACCAATATTTGAGAGAGGAAATCAGATGATTCAATTCAACAAAATGTTCTACAAAAGGCTAATTCACGTTTTTGCATCCAATAGTGCTTCTAAAAGATCCGAAAAATCATCAAAAAAAGAGATATATAGAAATACATTTTCTTCCAAATGTCAAATTTAAATGACCTACCTTCCCTAGAAGCACTCAATTCAGATATAGCTCACCTCAGCTCAAGGAGATTTTTTGTGCAATCAATGGTACAACCTACAGAATCCCTCATTAGACAGAATCTGCATGAGGAATGGATTTGGGAATGGGTAAAGGTTGCTCCCTTGCTTTTATACGATTTGGCCTTATCCACAATTTAAAGCTTTGTTAGAAGTTTTTGGACAGCCAATATAGTAAGATCATAAAAAATATTATTTTTTATGCTGTTATAGCAACTCCTGTATATTCCTCTGTGAGGGCATTATTATGCTTTTGTCTAATATCAGTATAATCAAAAGATTATATATATGAGGATGGGGGAAATGCATTGTTGGTTGTTGAAAATAGCAAAAATTGCCAGAAGAAAATCATTTAAATGTACTCTGCACCATTTATCACATTCTCTGCCAATGTTAGTGAACTTTACACACTCAAGGCATAAGCATATCTCTATAAATAAACACTTATTTTAACAATGACTGGGGGGATCTGGTATTGTAAGTGAAGCAAAGTAATGTTTGCTTGTTGATTTGAAGCTGAAGTTTAACATCGCTTGATTCATTATAATCCAGGGTTTTGTGTCAGATTTGATAAGCATGCATTTTATTGATTTCAGGGGCCCACATTTGAGCAACTGTAAATGTTAAGCTATCTATAGTTGGTATTAGAAATGTAATGTCTCCTCTACCTGTTACAGCCTTGCATCTTCCTCTTTTATTGCCTCTACAGTTGCCATGGAGCTGACAAGCTAATCTGTGAATCATGTAAACTTAATAACAAAACCTGCAAGTGGACCACACATGGGGGCAGTATGAAAGGATGCTATGTGCAGCAGTGAAGCTTTTTGAACCATAAGCAGAGTTGGTGTGATAATCTGGATCTCCTGTCAAAGCTGGAATATTGAACACGAAGGGCTCAGTATGCTTCTCATAAACTAGTTCATATGAGGTGTTTAAAATAAAGCTAGATTGATACCTTAGCCGGGCTTATATATCTGCTGATATTCGTGAATTGCAGATTAGTATCAGGTTCAGGGATGTGCTGGGACCAGAAATTCAGCCCTGGACTTTGAGATGGAGAGATCCTAACATTTGGTAAAGTGCACTGTAAGACAAATTCTAACAGTAACTTGCTGAATTATGATTGTACAGTATATTGCTGTGAAAACAATGCATTGTGGGAGTCATCATGATTGCTCAGGCATTCCAACGATCAAAATTATTTTAATATTTTTCAGGAATTTACTGTTTTCAGCTGAGCATATCGGGAAAATAAAGCCATTATTTACAAAAAGATTTTTTTATTTTATTTTATGTCTGGGCTGAAATAATCACAATGTGTTGTTTTTCCAGTAATCATAATATAGAGTTTAAATGGATTAGTTGTAGCATAATTTAGAGTTAAACATTTAAACGTTGCTCTGTTTTTTTCTTCGTTACAAGACAATTTGTCAGTAAACGGACCTGTATTTCTATAATACAGTAGAACTGTACATTTTACAGTAACTTACTGGCGAAACTGCTGCCAGTGATTTACTGTAATTTTACAGTAAAAAGTTTTACAGAGTGTTTGAAGTCAAGTTTTTTTCCCCATGGAAAGTAGTATTTTATGAAATTTACAAAATGTGAACTTCTGCAATTTCAGCACCACTCAACAAATAACCACTGCACTCAAACTTAACAGCAAATTGTGGTCGCAACATTAGCTGACATTTCATAGCAGCGTTACAATCGTGCCAATTTAGCACATTGCAGAAGTTAGCAGCAGTAAGGATTAAAAGCATCTGAATTCAGAGTGAATTAAAATATTGAGTTTAATTGTCCAACTTAAAATTTTATCTTTGTCTATTTTATGTTTGTTGCCTTGAAATTTTGAGTTCACCCAACTTTTCTTTTTTTGCAGTGTGTAAATATAATTGAATTGAATTAAATTGAATATAGCAATAGAGATTCATAAAAACAGCCCCTTTATTTTTGTGTGCTTTATAACTCCAAAACTTTGCGAATATGTGCAAATATTCATTCATTTAGGATGGAGATAAAACTGTGCTGAACAGACATATGATCAAACCCCAACAACCAGTTAAAGCGTTGCTGCTTCCAGAGATTTGTGGCCCATATTATCTGCTTTAGTGGCCCATTATGGCTGCCTAATATCACACTGTAAATCAGCAAGGTAATTTTCCACCAGTGACTGGGCAGGACAGGTACAGTATCAGTGCATTGCTACAAGTAGAAGGGTGGGCGGGAGAGGAGGACAGCTGTGGAGGAGAGGCAAGGGCGAGATAAAGGGTCTCCTCTGCAGAATGACAATTAAAAGAAGGATAAGGGCAGAAACAGCTAAGCACAAGAGGCTGGCTTGCCATTTCAAAATTAAAAGACATAATATGTCTGGAAATGACCTGAAGTGACAAAGGACTGGGGTAGGGAAGGACACCAAAAGAAAAAGAAAGAAACTGTTATGTAATGTTTGGTAATTTTGAACAAACCTGAAGTTGTTCAAGAGATTTATGGAAAATAAATCTAAAAAAAATATTGACGTATGTTGATTTAATAGCAGTTATAGTGTGCGTTGCTAATCTTTGACATATCCAACACTCTAATGACCACCAAAATCCCAGCTCCCTGCTATTTATTTTATGGGTGAAAAAAAACATTTTTTGTGTATTTTTGGAAGAAATTATGGAAAACTTTGAATTTATAAACTGGCATATAAAGGATTAAAATTTTGCAAATGATTTATTGTTTGGTAGTTTTCAACAAGTCTGAAGTTGTTCAAGAGATTCATCAAAAAAAAAAAAAAAAAAAAAAATATTGATGTATGGTGATTTTATAGCAGTTTTAGTGTGTGTGGCCTTTTTTGGCCACGAGGATGAAGAGAGGGTAATAAATTTGAGGGAGGCACAAGGGTTAAAACATACCCCAGAATCTCAAGCATTTTAATCGTTTCCTAACTAAACTGTTCTAATGTTTATGAGACATGTCACTCACAGGTTAAAGAAGCAATGCCTTGAAATAATCCATGAAAAACAGGGGCAGGAAGACAAAAGAAATCATGACAGTGAGGTCAGGTGACAGGCATTTTAAAGCTCCACTAATCAGCATTATTTGAATTAACAAAGGATCGGATGTGACATGTAATTTAAAATAGGTCACTCGTTTAAATTAACCTTTAGAGAATTACCACCTGCCTCTACAGGTGTACAGAGCCCTTCCAGCCTCTTTAATCCTTTGATGCACAACACATAAACACCTTCTAATGCACAACATGGGTCAAAAATGACCCACATTCATTTCCCATGTTATTTCATGCAGGCTGCGTGTTTAAATATATTTTCTTTTATTACAACAGATCATTATATCCATTTTTCCTTTCATACTATAAAAAGTGATACACTGAATTAACAATTTGAGTTTATGTGTAACTATGTTTGTCTTATTTTTAAGGTTTAACTTTAAAAGAGTTGTTAGAAACACCAGATTACATTGGAAAATCACATATTTTAACATTTGAGACTTATTAGAGCCACCAAATAATAATTTCCAATGGAAAAACACCAATTTACAAAATAGGATAGTTCATATTTTTGTCTTCTTTGTCAGGTTTTAAATTGGTGACAACACATAAACACCTTCTAATGCACAACATGGGTCAAAAATAACCTTGTGCATTAGATGCGTAGTGGTAAAAAAGGGTTTTTTCTTCAGAAAGTAAGAAATGAAAACAAAAAATAGGATGTATGATGATCAAAAACAAGTTATTTGAGGAAAACCTGGAATACTGAATGATGAAATTAATTTATTGCAAAGATATAGAATATAAAAACTTAAGCTAACTTACAGCTCTCAGAGTCCATTCTAACAAACCATTTTCCACTAGCAGTTGGTGTCTGTTTTCAGTTTTAAAAAAAGCTTTTATATGTCCACTGTGCACCACCTGTTCAGCATCAAATAGCACAGAGTAGCTTTTCAACAGATGACTTGAGTAGCTAGTTTCGTGCATGTGCATAGAAAATAATAATAAAACTGAGTAAAAAATAACTTCTTAATCTGAAGACTCACTTGAACCTTTAATGCTAGACAATTAGTTTCATTATACCAAACATAAGAGCAGGTGAGGGCTGTTGAAAATATGTCACAGGGTGAAATTAGGTCTTTTTATCCAATGGTTGAGTCACAAAGCACTAATGTGCTTCTCTTTTATTAATCCAGGCTGAAGTCATTAACAAAGTCAAGTCAGAATGAGTGTATATCCCAGTTTGAGCATTAAATATCTTGTATTTAACTGTATTATATTTGAATGTATGTAGCAAAGGATTTGAAAATCCTTACAATCACTTTTTATTACGGTTTTCCACACAATGTCCCAATTTTTTTTGGAATCAGGGTTAGAACATGTCATTATATATATATATATATATATATATATACATATATATACACACACATACATATATGCTAATGCACGTTGCTTAACCTAAAATAAGTGGGCTCCCTTTTGTTGCTAATTCTCAGGTTCTAGTCAACGACCAGCAGGGCATGCTCTGGTTGTTCCATAAACTGATGAATAATTGTGATGGTTCACTGTGAATGCAAATCCTGCATGACATGGTGCTCTATGTTCAACAAAGGACTGAAAGCACAACACCAATTACTATTTCTTGAGCCTTTTTCTTTAAATGGCAAATGGGGTGCACTTGTATAGCTTTTATCCAAAATGCTTTACATATATAATGGGAAATTGTGGGATAAAATGGAATGGAATGGGATATGATGATAAGTAATGGTCAGTTATGGCAAAGACTGGTTGGTTCTGGCAACATCTACACATTCTTCTTCATACTGGTGGCCTACATGTGTTTGTCCACATGTAGTGGGTGGTTGTGGATCAAACCACCAACCTTCCGGTTACTAGACGAACGCTCTTACCAACTGAGCCACAGCCGTCCACCATCTAGTGTGCTCAGAAAATAAAGAAAATGCTTCATGACGCTTCAATGGCACATCACTACCAAGAACCCTGAAATCAGAGTCAATTGTTATATCAGATGGACTCTCTTGAAGATTAGTTTCCAGCTTTGTGACTCAACACTCTAAATGGGCTTTGAACTGCTTTCAGACTTCGAGCTAATTCTTGAAAATATAAACATTAACATTTAGTGTGTAACCTGATCTGGACGATATCACACTATTGCCTTGAATGTTGTTATCAGCCCATTTAATAACTTTTCATTACATTGTACTTACAGTTTCATTAGGTGAAGGCACTGAAAAAGGCTGCAGTTTTGTAGGGTGAAGTTACAAAACTACGAATGTGTGCATCCTCGATTTTGAAGATTTTCAAATTAATTTTTCGAAATATCCCACTTTCACACACAACCTCATTTGGCAATTGAAAAATCTACATAATCTCCAATATACGAATACATACTTCCTACGTGCACTGCACTAGTTAAAATAAATGCATGTAAATAAATTTGTCAAAAGAATGTCGTTAATACTGGAAGTGACAGATTTATATGTAAAAATATGACGCAATGAAGTCACATTACATTACTTTTACCTTACATCCGACCACATTAGGCCTTCTGTATTTTTTCCTATATTATATGTCATATACCACTTATATTATGTGTATATCTCTCCATTAATTTAAATATATTTATTCATAGATGTTCATACTACTACATTCAACAATTTATTTAATCTATTTAACAGGCTATATATTTTCTCCAATTTGCAATATCTGTAAAGTACTTGCAGGAAAACAAACATATATATTAATGATAAATCTGTATCTTGAGCTGCTGTGAAGAATAAATTTCCCCACTGCGGGATAAATAAAGTCGTATCTTATCTTATCGTATGTATGTATAATTACGGTGTATAGGTAAATTATATTTATGTTTTGTAATACAAGACATGTTTAGACAAGGATTTTAACTTGTCATATTTAAGGAGAGGGGGTGGGAGTTTATAAGTTTTACTTCTTCTCACTCCTTTTCAAATATATATTCTAGATGTCATGTTGAATGTTTTGACTGACTCATTTTTTATTATTTTGTTTTCATATTCAAAATAAACTTGAATCAATCAATCAATCAATCAATCAATCAATCAATCAATCAATCAATCAATCAATCAATCAATCAATCGATCAATCAATCAATCAATCTTTTGGGTTCACACAGAACACGGACACTGGTCTCCTGGATGACAGTCCTTGGCTTCATTTGACCCTTTTTCAACTACAACTTTTTGTGCTTTTTGTGCTTTATAGTGCTTTATAGTTCAATCCCTTGCTTCCCCTCTTCTGTTTCATCACATCCTGAAGATGGCTAAATGAGACACTGAAATAATGAACACTTTGATCCAGTATGTCACCGCTCTAATAGTGAAATACTAAGCAACAGTTTTTGCTTTCAGGCAAAAGATGGAGCATTTGTACAAACCTGGGTTTCTCCTTCCTTTCAAGTACCCCACAACGTTGTAGATCTTCTTGTAGGACAGCTGGTTTCCAACAGTCAGAGTAATCTTCTTTCGTTCTAGGAAAAATAAAAGACAAACTCGTTTAAGACCCCAGTGGGAAAAGAAAAACGATTTTGAAACTCCCTGCAGGTGATTTCAACCATGATAGTAAATTCTGACCAGCCTTGGCCAATTTGACATTGTTATGTGAGTTGCTGAGTGGCACTGAATCCAAATATGTCCCCAGTGTGATGATACAGGAGGATACTGAACCCTTATTTTGTTCATAATCGCCCAGAGAGAGGATGTAAATGGGAAAGAGCTCAGCTCGCAGGCTCTGTCAAAGACGCTGTTGCAGTATAAACTTAAGCATACCAGACAGAAAAACAAACCGAAATCAGAGGAAACTGCTGGTAAACACTCTGAAAGTCATCCACAGTGTGTGATTGCTCAAGTTAAAAAAAACATCCTCTTTTAAATGCAGGGTGCAAAAATAAAACCAGCCAGCAGCCAATCACCAGGTTGCTTACAGGCAGCATTGACTGATTCATCCACTCCAGCAGCCACTGCGGCCCAAAACCTTTAGAATAAGAAATGTAATTTTTTGGAAGAGAGCATTTTTGCAGAAATGCTTAATATAAATGTTTCCTTGTCATGCTGATTAAATATAAACATAATCCCTGAGGCATTAAGTGTACTACAAAACATATTTTGTAACTCCAAATTGGCTGAATATGAATGTGTTTTATAAGGCGACAGGGTTGAATAAATATCTATATGCAGGACAGAAAAAGGGAAGAACAGTGTGGAGTAATACTGATGATTTTCATAGATATTTCTATCTTTGCTCTATGCCATGGGTCTCAAACTCGTGGCCCGTGGGCCAATTGCGGCCCTCGTGATGATATTTTGTGGCCCCCACCTTGATATGAAAGTGTAATGTGAGTTTTATATGAATGGCACTTTACCGTGTTGTGTGTGGAAGGTCCCTTTAATTACTTGGTAATTTTGTGTCTTTTTTGGGTCATTTTGTGTCTTTTTTAATCATGTGTCTTTTTTGGTAATTCAGAGTATTTTTCAGTCATTTTGTGTCTTTTTTGTAATTTTGTGTCTTTTTTTAATAATCGTGTGTCTTTAATAATTCTGTGTCTTTTTTAAAATAATTTTGTGTATTTTTTTAATTTTGTGTCTTTTTTGGTCATTTTGTGTCTTTCAAGTAATTTAGTTTTTTTTTTCTGTCATTTTGCTTCTTTTTTTTTGTAATTTTGTGTCTTTTTTTGATCATTTTGAAACTGCCTCCAGCGGCCCCCAGGTAATTTGAGTTTGAGACCCCTGCTCTATGCTGTAATACAATCTGATCAACCAGACTAGCTGACCACACCATATAATAAAACACATGTTCAATAACATAGATGCAACAAGTATTTCTTTGTGAAATTCTACAAAAAGATAAAGACATCCTGAACGACAGAACAGACAGTTTGTCAAGTGTTACGGCACAGGTTGTAGTGAAAGTGAAAGCTATAGTGAAAAAAGGCTGCAGTTTACGTGAATTTATGCTACAAAACCACTGACTTAGGTTTAGGGCAAAAAACCTCCTGTCTAGGTGTTATAAAAGACTGGTAAAATCGTTTTCAACAGATGACTTAACCCTCTGGAGTCCATGAAAGCAGCTGCACATTACTTCTTCATGACGTGAAGATATAAAAATGAAGCAACATTGAGCCTTGCCATCAGCTTCCCTCTAAAGTTCTGGCTTGAAACTCCATGCCAGATTTTTTTTGGATTACATTCGGCCAAGTAAAACCAGAGATATTGTCAAATATATTTAGTATTAAACTATAGAACTAGAGATTATCCTCATTTTACCTGTTATATGTAATATTTGCTACCTGTATTCATATTTGCAACGTTTCAAATTCTATGTATTGAAATATAATTTTCAAGATCAGATTTTATGTTTTCCTTCCTTACCTGTTTCTTTTTGGTTAAAAATGTTCTCAAGTAAGTAAAAGTTAAAAATTAATTATCAGGACATATAGGTGAGGTTGCGCTGAAAAAACTGATACCAACATGGCATGGTGAAGATTTTTTTTGTTGTTGTTTTTTTTTAAAGGACATAATAGCCCAAGATTTCAGAGGGTTAATAGTGATACACTAAATTAACAATTTGAGTATATGTGTAACTGTTTGTCTTATTTTTAAGGTTTAACTTTAAAAGAGTTGTTAGAACCACCAGATTACATTGGAAAATCACATATTTTAACATTTGCGACTTATTAGAGCCACCAAATAATAATTTCCAATGGAAAAACACCAATTTACAAAATAGGATAGTTCATATTTTTGTCTTCTTTATCAGGTTTTAAATTGGTGACAACATATAAACACCTTCTAATGCACAAAATGTAACCTTGTGCATTAGATGCGTAGTGATAAAAAAGGGTTTTTTCTTCAGAAAGTAAGAATGAAAACAAAAAATAGGATGTATGATGATCAAAAACAAGTTATTTGAAGAAAACCTGGAATACTGAATGATGAAATTAATTTATTGCAAAGATATAGAATATAAAAACTTAAGCTAACTTACAGCTCTCAGAGTCCATTCTAACAAACCATTTTCCACTAGCAGTTGGTGTCTGTTTTCAGTTTAAAAAAAAGCTTTTATATGTCGACTGTGCACCACCTGTTCAGCATCAAATAGCGAGTAGCTTTTCAACAGATGACTTGAGTAGCTAGTTTTGGGGGGGGATTTGTAAGGGTTAGTGCATGTGCATAGAAAATAATAATAAAGCTGAGTAAAAATCACTTCTTACTCTAAAGACTCACTTGAACCTTAAATGCTAAGAACCCTTAAAACAGAGTCAATTGTTATATCAGACAGACTCTCTTGAAGATTAGTTTCCAGCTTTGTGACTCGACACTAACTGGAAGAAAAAACAACTGCTGGCTGGTTTTAAAACCACTGACTTAGGTTTAGGGCTAAAAACCTCCTGGTTAGGTGTTATAAAAGACAGTTTAAACAGTATATAAATGTACGTAAATGCCGGCAGTGAAGAAGTTATGAGGTTGACGTGAGCCACGGAAGTTACGTAATAAATGGAAGTTACGTAAGAAGTAATTTACTTTTGTTTTTACATGACAGGACATGAACCCCGTTTTCCTGGGTGAAAGTTTTTTTCACTTTGCATTTATCTTTTGTAAAAATACTTCTAACTGTTAAATGTACTAAACGCCATATCTCTAGCAAAAAAATATACTGTAATATTTAATGGTAAAATCTTTAATTTATGCAGCATTTCTAAAGTATTTTCTTATCAATTATGGCAAAACTGCATTTTGATGGAAAAAAAACGAATAAAATGGCAATCTTAAACCTGAAATCAACAGTGCCAATATCTTTTTACCGTAATATAAAAAGAGTTCTGCCATGTTAATTACGGTAAAGTTCTGGCAACCAGAGCTACCGGTTTTCTACCGTAAAAACAACAGATTCTTTTTACAGTATAAAGTACTTGTACCTTGTCAATTGAATCTGTATTTTGATATCTTTTGATTAAATCCTGCTAAACTAACATACATAAACTAAATAACATTAACAAAGCCATTTTGCACTGAAACTATCATATAGGCTAAATTCTAAAGAGTTAGATTTATCCTACACAAGGTGATGGCACATGATATTGCATCTCACCATGCAACTGTGTTATATAATATCTCTGTATAAAACACTAGAAAGTAAGCTCTGTAAAAATAAACTGTGTGAGTAATGACTGATGTGAATTTTCTTTAGAATAAGCTATTGTCAATTAGGTAGTTAATCACGCCCCCGCTATGCTTCAAAATGAGTGCCACATGTGGAGGTGCGGCAATCAATTTGATAATTATTCGAGCAAAGTTTCATATTTATAAATCCTAATTCAGCCATTCTGCACCAACTGAAAGAAAAACAAGCAACCTGCAGGAAACATTCAATTGTGTTGTTTTTAGTTATGTAATTATGTTTATTTCAAGTGGATGTGAGTCGAATGAGTACGTACACACACACACACACACACACACTCTTGTAAATCTATCTTTGTAAGGACCCTCATTGTTATAGTGAATTCCCTTGCAAGGTTATAATAGTTTTGGATTTTTCATTAGTTTTAGGTTTAATTTCGTTGGGAATTTTTCATTTCAAATTAGTTAGTTTTTATTAGTTTTCAAAGTGAGTTTGCTGGCTTTAGTTAAGTATTTATTTTTTTAAATGCTTTAGTTTTAGTTTAGTTTTTATTAGTTTTAGTGTTAGTTTTAGTTTTTTGCAATGAGGTATTTGTTGGGTGGGAGATTAAAAGAGGCCACAGTAAATTTTGCATTTATTTTCTTTGTCTTATCCATCTTGTATGTATGAAAAAAGATGAAAATGAAGGACAATTTCACTATAATTTTAGTTCGTTTTGTAACCGCACAATACAGTTTCAGTTAATTATCATTATCATGTAACCTTTTAGCCTTAAAACATAGTCTGAAATAAAAAAAAAAAAGCCTTTAAAGAAGTGAGGACCAGCCGAAATGTCCTCACTTTGCAAAAATGCCCTCACTCTGTTGGTTAAAAACATGTTGTGGTCCTCACTATGTAGGAAGTACAAGAACACACACACACACACAAGAAAGAGCACAAGGCCATCTAGAGGACCATAACAGGAAAAATACTGCGCCATTGACTTTAGACCATTTTTTTGGGGGGGTCAATGGGGTAATCACTTTCTGCTGCTTTCTGAAGCAAAGGACAAAAGTGTTTCGGTCCTCACTATGTAGGAAGTACACACACACACACACACACACACACACACACACACACACACACATGCAAAAGCGCTAATTTCTGAGAAACCACTCTATGTCGGCATGCTTTGTCAGTTTTCAAAAATTTTTTATTCCTAATAGATATTATCAGACAGTGATGCAAATTATACAGCAAGAGAGGAAAAACACACAGACATACAACATATCATTCAAACAAACAAACAAACAAACAAACTCAACAGAGAATTGGATTTGATGGTACATCAGGGAGGTCAAACCACAAGGGTTCTTCCTGCATCTGCTGTTATACCAACATATCAGCGTGTCAGTGTCCCATTGAATCACTGTATATGCTAAGTGGCTACTGCTGCGGTCAGTTGAAGTGGCATTAAAACACACTCCATTTGTGTTTCTGTCTGTTCTAATCAAAATGCACTCACTGCTGTGGTTGTGTGCCGTTTGAAGAACAATGGTTTAAGGGGTTGCTTTGAATAATAATTATGCTACACTGAGTCCCCTTGCTCCTTCCCTTTATGTTTACTTTCATACATTCGCTTAGAATTTGGGTTTTTCTTCACATAACTTCATTTTTATTTTGTACTTTAAACCTCTGAAGTCCAGGAGATTTTGGTTCAAATTTGTCAACTTCCTATGCATTAATTTCTGTCTCTGTTTAGCATATTTCAATCTGTCTTTACATCACATGCATGGCTCCTTTTTCTCCACACAAACTTGGCTATCAGTCAGATTTTTCATTTTATTTTAATTAAAGTATAAAGCTGCCAGGAACCGAAAATACAAACAAAAGACACAGGTGTCTATGGAAATGTACCTTTTTTTATTATTATTATTATTTTTTTTTTACCATTTATACACACAAAAACAGCAGAAAAAAGAATAAATAATAAAACTACAAAACAGTCTATTTGCATGTAAATTAAAATTAGTAATAGTTTTCATTGTAGAAAGAAAATTCACAATTTAAAAATGGTCTAGAAACATAAATGGCACACTGTGAAAACTCCTATGATTGCACTTCTCAGCTTGTCATATCATATATAAATAAAGTTATTACTGTCAATAAAACATGTGTATGTCCAATAAATAGATGGACTCCGGAGGGTTAATGTTGTTTTCCAAACTATTAAAATGGCCATTTTCTTTAATCAGATATAATGATGTTCATTTGTGGTGTTGCAGTATTCAGAAGAGTGTATATGAAATGGATGGCAGCTGTTGGTACATCATAGACAGCTGTTCAATTGGCTACCACAATGTGGCAGAATTAAACTGTTAAAAGCCATAATAACAGAGATGACATGGTGATGCGAGGATAGAGGTTATATAGAAAAGACTGTCTTTCACTTGCGGAATAATTCTTTGGTTTGAATATTTTTGTCAGTGGTAAGTGAATTTACTCAAGTACTGTACTTAAGTACTATTTTGAGGTACTTGTACTTGATACATGAGTATTTACATTTTATTTAACGTCATACTTAATATTGTATATAGCTGCCAGCTTTAGTTACATTTCAGGTCGATATTCAACATGAAAAAAATGATTAATTTAAAGTGATTAGACTTTTTTTTTAAATTAAACATCATTACAGTATATTAAGTAGTTAAATTACTTGCTTACATAAAATCATCAATAATAACAATAATCCAATTATATATTTGGAATATATGAAACAAACTGAGTGGGTCCATTTTGCATAACGAGTACTTTTACTTTTGATACTTTAAGTACATTTTGATGCTGAGTTTTAAATGCAGGACTTTGACATTGTGGTATTAGTACTAAAAAACTTGCTGGTGCAGTATGGTGCAGTATTTTTCCTGTTACGGCCCTCTTGTTGACCTTGTGCTCTTTCTTGTGTGTGTGTGTGTGTGTGTGTATACTTGCATTTCCTACATAGTGAGGACCAGAACACGTTTTTAACCAACAGAGTGAGGACATTTTTGCAAAGTGAGGACATTTTGGCCGGTCCTCACTTCTTTAAAGGCTTTTTTGAGATTTAAGACTTTGTTTTATGGTTAAGGTTACAATTTTTTTTTTAATTAACTGAAACTGTATTGTGTGGTTACAAAACTAACTAAAATTATAGTGAAAATGTCTTTCGTTTTCGTTTACTAAAATAAAACTAGCAAACTCACTCTAAAAACAAACTAAAACTAACTGAATTTGAAAACAAAAATTTCACAAAAAAAATTAAAACTAAAACTAATGAAAAATTCCAAACTATTATAACCTTGCAAGGGAATTCACTATTTCAATGAGGGCCCTCACAAAGAAGTACAAGAATGTGTGTGTGTGTGTGTGTGTGTGTGTGTGTGTGTGTGTGTGTGTGTGTGTGTGTGTGTGCGTGTGTGACAATCATCTCCACCTGGTCCCTCTGCTGCAGCTGCCACTTATCACCTCGTCCTGCAATATATCTACATCTGTATTTTCCTTGTTCTAACGTTTGTTCCGTGTCTTGTTCTAAGGATATTTCCTCGTCCCCGACTTCCCTTCCCTGGATTACCTTTCGTGTCATTACCCTGTTCTTGTCTTGGAGACAAAATAAAATTATTTTTGGGTCCAGTCCTTCTGTGAAAGTCATAACATTGCCGCTGTTTTCCTGCTGCACTCTGGTTTGTAATTATATATCGACACTGTTTTCTTTGTCAAGTTGATAACTAGTTTTTTCATTATGCTGCTTAAATGTCCCACAATATTTGCTTCCTGTGCACATGAACTGTTTACAATTACAGAAAGCTCTACTGATTAAGCCACTGATATTATTCAATACATAATTTTAAAAATAACAGCCTACAGGGACTGGCAGATTTGTTTATTTTGGGTTGAAAATGTTATTCCAGGAAGTCAAAGTGAAAAAAGAATTATCAGGTCATAGAGGTGATGTTGTGCTGAAGAAAATGATACCAACATGGCGTGGTACACATTTCTTAAGTGGCAGAAAATAGCCCAAGACTCCAACGGGTGAAATAAGCCTCTCTGGGTTGTCGAACAGGTCCCCATTTTGTCTGTTTTTGGAATTTTGGATTTTTCAAGGATGCACATTTAAGTGCATGAATATCCAAGTGATGCATAAAAATACCCTGTATATGCAAAGAGCAAGAGTAATACAAATGTGCGCTGCATGTGAGCTGTGTGACACATTGAGGCCACGTTTATACATAGCAGGGTCTTTAGAGAAACTAATATTTCCCCCCCTCTGTCTTCAAAAAAGTTGTAATTTACAGCAACCCGCATAAATAGCCGTTGAGCGCCATTATAACTATGCCAAACCTACGGGAGAAGGATGAAGCCATGTAAGCCAATCAGAATCCTCAGGATCAACAACAACGAATAACACGAGTGACTTCCTGTTCCTTTCAAAACAACTAGATAGAATGAGCCTGAGAACCTAAAACCCCGTTTCTCACATAATCGGAGTTTTCCAAATTCTCGACTTTCCCCGGAGTTTTTAGAAATAATTGTTTTCCGTGATAAAAACGGGGTTTTCGTGTAAATCAGAGGCCAAACCGCATGAAAATATCTGCGTTTTCCCTTGATGTAAACGGGGCCTCGCACTATAACACTAATTAACTTTTGGTGGTAGTAATTGGCTAAGGTTTCAACAACTTCTGAAAGATATTTAACGGGGAAGTAAATTACATTCTACAATTGTTTAGCCATTAAAAGTGAGAAACCCGAAAAGCATTATTATTTTTTCATGCTTCACTTACATTAACTCTATTAATAAGTGTGGAACAACAAACATGCCCTCAAGTAACAACAATGTCCTTTATGTGAAGGTCTGAAAAAGCAAAACAAGACCACACACACACACACACACACACACACACACACACACACACACACGATGCATTTGACAGAGCAGTCAGTGAATATTGTGTCTGCCAGCTCTGCTGCCTTGCTGGACGGCTGTGAGCTCTAGGGGGGCCGATGGCTGGATATCTGAGGGAAATACAGACGAGGTGCCAGTAAAGATGTGAAGCAGGGGCTCAAACTGTGTGTGACAGAGGTCCCCTGCCTACAGCACAGCACTACAGCATGACAGCCCACTTTTCCAGCTCTGCTGCCGTCCTCCATCCCTCCCTGCCTGCCTCCTCGCCCTCTCACTCCTCTTTAATACATTATAAAAATTCACTGCTTTCTCTCATAGGCGCCACATAACCCATTTATCACTTTTGACATTGGCACAAATGACTTTGGCTAAAGAGCAGGGATGGAACATGTGGCCCGTTTGTGTATTCAATCTGCAGACGTACGCACAGAGAGCAGCGAGAGAGATTTGTCATTGAGTAATTCCCCTTCATGATGAATGGGTTTACAGATGGTGCTGCTTCTACAGGTAAGGGGTGACTCTGAGTTAAGTTCTGAGAGTTGATGAACACATTTAAAGGCACTACTGACTTAAGCTAAACGGAATGTGAAAGCAATTATTTCCATAGACCCTCTCAGCAGGTTTATCATGCATGATTTTCTTCCTGCTGCATTAAAAACAATCAAAACAGTAAATATCAATGGTAGAATATGTCCTAATAGGGCTAGGCAATATAGCTAACATCTTTGATATAAGTCATTTCATATCTCTATAACTATATATGTATTATCTATGAAATAACCACTTGGTAAACCTATTTATGTATCAGGGGTGCCTGGAATGCCCTGCTTACCCTGCTGCCCCCGCGACCCGGCCCCGGATAAGCGGACGAAAATTGATGGATGGATGGATATTTTCCTACCCAATTAACACACACACACACACACACACACACACACACACACACAAATGAATGACAAATGAAATAAAATATTATTAAATATTTTCAGTATACATTGACTGTAGTCTTATTCATGCACGCAAATAGAGAGCAGTCAGATTAAGACAATAGTTGGATTAACACTGGGGTATACCCTAATTTCCCATATGAACAATAAAGATGAATGAATGAATGAATGAAGTCCTCAATCAACTAAAAACATTTGGGTTCCAAGTGGAACTTTACACATTATTCTGCACCACTATCATGCGAAGAGAACTGTATCCTGAGCTGTATGCACTGTTGTGCACCTTGCCGGTTGGAGTCCAGTTTGTTAATTGCATTGTACTGAATGGTAATGATATTCCCTCAATATATTTCACGTCCCATTTTCTGAGAAACTAAGCAGCTATGTGCTTGTTACTATGACTTAAGACAAATGTGTATCACAATAACTTGATATTTTTTCATCGATACAATTCCATTGGAATGTGACAAGTTACCATACACTGTAAAAAAACAAACAACAACTGTTGTTTTTACGGTAAAAAAAAAATGGCAGGTGTGGTTGCCAGAACTTTAATAAATATGGTAGAACTTTTTTAATATATACTGTTGATTTCACTTTTAAGAATCTATTTTATTCCATTTTTTACTGTATAAATAAAACATTTTTCCATTGAAAGAAATGCTGTTCTGCCATATAATTGACAAGAAAAAACTTTATAAATGCCCCATAAATTAAAGATTTTACAATTAAATATGACAGTATATTTTTGTTACAGATATGGTGTTTAGTACATTTAACAGTGAGAAAAAGGTTTTTTTTTTTTTACAAAAGATAAATGCAAAAATGACAGTGATGCTTGTATATATATATATATATGTATATATATTACAGTATATTTTTGCTACACAAATGGTGCCAGTGTATTTTACAGTGGAGTAATGTATTTTTCCAAAAAGGAAAAAACTGTGAGAAAAAATACTGTTTTGGCTGATATATACATTTACTGTGTTTCATTGTTACTGAAACTGAATTAACCCATTTATCATTTTACGGTATTTCACTGTTATGATTTAGCAGTTTTTCACCGTAAAAATCTACATACAATTTTTTTTACACTGTATGGAATTATTGCCGAGCCCTATTTCCTATGTTTTACACGTGTGTAGGACCTAAATTAGTTGTGTTGGCTAAGTTGTCCAGTTTGTCTTGTGCCATTTTCTCCTGATAGACTTCATGATTTCCCCTGTAAGCAGCAGCATGTCAGGCTGGTTAGGAAGGCTGTCTCTCAGGGACACAGGTCCTCCCTCTGCACAGCTTTTCAGTCTCTTTAAACAACATACTTAACCTCTGTCTGCTTCAAGGAACATCATGCATGACTGACCCTAAAAAAAGAGAAGTTCTCTTGCCAAAACTACAGAAATAGGTTGTTGATATAACCTTCCGAAATAACCGACATGATGAGATTGGTTAGATATTGGCTCTCTTTAATTAAACTCTTATGAGCTATTTTTGTTGTTATCATTATATTTGTCCATACAAATGTACCCTTAGTTATATCAGGCATTAAAATGGACAAGAAATTGAAGAAAAAGGTATAATTCTGCTGAACTGGAAACAAAATAATCCTCCAGTCTATCAAGCTTTCATAAATGATATAATGAGATATTTGCAGTTAGAAAAAATAAAATTCACCCTGAGAGGTAAAAGAAATACCTTTTACACAATATGGCAGCTATTTATGGACTATTATACCAAATATAATGCCATGAAAAAATTAACAAAAGTAAATTTTAGAAAACTTGACATCCAAGTTGTATTATTAATATTTAAATCCCTTTATTTTATTTGTAAACCTTATTTTTGTTTTGATATTTGATTTGACTCCACCTAGGTTTGTGTTTGTTTTTATTTTTGTTTTTGGTTGTTTTTATTGCTTTTATTTTTCTACTATCATTCTGCTCTTTCGTGTTGATTTCAAGCATAAATGAACATGTACCTTCTTTATTTTTGTTTATGAACGAAATAAAAAAAAAAAACAATAAAGAGAAGTTTAAGTTTGTCGGTAGTCACATTTTTTCACTTGGGCAAAACACGACAGGCTGTTTCACCCTGCTTCCAGTTTTTAAACTAAGCTAGGCTAATCACAGCCTGCCTGCTCCATTTTTCACAGACAGACATGAGTTTGATGCTTACCTTTCTCTCAGAGGAAAAAAAACTAATAAAAATGTTCCCAAATTGTTAAAATATATCTATTTTTAAGCCTTTTTGAGTCCCATGAGTGGAACATTTTCTCTTCTTTCTCTCTTGTAAAATCCTGAATGACCATTTTAATAGATTTATTAGGGTGGATAAGAGTTCTTTAAAATACAAGGCTGTTTTATTTATTTGAGGAATACAATTTATCACAACAGTATAAACTATGGGACTTTGAATAACATTATAATAGAGCTACAGATTGATACATGGACACATTTCACAAGTTATGAGGTGATTATCAATAACCATGAACTAGTCATTTACCTGTATAACTGAATGACCCGCTTGAAATCATAAAGCTGCTCAGTTCATAGCAAAGAAAGAGCCTTTCTAATCATATGTGAGATTTTTATTTGAATTTCTACATACATGTGAAGTATTTCTTGTATCAGCTTCAAATAGTTTTGTTGAAAAAAAAACCTTCTCTATTCCAGCAACGGAATCAACTTAAAGACACCACCTGTTGCCACCGAAAATTAATAACATCTTGCATAAAATAAAAAAAAACATCTGACTGCATCACCCACCAAGCCATAAATTGAAACCATAAGTGCCACCTAATGAAAAGAGCAGATATATAATCATATAATCTAAATTCAGATGCATCTCAGCGCCGTTCTCTGCAGGGCATTGAATGCAGAGTTGAGAAGAAAAAGCAGTAAGTGAATGTGGGAAACCTGCACACAGCAATCAATAGTGGTGTAATTAAAGGGCCTGGGAGTCCTTTCTATAAAGCCATTTCAAGTTGTTCTGCTCTGCTCGCCTCTCCCTCCGCGGCCTCGCAATGTAATTGCCTCGGAAATTTGTTACACTTTTGGCATTTGTTCTGAGTGGGAGAACGAGGGAGACAGAGGGAGAGAAACTGAAAGAAAGAATTGCATCTGTTCAAAAATTAAGAGCGGAGGAAACGAGACGAAGAAGCAATTCAGGCAGTTGACTTGCTGAAGTCACATTCTTCAACTATGATTTTTTTCGAAAGCATTAATTAGTTTAAAATTAATGTAACCTGGCTTTTTATTATTTAGGATCGTTTTAAAGATTAAAAGGTTGCACCACTGAAGGGAAACTAAAGCAATAGATTATTTGTGTATCAATGTAAAGGTGGACATGAGACCAACTCAAATGATATGTGAACTTTTGGTCGCTCATTATTTTCATGCTTTTGGCCTTTGTTCCAATAAGGGGAAATGTAAAGGATCTCATAAATAGGTTTGTATGATTTCTGATGAAAGCTTTTGCAGTGTTTAGCATGATTTGGAGGCAGTGGAGTAGTTACAAGGGTGACATGAGCCCAGTGAGTAACGTAAAAAATGTAAGTTGAGTGAAAAACTTGAGTATGTAAAGAACGTAAGTAATGTAAAAAAAAATGTAAGTAACGTAAAAAAAATGTAGTTACATAAAAAAACAATGATTCACAAATCGTGAGCCACACAAGTTGTATAAAAACTTAAGTTACGTGAAAAATTATAAGTTACGTGAAAAAACTTACGTAATGTGAAAAAACGTAAGTTACGTAAAAAAATGTTGGTTATGTGAAAAATCGTATGTTACGTGAAAAAACTTAACTGAAAAAACGTAACTTACGTGAAAAAACATAAGTTACCTTAACAAAACATGATTCACAAGCCGTGAGCCACACAAGTAAAAACGTAAGTTTTTGTTAAAAAAGTAAGTTACGTGAAAAAACGTAAGTTACGTGAAAAAACGTAAGTTACGTAAAAAATCTTGGTTATGTGAAAAAACTTAAGTTAGGTGAAAAAAAGTTACCTGAAAAAATTTAACTTAGCTGAAAAAACGTAAGTTTACGTTAGAAAAACGTGATTCACAAGCCGTGAGTCACACAACTTGCGTAAAAAAAGAAGTTGGGTAAAAGAAAATGTTGCTTATGTAAAAAATGTGACAAACCTGGAGCCAGGTAAGTTATGTAATAAGATGTTTACTTTTATTTGCACATGGAACACAAACCCTGTTCTCGTGGTTGAAAGTCCACCATTTGTTTGACTCATCCACCTACTACGTCAACATATATATATATATATATATATATATGTATATATATATATATATATATGTCCCATTCAACACAACTGGAAAACTGACAATGAGCCACGCCTTTGTGCTTAAGATCAGTAACTGACGTCACCATGAATGCATCAAATCTTTGTATAAAACACAAGCTTCCATTAACAATGATGTATCTAAATTGCAGCTCAGTTCATGTGAAGGGTCATTTACAGGAATCGTGGCAACTTATATAATTATCAGTGAGGTCTATCAGTGCACCATAATCAATCACAAATCAAACATATGTAGATGAGGCATCTTTGCCAATCAAAGCTTAGGCTAATGGTTGATGATGTTTCAGCACGGCAACATGAGCCACACTCCCCAGATTCTGACTTGAAGAAAGAAAAAGGGAAAAAATAACAACAACAGAAAAAACATGCACGAACATTAAGCTGGAGGAAATAGAAGAAAATGTGTGAATGTGTTTGCCTGTGCGTTAGTGTGTGAATGTGTACACAATCAGTCAGCCTTGCCAGGATAAACAGGAGCTTGCAACACGCCTTAGAGGTAGTGATGAACTAGCTTGGTAATTGTCTGGTCAACCTCCTTAGATAGAGTCTGAGCCCAAAGCCCAAGGCCTGATGTGTTCAGTGAATTAATCAATCTAAAAGCGCTGACAAGATGTGCTTTCTTTGACGCGCACACACACACACACACACACACACACACACACACGACCACAGACAACACAATTGTGTGAGCAACGGAAGTGACAAGTTAGTTACCATCTAGATCATTGGTCTCAAACTCCCGGCCCGCGGGCCAATTGCGGCCTTTGTGACGATATTTTGTGGCCCCTCACCTTGATATGAAAGTTTAATGTGAGTTTTATATGAATGGCACTTTACTGTGTTGTTTGTCCCTTTAATTACTTTTTTGGGGGGTTATTTCGTGTCTTTTTTTTGGTAATTTTGTGTCTTTTTTGGTCATTTTGTCTCTTTTTTTGGTTCTTCTAGGTCTATTTTTTTTTGTAATTTTGTGTCTTTTTTGGTCATTTTGTGTCTTTTTTAACTAATTTTGTGTCTTTTTTGGCCATTTTTGATACTGCCTCCAGTGGGGAAAACTGTAATCCGCTCCACCGTAGCATGTCCGTCTACAGTGCCAAGACAAAACTCTGCTCAGATCTGCTCACGTCGCATACGTGTTTACGTCACATACATGCTCCAGTACAGGAAAATAAACAAACATGTGGGATTATTTCCATGCGTCGGACCTTCAAGCTGCTCTAGCAGCTCTAATAAACTTACAGGAGTCTTTCCACCAAATGTTCAGGATATGTACAGATAGTATTAGTGAACAGAGAAGGATCTGGAATTACCTCTATCAAATTATGGATACACCCATTTGTCAGAGGTGAGCCAGACGGCTTTGGGCGAGACCTGGGAGATCTAGTGGATGGTGGATAACTTTGTGGAAGGAGTAGCTGATGAAAATGCGTGGCATGAAATCTTCTGCATGCCCAAAGATGCTCTTATCGCTTTAAATGATGCCGCCTGGCATGTATACAATTCTATTCTACACACTTGCGTCACCGTATGCAATAGATTTCCTCCTGAAAACGCTTGTCTAAACGTGGTACAAAAAGTGAAGACACTATGCCACTTTTGCATCTTCTGTTCAGACCGTCATCATGTAAACGTAGCCTAAAAATGGAAAACATATTCACTATATCAGCCTTTGTGGTAAAAAGGGAGTGTCCATTAAATAAGCCTCCACTTAAGACAATCAGACAAAAAAAGAGAGAAGCATATGGTGAAAAAAGGTCAGGTCAACTGAGGCCTCGGGATTGGAACCCGTGTCATCATTTAAAAAACACGCACTTCTGTGAATATGAAGAGGCAACCTGGAACAAAACCAGAAAAACGAAACACGTCCCAAACTGCACGTGTCACTCTCGGTTTTGTTTACTGCTGCTACACCTTACGACAAGAGTAGTAAGAGAAGGAAAGATCGGGGCTTGGATAAGCACCTCAGGTGTGCATGACAACTAACAGCAGTGTAAACATGGTGCCCACTCTGGAAATCAATAAAGGGACGAGACACACATGATTTGAACACAGACTGCACATCGCTCTTGGTAAATTACACCATTCAAACCCAATTTAAAATGTTCAGTGTATCCGTACCAGTGTTGTAAGAAGTATTCAGATCCCTTACTTAAGTAAAAGTGCTGATACCACATTTGAAAATTACTCCACTACAAGTAAAAGTCCTGCATTCAAAAACTTAATTAAAAGTTAAAAAGTATCAGCATCAAAATGTACTTAAAGAATTAAAAGTAAAAAAATACCTGTGCAGCTTGTTAGCCTATATATATATATATATATATATATATATATATATATATTGGATTTTCCAATTTATTATTTGACTATCATAATTGATGCATTTATGTAATGTCAAGGTAGAGGTAATTTAGATTAGATTAGATTAGATTAGATTCAATTTTATTGTCATTGCACATGTCACAAGTACAAAGCAACAAAATGCAGATAGCGTCTAACCAGAAGTGCTTAAGCAGTAAATAAGAGAATCATATTGCAATATATACAGGAATGAATTGGATAAAATGCAGTATATATAGGTATAGATTATATAATAAATAAAAAACGAATAAATAAATGCAGATCTAACTGTACATTAGTGCAAGTAGATATATTTAACTACTTAGTATGTGCTTTAATTTACAATAATAATTTTAAATTGATAAATAAATGTATAATACTTACATAAAAGGGACAGGCCAGGCAATTCCTCAAAAAACGTACGAAAAAACCCCTGAATAAAGTGATATAATATGTCACCGTCCAAAAGGTGAAAAATACTGTGATAATAATTTTAGTTCATATTGCCCACCGCTAAGCAGGCCCATATGTTACATTCAATAACATTCAAATCTGGTGACTCAGTTTGAATAGATATTTCCAGGAAAATACAGTAATTTAGTCACCTTTTCAAGGTATGAATGGGGCTACTTTTGCAGCCGACCTTTTTGCAAATGAACATGAAGAGCTGTGTAACTGTATTATAGTTATGCCTTAACGTACAAACGCGTCTCTGAAGAAATGCATGTACAGTACATTGTAAGTAAATGTTCCAGCAAAAATTGACTCCAGCTGGTTTCTAGCTATACACATAAGCTACAATTTAAAAAAAACTTTAGCAGATGGATGCTATTTTTGGTAAGGTGCTGTAACTGAAAGTTCTCTTTCGGTATCTAATTGGTGGTTAGTCAATGCTAGACTGTGTTGTTAGCGGTGGTTATTCATGCATTTGCAGAGGTCGTTATCAGCCACATGGATTCTTGAATTTTGGTGTATGACTAGATGAGCGTGCCAGCAAAAACACATTTTGTGTGAAAATTAAAGTATGCAAGATTGCAATATGGGTGCTTGTGTGTTGCACAGAAAAATCAGATAATACAAAATTTAAATATGCACACAGGTAAACACACACACACACACACACTTGCAGTGCTGAGAGCTTGAGGTTGACCGCGTCATCTCGTTAAGGTCTGCCGGTCTCCATGGGACTCTGAGCAATTAACCAATGGCCAGCCAATACAGCCAACCTTAATTGAATGGGAATTAAAGAGGAAAATAAGAAGAAAAGGAATTAAATAGAGAAAAAAAAGTTAAAGGAGGCAGACAGATGGAAACTAATGATAGTTGGATCCCAAGAGTGGTCAGAGGTGCAGCCAATCGATTGGAGACAGATTACATCTCTCTCGCTCTCTCTCCCTTTGTTTTCCCTTTTGTCTCTTTCCCTTTCTCCCACCCATTCCCTCCCTCTCTCCAACTCATTTGATGTAATGGAAACACTTCAAAAAGAAGCCTACCTAGCAGAACCATTGGATGTACATTAAGCCCAGTCTGCACAGATGCCTGTCTTCAGAGAGTGGGGACAAACACAACACAGACACACACACACACACACACACACACACACAGACACGCACACACACAGACACACACACACACCAAATCAACAGTACATCTGCCAGAGCTGAACCACCTTCTGACACACTTAAAAAGACCATGTGAAACATGAAAGATATCCACTGACAGATTACTGCTAAAACCAGCATTCAGACCTCAGAAAATCCCCCCAAAACAGGAAAAAGACAGGAAAATATCAGACAGTAATATTACACTCAAGATTCTACAAACCTACAAATGGCCAAAAAGTGTCAATAAACGACACTCAAAAAAAAATTGGACACCAAAAAACCTTAAAATCCAATACCACTGAAATTTTCTGAAATGGCACTTACAGCTTAAAGCTCGTAACTGAAAAAAAAAAATCAAGAGTGTTGCACAAATGCAGAATCTGTACCCCTGCACTGAAGGATCAATTGTACTCGTCTTTGGCCACTGGTTTTGGGGGGTGCCTCATTGATTTTGTGTGTGACTCACCCAGGCAGCATGGGTGCATAACAGTGACAACCCGTGTGTGTGTGACTGTTATCTGTGCAACATGGGAAACAGCAGAAAGCAGTGTTCCAGCCACTGACCAGCTGCTTGGATTTATTGGGGAATAAATGGAAATGAACAGACCGTGCACACATACAATGGGGAAACATGGCGGCAACAAGAGATGATGACTCCCTCGCATGGCCCCCAAAAAACTGCTAGAGTTGGATGGAGGGAGGGGGTTGAGTGAGTGGAGGCTCGAGGGAAAGACAGGACTCAGAATGAGGGAGTGAAGCCTCAGAAGGTGGCAGTGTGGTAGAGTGCTGCGGTTATGATGCTGAGATAAGAGGGGATTTATGCTCTCGGAAGCGCAAATTACCTCTTAATACTGCATCCATCTCATCTCTCTCTTATACATATGTACGTATCTATCTAACCACACACACCAGCACACACAAGGTTACTGTGCCCTGTACCTCAAGAGGTGCAGCCTCTTCTGGGATCAGGCAAAATCTGCAAGATTTCGCCGAACATTGCATTATGGAAATGACATGGATGAAGAGTGGAGACACAGCTGTGAGACATGTTTAAAGGCTCCACAACGACTTAGAATTCAGACCCAGGAGTTAGCTGGTGATGCCAGTATTAGACAGTTGGAAAATAGTTGTGGTCGTGTCTGCAGGCGACTTTTGTTTAAGATTCCTGGCAAGCGACCTCCCTGGATCATGCCAATAATGGCTGCTGTCTCTCAGATGCAAAGGGGAAGTTGTGTGAAGTTTTATGGTTGAAATATTCACCCAACTTCACCCCAGTAGGTTTAGTTGCCCAAGCTAGCTTTGCAAAGCCTCATGTGTATCAGTGCACCATAAGCAATCACAAATAAAACACTAGTAGTTGTAGATGTTGTAGAAGTGGCTAATGGTTTATGGTGTGTCAATGTAACCAATGTATAAATGAGATGGTTTATATTTCACCAAAAGGCCATTATTTCACGTGAGACTGACGTTTATTGCAAATATGGTGAGTTTTTGAATATGATTCCAAATTACGAATCATTTTTCGGAAAGACAGACCAACAACAATAGGGGCCTCGCACTGTTAGTGCTCGTACCCTAATAATGGATACTCTCATATGTTCATCTAGCACCACTATCAGTAGTGATGTGCCAAAGAAGCCTCATGAAGCATTTTCTTTATTTTCTGAGCCCACTAGATGGTGCTCTTAGTTTAAAGAGGCTCAAGCAATAGTAATTAATTGTTCTTTCAGTCCTTTGTTGAACATAGAGCGCCATCTAGTGGGCTCAGAAAATAAAGAAAATGCTTCATGAGGCTTCAATGGCACATCACTAGTGTTTTCAGCCCTTTCTTGAACAAAATGCGTCATCTAGTGGGCTCCATAAATAAAGCAAATGCTTCACAAAGCTTCGTTGTCCCTTCACTACGGCTAAACATCAGTGTTGTAGCACAATTGAGCTAGCTAGAACCTAGCCTGAATGCACACTCTACGTCTTGTTTGCATACATACATGTGTCGAAACCAAACATGGTCAACATGGTCTACGCTCACTAAATATTGTCCAGATGCTGGTACCAAGAGTGAGAACTGAATTAGGTAAGAAAGCTTTTAGCCCCTTTATCATGGAACAATCAGCAAAAAGATTTGAAATTGTCTGAGTTGATCACAATTGGTGAATTTAAATAGATTCTAAGGATGAAGAAATAATTTCCCTTGGTCAGTGTGACTGCTCCGTATGAGTCTCTACTTGAGGCTCTTTCACTGATGTTGTGATGGCTGTATTTGTATTTAATTGTTTATGTTAACTGTGTTTTAAATGTTGCAACTTGTCACTTTTTATGCTGCCGTATTGGCCAGGTCTCTCTTGTAAAAGAGATTTTTTAATCTCAACGAGACTTTTTACCTGGTTAAATAAAGGATATATATATATATATATATATATATATACGTTTTTTCAGTGTTGCACAAGTCCCTCCATTGTATTGGTTTGGTGGCAGAAATCTCACAGCTGCATATCTTTAAAAAAAACAACTGAGAGGACAAAACTTTTACCATCAACGTGTGAAGAAACCACTACAGGTATTGACAAAATGTGATTTTTAAAAATGTGCTTGAACCAGACATTTAGGGCATTTCTGTTCCTTCAGCACCTATTTCACCTTCTTCATCACAATCTTCTGTTCTCCTGTCTGGCTTCTTTCTGCCTCCTCTTTTTCTATATTTACACTCAGCACCCTCCCGTTTGAATGATGGAAAAATATTCCTCCTGCCCTCTTATCATCTGTTCATCTCTTTTCGGCAAAGGAAATTAAACTCTCTGTGTATATATTTCTTATTCTTTCAGCCTTTTTCAGCCTTAATTTGTATGTGGCTTTCCTCAAAAGGAGACAAGCCTTCCTTTCAGTGTGAGAGAAATGACTTTTCTGGTAAAGACACTGCTGCACATCTTTTGTAAAAGTGCCTTCACACAGTGTCATTTTTTCTAAACCATGATGGCCATTTCTGCCCTGAGGGTCTGTAATGTCCTGCCCTAATTCCCCCATATTTTAGTTTCTTTCTTTGCCTTCAAGGAGGAATGTGGAAACCCCAATGATAAAAAAAGCATCTCTTTTATTTAATCCCTCCATCTATCTATTCATTCTCCTTTTGTGTGAAGGCAGGGCTCGTGGCTCCTACAGTAAGAGCTTCTCTCACCTCATTCACAATAGGTTAATTAACAACTGCATCTCATTTATGATGACCTGGCCATGAAGCGCACCTAAGAGACAAGTCACATTTCAAGGCAATCAAAACTGTACTGCAATAAAAATAGTTCAAGTAATTAAACAGCACAAAATAACAAGAGCAAGGACGACATACAACTACAATAAAAGAGAGAATGTAATAAACGTGGGGTTAGAGAGCAGGTCTATTTATAGAGTTCCTATGAATGCTAATCTTTTTAGGGCCTTTTCTTTTAGATTGCACTGTGTTCAGAGAGACTTGAAATAATGGAGTGAGAGTAACATTGTACACGAGTCAGTGACCAGCCTGCTGGGTGACAGCCACAACTGCCTATAACATATAGACTAAATGATATCTCTGCATGCTTCTTTACCTTTATTCTTCTTGCTCGTCTTTATCCGCACTGAGGGTCAAACCACATGGGCTGTTAGAGCTCAATAACAAAACACTCTAGATTTAGGTTGAAGAGCATTTATTTTGTGGCTTGGAAAAGTGGAGTAGGCTCTTAAATGGTAAATGGCTTTTCTAGTCATAGAGACCACTCAAGATGCTTGGGATTAAGTGTCTTGCCTAAGGGGATGACAACAGCAACCTTCCAATCACTGGGTGAGACATCAAGAGACATCACGAAAGGAAGTCCAGGATGATGATATCACCATTTTATATACATAGCGTATTTCCTCAATTTAAAGCCGGGCCCCTATTAACCCATTAAGGCCTAAAACGCCTAGAAAAACATGCCTGGAAAACCTCTGGCAATTTTGAAAGAACCCCCTAAAACCTGAAGTTTTTCTGGAAATTCAACAGAAGATTTTTCAGCCTCTGTAGCAGATAGAAATGAAATTCAAAAAGTATTTGAGAGCTTATACCCGTGGCTTCCATGAGAAGTTGAGTTTATTTGTCCAAACCTTCAATAAAGTTTTTTAAAAAATCAACAAACTCAGCAAATGTTACATTTGACTGAATAAAAATCCTATGCATAATACTCATACATGCCCATTAGCAAGATGCAAACATGATATGACCATTGGAAGAAATAGACATAGTTCTCATTACCCTACTGTAATAAAAAAATATATATATCATAATAATAATAATAATAATAATAATTAATAATACATTTTATATATTGCACATTTCAGGGTACTCAACGACGCATAAAGTAATGTAAGACATAAACAGTCATGATTTCTTATATCATCACCACAATGAAATATTATTATTAATATTAATATATTATTAATAATATTATTATTATCTCCACATGGCCACAAATCTGTCTGTTCTACTGTGAAAATATGTCATCTAAAAACATATTCCTCATCCATAAATGCCGGTCGATTGGTTCCGAGGGTTCAAAGTCCAGATCAGCAATTAAATCATCGGCACTGTTTTCATCAAGATCGCTTCCATCACTTACTGCTGAGCTCCTCCGCTATAGTCGTCTTACGCCATGATTTAAAGTTCTGGAAAAGTCCGATGTTGCATTGCGACACTCCCGCATGTATTCTGATCATGATTCTGATGCATTTCATTGGCCAAGAGACCGAAAATAGGTGGAAAAAAATACAAATACTACAAAATGACATATCCGCTGTCCCGGCCTTAATGATAGAGTGACGCAACAGTGCTCCCGGTTTCAATGGTAGAAATGCGGTAATGCTTTCCCGGCGTAAATGGGTTAATGACCGGCCTCATTTAGTAACCGGGTGTAAAAACAGTTTTTAGTAAATAAAAGCCGGCCTCTTTTATAAGCCCGGTTTCTTACCGGTGTTATGTCAAAGTCTGTTCCCCTGTCGATATGTGTCCCCCTTACCTTAACCTGCACCAACCTGACCCCTGACCCCAACCAGTCCTCCTTTAAGTTGTTAACATGATCCCAAGTTTACCTGAACCCCAAACAGTTCTCTCTACAAAGCCTAACCTTAAACTTAAATCCTAACTCCAACTGCGGAGGTGATGCTACGGAGAACTCCATTCAGGAAACATCATTTAACGGTAACAGATTACTACACAACACCTGTATTTAGAAGTTTTGCCACACGAGTTAGTACTGTAGGTAATTATCGTTGTTTCTCCCGCTGTCCTAGTCATTCTCTGTAAAGTCGAGCCGTTTACGCACGTTCTTCTGTCCTTTTTAGTAGTTTAGACATTTTAAATCCTGCTTAAAATGAACATTCAGCGTGCTGTTCATTGTTTGTTTACATCCGAGTACTTCCAATATGGCCGACATCCGGGTAACTGGCTACAATGCGCTGTGTAAAACACTCTAAAAAGTGCCGATCAGAGCTGCTCTGATTTTCTTTTGTTAATAAAAGCCTCCTTCAAATAATAGCCTGCCCCTATTATTAGCCAGGTCCCAAACTGATTTTTTATTAATAGATTGTCGTTTCTAGATTTTTATCTAGCTTTTTTATTATTATTTTTTTTAACTTTCTATTGTTATTATTGACTTTTACTTTTTTATTTATATTTTTTTATTTATATATATATATTTTTATTTTATTTTATCTCATCTTACTTTATTTTTTATCTAGTTAATTTCTAAGCTGCCTCCAGTGTTTCCTCACTGCTCCATGTCGAGATGGAGCTTCCTCAGTTTGTGCTTTGTTTTTAATAGGATGGGTGGGATGGAGGGAGTTTGCTTGTTTCTATGTTTTGTTATTTTTTAAATTATTATCATTGTTATTTTCTCCTTTTTTATGTAAAGCGCTTTGTGTTGCATCTCTCTTGCATGAAAAGTGCTATACAAATAAAGTCTGATTGATTGATGATTCATCAAATAACTGGGAAGGGGTTTATCCAATCATTTTTCTAACCTTCCAAAACAACAGACAATCTCACATTCTAATTCAGCCCACTTCAAACAGTGACTGGCCATGTGTACAAAGGTGAGAAAGAGGGCAGGCTTTGTATGCAAAAACACAGTGCATTTATACATAGTGGTCAAATGATATGATGTCATAAGACTCAGCTCCGGATGAGGTCAACCATTGATCAAGAAGTAATGTTAAAAAGGCTAAAACAGACCTCAAAGCAGTAAATCAGTCTAACCTTTGTGTCTACTGAGCACTTACTCATCCCTCCTTCCATATTTTTGCTTGAAGGATCTCTCTTTTTTAACCCTCTGGAGTCTGGGGCTATTTTGTCCGTTTTTGAATCCTTTTCATTCTGCCTGTATATAACACTTGAAACAATGTTTACCACGTCTTGTCGGTATTTTTTTTTTAATCAGCACAACCTCACCTTTATGACCTGATAATTATTTTTTCACTTTGACTTACTGCATCAACATTTTGAACCCAAAGAAACACAACAAAATGTTGCAAATGTGGACACAAGTTGCACATAAGAGGTAAAATTAAGAAAACATCTAGTTCTATATTTTTATACTAAATATATTTGACCTTATCTCCGGTTTTACTTGGCCTATTATCATCAAATAAAAACTGGCACTGAGTTTTAAGCCAGTATTTTAGAGGGAAGTTGATGGCAGGGAGACACACTGCTTCGTTTTTACGCCATGACATCATGAAGAAGTCTTATGATTTGATAATGTTGCCGTGATTGGTGACTCTAGAGGGTTAAGGGAACCATTGACCCCATAGAAAACGAATGGCTTCCCTTAGTGAGCGATTAACCCCTAATGGAACATGGTCTCACAGGAATCTGTGAAATAGCCACGGATTCGCTCAACTCAAAATCTGTGGAATAGCCACAGAATTACTCAAATTTCCGTGAAACTGACACGGATTTCGCTACAATGCAAGTTAATGACAATGTCATATCCCGTGGCTATTCGTGGTCCAAGTCACATGACTTTCAAGGTCCCGGTGATCAGAACAAAAAACATGGCGGACAGTTCTCTCATTTTTTGTGAAAAAAAAAATCAATATTTTGACTTAGTTTCTGCATAAAAATGGATTTTGATCACATTTCTAGCGAGAAATATATGTTTTTTTTCCTAAATATTCACTCAGTGAATGTAGATAATCACTTTGTATGTTGGAATAGCCACGGGATATGACTGTCATTAACTTGCATTGTAGCGAAATCCGTGTCAGTTTCATGGAAATTTGAGTGATTCCGTGGCTATTCCACGGATTTTGAGTTAAGCAAATCCGTGGCTATTTCACAGATTCCTGTGAGACCATGTTGCCCTAATGTCCATGTTATATCTGGACTGCAACTCCATTTGGTGCACCAGCGTCCTCCTGGACCCGCAGCGTGCTCTTTGTATGCCTCGTTTATTTTTGTCAATGTGGTTCACATCTCTGAAGTGTGGGATCGATTTGTGAATGTACCTGTATATCACAGGAACAAGTGGGTGTCGATAAGCTTTATTTTTTGCAGTGAGAAGGAGTTCTGTCTTAAGGGCAATATTGGCTCGTGTTAAGTTTCTGGGTGAAATAAAAGTTACAGAGTAAGAGAGATAATAAAGAGAGAGAGAGAGAAAAAGGACAAAGAAAGTGAAGTTGCTTTAAAAACATGTTTTTTTCCCCCCCTGAAACACTTCCAGGTAACATTATAGCCGCAGTGCCTCAGTGGAGATGAGGCAGTCAGGTCACATCTGTGACTCATCCAAGCTGTGTATGCTGGATATTCCAGGTTATGAACTCACTGAGTCACCATACACTGTGACTGATATGCTAGCAGAGTGGGCGGTGGTGAAGGTGATCCATTTAGATAGAGCAGAAGGATAAGATTTTTTTTTTAAAAAACAGCAAAAACAGACATATAGGTGAAGCCTACAATTTAAACTTTGTTTCTGTTAACAATTGTTACTTTTGTTGGTTTATATTCTTTTTTGAGTCTTTTATGCATTGCTCTCACCTCCATATCCAAGAATATAATAATTGTATATTAATAAAACATACAACAATGTGCCTTGAAAAAAAGATTGCTATAAATCAGGGGTCTCAAACTCAAACTACCTGGTGGCCACTGGAGGCAGTATCAAAATGACCAAAAAAAGACACAAAATTATGAAGAAAAAAAAGACACAAAAAAATAAAAAAGACACAAAATGACTGAAAAAACACTAAATTACATAAAAGACATACAATTACAAAAAAAGACAAAATGGCAAAAAAAATAAACAGAATTACCAAAAAGACACAAAACTATTAAAAATGTCAAAATGACCCAAATTAGACACAAAATGACAGAAAAAAAGGACAAAGAATTACCAAAAAAGACATACAATTACTAAAAAAAGAGAAAAAATTACCAAAAAGACACAGAATTACCTAAAAAGACACACAATTATAAAAAAAGACACAAAATTACCAAAAAAAGGACACAGAATTACCAAAAGACACACAATTATTAAAAATTAGACACAAAATTATTAAAAAAAGACACAAAATCGCCAAAAAGCGTAATTAAAGGGACCTTCCACACACAATACGGTAAAGTGCCATTCATATAAAACTCACATTAAACTTTCATATCAAGGTGGGGGCCACAAAATATCATAACTGTTTTTATTTCTACTAAAGGTTGTTTATCTGAATTATGGCTGCAACTAACAATGTCTTTATCGATTGATCTGCAGATAATTTCCTTGATTAACCAATTATTTGTTTTTTAAATAACAATAAAAGTGTCTTTTAAAATGTCAAGTCCAAGGTGAGATTTTCAAATGTCCGATAGACAGTCCATAGAAATTCAATTCGCAAAGTATTCTTCCAGGAAAAAAAGACTGCAAAGATCAATCAAATGTTTAAAAAAAAAGTTGATTATTTCTCTGTCAATCGTTTAATCGACTTATCATTTAAACTCTAGTGTGAATCAAAGATAAGAGGAGAATCTTTAGTGTAATTATAGACACAACAGTGACATGCCCTGGTACTGCACTCAACATGATTGAAAGGGATCCCTGCTAAGCTTGTAATTGGATTTCAGCAGGGCATCTGTAGGACAGATGATAATATAATCAAGACTGCTATCACGCCTAACATTTGCAAATGGATGTTTTATTTTTCTAGAATTAACTGTACATACTGTCAAAAATAGACACAAATAAATTCAGTCTTCTGTCCAGAATGTGGCGGCAACACTTAAAAAAAAAGTCAAGATATTCTTTCCCTCAGCTGTGTCCTCCATTTCTTCTCAGGGGATCCTGGGGCTTTGGGTTTAATATGTACAGATATGTATGCATATCTCCTCCCAGTTGGACATCCCTAGAATTAAATCCACAGGGAAGCATCCTGGGGATATCCTAACCAGACGCCTGAAAGACCTCATCTGGCTGCCAGCGGTTTTTACTCCAAACTCCTGTTGGGAAATATGAGCTCCTCAAGCCTTAAGGTGAGTCCAGACACACAGTGATGGGAGTGAAGTTTCAGTTTTTTGAACTCACAATACAAAGTACCCGAAACTCATGACTGTAAGGGAAGGAAATTTAGACCGGCTGGGAAATTAAGAGCATTGCCTTTAGGCTGTTTCTTTTTCATCACAATAGCCCCATATAGCACTTGTATCACTGCAAATGCAGCACAAGTCTTCCTTGTTAGTCTTATATATAAATATATGGTAACACTTTACAATAACCATCATTTATCAATGGTAAACAGATAGTTTATTCATGTTTTATCATCATTTATAAACCGTATATAGGCCATTTAGATACATACATAATTGTATTTAGTTTTACTAACTAAATAATTCAGGAATTATTAGATAGATGGTATATTAATGTCAGTTTATAGTTAATTTACCATTAACAAACAATTACATTATAATTAATACTTTATTAATGGTTTTAGTTGCATTCATTATAACATTTTTAACACCATATTAAGTATGTTAATGCTTTTGAAATGATTCATATACCTTTAAGAAACTGGTTGAAAACATTTAAAGATTAAATATGTATAGCACTTTGTAAATGGTTAATAATTGGTTTATAAACCATCTATAAACATTACTTAGTTGTTATTGTAAAGTGTTAGCAATTATATAAAATGCTGCTCAATCTTGCCCAACACTTGCACACTTACCTACGCCAATATTAATTAAATTTGGACTCCCTTGCTATCAGAAGTAAGATAAAAAATGAAAAGATAAAAAATAATCTCTGGAAAATATGCACCGTACTGTGTCTGTGGTGGAGCGACATGCCTGTTATAAGCACAAGTGATGAGTGGTGGAAGAAGTATTCAGATCCTTTACTTAAGTAAAAGTACTAATACCACACTGTGAAATTACTCCACTACAAGTAAGTCCTGTATTCAAAAAATACTTAAATTACTAAAAGTACAAAAGTATCAGCATCAAAATGTACTTTTTTTTAAGTAATTTAGTTTTTTCTGTCATTTTGTGTCATTTTTTGGTCATTTTATGTTTTTTTTAAAGTAATTTAGTTTTTTTCTGTCATTTTGTGTCTTTTTTTTGTAATTTTGTGTCTTTTTTTGGCCATTTTGATACTGCCTCCAGTGGCCACCAGGTAATTTGAGTTTGAGACCCCTGATTTAGAGTCTGAACTAAATTCTCTACTTGCTGTACAATACTAGCAAAAATACAATACATGGGGCTTTAGCTACAGAAGAACATGTAAACATTTTATTATTATGATTTTTCAAGAATTTAAAGTTAAAGTTAATTTGTTTTTCTGTTTTTTAGATTTTGGAGAAATATGTGACACAAGTGAGACAATTGATGATTTTGTGGAGGAATTTCATGTGTAAGTCACACATTCTATTTGATTTGGTTATACCACAGTTAAATTATGTGGTTGCATGTAATATTGGCTGACATACACATATTATATTTTGTATATTTACCTGTGTTGGGAGGCATTGCTAGAGGAACACAGGAGTCCCCCTGCCCTGTTGATGGAGAGGACAGCAATGTCTTTGCCAGGAGAGCAGAGATGGGCTGAACCAACAGAGATGTCAAACTTCCTCCAGTTTCTCTTGACACCTCAGCTAGGGAGGAATAACAAACATAACAGAAGAGGATCAGACAAAAAATAGAGGTGAAAACCAGAATGAAAGCAGCAGACTTGGAAAAAGGAGACAGCATACTTCTGTAAGACAGTTTTGTCCTGACTTTGGTCCTGGTTTAATTTGAGTTAATATATGGAAGGTAAGGTAATATATGGAATTCCTCAAGGCTCTGTGTTGGGTCCCATTCTGTTTCCTATGCTACATGCAAAAAGTAACTCATTCAGCAATCAAAGTGTCTCTTCCATTGTTATGATAGCCAATTGTATGCACCTGTGCAACATTCTTAATACAATAAATGTTTTTTTTTCTTTTTCTGAACGATATACGTACAATCTCAGTAACTTAACTGTACTGTATTAAGCCTCATTTATGGTCCCTTTAAATACGAAAATTCATACATTCATTGTTCAGAGTCAAACGTTTCTGACATCAACAATAATGGTGATGGTGGAGGAGGCAAAACAGAGGAAGTGCTGTAATTAGTGGTGGTCTGTGACATGCGGACTAAGGATTTTTCTTCTTCCTCAAAAAGTTCAGCCAACTTAACTTTTATTTTCTCTGTCATGCTCTATGGTCTTGTCTTGCTTAAACCTCTGAAGTCCAGGAGATTTTGGTTCAAATTTGTCAACTTCCTATGCATTCCTTTCTGTCTCTGTTTAGCATCTTTCAGTCTCTCCTTACATCACATGCATATAATATAAAGTATAAAGCTGCCTAAAATACCAAAAATACAAAGAAAAAGACACAGGTGTCTATGGAAATGTACCTTCTTTTTTTTCACCATTTATACACACAAAAAATGCAGAAAATAATAAATAAAAAAACTACAAAACAGTCTATTTGCATGTAAATTAAAAATGATAGTAGTTTTCATTGTAGAAAGAAAATTCACATTCTAAAAATGGTCTAGAAACATAAATGGCACACTGTGAAAGCTCCTACGATTGAACTTTAAACTGGCTTTCTCAGCTTGTCTACATATCATATATAAATAAAGTTATTACTGTAAACAAAACATGTTTATTTTCAATAAATAGATGGACTCCAGAGGGTTAAACAGTTCTCCACTGCCCCTATGATTTCTGGTGGCACTGCACTTTTTCCTCCATGTCCTTTACCTTTCAGGAAACAGGCAGAAGTACAAATAGCTCAGTCCCTATCCATATCAAACTTTGAGCCCAAATGAGCCCCAAGAAAAGGTTGTTTGTTCCTACCCTCTAATATGACCCACAGGAGAGTTTCCTGAACTAGTGCCCCTACTGGAGGCAAATAATCAGTATGGCCCATAGACTGTATATAAATAATGGACGTAGTCACCGTGACGTCACCCATTGGTTTGTGGACTGCCCGTTGGAAGCCTTGAGTTCAGCGTTACACTCGTCGCCATCTTGCGTCACCATCATGTTTCCGATACGCAGAGCAGACCATAATTGGACTGTGGCGGAGCGCGAGGGATCTGACGACACTGACTACAGCCTCTCTACACCGGCAACCCGACTGAGAGAAGCCGCTGTTAATTCATGTTAGCATTAACTGGGATGTTAATTTTGGCTAGCAAAAAAACAAAAACAAAATGTATCTTTCTTACCTCAGAAAACTGAGCAGCGACTCCTTGGAGTGTCTGTTAGTCCAACCAAACACTGAACAAGACATTTTACTGAACAAAACGTTCAAATAAACTGTCATTAAGTGAAAATATAGTATGAAAGGGTCAAAGTTATGAGACCAAACCGCTAAACGTCCTCTTTTCTATCTATATAACGTTATATATAACTTTATTGACAAGTTGCCGTGGATACGCTCTGCTTCTCTCCTGGTGACGGCTCGCCTTGTCAGTGACCTGTCAATCAAAGCTAGAAACGCCCCAAATCATATGATTCTTTATCTTCTATTTTCTTCTAAATGGGACCATTATTAGAACTATTGACATCAAATTGTCTTGAAGAAGATTTTTTACTAGCGATTGAGACCATAATGTTGTCCCTGAAAAATTTTTCTGAGGTAATAAATCAAGTGAGAAGTTTTCAAATTTAGCACTGAAATGAATGGGCAGATTTCTTTTGCAGCCAAACTTAGCACCCCCTACTGGAATTTTCGGTGAATTGCAGGCTTTATGCACTTCCTGGTGGCTTCCATGCTCAGGCACGGAGATTGCCGCCTGGTATGGCCTCATACCTTAATACAGTAGTCGCAGTTTTAAATATGTGATTAAAATGGTGAAATGGTCACAGGTCACCATGTAGTAGTAGTTCAAGTTTACGCACCAAAACTACTTGGTTAGGTTGAGAGAAAGATAGGGGTTTGGGTTAGAGGTAGATTTGCTAGATGACACTTCCTTACACAAGTACAGTACAGGCCAAAAGTTTGGACAGACCTTCTCATTCAATGCGTTTCCTTTATTTTCATGACTATTTACATTGTAGATTCATCAAAACTATTAATGAACACATGTGGAATTATGTAGGCTACTTAACAAAAAAGTGTGAAATAACTGAAAACATGTCTTATATTCTAGTAAGCAAAGGGTGGTTACTTTGAGGAATCTAAAATACAAGACATGTTTTCAGTTATTTCACACTTTTTTGTTAAGTACATAATTCCATATCTGTTCATTCATAGTTTTGATGCCTTCAGTGAGAATCTACAATGTAAATAGTCATGAAAATAAAGAAAAAGCATTGAATAAGAAGGTGTGTGTCCAAACTTTTGGCCTGTACTGTACATGATGTAGTTTTGTATTAAATGTGATGTAGTTATGTTTAACTAACTCAACAGTAATTTCGACACAAACTTCAGTCTCCTGGGTCAAAGTTGTGAGTTTGTTTGACAAATATATCCTTTATGCTAACAGTGATAATAGTAACGCTAACTATGATAACAGTAAGGGAACTGTAGCATTAACAGTAGAATGCTGGCAACCCTGCTGCCATTATTTTACTGTTAATTTACAATAGTTAGGCCAACAAAGTGTTTTTCCCAGTAAGTCAAGTAAGAATGCACACAATTGAAAAAGTGTATCTGCCAACACATACGCCGATGCCCCGATCAGTTCATGAGGAAAAGTCGCATGTACATCAACACCCAACATGAAGCCTTAAATAGAAGTGTTGAGTTGGTTTGTCTGCTAAATGTGTTGCATACCAAGCTGTACATTAACAACATAGAGCAGAGCAGCCAGCGGGTGATTGCTGGTACCATTTTTTTTCTCCGTGGCATTGTTATCTCGTCTACAATTAATGACACAATAAACCTTGATCTCTTTAACAAATCAATGCTTTGTTTAAGGTGATGCTTCCTTCCACCAGCAAATGTTTTCCTCTCCATTTCAGAGATATACGCCTCCCTCGCTGCTCGTCATCACCTCTTGTCGGATCGTGACCCTGTGATGGATACAGTATTTTACCTCACGGCAAAAAAGCACAAAATGTGCAACACTCAGTTCAGAATAGAAGCCTAGCGCCACATCATGCTGCTGCTGTTTGTAGCACAGTGTAAATACACAGCGCTCACATTGCAAAGACTTAAAGAAAATTCACGAGCCTCAGGAAAAATGCTTTGGTGGACACAGGGTCTTAAAAAATGTGCATAATGACAACAGAAATAAATGAGAATAATTTGTTCAGTCATATTGCTATCTATGTGTGGCTGTTTAATAGCAGCCTGGTGCCATTTGCATGAGATTTAATCAAGGTTCAAAGGGTTCAAAGTCACTTCACTTGTACAGCACAGTTATCCGGCACAGCAATAAAAATCAGTACTGAAAGGAGCATTTTATGCATGTCTGCAAGAGCACATACATAGATAAAACATAGTGTACAGAAGAGACCAATTACTTTCCTCTTCCACAAGCCTTACTCATTAGGTTTTAAGAGTAAATCTAACTGTTTTATTCAAATGGGTAATTGAAGGAAGAGTGAATGGCTCTTGAGAGATCTCAGATGAGAGCAGCCTCATCATCATATCATGCTTGAAGAAAGCACTCTAGAGCTTCATACATACACATGGAATGACACACACACACACACACACACATACACACACACACACTAGTGCAGAGTCTCATGCATTTGGAAAGGATTTGATACATATCTTACTTTTTTTCAGCATCTTCTTATCTAGTATGGTCCAAACTGTCCACTAGCAAAACTAGTGATAAGAGCTGTTTCCACTACCGGGCAATACCAGGAATGAGGCGGGTCTCACTCGTTGAAACGGCCCTATTTTGAATACGAGCAGTCTGGGGCATGCTTTTGTATGGACTTTTTCCGTCCCTGTGGAAGAGCAGGGTCTTTTTTCAGCCCGGCTACTGATTGGATAGATCGCTAAGCGGGATGTGACATAGTACTCGACAACAACACTTGCCATTTTGTAAAACACGCCGAAGCAGTGTTCCCAACTTAGCGACTTTGTTGCTAAATTTAGCGACTATTCCCTTATCGACTTTTTTCAAGAAAGCGGCTGGAGACATTCCAGCGACTCCTTTTTAATCTTCTTAACAAGGCCGGCTCATTAAGAAGAGCCGCCGTTAGTGGCAGTTAGCTCTGTAGCAGTACAGTGTGTATGTTCTAACAGGCTAACAGTTAGCTCTGTAGCAGTACAGTGTGTATGTGCTAACAGGCTAACAGTTAGCTCTGTAGCAGTACAGTGTGTATGTGCTAACAGGCTAACAGTTAGCTCTGTAGCAGTACAGCGTGTATGTGCTGCTGCTGCAGGAGGTGTTTACTTAGCGATCTCTGTTTGTTTACAAAAAGCACCGGACACTCTGTGCACAGTTAGTGATGCCGGTTAATTCACAATCACTATGTTTATGATCAGCGGAGACGCTGTGCATAATTAGGCATGCTGCTTTCAGCTGCTGATGTTGTGCACAGTTAGCGACTGCGAAAACCATACATCATCTCCGGAGTCTCTAAATCCCTCTGGGGGCTAACTTGTAATGGAGACACGCAGAGTGAGCGGAATTTTGAGAGGGTGTGGCCTGAGACATTCCCGGTGGCCACTTTTTCCCCTAAAGGAAACACAGCTAATGTGGAGAAGGGGACCATACAATGAAGCACTGCTTTGTCTGCCCCCTACTACCCAACCAGTGCAGCTCAAAGAATCTAACAGTGTTCAATAAAAATGTAAAGGACTGTGTAAAGAAATGGGAAACTGTAATTTGACCAACCAGCTTCAAAGACACGAAAAGAAGAAGAAGCTTAGAAGGCAGGTGACAGTTAGCTAGATACCAAGCTTGGAGAGCTAAATGACGGGGTCATCCCTATGTTCCCCTTTTTTTTAGAAAAAAGGTCCTAACTTCCCTGTTTTTCCCAAAAAAGGTTCTATGGTCCCCTGTAGCAATACATACCTGGGAGCATAGGACCCTTCTTCTGGAAAGGTCAAAACGTTTGACAGATTAACTACTGAATACTGAAATGATCAATGTTCAACAATGCAAGGCATCAAGCTGACTGATTATGAGGCTAAAGCCTGTTCGATAGGACTTACTAGTTAACTAGAAAGGCTCAATATGTTTACCAGACTAACTACTGAAAGCCTAACTGATCTATAGTTAACTAGTCAAGGCCTCAAGTTAACCCCTGTTTGATTGGTAGGTAACTAGTGACTGTGTAATGTTAGTTTATGATAGGGGAACCCTATTAACTAGTGATGTGCCAATGAAGCCTCATGAAGCATTTTTTTTTCATTTCTGAGCCCACTAGATGGTGCTCTTGGTTTAACGAAAACGGCTCAAGCAATGGTAATTATTTGTGCTTTCAGTCCTTTGTTGAACATAAAGAAAATGCTTCCTGAGGCTTCATTGGCACATCACTACTATTAACTGCTAATCCGCTTTGCCTGGAGTTCCACCTGGAAGCTTTTAGCCATACACTGTTAAAACATGTGCAGAGTTTAGCACCATTAGCACATTGGAGAGTGTGTCAGTCACACTACCTCAAGCACAAGTGAAATGGCGAAGCTGAGAAAATCCGCTTTCAAGTTCTAGGTCAGCTACAACAGCAACAGGGAGAGAGAGTTGTGTAAAAGACAAGGACGGTGTCTCAGCATTGCTCTATCATTGTAGAATAACGTGTCAATCAACAGAACAAGTAAAAAAAACAAACTGCAGCCAAACTCCTTATCCCCGCTGCTTTCAGCTTTAATGGCTCAGGAAATGTGTCTGACTGTTTGTTGCTGTTAATGTCCTGATACAGAAACAAACTGTATATATTACGTTGTCATATGGTATATATGCTGTTTTATTTTATTGGTGAGGTTGTTGTTTCTCACTGAACTACTGAATATGTTTGTAGTGTTCTCTGGACATTTACCCACACAGTCTCTAAAATGTGTAGTTTTAGCAATAGTATAATATTTGTACAGGACATACACAGCAGCTTAATGCGCATTGAAAAATATATTAACCTTGTCAATTGGCACTGCGGGCACAGGAAGGGTTGATGATCCTGCTCTATTCTCTATGATATTTTGTTTATTTACCACAATTGCTGGTAACTTAATCAAACAAATGCATAATTAATATGCAGACCTTTGCGGCGCTTGTAGGGGGCGATGGAATTTTGGTGGTCCTGTTGTTAACTGACACGCTACAGTTTGTTTTGTTAATTTGTTCCACCATAATACTGTATGTCATAATATCCTAATATATATATATATATATATATATATATATATATATATATATATATATATATATATATATATATATTTATTTATAATATAAGACTTATTTCACTGTCCCATGTTTCCGGGAAATGTCTTTTTTCTCAACAGGATTACACAGTAGAGAAGTTAGTGTTCTGTTGCATTTTCTTGCCCTTTACTTCAACTATGATGTCTTCACAAACAAATGGGAGCTACAATAACCAACAGAGACATAAGTCATTAGAAAGGCATGCATCCTTTGTCCCTAATAGCTAATTTCCTCAGCCAGTTGCATCTTGTACACCCCATTAACTTAAGCATATTGTTACTTTTCTGCTTCTCTTGCAGCTGATCCATACTTTGTCCAAGTTTGTGAAGAATCTATACTCTAACCTCAGCTGTGAGGACAAGTTCAGCAACCCTCTCTAAAAATCCCTTGGGGTTTCTTTGAACCAAACTTCTAGTCAATAGCCTTCTGTGGCTGGTCTAGAGAGTGCCATGGCAGCATTCCAGCTCCACAAGATGATTAATAATCCATGAGTGACACAGGAGACAAAGGGGGGGAGTGGAAGAAACAAGGGGTGATAAAATTGAGGAGGGAAAGAAACGTAAAAAGTAAAGACGAACACGGAGGTCAGGAGATGGTTGGGCAAGATCCGAGGAAAAGGTGTAAGGTTGGAGGGGAGGAGATGAGGCAAGGAGTGAATAGCAGATGAAGTGGCAAGAGAGAAGGAGGTTGAGAGACAGTGAACAGAGGGGAAGGAGAGGACAAAAGAGATGAGAAGACGTGGGAGGTTGGAGGGGAAGAAAGAGTCAGAGAATAATGGGGGGTAGAAGAAGTGAGTGAGTGGAGGGAAGAAGCAGGAATGATGTCAGCAAGGCTAGAAACAAGGGTAACACTTAATACGGCTGTGGCTCGGTTGGTAGAGCGGCCACCCACTGATCGGGCGGTTGGTGGTTCGATCCCTGACCATGGCAGCTTACATGTCGAAGTATCCTTGGGCAAGATACTGAACCCTAAATTGCCCACTGATGCTGCGTACATCTGTGTATGAATGAATTCCCAATTGTGGCAGGTGGTGATGTGCCAATGAAGCCTCATGAAGCATTTTTGTTATTTTTTGAGCCCACTAGATGGTGCTCTATGTTCAACAAAGGACTAAAAGCTAAATGATTTACGATTCAGAAAATAGAGAAAATGCTTCATGAGGCTTCATTGGCATATCACTAGTCGCAAGTGGTACTGTTGTAGGATAGCCTCGGCCACCAGTATGAATGTGTGTGTGAATAGGTGAATGAGCATAGTGTGTTGTGTAAAGCGCTTTGGATAAAAAGCGCTTTATAATTGCACTCTATTTACCATTTACCAAAACATGTTGAGCCTTTACTAAGGAACAAGCTAACTGAGAAGTAACTGATCATTAATAAATGGTGCATACGTAATTCCCAAATAACCTAGAATAGAAAATTATAAACCATTGTTGTAACCTATGTCAGGATCGCTGCATTAAACGCCGTGTTAATGCTGAAAAAATGGTTTGGTTAAGGCACAGAAACCACACACGTTGCTGACATGGGACTAAAAGACATTGTTGACACATGACAACCGCTCTACTAGACTTTGTAACAGTCACTGATTGCTTTTTTTGATGCTAAAAAAAAGAGTAAGGTTAAGGCAACCAAGTCACCTCTTTAGGGTTAGGCACCAAAACCACTTTCCTAAGATAAGGATAAAAAGAACAGGGTTAGGCTCTGGACGTAAATTTAAACAACAAGACACGAACACCATCCTCCTGGTGTACAACCACTCCCACCCACCCAACAGCAGACCTACATTGCTTTAAACATTAAATTGCTTCATCACATTTCATCAGATGCCTACGAAATCCAGTGGATTACTTTTTATAGGAAATCATGCAAACATGAGGACAGTTCATGAGGGCAGTCTGGATTGGTTACTGAGATGTTTTCTCAGTTTTTTTTACTGAGATGGGGTTTTTTTTCACTACTACTATGTTTACCTGACGATTACTTTACATTTGTGTGTGCACTTTTGAAAAGCATGATCCTACTGAACTGACAAGTTTAAACCAATCCAAAACTGGTGCCTTAACTGCAAAAAAAAAAGGACAGCCTGGATACAACCCAGTCACTGTAGCATTTAAAACGGAAAAAAGTTTGCAGAAAATCAGTTAATTTATATTGAATAAATTGTTGTGATCAGTGGAACTTTGACGTGCAAATACATGTGGTTGACCAAGCAGCATAATTAATAATTTGCACAATTTGATAGCGTTGACTTTGAGGGAAATGAAAGAAAGAGAGTCCAACACAGCTAGTAGTTTAACGGTGTTGTGCCATCATGAACTGCTCCACAACAGAGGAATTATTGGCAGACAGTTATGAGACAGCAGTCGATAACAGACTGTATGAACTTATCTCCTTAGCAACTGAGCTGACAAGTTTAAAGTTAGCAAGCTTGGAAGTTCAAAGAAGTTTTTTTTTCTTTTCAGTAATTTACTGAATCAAATGATATGCAATTCTGAGAACAAAAAAAACACAATACCCCTAACGACAGCGGCTCACTGTGCCATTGATCATTCTAAATATAGCACACACGTCATTATACATGCACGTAAAGTTCGCGTTGTAAAAAAAAGGCTGCAGTTTCTGTGAATTTAGGCTACAAAACCACGTAACTAGGTTTAGGGCAAAAAACTTCTTGGTAAGGTGTTATAAAAGACAGTTTAAACAGTAAATAAATGTACATAAATGCTGAAAGTGAAGTGGTTACGAGGGTGACGTGAGCCATAGAAGTTACGTAAACAATGTAAATCAAGTTAAAAAAAACCTGATTCACAAACTATGAGCCACAGATGTGACATAAAAAACATAAGTTATGCAAAAAGTAATTTACTTTTGTTTTCACCTGGGACACCAACCATGTTTTCATAGGTGAAAGTCCGCCGTTTGTTTGACCCTTTCACTTCCCCTCCCTCCCTGAGTGTGTTTTCCGCCATTTAAAACTCCAAATTATTGTTTTGAGGGGAAAGCAGTCCAATTCAGACACAGTATGAGAACATTATTAACATTATTGTCCATTTATGTTCAAGTATAAACCAAAAAGACAATTATGAACTGGAAAATGAGCTTCATTTGTTCCCTTTAAGCTATAGTAGAGTGTAGAAGCTTCCATTTCTTCCTCTGTTGTGTCCTTTCCTGTGATCCACATGGCAAGTCCTTTTTAATAATTGTCACATTGTCACAACTCACAGAATAAAGCCTGTCCTGATTTAATTGGTACTGTTGTACCCTGTGGTTATTTAACGGTTCTGACTTAACGGCAGTGCTTTCCTGCCACAGCGGTCCAAAGCCCACATATATTCCAATATATTCTAAATGTATGATCAGTTAAGAACATTCCAAAAAGCCTATTCTCATCCATCATACCATATTGTAAGGAGCCCTAAGCCTCTGGGTCATAACTCTTCCTTTATAACTAAATTGTGCATGGTATTGTTAGGTGTAAGTGAAAAGAGATGGAACAAACATGATATTTGTTTATCCTTTGACTTCAAACTATATTTGTTTAAAAAGAAAAACAATTGTACCCTCTATTACATCCTTGGCTTGAGTTTAAAAAATTGATGTCTTGGAAAACAATATTTCATTTCCTGGAGCCATGAAGAGCTTTGATTTTCAGATACAAGTCGAGTATTTTTCTGATAGAATCAATGTTGAGGTGGAGACGAAATTTGAAGGCGGAAGAGGACTCTACATAGGGGCACTTTGCGCTTCACAGCACTTCATTCCCACATACTCCAGAACTATCTCTAAACCCTTCATTAAAAGATGCTTGAGAACGATTGTCTTTGATGTTGGACTTTTATTTTTTGCCCTCATCTTTTCCCTCTCCACATAAACTCTGTCTTCACAAGCTTGCTACATGTAATTAATTCAGATTTATCCCTTGGAATAATTCAGAAGAGAAGTATCCGGGAAGGTTACTTGTGATTGCTATTTACCGGCAAGCACTGACATTACATATGTCATATCTAATTGTGGAAACTTACCGCCTTTACACTCATTAAGAAGAGAATTGTATTTGTCTTCATCCAGCCCCCAAAGTGCCTGCACTTTGGAGAGCAGTTCCACATCCTGAACTGAAGGTGGTATTACATGTCAGTAGAATTGGGGGACTTTTATTCCCACATCAAGCTCTAAAAACACTTTTCAAGTGTATTTTTGTTAGACCCTCCCTGTCTGGTAAATGCTTTCTTCAGTAAAACTTGACAGTCTCAGTTTGTAACTCAGGCTCTGTTCAAATATTGTAGTTTTCAAACCTAAATTGAGTTATTTTTTCTCGGACTTCATGAAGACTGTCTGACTGTTTATTTGTATAATCTGTGGACTTTGGTTCTTAATCTGGAGTCCACGAAAGCACCAGAGCAAGACTTCTTCATGACGTTGCAACGTAAAAACAAAGCACCTGTAAGTGTAAATGTTTTAAGATTAACTTCGTACTTCTTACTCCAAACTCTGATCCTGAATTTCACACCTCAAGTGTTAACGTTGTATTTGTAAATGTCATATGGTTTATCTTTGGAGACACTTCAATGTCGGTTCCCTCAATGACATGAAAATAACTAACATTATTTTTTTCTGTGCCTTATGTCTTTTAAAATGTGTACACAGTAAAATCAGCATTACCCAAATTAACACTGTTAGAGTTGATCTTAACACTTTAAAAGTGTCTATACTTTTTCGAGTGTTGGTACCTTTACACTAAGTAAGTGTAAATTTGACTCTTTTTGGAGTTAAAATTTAACACCAAAAAAAGTGAAATTTACACTAACTTTGTGTAAAGGTACCAACACTCGAAAAAGTGTTAAATTAACACTCTGGACCCATATAGACACTTTAAAAGTGTTAAGATCAACTCTTATAGTGTTTATTTGGGTATGCTGATTTTACTGTGAACTGTTGATCCTTGAGCCTTGAAAACCGCCACTTACATCATCAACAAGCTGCAATCCTTCACTTTTTGCTGCCTAAGACCCCTCTTGGGGACCTACCAAATACAATCAACAACACCAAACTGTGGACAGACTGAACAAGAAACAACAGAAGCACAGCTGGAAACAACCAAGTTGAAATCGATTGATCATACCCTAATGCAAAACAGCAATTCAAGTTTAACCTATTTAAGGCGGGACACATTACCGCATTTCTACCATTAAAACCGGGGGTGCTGTTGCGTTATTCTACCATTAAGGCTGGGAAATCGGATACGTCGTTTTGTAGTATTTGTAGTTTTTTCCACCTATTTTCGGTCTCTTGGCCAATGAAATGCATCAAAATACATGTGGGAGTGTCTCAATGCAACATGGGACTTTGAAATCATGTCGGAAGACGACTATAGCGGAGGGAGCTCAGAAGTAAGTTACAGAAGTGATCTTGATGAAAATAGCACCGACGATTTTATTACTAACCCAGACTTTGAACCCTCGGAACCAATTGATCGGGATTAATGGATGAGGAATATGTTTTTAGATGACATATTTTTCACCGATGAACGGACAGATTTGTGGCCATCTGGAGGTAATAAGACAATAATAATACTAATTGATTTGCTGAGTTTGTTGATTTTTAAAAAAACTTTATTGAAGGCTTGGACAAATAAACTCAACTTCTCATGAAAGCCACGGGTATAAGCTCTCAAATACTTTTTGAATTTCATTTATATCTGCTACAGAGGCTGGAAAATATATTTTTTAGTAGGCGTTGACACTTCTGTTGAATTTCCAGATAAACTTCTTTGTTTTAGGGGGTTATTTTAAAATCACCCATAGGTTTTACAGGCATTTTTTCCAGGCTTTTTAAGCCTAAATGGGTTAAGTAAGGGGCTCCAAAACATCGTAAAAACATACACCTACGGAGGACATTAAAATACAAACAACAGCAACAAAAAACCCAACAGTTCCATAAATAAATATGTGTGAAAAACAAGATTAAGATTTTGCCTGTTTGGGCTATTTTAATAACTATAGCAGAAGGAATAAAAGAGTTTAATAATCAAGCAGGCACTGACATGGAACCCACAAGGCAAACGGGGAACAGGAAAACCCAGAAACACTTGGAGAAAGAACACAAGAGTTTAAGAAGAATAGACTTACATAGCAACAGCTGGAGAAAATGGCCCAAGACAGATAAGGGAGGATCTGTTCATTAATGAGTTATGTTGTGCAATGAACACAAAGGGCAACATAAGTGTCCTGTATTTGTATTTTAACGCTAAGAAAGAGGAACAAGAATTGCAAAGAGTGTATAAGTAAGATGCAGGGTATCTGAGGGCTTAAGGAGAGTGCCGGCTCTTTATATTTTTTTTCAGTCCATTTTTAAACAGAGAGTTGAGATAGTGATGGTTCTTCTCTTTTTTTCCATCCTCTGAATGTTTGGTAAAGCGAGAACTCAACAGATCAATACCTTGGCAGTGTCCACGCTCTGTAAATCACTCTTTCCATTACTGGACACTGATATTAACTGATACCTGGATTGACAGACTGGCTCTATCGGGCCAGTGTTTCTTTTCGAATGCACGCATGTGTGTGTGGAGACCTGTGAAGGCCTCTGACATCTTGACATACTCACAGAAGCAAGACCAGCCGCTGACTCCGTGATGTGCAGGGCAAGCAGAAAATCACCAAACCACTTAGATGAAAAACTGTCAAGAAGTAAGTGTTTGAGGAACTCAGAGAAACTGCCTGATTTCCGAACTGATGGCTGTGTATCATTGGCAATGTACTGGATGATGTATTGTTAAATTGCCACTGCAACAGTGAGTTTTCAGTCTCAATTGAAATTATTCTAATGCTATAAATCTTTAATTTTATTTCAGCATTTTTAGAGGGCCATCTGCCATCTGGCCTTCAGGGGCTGATAATAGCTGTAAAGTTCCTTAGAAAAAGACAGTAAAGTATTGAGAGTCTTTCTGTAATGTGACATTTTTTTAACGTCAAGTATATGATATTACTATTACAGCATTTTGCTGAAAGTCCCCCTACAGAAGCTGTTTAAAGAGGGTCATCCGTATGTTCCCCGGGACCTATGTTTCCTGTTTTTCCCAAAACGGGTCCTATGTTCCTCTGTAGCAATACATACCGGGGAGCATAGGACCCTTTTTCCCTGCTTTCCCCAAAAAGGGTCCTATGTTCCCCACTGTTGCAGGGTTAGGTTTGGGGTTAGGGTTAGGGTGAGCTCAAGACCTGCAGGTTTTGACCTGACCAAATCTTTCCTCGTCAAGGTCTATTTGGATATACGCGTCAAACAGCCCATAGGCCTACGTAGTCCTATTTGCCATGGAATTTGGCAGTATTGGTGGAAAAAGTAACAGACTGGGGAACATAAGACCCTTTTTGGGGAAAGCAGGGAAAAAGGGTCCTATGTTCCCCAGTCTCATACAAAGAGACACGCTCCCGTTTAAAGTATTAGAAACATATTCTGCTTTGACTAATATTTTATTTAACATGGTTTTCCAACATAAACGGAAAAGAAAATACATACTTTTCCACAGACTAGAGCCCAGTCATTACGTCATTGAATACGGTCTCTCAGAAAGTATAATAACAACAAAGGCAGACTGCATTGTCTCTTTAGAAATGTTGCTCCTGGCTTTGTGAGCCTACATGAGCGTCCAAACGCGACTGATACAACACATTTGTTCTGATTGTCTTGATCAATAACTTACTAACATAAGATGTTAATGTTCGACTTTGTTGTAAGCTAACGCAAACCCGCTAATGCTAACCCGCTAATCCATTTACGCTAGCCCACTTACGCTAGGTATCTACCACATTGCAGTTACAGATTACACACTACATATTTTAGTTGGTGTTGTTGGTCAGATAATCCCCCCAACCCCTGACGTAAGCGGTTCACGGTTCAAGACCAGTAAAGAGTTGGTGCCGACCTGGAACCAGTTTTCCTGGCCCAGAGTTGGTTTCTTTGGCTGTAGAAAAGCCAGAAACTGGTTCAAGATTAGGCACTGGCTCTGAACAGGACCTGGACATAAAGAGGTATAAGAAATTCTGATTATTACCCTGCAGCTGGCAGTGGCTGGCACAACGATAGAGGTTGTGAAACATAACATTTTACCAGCTACAATGTTACAATGTGTTTCTGCTCTATGTAATGACGTCTGCACTGTGCTGGGGATTTTAGGTTTCTTTTACAGCTTTTGAGTGGTGTGTATATATACATATATTTATTATTGTTAACAAAAAAAAAACAATGAAAAGACAAAAACCCATTGTGCCCATTAATGAATATGAGTAGGCCTAAAACTGCTGGGCACTGAAGTTTTCAGGAAATGTTAGAGGGAATAGTGCATTTGTTGGGGGTACATTCTCAGCAATGGATTAATTCACATTTGGTGCTCTAGTGAGTATTTCTAGCAGCAAGATGGTGGATATGAGATTATTAATAAAAAAAAACGAAACAAGCAAAAAAAAAAAAAACCCAGTGTGTGTTCATGGTAATGAAAAACCTGTCACCCACTGCATCATTGTGGCTCATTGATGTGTTTTTACACAACAGTGGAGCTCTATGGCATAAAGTTATATTATATATCATATTCGGGATACACAGTCAATACTTGGGAATAACATTTTTAAATATAGTCATTGACTATGTTGATAATTAGACTGTAACCTGCCAAGCAAAGTCAGTCAGAGGGCTGGTTGTGTGTGTGTATTGGTGAGATTGGGATAGGTTGTTAGACACACTAGGGTCATTGGTTGGTGCCACCTGTGTATTTATTTCTATAACTTTGTATAGATATGTCAGTTAGGTCTTTGTTTTGTGATTTTGTTTTGTGGTATATTAGGAGTTAGTTAGGCCTTGTTTTGGCACCACCACCTCGTCCCATTCACTCCACCCTTTTGTGAACCTTTGTTGCACATTTTTGGCGATGCACTGTTAAAAATAAAACTCCAATTTAATTTACACCTCACTTTGTCTCCTGCATATCTTTTGGTTGTTGTGTTGCTCTCCTCCTCATTATTGTTGTGTAATTAAGATTCAGGGTGAGTTTTGATTTACAGGACTTCATTGATAATCCCAGCTTTGAAATATAGAATATCACCTGCCTTTACATTTAACGTACATTAATGTGGATAATGAAACTTTGCTAAAAGTTAACAATATATAGGGGTTCCCATTGTTAAGTTTTCCAAACCACCCAGGTCTCCTAACGTTTGGTTGTTTTTGTTAGGTTTGAATTCTCAAATATGGTGTCAAAACAGCTGGAATTTCATCAGTGGAAAAAATGTCTTTGCCAATAGGTGTATTAATGATGGGAAATGTCTCAAATACTTAGTCTTTAACATTTTCAGAAGTTACAAAATGAAAGAGCTTGGATTAATGAAAGCAGAGGAAAAGAAGGTTGATTAACTATAAAACTATTTGGTCTAATACAGTCATTTGTGCAGTCTTTTTGAATTATTATAATTTCCAAAATCTAATGGACAAGGGTTGCAAATTTCTGCATGTGTATGTGTGTGCGTGTGTGTGTGTGTGTGTGTGTGTGTGTGTGTGTGTGTGTGTGTGTGTAGATCCTTCATGCAGTCAGTGTCTATGTGCAATAGAAACAATTAATGGGCCCCAGATAGTAACTTAACACCCTGCAAAGATATAAAATCAAAAAATGTGCGTGTGTATGACACTGGACCTCAGAAGTACTGTATGTCAGAAACGGGCCCCAAAAGTGACCAAAAAACTGGCAGGGAGACAAAAGTTTAAAATTTTGTTAAATTTAAGTGATTTTTGTGATTCAGATTTTTTTTTATGTTACCTGATTGTTTACAGCAGTGTAGAACCACTGGAAAGGGTGGATCACGTTAATGAGTAAAAACGGGTGGGCCCCCCAAGGGCCAAAGACGAGTGTGTGTGTGTGTGTGTGTGTGTGTGTGTGTGAAAGCAATTAATGCAGTGATTACTACTTAATTATTTCACTTGAAGGGTTGTTAGTTTCAAGATATTTGAAAGTGTCTTAACACTTACAGGTACATTTGCAGTCCTTCACATTTCAGATATATATTTACTCTAATTTTGCCTGAGTGAGTCTGCATTAGTTATTCCCACACTCCAGAGCAGAGTTATTTTTAACGTTATCATTTATTTATCCTGCAACAGTCTGCAAAGTGTGTTGAACCTTGCCAACAAATTGAGTTCCAAGCCTGTTAATTAACACTGCTAACTAAGTTGCCAAAAGATGTGATCATTTAGCAACTTGTACTGAGCTAAATTAAACTGTTGTGCTCCAATATAGAAACAACTACAACATGCCACATTCCATACCATGAATAGATAAAGATTGCTGTACAACAAAATGAAAAAACTCTGCCAATGAGATGAGAATACTCCACCTATTTGGCAGCATTGTGTTAAATTGAGTTTTTTTTCAAATTGCGACTCACATCGACTCATTTCTATACATTTTAATTAGTCGCAATTGAGTTGAGTTGGAAATCTCACCTGTGGCTGAATATGTTCTTGTTTTACGAAATGTGTTTTAAAGGCTCAAGAGTAGACTAACTGAATGATAAATTATGATGGATGTTTTTGCAGTGCAGTATTTGCATTATTGACTGACTCATAGTAGAATGTAATAATGTTGTCACGCAGTAATCTCAACGCCAACAAGGCTCAAGAAACTCAATAACTGGGCTGTTCATTTGTGGTGTGGACATTCATTAATCCCTGGCTTGTTGAGTATGTGGTTCTAGTCATTCTATTGATATTATGGCACACAGTGTAAGACAAATGGCTTAATAACGTGGCTGTGTACATATTCATCCTGGTCAAGACATGAAGCCTGCTTCGTTGTTTAAAAGCATGTTCTTCTAGAAGAAGTAAAGGTGACAACAGTGATGCAATGCTAAAAGGCCTCAGTGAGTCACAGTGTGCCACAGCTGATATGGGTTTCAAGAGATAAACTCCTGGGACAGCAAGGATTACCCACAAGGTGAATGCACTGTAGCTGAGCCAGCAGGAGTCCCCTGAGATCGTGATGTAGTATAACATGTATCTCAACCTAAAACATGTTATTTTACTTATTTTATTTACCCACAACTATCGCCACACTAGCATTTATCTATTTTTTCTGTTGGAAATTCTATTCTATTCAAAATTCTATTTGACTGTATTTTTGTATTCTATTATTTGATTCATAATCGAATATAGTGTTTTTAATACATATTTCTGTAATAGATTAATACATAGTGGCTCGATGAGGTCATGCCAATCCATACCACACCATACAGTACTATAAACATACCATATATTCTCCACCATAGCGTACCATTATCTACCATGCCATACTATACCATACCACACTCTAACATACATTCTGAATTATACCATACCATTCTCTACCATACCATACAATACCATACCATCGTAAACCATACTTTACCATTCTGTACCATACATTCTCTACCATACCATACCATACCATACATTCTCTACCATACCATACCATACCATACCATACATTCTCTACCATACCATATCATACAATACCATACCATGGTAAACCATACTATACCATTCTGTACCATACTATACCATTCTCTACCATACATTCTCTACCATACCATGCTATACCATACATTCTCTACCATACCACACCATACCATACCATAATACACCATTCTATAACATACCATACAATAACATAACATATCATACAATTCTCTACCATAAATTCTGTATTATACCATACCATACCAGTTTCTACCATCCATACCATACCATACCATGCCATTCTGTACCATACTATAGCATAGCATAGCATAGCATAGCATAGCATACCATACCATACCATACCATACAATACATTCTCTACCATTCCATACATTCTGTATCATACCATGCCATACCATACCATTCTGGCATGTGTGTTGTTGTTTTTTTTGTTTTTTGGGGGGTTGTTGTTATTGACCCAGTGCCATTTTTGGTCTGAACACCCACTTCCAAGATGGCATCAGTTCATTCCAATAAAATGTCTTGCCAAGACCTTAAGCCAAAAACATTTCCAACACACAATGGAGCAACCCACATGTGTATTAGTGTCTAACCATTCCCCTGTCTTTTGGCTCTGCATGTTGTCTCGTGCTCGTGGAGCCTGCGGTGGTTAAATGTACCAGGATGCAATGTGTGTAAGTATCTGTCCAATGACAAAATGACAAAAATTGCCCAAAAAGAAAATTATCCTGCTTTATTTATCTTTGGGATCATGAAAAAGGTCACAGGATATGACTGTCATTAACTTGCATTGTAGCAAAATCTGTGTCAGTTTCACAGAAATTTGAGTGATTCCGTGGCTATTCCACGGATTTTGAGTTTAGCATATCCGTGGCTATTTCACGGATTCCTGTGAGACCAGGTTGACTGTGGAGTAGATGTTGAAATATTTCTCAAGAAAGGGGATATTTTTGACCTGCTGTTGGTTATATGGAAATAGTCAGTGTATCATCAAAGTCAGTATGAATCACCCTCTTGGTACCCAAGGTATCTGGACCAACTTTCAGGACAATCCATTTGGTATCCTGATGAGATATTTCCGTCTGGAGATGGCTAAAAAGAAACCTGTGCTGCTAGACAAATAACATTCTATATATTATGAGCATTACATGCCATATGAACCATATGACAGATACAATATGTAGCCACATAACTTGGTCAGTCAGGCCATAAGTCCATTGTGTATATGTCAGTATGGATGCACATGTGGGTATTTCTATGACAGAGTGAAAAGAAGACTATGAAAGACAGATGACGGAGAGACAGAAATTTTTAGACATGAAACAAATGAGATGGCAGGAAGCATCACGCCGTCTCCCACAGTGATCAAAGCAGAGAAGAGGAATGCATTATAGCTAATAAGCACTGCAGGAGGGTCCTCTCCTCTCCTCCCCAGAATATCTGACACCTCACTATTAGACACTTTGCTAAACTCATGCAAGCAGACAGAAAAGAAGGAGAGACAGGGATGGAGACATAAGGAGAGAGAGTCAGAGAACGAAGAGGAACTCATTCAGTTCCTCTACGACACAATGCCAAAATTAAATCTGTTTTGTCTTTTAATGATTGGGACAGAATTATTCATGTTTTTTTTTTTTGTTTCATCCGGTCTGTAGTAATTTCTCGCTTTCTTGCCTTTGCCTTTGGCAGCTCAGTCTCGTCAGTGCAAAATGCTTTTTATGGCTTTTGTCTAAATCCAATCATATACAGTAGGTTCTTCATTATGTCAGTGTTAGCCTCAAAGGGGCTGGAGATGGCATTGTTTCTGACATGTTATTCCACAGTCTCAGACATTAGATGCGAAGTCCTATCAAGCAAATTTACTGTGCAAATATCTACCAGAAGGCTCTACCATGGTGTCCCAAACGTTCCCTTTTCCTTGGTGTCTCCAGACCAGTGGTGGAAAAACTATTCAGATTCCATATTTGAGTAAAAAAGTACTAATACCACACTGTGAAATGACTCTACTACAAGTAAATCAAGTATCAGCATCAAAATGTACTAAAACTCCTAAGACCCAAGCTTTTGTTTGGTATGTGTTGTTAGTTTCTCCTAGATATTTTGGATCAGTAGGATCTGATAAGTACAAAAACTAAGCATTGTCGTTGAACAGGAAATAGTTTTTGGAAAAAAAAAGGGTTAATTTTACTGGATAACACAATTAATTCACCAGTGTTTAAACTGTTTATTTCCTTACATTTACACCCTCTTATTTAAAGAACGATAGTAAAAGTCTATTCGTTTTGAAATGAGTACTTACTGATTAGCAGTGTCGTAGCTTGTTGCTATTGCTAAAAATAGTCAAATTTGCACAGAATATCAAACTACAAACATTATTAGGCACAAATAAACATGTTTTCACCATAAAATCCGCTTTTGTACCTGGTCCACTTTTTTTCTGGGGATAAGTTGTTGAATGACTTTACCAAGATGCTGCCATCTGATTTTTACACTGATCTTTTTCTAGAGTCTGTAATACTGAGGACAACAGTTCATAGCTAAGCAGAATTAAGTATAAGGTCCAGAAAACCTAAAATGAAATGTCCACATATGAGGACGCAGGGTCACAGGAGGTTAAGTAAAAATATATTAAAGTATCAAAAGTAAAAATATGTTATTGTATTCTTTTGAACTACTTAATATACTGTTATGTGGTTTAATTAAAAAATGTCTACTCACTTTAAATTGATTATGTTTTTCATGTTAAATCTTCTGAACATTTGTTGATGTCATTGAGATGCCACAATAATAAAAAAAGAACTAAAAATGTATGTCCCAATTCCGGAGTGAATGCTACTGCTTGAAAATTGAATAGTTTTCCAAATTTTAATTGCTAGTGCAGTGGCATTCGGAGGGCATGCCCGTTGACGTGCCTGTTTGGAGTGTGCCAATAGCTTGGTCCCAAGGAAACATACCACCATCATCCAGCAAAATTGCACCCCATTTAACCCCTTGGCTCTCCTGCCCTCCCTTGGCTCCACAGCAATACACTCGCCAGTTGTGAAGTAGCTCAAGTAAAAAGTTCAAGAGATATGTGAAGAAAACACACACACACACACACACACACACACACTGTAAATACTGTGAAATCTACAGTTTTTTACTGTATTATTCATAGTTCACTGTGTTTGATTTTTACAGTATAGTGTTGAATAATTTACATAATTTAATAAAAATAGGTCCTTGTGACAAAATAGTTAAAACATTACTGTAGGAACAGCACAGTAGAGAGTTTAGTACTGTGAAAAGTAAAGTAGACTACTGTATTTTTCCATTTTTATCATAATTTTGATCAGAATCAGTCCTATACAAATGCTGTTTGAATAATTAACTTAAAGTTTTTATACAAAACACAGTATGGAAATCAACTGTAAAACAGTAAATGCATTAATATTATTTTCTTTAGTGTATAGAGTAATTACTTGCAATTATTATCAAATTAACAGCATTGTTTACTGTGCTGTATTGCCATATACTGTACCATTTAGAAATCACAAAGGTAACTGTTTTTTTATTCTTACAGTAAACAAATCAGTACTGTTTTACAACTCAAAACTATCAGGTTTTTTGTTTTGTTTTTTTACAGTAAAGAAACCGGTATTGGAAATAAAACTAAAATCATAGTGTTTAATTGTTTACAGTACTGTAAATAAAAACACAGTAGTTCTACTGTAAATAATAATTACAGTAAGTTACTTGTCAATCGCTGCCAATAAGTTACTGTAAAAAGCACAGTAAATTCTTTACAGTGTACATATTCCTTGCTATGTAGTTGGATATTTCAAGCTTTAAGACATTCCGCATAGGTCGCTATTGGCAGCTTTTGAATAGGTATTTCTTTTGCCTTAAAGTTTCTTGGGGAACAAAAGTCTGTCTTTATCCATAGGTACCTGCCGAAGGCAATCTGTCCTCAACAAATTGGAATAAAACCTCTATCAGTCAGACAGCATCAGTAAAAGGAGTGAAGATGGGACTTGGAGACGACTGCTAAAAAGAGAGCCAAGCTCGAATAATTTATTTCCCTACCAAATGAAACTGTAAGGTAATAAATCCAACTTTGCCATGGAAAAGAAAAATGATATACTTGACCTTCATGTAAATAAATATGAATAACGAATGCTGAATATGTGTTTAAAGTTAAAAGTTGAACTCAGAAACCACATATATTACATAAAACTGCATGCCCATTGCATTTATTGTCAAATTGAGTCTTACAAATTTAATATTTGAAATCATTTACCCAATAAATCCATTTTCTTACTAGTGAAACATTCCAAAAGACTGTGGCAAATTAAATTCGTATAATTACTCGCACTGATCTTTTTCCACCCACACGATTTTCAAACACCTATCTTTCAAAGTGTAATAATGAGGCCACCTCTATTCTTGTCTGATCCTACCTTAGTGTTTCTCCTCTATGAGGAATGAGGGAAATTGAGCTGTTTGAGACATTTTAATGAACCGCATTGAAGACAAATGAAATAATCAGTGGTTAGGGAAAGTTCCTGGGCCTTGTTTTATCCTGTTCAAGAATATGATCATACTGTTGCAATCCGCCCCCACAACACGAGACATAATAATTAATGGTTAGTGCTGGACAAGTGGAAACTTCATGGTGCACAAACTTATACTTCTACACAAACCAGTATTGAGAAATTAGTTGTAAATCAGCACATACTAATACTTTGTCTTGTCTTGAAATGGTCAGGCACCATCATATGTTAAAGACCTCATAGTGCCATATTACCCTTCTAGAGCACTACGCCTCCAAAATGCTAGGGTACTTGTGGTTCCTAAAGTCCTTAAAACTAGATTGGGAGCCAGAGCCTTCAGTTATCAAGCTCCTCTCCTGTGGAATCATCTCCCAGTCTCAGTACGGTCTCAGTCAGTATTATTAAATATTATTGAAATATGAAAAAACAAGAATTTTGTTCGTTTTTTTGTTTTTATAGTAGAAAACAAATAACAAAATAACCAGTCAATTTTTCATTATTTGATTTTTGATTGCCAATTGAAAAGAATGAATGATACACGGATTTATCGCAGGGCAGACACATAGAGACAGACAACCATTCAGGCTCCCATTCACACCTACAGGCAATTTAGAGTCACCAGTCAAACCAGTAGGCCAAACACAATGTAATCTCTCAAAACCAGTCAGATATAAGCTACACTATAAAAAAATTATGTTGCTTTTACAGAGAAAGAAATGTCAGCTGTGGTTACCAGAGTAATTCTGCAAAAAAGAGAGTACAAATGTAAACAACTTTATAGAACAACTTGTAAATTTTACTGGTATTCAGTGTACAATAAATAATAACTGAATGTTAATTTACTGGTATTCAATGCACAATAAGCAAAATCTGCATGTTAATTTTGCATAAATAATTAGTATAAAAGCAGCATCACCCTGTTAAATTAGCAGCAAAGGACGGTATAATCTACAACTTTAAAATGTTTTTTTTTTTTTAATTACCACAGTTTTAGGATGTAAAATGTACAAGTTGTTCTGTAAAGATGTTGACATATATGTACTGTATTTTTTACGGAAATATTCTGGTAACCACAGATGCCATTTTTTTCTGTAAAAACATAAGCTTTATCACTATGAGACTATTCCCTACTTCCCATTCAGTTATATGGCCATCTATCCATCCATTTCCCTCCGCCTATCCGGGGTCGGATCGCGGGGGCAGCAGGCTAAGCAGGGCATTCCAGACTGCTGAACCTGCAGACACCTAGTTAAATTTTGCACCTGTGTCTTTGCACCATGTTAAGCACTTTGATCAACCCTTCTTTTTGTGTGAATAAGTGTGTTTAGTGAGTTTTTACATGCTAACAAGCTCATTGCCAACATGTGTTTGGCACAGTATTGACAGTTCCAAGCATATCTACATGCAAAGGAGATTGTGTCTCAGTCAGAGAAAAGAAAGAGATAAAAAAGGTGGCTGGTTGAAGCCAACTGGTGCTTCTCAGTGGGCCGGAAACATTGTTGTTTTAATAGACTTTGATTGTGTTTTGATATTCCTGAGCTGCTGAAGTGGTGGATCCAGGGAATAACTAATCCTTCTCTAATGATGATGGTGTTTTAATGAAAGCCTAATGACACTCTTAACACCCTGGTGTACTTACTGTCAGTGTCTGCCAAAAACAGAGAAAGATGAGGAGAAAAAGAAGACAGACAAGTGATATAAAAAAGAAACATGGCTACAAACATGTTGGTATGAAGCGCCAGAAGTGCCCTCTCAAACCTCCCAAATCCACAGACACCAGTAACATTGGCACTGCTTCACCGTCCATGTAGTCCAACTCCTACCATACATATGTACTCACTTCAGTGAGTTCAGTTCTAACCTAGTGTTTGGCTCATTATGAGCCAGACAGCATGCCAAATGGCACTTAATGTTTAAATGGAATGGTTAATAACTGCTTAATGGGATCTCTTATCCATTACTACATGGATTAAAGCAATTTGATTTTTTGCCAAAACTTGTGTGTCAGAAACTTTGAAGTTCTTAACAATCTGGCTGGTGATCTATTAAATGGAGTTTCACTGTGTTTCTACCCAGACCATATAAAAATATCAGGCATTTTCGGACCTAATAGTCTCGAGAGGAACTGCCCACTGGGGAACTTCCCAAGAACTACATCTTTAAGGGCTTTGTTCTGTTTGCATTTGCACTGGCAATCGGAAAAACAAGATAAATTATCTAACAATTCTAAATCTAAAGTTTTTTTTATCTTGCTAAGAAACAAATAATTGTCAGTGCACTCTGCTCGGGCCAGTTCATCGCTGCTTGCAGCTTTAATTTATCATGTTTTAAGAGTGAATTTCTTATTCTAAGCGTACAACATGCTTATTTATAGATTTAATAATCTTAATTTAAGCAATCTTGTCAAGTGAAATTATCTGTACATGCAGCAAGATCATTTCCCTCAGATTTAGTGTTTTTATCTTGTTTTTACCCCTTTTTTGCAGTGAAATCAGGCCCATTTTTGTATATTTAAGACTTGTTGCAGTATTGACTGATGGTTGCACTGATCAATTTACTGTTTATCAGACCACAAACATCAGAGTAAAGACCAAAGAAAAGATCTGGAAGACAGGAACTAAATAAAATAGTGACCAAAGGGACAAGTAAGACCATCTAAGCGTCAATCTTTGTATCTGCATTTCACTGCAGTTTTACTGTGCATAATTACAAGAATTAGATAGCTAATGCAACCCAACATCCCTCCACCTCACTCACACCTGCTAGCAACCAATTTTGCTAGCGGCTAAGCCAGACAGCATCTATAGACGAGTTATATGACATCATCTATGAAATTTTTGTAATGGAAAGAATCATTTTCTCTGTGAGGCTTCAAAAAGCCAAATTTGAGGAAATCTGGGAGAAGTGGAGATTGTTCATCGCCCCTAAACGTCCATCCTTTGTTTAATATTATGTAACTTTCATTTTTAAAATGTTTAAATCTGTTTTACTACTTGCTGTAGATGGAAACACAGCCAAGTTCTGTTCGTTTGTTCATAACTTGATAAAAAATCTCTAAGATTCTAAATAAAGACAAAATGTAAAAAAACGTCATGGTCATTTCACATAATTTTGTGAGACCAGGCTGCAGACAACCATTCACATTCATTCTCATTCACTCCTACGGCCAATTTAGAGTCACCAGTTAAACCTTAACTGCATGTCTTTGGGATGTGAGAGGGAACCAGAGGACCCAGAGAAAACCCACTCTGACACGGGGAGAACATGCAAACTCCACACGGAAGACCCGCAAGCCGAACTTGTGACCCTTTTGCTGTGAAGAAAACCATTTCACCACCATGTAGCACTATGAGGATACCATAAAATATTAATTCACTCATACTCCATTATCAACTTCTTTCATGTTATCAGTAAAAACTAGGGCCGGGACTTTAACTAATTAATTACACAAAAATGAACGCATTAAAAAAATGTTTTCTAATAGTCAGGGTTTTCAATGTTCTGAATGTACTTCAAAGTATTGTGTTTTACTTAAAAAAAACCAAAGTATTATAGTTTACAGAAGGTCTAGGCTACCTGAATTTATGAAATGTACTATATTTCTAAATATGCTATTGCTACACTTAATGGCAAAAATTGCACTGGTCTGTTGGACTTGAACAAAAATAAACAATATTTTTGTTGCTTAAGCTTATGTATTCAGTCATTATTCAATGGTATACTAAAAATCCATGTGAAAAAAATTACTTCTCACTGTTCTCAGGTCAAATATTTATATGCGATTAAAATGTGATTAAAATGCGATTAAAATGAAAGCCTCTAATTAATTAGATTATTTTTTTTAATCGAGTCCCGGCCCTAGTAAAAACACACATTTTCATGACAACCCGCTCTTCTTCCACCACTTTTGAATCGATAAAAGAAAATTTAAAAAAAGTATAATTGACGTAACTGGCGGAAGTGAGGTATTTGCGTAGGTGACACAAAGTCTCCCTTCCTTCCTCCCCTGAGTGCACTTTCACTTGTATTTACTTTACCAACTAATATTGCAGAGGATGGGCTTACATTACAGTCAGTTCCTTGTGCGTCAGTATCACATGCTGAGGATTGTGACAAAGCGTCTGCATCTGACAAGTTGGGAGTGAGACTGGGGTGTTGGAGCTGCTTTCTTTAGGGAGGAAGTTTAGACTCCTCACAGTCAGGGGCAAAAAAATATTTCCTTTTAAGATGTGCAATGAAATAACTCAATTAGCTTCTTTCTTCACGGGGTTTTTATTTCATTCTTTTTACCGGCACTGTTTGTTTTCTGATTGATATTTAACTTTTTTTTGATGCATGGTTTTTTGCGATGCTGCAAGCCACACTACCAATGCTGGCATTGCATTTCCTTATATCATTTTGGTCCAGCAAAATGATATATAAATGCGTAGTGAATTTTAAGTTAACTGGTTCTTATATCTATCTTATTACTTAGACGGGGCAGATGCATGTATATGTATAGGGCTATATACTGTATGTGTGTAAATGTTTATGTACATCTGTATAATGGTGTCTATGTGAGTATGTGTATGTATACGAATATGCATCTAGCCTACGCTGTTGTAGTTTATGTTGTTGATTATTTTTCGGTTCGAAAAGAAGAATTAATTAAAAAAAATTTTTTTAAATGCATTTCATCAGGTTGCTTTTGTTACACCTAAGGGTTTACTGGGCAAAACAAGTCGTCTCATTTAATCTGCTTCATGACTTCCATCTCATCAAAGGAACCACTCATTAATTACGACAGAAATATAATATTTTAAGAGAAAAAAAAACAAATCAATGCATTGACAGAGAAATTACCTATAGCATTCGGTCATTTTAAATGAAACACATTTAAACACACTTAATTACATCTTATTTGCCCTTGGATAAAGATAGTGTTTAAAAGAGGACATTTTCTGAAATAGTGCGTATAATGCAAAGAGTGAAAGGGAAGTAAAGCCAAAGGTCTCCTGTCTATTTACATGAGAAACAAAAGCAGGTATGAAGCCAGACACAAGTCATCAGGTACCAACAGTGTGCATTATTCAGACTGCAGGGATGTTAATAAAGAGGTTGTGGCCCAGAATTACTTTCTCACACCAGGAAATGCAGAAAAAGCACCAACACACCACAGTTAAACACGGCTGTACACATAGGCACAAAATACAGTATATACACCAATACATGAGCATACACAGGTCATGACACTCGCAATTACTTCCACTTGACAGTGTGTGAATATGGTAAGTCTTGGCAGCATGCTGTGCAGTGTGCAACCTCCAGAGAAATCAGGTTCAAGCAGAATTAGCCTTTCCATGGTAATATGGAGGAACATACAGTATGTGGGAATACTGATTTAAATCCCAAATTCTCTGCTTTACATTGTACATCAGAAGTGACCTGCAACTGGCACTGCATGCGCTGACTTTTGTTCTTGTGATGCTGAACAACGTATGAACTCTATACCCAGCGTGTAATATCCAGCAGAGCATGCACATTTGTTAGAACTCCGTACATTATGAATCTGTGCCAAGTTAAAAACAAAGAAAAAGAAAGAATATTTATCTGCACTCTCATATCTATTAATGGAGTTTGGTTTATGGTGTTGTCCTTTATGATGCAATTCTGAGAAACGTTAGTTACAAATTTACAATTTGTTCTGGCTGGACATGGCATTATTAACTCTATGGAGTCTTGGACTATTTTGTCCATTTTGGTCATTTAGTGTCTGTTGTTTGTGTCGTTTTTTTGTTATTTTGTGCCTTTTTTTGTAATTTTGTGTTTTTTTTGGTCATTTTGTCTCTTTTTTCTAGCCATTTTGTGTCTTTTTGTGTTTTTTTGTAATTTTGTGTCTTTTTTGGTCATTTTGTCTCTTTTTTCTAGCCATTTTGTGTCTTTTTGTGGGTTTTTTTTGTAATTTTGTGTCTTTTTTTGACATAATGAAGAAGTCGTGCTCTGACGCTTTCATGGACTCCAGAGGGTTAAGGTTGCTGTCAAAACACAAGGGGAAAATAGAAATAAGACCAAGACTCAATCATTCTATCCCTGAAAAAAGCTGAAACATTGCATTTTATAATTTACAGTACTAAATGACCAAATCACACAAAACTAGGTTACAGTATAAGGCTTGGCCCTCTGTGGTCAGTATGCTTACTTGTGGCCATATTCATTGTTGTGGTCTCAGTAGTATGTGTTATTTATGTGTACTGAAGTATCACATGGTAAGACATAGACATGGTAAAGATAGGTTTGAGACAAATACTACTGCTACTTTAACATAGTGAAGTCACCAATGTAATCATGTAATTTCTAACAATTTGTTGTCCTGGATTACTCATCTGAAGTGTTACAGTGTAATTAATAGTCAGGCAGCCTAGGACCAGATTTGAGAAGAATAGGGACACGGCGGACAAAAGCACCACATTTTTTCCACATGTTCTCTATCACAATTAGGTTTCAATTTTTGGTAGGAGCCACTTCATCAAGATTGCGGATCAGAGCAGCCATATAAAGTCTATGATAAACGCTATTTTTGGTGTGATTTAAAATCCAGCCCTCAATGGGTTAATGATTTTGGTTTTCATTGAACAGTTTTCATGTCATTTTGATTTCAACAAGTTACACAATGTACATCAGTAAAGATTTTCACCGTTCACTTGATTTTTCTGAGTGAAAATGAACATATCTATTTGATCAAATAATCATCTGGTGATATTCTCTGGTGATATTAAATAGCTTTAAATGATTCCTTGACCCAGAAAATGTAGATTTTGACACCAAGATTTACCTTCTAAGTGGCTTATCTCCGATCTCCGATCCGCAATCTTGATGAAGTGGCTCCTACCAAAAATCCAAAGACCCTCAAAACTGCAAAGAACTAATGACACATATATTTTTTTGACAAAATCCTGTATTGTTTCATTCTTGAAGAGAAAATAATGGCATTCCCCGTTTGTATTTGAACACAAGAAAGTTGTTAAAAAATCTTCTAAATTTATCCACTACTCCTGTTTATATTTCAGTTACACACATCAAGTCAACTCAAGTCAAACTTTATTTATAGAGCACATTTAAAACAACTGGGGTTGACCAAAGTGCTGTACAGATATCACAGTTGCAGGAAATAAGGTAAAAACTAAAATACTAAAATATATAAAACACATAAACACAGTGCAATGATAGAATAAAATAAATTGAAATATAATAAAATAAATTAAAATTTAAAAAATTTAATAAAATTTTGTTTTGCAAGACGTCCACTTAAACTTGAAAGAAACAAACAACAACATAGAAATGCTACGAATGAGGAAATATTTTTCATTGCCATTGCATGGCCGCACTATGACAAACTGGATATGCAGAAGGTTCCATCATTCTAAGTCATGGTTATACATTGTGCTGTATTAAATTAAAGCACAAAAAGTAAGCAGTGGTGTAATGCTGTTTCACAAGAGGGCACCACTGCATTGCAATTATGGAGTGGGGGGCTTTAATCCCTGCCGTAAAGACAAGTGGCTACTGTATGGACTATCTTGCCGTATAGACAGGCTCACAGTTAAAGAGTCTGACCCACTCTAGTTGGTGTGTAAGCCGGAGGGAAGACATGCTCGGCTAGTGGCTTCAACTCAGAGTGGCGCTTCTAAAGCTGCTTATGGAGAGAGAGGGAGAGGGGTAGAGAGAGATAAAAGGACATAATGACACTGACAGACAGGGGAAATGAGTCAGAGAGGGATAAACACACACTGTTTGATTTGACAGACTTTGTTCAACCCCAAGAGGGAAAGTCTCTTTCCTCCCTCTGGTTGGGGTGTGAGGTTAAGTGTCCTAGCCAAGGATGCTTCAGTGCGTTTGTGTGTGTGTGTGTGTGTGTGTGTGTGTGTGCGTGGTGTGTGGCTGTAAAGGATCAAACCTGAGCCCTGTGAGCCTGCATTTAACCAGCTGGACCATCATTCTGCCATGCTGAGGAGTCCACATTGTCTACATGGACTGGCCCATGAGGTGGTAGTAGGAGTCATTTATTTCTCCACATATTCCTTTTTAGGGTCATAGAAAGCTGCTCTAGCATGAGACTGACAACCTGTTTGGAACAGTACAGGTCCATCACTACTGATAGATCAGGTTCATTTATTCCATTTATTATGGCTCGCAATTAATCTGACTCACATTTATTTGGATGGTAAGAGCGTGGGAGAATAGAGTGAAAAACCTTGGGTGTACATTTGTAAAAACAACCAACAATGCGAGAAAAGTAACCACCAACTCTCACAACCGATCACAGTTGGTAGTATTTAATCTCTAAACACATTTTCTGGAACTGATGATACAATTATACATTATTTAACCATCTGGAGTCCATTTATTTATTGAAAATACACAAGTTTTATTTACAGTAATAACTTTATTTATATATGATATATAGACAAGCTGAGAAAGCCAGTTGAAAGTTCAATCATAGGAGCTTTCACAGTGTGTCATTTATGTTTCTAGACCATTTTTACAATGTGAATTTTCTTTCTACAATGAGAACTATTACTATTTTTAATTTACATGCAAAAAAGACTGTTTTGTAGTTTTATTATTATTTCTGCTGTTTTTGTGTGTATAAATGGTAAAAAAGTTTGTGTGGAGAAAAAGGAGCCATGCATGTGATGTAAGGACAGACTGAAAGATGCTAAACAGAGACAGAAACAAATGCATAGGAAGTTGACAAATTTCAACCAAAATCTCCTGGACATCAGAAGTTTAAACTGTTGGTATGTTATATAATGAGCTAATTGGAATCATGTTAACTAGTTTGCTCATCAATGAAGGTCACTACATATTAAGGGACTGCTTATGCTTATGCCTGCTCCCAACGTTTTTTTTCTTCTCTTGAATTTTCACAACTGTAGGATTACACAAACCAACCTGCATCTGCAATCCACTTGTACCTCATAACTGTACAATGGTCACATTCAACAATTTCTTAGAGAAGATTAAGAATTTGCAGAAGAAGTGTGGCAAAGACGTCAGTAGTGATGTGCCAATGAAGCCTCACAAAGCATTTTCTTTATTTTCTGAGCCCACTAGATGGCACTCTATGTTCAACAAATGACTGAAAGCACAATTAATTACTATTGCTTGAGCCTTTTTCTTTAAACTAAGAGCACCATCTAGTGGGCTCAGAAAATAGAGAAAATGCTTCATGAGGCTTCATTGGCACATCACTAGATGTCAGCTAGAAATTAAAAGAAATGTTGAATTACAATCCATTACTTTCTTGAGAAGTGCTTAGCTAAACATCTCAGTGTTTCACTTCCTTGGGTCCTTAGCAATTACTAGTGATGTGCCAATGAAGCCTCATGAAGCTTTTTCTTTATATTCTGAGCCCAAAAAAAGAACAAAGAACTAAAAGAAAGGCAGCTGCTACCGGACTGTTTATTATCTGCTGTGTTGTTGTAACCGGAAGAAGTGGAAATGTTATGGAGTGTAATTTTGTGTCTTTTTTTGTAATTTTGTGTCTATTTTGTAATTGTGTGTATTTTTTGGGTCCTTGTTTGTCTTTTTTTGAAATATTGTTTCTTTTTTTTGGTCATTTTGTGTCTTTTTTTTGTAATTTTGTGTCTTTTTTTGGTCATTTTGATACTGCCTCCAGTGGCCCCCAGGTAATTTGAGTTTGAGACCCCTGCTTTAGACAGTGTTAAGTGTTAAGCACAAGGACCTCAAAAATAACGCTACAACATTGGAATTTAGCCACATAGGCTACATAGGCACATAGGAAACTACATTGGATTTAAATAATTTAAAAAAAATAACATTACTGACACATATTCCTGATCCACAGAGGTTTAATCCCAATTACTTTGGTGATCCCCTGATTTATAGTGCCACCACTATGTCAGAGTCAGAGTAGGACGGGCATATTTGGTACAGATATTCATGTTTCTCAGACAATGTAGCCTCTGACTTATTATCTTATGCCAACATGAGGTTGACATTTATGGTTTAAAGTAAAATCCCTCTATAACTATTACATGGCTTGCCACAAAACAGTAGGCCTTTTTCCTTTTGTGTTCTCTCTCAAAGTCTGGATGAACTGATGTGCAGCTGGAATCAAAGCCAATAATCATAATGACACAACATGTACACACAAGGAGAGGAGAGGAGAGGAGAGGAGAGGAAAAAGTCTTTGACGGCTGTCAACCCCACCAGTAATCCTCTCCTTCCCTACTGCACATTCAAATAGGAACTAGGGGAAAGGGCTCCACGGTCTTGGTCACAACAAATCTTGTTTGGCTAAAACACTTTTGTATTTGGCCAGACTTAAGTGTCTTTCTCATCCCAAATGAGCTGCAGAGAGCAAGGGCCAGAAAAGATAGAGGCAGAGAGAGAGAGAAGTGGGACTGGAATACAGCTTAATTGGCCAGAAGAGGCAACTGCAGTGAAGATAGAAGGTTTGGTTACTAATTCTGCTTCAATGCTTATTGCCATTCAATCTAGCTCACTTTGTGGGGAGAGAAGACTAAACCCCGTGAAGGAAAAACAGACTTGTTATAGGCTGCTGAACAGAAAAAAGGAGAACAATTGCTCCAGAGAGAAATTCAGAGAATATCAAGTGCAAAATTCCAATCCATTGTTCATGTATTCATGTCGCCTCTGCTTGTCTCAGTCTGTCCCGCCGCTCTTCTTTATTCATCACTGGGAAAAAATAACTGGAACTTTTTTTTTAGATCTATCTGTGTAAACCGAGTCGATCAAATGGGTTTTTATAAGTTCTGTGAGATTGTTTATCTCTAACTGACAAAGTTGTTGTCTGTAGTGTATTACACAACACTTTGTCATTAACTTGAATTGTCTGGTAATTGGGGCCTTATATCAATGTGTTCTTAGCTATGAAAGTAGTTTTGTATGGATGCCACACAGGGTCATTTAGATATGTTTGGTAGCATCCTATTTTTCACACACACACATACACACACACACACACACACACACACACACACATTTATTATCTATCTTCATTATGTATGAGAAGAGTTGACAAAGACGAAAACGAAAGATATTTTCACTATAATTTTAGTTAGTTTTGTAACCACAAAATACAGTTTAAGTTAATTATCTTTTTTTTTTAAAAACGAAATGAAATGAAATGTCCTCACTTTGCAAAAATGTCCTCACTCTGTTGGTTAAAAACATGTTCCGGTCCTCACTATGTAGAAAGTACAAGAACACACACACACACACACACACACACACAAAGAAAAATGACAGCATGGATCATTTTTTTAGATACTTATGACAACCTACAATTATCAGACAATATATAGATCTAGAGGCGGTGTGAATTGTGACTCTGGCCTGTTTGAGGCAAAGGTGGAAGTGTTGTGATGCTGAGCTTGAAAGACAACAAAGACAACATTTTCTTTTAACCATGACTTCAAAGTAGTTTTTCATGTCTAAATAATGAGAGACGAGTCAGATCAGAAAAAGCATTGACATATGACATATTTACGACACTAGCTAATGCTGCCATCAACATATTCAATTACATTTCTACAAAGTGACATTTTAAGGGGCAAGTTCTTCGGATAAAGACAACAAGATCTTCAACCTAAATAACAGATTAGACCATTGCTCAATACCACCAATAATGACACCAGTAGCACACACATACATACATGTACGGTTCACGGTTGTAAAAAAGGTTGCAGTTATTGTAAAATTAGGCTGCAAAACCACTGACTTAGGTTTAGGGCAAAAGACTTCCTTGTTAGGCTTGATAAAAGACAGTTTAAACAGTAAATAAAATTACGTGAATGCTAGAAATGAAGTAGTTACGAGGGTGACAGGAGCCACCAAAGTTACGTAAAAAGCGAAAGTTACGTAAAACGTAGTTTACTTTTGTTTTGACACAGGACATGAACCCCCATTGTCTTCGTGTTTCCCTTGTATTGAATTTATAAATTATATTTAATAAATACTTAGTACAAATTGTAAAGATCCATTGTATGAATATATCAGATGACACATTTCCTCATTTGATTTGAAAGACTTGTTGGAAAGGTAGGTTTGGTACATTTACCTGGGCATATTATATCAGTAGAATAACAAAGACACATTAAAACCATTGATGAAAAATGTGAAAAACACATAAAAGATTTGGATGAATTTCGTTGATCACATAAATCATAGAGAAATGCCAATTTGGGACATGATATTGTAAGTGGTGGCCTGCATCAATCATTAACGTTAATACTTTGGTACTGTGCATCCTTTTGGGGAAGGAAACCAAAAGATTTTAGCAGACTGCAACTGGCTGGGTCTGAGAACAGATGATGGTGCCCTAAGGGGAACCTTTTCTCTTTTATTATTATTATTATTATGATTATTTAAATGCCTTCTCCCATATAGGACAACATACTTAATGGTTAAACAGTTTTATTCAAGCGTAATGAGTGCAAGCTGGAACTATACAAAAGTAGAAGTAATTGCCAGGTTAACCATATGTTATATCATTTTTTTTCTTTTGATATTCTACCTGCTGAAGCAGATTCCTTATAGGCAAACCATCTATTTTCAGCTCTCTCCTGGGCATAGTGAGGCAGTGAGAGACACAGATGTTCAAATTTCCCACTGGACTCTATTCTTACACAGATGCACTTCAAAATGGCACACAAAACCCCTCTTCGGGCGGACAAATTGTCTTGAGAATGGCAATAATTATGCTAACGCAATTAAGCAAACACGCTCCACATAAGCCACATCTCAATTTGTCACCCTGTTAAATCTGAAAATCAACAGGGCCGAAGCCAGGCTCTGTAAATACCATTTAGACCATCCCTTCAAGTGAGATGCTGCGTTGAAGTGCATGCATGCTTGAGCGGGACATAATCTGAAGAGCTCAATCATGCAAGCACGGAGTGGATTCAAACCGTGGTGTGATGTTGATTTTGATAAGCAATTAAACTCAACAAACACAAACTTTGACAGTTAAAAAGAAAGCGAGAAGAGAAAATGAGAGTGAAAATGTGTTTGCACACGTTTCCTTTGGTAAATGGAGTAAACAGAGAAAAGGAGTGGAGAACTTTGATCACTTGTACTTTCTAACTCTCTTGCTGCCTTTCTTCTACAGTACATCTCCTTCTCTCCGCCTCTCCCTCCTGCCGAACGCTGTGATACAGTGTGTGACAATACAAACACCTCATTCTGTCACTGTCGCCGTGCTAACAGGCTCATTGGACTGCCTTGTTATCCAACTCAAACAGTGAGACCCAAAGAATCCACGGCACATTTCCATAATGTTATTGACCGAGCGCCGAGACGCACGGCGCCTGGAAATATAAGCACACACCCCGTGTTATTTGCATGTCTATTACCTCAGAAAACTGCGGCTCTCGACATGAGGCAAGGAGAGCCAATTTGAAGCTCTGCTGCACATCCAACATCCCCCAACCACCCACACCTACACACAAACCCCTAACACACCAGCATCATGCCAAAAAAAAACGGAGAGCAAAGCATTTTGGGAGTCAGGAAGTAGTGTAATGAAGGCCAACTGTGTCCTTTAGTGGGTTAAACAGACACACTTGACATGCATGATGGATCAGCCGTGAAATAGGCTGGAAGGCAAAGTTCAGCAAAGCCTGTGTGACAGGAATTTCAAACAGGATGTACCTGTCTATCTTTCCAACATGATGTCAGGCACCTCCAGTAGTGTTTAGATTGTAAAGGGAAGATAATAGGATCGTGTATGACACAGGTGGCAGATTTAGCTGTTGTGACAGTACGAGAGGATTATACCACAGAGTCTGAGGATGTGAGGGGGATCCTAGTGGCTCAGCGAGCTGAGGGCTGTACATGATGTGTACTTGCAGCATGATTAAAAACACAGATTATAGTCTATATTTATGGCTCAGGTGCCTTGCTCTTGCATTCAAGCTACACAGGATACACTGCTAGAAAGACTAAAACACTGCTCTACCTTACTCTGCTCTTACTCTCTATATTTTCACAGGTAAAACAAGTTTAGTAGTACTTTGTGGAAAACTTTTAATTTTTCTGTATAAATATCTGTAATAATATACAGTACAGGCCAAAAGTTTGGACACACCTTCTCATTCAATGCGTTTCCTTTATTTTCATGACTATTTACATTGTAGATTCATCAAAACTATGAATGAACACATGTGGAATTATGTACTTATGTATGTACTTAATTATGTTCACAAAAAAGTGTGAAATAACTGAAAACATGTCTTATATTCTAGTAAGCAAAGGGTGGCTACTTTGAGGAATCTAAAATACAAAACATGTTTTCAGTTATTTCACACTTTTTTTGTTAAGAACATAATTCCATATGTGTTCATTCATAGTTTTGATGCCTTCAGTGAGAATCTACAATGTAAATAGTCATGAAAATAAAGAAAAACGCATTGAATGAGAAGGTGTGTCCAAACTTTTGGCCTGTACTGTACACTGTACACAGCGGACTTCAAATACAACTCTCAGTCCTGACACATCCAGAAGTACTCGAACGACACTGCTATTGTGGCGTGTGTCAGGAATGGACAGGAATCTGAATATAGGGATCTGATAGAAGCCTTCAGTGACTGGAGTCACAAGAACTATCTCCTCCTGAACACCTCAAAGACTAAGGAAATTATCATAGATTTCCGCAGGTTCAAGCCCCCTCTTCAGCCAGTGAATACCTGTGGGGTGGACATGGAGGTGGTGCACTGGTGTATACCTGGATAATAAGTTGGACTGGTCCCTAAATACAGACGCTCTCTACAAAAAGGGGCATGACAGAAATGTGTTTTCTTAAGGAAGCTCAGATCTCTAGACATGTGTAGTAAGATGCTGCAGATGTTTTATCAGTCTGTGGTGGTAGTGAGTTGTTTTATGCTGCAGTCTGCTGGGGAGGCAGCATCACACACAGAGATGCAAGGCGGTTGGACAGACTGAAATACCCGGATCATCTGCTACACAAAACCTTTATGGGCCAAAAAAACAGCAGTGGACGGCTCCTCTCTCTCCGTTGCAGGACGGAGAAGATCCTTCTCTCCTTCAGCCATCAGGCTATCTCATTCTTCCAGAGATTCTACCAGACTAACTGAATTTCCCCATGGGGATGAATACAGTAATTTTGTTTGATTTGATTGATCTACTAATGACATGGTCAGGGTTATTTTCACTTGAGGTAACAGATGTTAGCATTTCTGGTTTGAACCGGAGAAATAATTTACAAGCACAGTGGGAACATAGTGGAATTAGCAAGCTAACTAACGTTAGCTATATAGCAAATTCTTTCACTGAACACTTCTTGTCACAGCGTAAGGAAAAGTACATTGCTAACGCCAGGTGAGTTACACCTTAGTATGGCTAATTTTCTGTAAGTACCATGAGAGAATGGTGGATTTAGAAGCTAGCTAATGTTAGCTACTTAGCAGGGTCATCCCTATGTTCCCCGTTTTTCCCAAAAAGGGTCCTATGTTCCCCTGTAGCAATCTATGAGTCTTTACAATAGACTCTCAGCATGGCCACCAGGCCTACCGTCGTATGGCCCACCTTAGCTCAAGCAGCCCAAAACTTAAATTTGCACAGCAGCTACTTTCTGGTTACTTTGCAGTTAATTTTTTGACTTTTTTTAGTCTAGGATTACTCATGTTTGTATACTCCCACCCCTAATCATATTGTCTTGCATCAAGGCTTAGCTTTTTCCTTTTAGGGTTAGGGTTAGGGTAAGGTTAGGGTTAGGTTATTTGTATATGCGCGTCAAACAGCCCGTACACCTACATAGGCCTATTTGCCATGGAATTTGGCAGTAATGGTGGAAAAAGTAACAGACCGGGTAACATAGTACCCCTTTTCCCCGCTTTTCCCAAAAAGGGTCCTATGTTCCCCAGTTCCTTTTAGGGAAAAGCGGGGAAAAAGGGTCCTATGTTCCCCAATCTCATTCAAAGAGGGGAACATATGACCCGGGGAACATAGACATGTGCCGCTATTTAGTGAGCCACTAAATTTGTGCAATGTAAAGCATGGTGGGTTTAGCAAGTTAGCTAAATAGCCAGCCGCTAATTGAGTAAACATCCATCCCCACACGCTCTACAAGTTGTTATTTTTTTTGTTAATTCGTACAAGACGGAGTTATAGGATGATCCTGAAAATGTGTCACTAAATTACATTATGATATAATAAATGATCAAAAGCTTAAATGTGTTGCAGGTGAAGAATCATATAGCTATAAGCCTATCACATGTTTATTTTTTGCAGAAATTAGACATTTAGGCAGTAACCAGGCGGTCACATGTGTATAGTATTTGATGCTTTTAGACTATTCAAGGCCTTTGTATGAAAGTCACATACAAAATGAAATGATTTCGGTATGATATCTAAATTTGAATCTGATCTTATCCTATTATTATTCTAATGATTGTGCTGCAGATTAACCCAACATGCCCCCTACAAAAGAGAAAAAAAATGATAAGACATGCTCTTGCTTTAAAAAAAAAAAAATAAGGTTGGAAAAATAAGCACACACACATGATATAATATAACATGTAAGTAATACATTTTTTTGTTAATACATTTGGACATTTTACCCTGTGCTCCTGAATTTCTTTGTCCATTTCTGAAGACTTTAGGAGCACATGTACCCCGTAGAGTCAATATATGAGCCATCTGTGATGTTTGTTGTGGTCTGAGGTTCAGGAGTTATACGTTTCAACCCAGAAAGGCTGTAAGTAGCTAATTAATGCTACCTGCCCAATTTGTGTTGACAACATCTACCCATAGCTGTTAGCTGTCTGAAGGTGAGACTCGAATTTTGTTTTTTCCTTTTGTGATTTGTTGGAAAAAGTCAATGGAAAGACTTGGGTGGGCTCGGATGCAAATTTGACTAGAGAGGCACAAACTGACGCAAAGACGCTGTTGAAAATGTTTTCAAATTGCACTAATACTGAGGGTTTTATGAATCCATGTCATAAACACAAAGAGATTAAAGGAAATTGGGAAATATATATATTGTCTGTATATAATGTACACTTTGGGTTTTGAAAAGCATATATTTATATTAAATATATTTAAAGAGACTGGAGGATAATTACGGAATAGTTTCAGTGGAAGGATGACAGTTAAAAAACAGTTGACATCCAAATCTGGGCTGAATAAACACAGACTGAACAACCCGTCCAGATCTTAAAGCCTCTATGTCTCACATTTTTGGTCTTTTGCTAAAAAACTTTCAGTTTTGGTTATTGACTGTCAGTATTTCATAGTTGCCTAGATTAGTTCTTTGCTTTCCTTCTGCTGTTGTGTTCAGCAAGATGATTTTGTTTTCTAGGTTTTTGTTTCATATTTAGTGTGCCCTGCCTCTCACCCAGTGTCAGCTGGGATTGGCTCCAGCCCTCCACGACCTGAGTTCGGATTGGCGGAATGTTTTCATGTCCCTTATTTCCTCAAATAGCAGCCAACTAGGGGCTTCTATTAATAAAAAAGCAGTTTGGGACCCAGCTAATAATAGGGGCAGGCTATCATTTGAAGGAGGCTTTTATTAAAAAAAGAAAGTCAGAGCAGCTCTGACCGGCACTATTTAGAGTGTTTTACACAGCGCATTGTAGCCAGTTACCCGGATGTCGGCCATATTGGAAGTACTCTGATGTAAACAAACAACGAACAGCACGCTGAATGTTCATTTTAAGCAGGATTTAAAATGTCTAAACTACTAAAAAGCCCAGAAGAACGTGCGTAAACGGCTCGACTTTACAGAGAATGACTAGGACAGCGGGAGAAACAACCATATTTACCTACAGTACTAACTTGTGTGGCCAAACTTCTAAATACAGGTGTTGTGTTGAAATCTGTTACCGTTAAACGATGTTTCCTGAATGGTGTTCTCCGTAGCATCACCTCCGCGGTTGGAGTTAGGATTTAAGTTTAAGGTTAGGCCTTGTAGAGAGAACTGTTTGGGGTTAAGGTAAACTTGGGGTCATGTTAACAACTTAAAGGAGGACTGGTTGGGGTCAGGGGTCAGGTTGGTGCAGGTTAAGGTAAGGGGGACACATATCGACGGGGGAACAGACTTTGACATAACACCGGTAAGACACCCGGATTATAAAAGAGGCCGGCTTTTATTTACTAAAAATTGTTTTTACATCCGGTTACTAAATGAGGCCGGTCATTAATAGGAGCCCGGCTTTAAATTGAGGAAATACAGTACTCAATTATTATGAGGCTTCTGTTTTCTAGGTTTTTGGCAATGCATTTTTCCTGATTTTATCGTGTCTTATCTTACTTTTTGTCCTTGTCTGCTTTCCAGTCATTGTGATTGTCTGCCACCTCCTTGATTTGTTTCACCTTGCTCTCCTTTTGTGTTTAGTCTTTCCTCATGTTGCCAGTTCATCTTCACTGTTTTCAGGAAGCACTTGAGCCCTCTCCTTTTGTACTTCCAGTGGTATTTTCTCATTGTGTTTCCCTGGTGTTCAGAGATGTTGCTTCTGTGCTTTTTTATTTGTTGCCTGGTGCTTTGGCACCTTTGCCTGGACTGATCTCTTGTCTGCTGAACCCTGCTTTAAGTAAAGACTGTACACTCTCTTATTCTGCTGGTAACAGGGTGTTTTCCTTGACACTGACTATGAAACTCGGATAAAATTACTTCTTTCCTTGTGTTAAAACACAACAGGACTGTCTTTTGCTACCAATAAAAACATTTTAATTAGATTAATCTGACACTCAATCATAGACATTGCACACATATTTGCTTTAACCACCCTAATGCTACCTAAAACAGTTTTCTAATCATCAGAGTGTGCATGCAGTTTAATCATATCAAGTTATCATAACCTGAGATTAGGGGTGGGCAAGAAGGCAAACATACTCTTTCACAGTATATAAATATATATCTTTTCTCACTGTAATGATGGTAACTACACAGTAAATACTCTGTAAATTGAATTTAAACATGGTTTAAAAAAACAACCTGTACTTTATCAAATTTGATTACACTGTAAAAAAAAAAAAAAAATCTGTTTAATTTACGGTAAAATACCGGCAGCTGTGGTTGCCAGAACTTCACAGTGAAGGTTTTCTACTGTATATTTAAATGTAAATATCAGCAAAACTGTAATTTAGACTGAATATTCACTTTCATTGTCATTCATTCACACATCATGGTATTTCTCCATTAACTTTACATGAAAATGTGATATTTTTACAGCCAAACGGTGTGTTTACAACAGTTTATGACAGTAAAAGTAAAAGTTTTGTGCTATTCTTTGATTTGCAGGAAATTAAAAGTGTCTACTACGGTGACATACAATTTTTAATTTTACGCCTGATTTCTGAAGTAATTTGACAGTGTTTTATTGTTATTTCTACAAACATTTTTTACAGTGCATGTTCTTCTTTTCTTAGGAACTTCCATAGGCTACACACCAAAAATACAACTGCCTCACATAAGACAATACTTGGAAAAAGACTCACAACAGTAAAATTAAAATACTTTGATAAGGTTAACAGGTCACATCCTCCAGCTCTGTATTTACAACTTCAGTCTCCATCTGTGTTCAGGTCATAGTTCACATGCTCACAGCTGCCTTCATCACTTATTATGTAACCTAGTTTTGTACTGTAGCAGATCCCATCCATCTGTATGCATATATATATATATACACATATGTGTGTGTGTGTGTGTGTGTGTGTGTGTGTGTGTGTGTGCATCCCTTGACCAAACCAAGTCAAGAGTGTGGACACACCACTGGATCCGGCTGTGCCATCGTACCATAAAGCTGTTATCTTCAGCCAGGCTCAACAGAGTTGCTCACAGTGAGGCATTTCTCTTCCCACAGTGTTTAATACGGTCTCATACACAATGTATGAAACTTTAAATTCTGTGAGCACCCACTGTTTCACAAATGTTGGAAGTTGAAGGAATAATATCATCATTCTGGCTTTGATTTCCATCCCGTTTTGTAACATAACTCCGCCGTGACCATTGTGAATGTGTCATCTTTTGGTATCCCTGCCGTAGACCTAATCCATCCCTATCTGCGAGCAGACATTAATAAATCATAAGGAGAAGCTTTCAGAAGCTTTAACCTCCATGCATAATTCAGCCCGCACTGATGTTAATGCTACAGCTGCAGCTCCCACACTCAACTGTTCAGTAGTGTCCCACTAAACAGCCAATTAACTGTAATGAATCCAGCAAAGTCCAACTCTCAGCAAAATGAACAGAGAAAGTAGTTTCTCCTGAAAAACTGTGTGAGCTAATTCCTGATGAGAACTCTCTAAAAGTTTGTTTTCACCTTGAAACGAGATGGGAGGTCAGGACTAGTGTGATAGTTTCACTTCATACTGGAAACCCTTACTTTGCAGGCAGAGAACTGTGTGGGCTTACTCCAGTTCTTGATCTTGAATAAATTGCCTTCAAATTGAAACGATTTGTTGTAAAGTTTGACTTGATAGGATGCTAAGAACTATTCACTTTGAGGGTGTTGCTGCATGGGTATAACCAATTGAAAAATAGTGTTAAAAAGAAGGGAGGACAACAGGAAGGATGAGGTTAAGTGTGTTATTTCATTAGCAATGTTCAGTCAACTCTCCACTCAATGTAACACTGTATGATCTTAACTTCAAAACCCAAACGGTGAACTTTGTACCTTAGTTTTCATGAAATATAAAAGAGTGTTTTTGTTTTTACACAGGGTACACTATATTAACATTCTAAAATATCAATCCTAGTATTCTCCAAATTATGTTAATTTAAGACAACCATGCATCTCACAATCTACATCAATGCGAATGAGTTTGTCCTTGAGACCAAGTGAATGTCTGTGCCAAAATTGAAGAAATTCCCTTCAGGCATTTCTTAGATATTGATTCATGAGAATGAGGAGGATGGAGAAACAATCCAAAAACACAATGCCTCAGGCCACGGCTTGAACACATTGACAAAAACTGATTTTTTTTTTTGGCAATTTGGAGGAGAAACAAGTTACAAACACAACACATCCAGCAGTTATGGAGGAAAATTATTATTTTTTTAAAGATTTGTTTGTTTTCATCTGATGAATGCAAGTCCAATATTCACTTTTAGCTTTTAACATGACACACATAAAAGCATAAAATCACACAAATAAAAACATATAATCTCTGAATAAACAGAGCAGAGCAGAGATAAACAAAAGGAAACCATTTTTTTAACTAAAGTTGTGTTGTTTACGTAGTTACGTGAATCACATTTTTGAATGTGACTTATGTTTTTTTTTTTTACCTAATTTGCAGTAGTCACGTGACCCTTGTAACTACTTCACTTTTGGCATTTACATACATTTATTTGCTGTTTAAACTGTCTTTTATAACGCCTTACTAGGACGTTTTTTTGCCCTAGACCTACAGTGGTGTTATCACATAAATCCACAGAAACTGCAGCCTTTTTTACAATCCCGGACCGTATGTTTGTGCTATATACGTGCCGTACTTTGTGCTACTGACACACAACCTCCTGTGTCGTTTATGTCGGAGAACTTGTTGATTGAAATGCTGCAAATGCTTTGATGAGGGTGTTGTCCCCAATTTTATCCCCCCCAGTTCAACCTAGCCTTTTCCTTACCTGCAAATGTTTTCATAAATGATAAATTATTTATGTATTTGTTTATTTAATCTATTTATTTTCTTTTTTTTTGTAAATATATATTATGTAAATATGTATGTTTAGGGGAAAAACTGTTAATTGAGTAGTGGAGAAGGGGTAGGTTTAAATAAGCATATGCTTCATCCTACACCATTTCGGACATGTTGCATTCACATTATAGCTTTTGTTTTGACTATTGCTATTTTTGTTTTGATTATTATCATTGGATTTGTTTGTTTTTGAGTTGAATTTGTTGTGTTACTCACACATGTTCGAAACAATAAAGCTGAAGTGAAAAAAGTGACCTTGTAGAGCAGGGTCTGCATTTTTAATCAAAGTCCTAAACTTCTACCTTGATCATGCTTTTACAAAGTTTATGTGGTAGAACAAACAACTTTCTGGACTGTAGACAACAGTTGCAGAAATTACTGTTGTGTTGTTCCTTCACCAGAGCAAATAATAGCACATATTCCAATCACATATTCTGACATTCCTCAGAGGATCAACTATAATGTCCTTCTTTTATTCACATAACCACTGCTATGATTGTCCATTTAAAAAAAGGAAAAAAAATAAATGTCTCGTAGCAACCTTGTATTTAAATCAATATGCTAATGACTACATGTTCCATTCATTGGGTTCATTTGAATCCAGCAGAGGTTTCCAAATAACCTCGGGGACCCGGAGAAGAGACCCACCTGTCAACCAGTTCAAAAATTAACACGGGGAAATGGTTTGAACATTCACCATTTGGATGAATCAGAGAAGGAGGAGCAGCTTGGTAAAGGTGAACGCAATTATACAATGGCAGCGATACACACAACCAGTGGTGTGTAATATCAAAGCAAACACGTACAGAGAGCAACCACAAGCTGGTGGCCAGCAGTTCTCAGTGCTTTGTTAAACACAGCAAGAGGATATGGAAATAAATCAGTGAAAAATAAAACCACACACATGGCAGCTACATTCAAAGGACAGAGGAAATTGCCTCACTACCAGGGGCAAAAACTTGGCAAAAAACAGGGAGCCTCTGATAAGTAAAATGTGCCAGAAACAATTATTTTTCTCTTTTTCCACAAAGGGAGAACACAGTTTCCATTCCCCTCTTGTGCTCTGCGTTCTCGTGAGTAAGGGACATGGCATGTCTTTCAGGCAGGTTGCCCCATTGTTATGTTGGACAGAAACATGTCCAAAATCAGCATCTGCACCACTAACGATGCTGCACCCAAAGGGGCTCCTTAACCCTCTTAACATCTGAGCAGAATCTATTATTTTCACTGTCTTAAAACTATCAGAATTACATCAAACAAGTTCCAGTTTACAGCTCAGATCACAATAAGACTGTCTATGTCAGGGATGGGCAACTTAAATGCTGGAGGGGGCCACAATTTTTCATCAACACTACCACAGGGCCACATATAGGACCGTGCAATTTTAAATATGTTTACAGTGCAGTAACTTAACATATTTCATGCTTAAATGCATGTAGAACAGTATAAATAGGAATACAAAAGGTTTGAAGCAAATAAAAAATAATCACTTACTGTGATTTTTTTTTTATCCAGTGCAAGAACAGCAGACCAACATTAATTACAAGAAGTAATTTTGTGTATTTTTACAATGCACTGCACAGATTTCATGCTCAAATGCATGTAGTTGTACTGAGGGCCACTTCAAGTGAGGGTGCGGGCCATATGCGGCCCCCAGGCCTCCAGTTGCCCATCCCTGGTCTATGTCATTCATTTCAATGCGGACAGGTTATCCGGCAAAAAAGTTGAACCTGCACAAAGTTTCCTGCATAACAATACAACATAATTCAGCAAGGCACTGCATTGGTTTATCAGATACATGCACCTACACATTCCTGGTAGTATACATAGCAGAAGGAACAGTGTGACATTGTTGTTTACCTCAAGAAGGAAAGGATATATTGCTGCCGTGATATCTTTTCAAAACTGCAAAATCCAGTTTAGAGGGTTAGGCAGGGTCTCATTGGGATGGGCAATGCCACAAAATGTGGTTAGAATTCCATGATACATCATTAATATGCCACCACTGAATATATTTTAACAACTCTTTAGGTTCTCTTTAGGTGAATTAAGATTAGATTCAACTATATTTCATTGCATACAGTTTAGCAGATAGTGAGCATAGGTCTTGGAATCAGTCTGGCGACGCTCGTGATTCGGAGTAAAATGGACCCTATTGATTTTTTTTTGGATTTTTTTTATTTAACCTTTATTTAACCAGGGAATATCCCATTGAGATTAAGAACCTTTTTTTCAAGGGAGCCCTGGAATTGATGCACATAACCCAAACATGTGGGTGTATTACACAATGTAGACTCATGTTAACCCAATGTGGATCATATGTCAGTACCTGTATTAGCATCCTCACACCAACAAAAATGTACTTCTTCCAGTAAAACAATGACGTTGCTAGAACTTTGACCATTTTAAGGCCGATTACATGTAATCTGATCCCAGTGTGTGTGGCATTACTGCCTGTGTGTGTGCTTTCCCTCCTCCAGGACGATGTGTACCCCAAATCAAATTGTTCATCAAGAGTGCATTCCTCAAATCAAGCTTTATTTTCTCCAAATTAAACAGCTAACCAAGCTTTTTACACAGCAAGTCAAACAAAGCAAAGCTGCAGTCATTAAAGTTTTCTAAATCAGTCATTTTTAATGTATCTTCAAGTCGGATGGACTTTTGTTGTTGGCACTGGTTCAGTTTTATACCAAGTATCAAGACAGTTACAGGGCAAGCTAGAATATCCAAGCTGTGGCATCTCTTCCAAGAATAAATGAATGCTACAGCAGCATGGTGCATATCAGACTCGATGAATGTTGGAGCAACGACGAGTAAACCTGACAGCGAACACCTGCCGATGATATCTAACCAAACACTGTGGGCACTGCAGGAATCTGCAGATGACTTGTTTTTTTTCTGTTTTTCATTCATGCAGCACTACTCGGGGCTTTTAAATGCACGTACAGTAAAAAACACATTGTGAATATATGCATATACCCATCCAAGAAAATTACACATTCACAATGCGTCTTATTGAGTTTTTTTATGCATGTAAAACATTGTCGGTTCTTCCTGAATGCCCACACACACACGTACAGAAACGACACCTACACGCTGACATGCATATTCATACATAACATACATAAGAGAATTGGGAATGATGTGTGTATGAGAAGGCAGAGGCTTTGATTTGCTGTGGCTGTCTCAGCAGGCAGCGTACGACAACACAGCAGCGATACAGCGCTACAAGGAAGAGTCAAATTAACAAGCTGGGGAAGGAGGAGGAGAGGGTGGAGAGAGGGAGACAACAAAGTCCAAACAATAAACTGAGAGGTGGGGAAAGTCTGGGGAATGTTATACAGAGCCCCGGCAAACAGAGGAATTACATTTACTCTAAACAGCTCTTCCACTGGCAGCATTTCCACTAGGGAGCACTCCTGACAGCTTCTTGTGTCTTATTTTTCCATTTGAAAAGGGAGGTGCTGTTGACATCGCTGAGAACTGAGCATGTTTTAAAGCTCTTAAAACACCAAGGGCCTGAAAGGCAAAATCATTTCAACCCAAGTAAAACAGGTGCTGCGCAAAAGCTTTTCAACAGTCGCACAGAACAGCTGGAAATGTCTCAGTTCTTGCTACGTAAATGCACATGAAGAGTGGAAAAAATGGCCTAGATTTCACTAAATTGCGAGGGGTTGTTTTTGCACCGGAGTACGTGTGAAGAAAAGCCCCGCTGCGAAATGACTGAAAGACTCAGTGTATTGAGTTCTTCTTCTCCGTGTTGCCACCAGGAGACGCAGTGATGCTCTCTTTAACAAACACTGCAACATGGTCTCACAGGAATCCGTGGAATAGCCACAGATTCGCTCAAATTTCCGTGAAACTGACACGGATTTCGCTACAATGCAAGTTCATGACAGTCATGTCCCGTGGCTATTCCAACATACAAAGTGATTGTGTACATTCACTGAGTGAATATTTAGAAAATAAAACATATATTTCTCGCTAGAAATGTGATCAAAATCCATTTTTATGCAGAAACTAAGTCAAAATATTGATTTTTTTCACAAAAAATGAGAGAACTGTCCGCCATGTTTTTTGTTCTGACCGCCGGGACCTTGAAAGTCACGTGACTTGGAACAAACCAATAGGAAAAAATATTAACTTGCATTGTAGTGAAATCCGTGTCAGTTTCACGGAAATTTGAGTGATTCCGTGGCTATTCCACAGATTTTGAGTTAAGCGAATCTGTGGCTATTTCACGGATTCCTGTGAGACCAGGTTGAATCTCGGCTTGTTTAACTATAAAAAACTTCCAGACGGTTCAGTTGAAAAGTCAAAAGTAAAATGCAACCTTTGTCAAAAGCAATTTAACTACCGCCGCAGTACACCGACTTTAAGTTACCACCTGCATGCTAAACACCCAGGTGCAGCAGACACACCCCAGCTCCGCCAAAATACCATTTTGTTTTAACTTGTCTTTGTAAAGCACTTTGTAACATGTCTCTTGAAAAGTGCTCTAAACACTGTAAAAAAAATGTTGATTTTACGGTGAAAAACTACTAAACCAGGACAGTAAAAGGCTGTAAAATGATAAATGGGTTAATTCAGTTTCGGTAACAATGAAACACCGTAAATGTATGAATCAGCCCAAACAGTATTTTTTTAATTTTATTTTGAAAAATACATTACTGCACTGTAAAATACACTGGCACCGTGTTTGCAACAAAATATACTGTAATATATACAAGCCAACATTTTTTTATTTATTTTTTGTAAAAATAGTTTTTCTAACTGTTAAATGTACTAAACACCATATCTCCAACAGAAATATACTGTAATATTTAATAAAAAATCTTTAATTTATGCAGCAATTATGAAGTATTCTCTTGTCAATTATATGGCAAAACAGCATTTCTTTTGATGGAAAAACGTTTTATTTATATGGTAAAAAAAAAATGAAATTATCAACAGTGCATATCTTTTTACTGTAATATTTAAAAAAATTCTGCCGTATTTATTACCATAAAGTTCTGGCAACCACACCTGCTGTTTTTTTATGTAAAAACCAGTGGGGTTTTTTTTTACAGTGTAAATAAAGATTATCATTATTATTATAAACAATGCTTTATGAACTGTCTAAACACTGCCACCCCTTGTATGTGACACTGAACATTTAGAAAATGAACTGAAAAAAAAAAGTTTTACGTATCAAAATATTCTGTTTTGCACTGAAAACAGAAATTAACAGATATAGAAACATCCTTCAGTTAAAAGGATTGGTTTTAAATGCCAAAAATGCTACATTGGCATTCATATATATATTTAGATTGTTTTTTAAATGGGAATGCACAGTACATAGGCTTCAGCTAAAAACAGCTTTTAAGCCTCATTTTGATGTATAGGTTGCGCAGGTTTTGATAGAAATCCAGCTGTCAAGAGTCCACTTTCTCTTCTTCTCTGTCGTTCTCACACACACACACACACACACACACACACACACACGTTTCACGCAGAGGTACCTTGGACAGCGATGCGGGTGCTACCACAGGATATAGCTTTTTCATAACACTTTTCAATACCATGTGGTAATGAAACGAATACTGAAATCAAAGTCCCATGATGCAAACACAATCTGCATTTTTATCATGTGGCCATCCACATTGATATGAATCTTTTTCTTTGTCATCTCCCTTGAAGAAGTAGGAGCAAGTTTGGACAAAATAAATATGTTTCCAACTCCTATTGGAAACATATTTATGCTTTTCCCAAAAAAATATACTGGTTCCCTGATATTTTCATCATATGCGAAACATCATGTACTTTTTTTTTAACTCTATTTTTTACAGGTGGGGAAACAAATTAGAGGATTAGGGCCAGGTGGGAGAAAAAATAATGAGCAGAGAGGAAAAAACTTCATTATGCATTTCAAGAAAAAAGTCAAAATGAAGAGAATAAAGTTGAAATACGATTTTGAGGGGGGAAAAAGTTGAAATGTGGAGAATGAAGTCAACTTGACTACAACCCAATTTTCCTCAATACGTTTTATATATGTCTAAAACCTTCACATAAATTACATAAAAGCAGATTTTCCCAAAAAATAGTTCTAGTAACCTGCTACCAAGAACAGCTCATTTATGTGTCGGGGGATGTTAGTTCTACTACACCCCTTATATAATATATATAATATTTTGGTTTTTGCTCATTTTATGAAAATCAGGTTGTAGCTTGCAGTCTACCTAACTGTTCAGGTCGAAAACAATAGTCCTCTGATGACTAATTGTCATGGGAACAATGAATATGTGAATATCTTTACAATTTACAACTTTACCAAAAGCAGAAAGTTAACTTTATTCTCAACATTTCAACTTTTTTCTCGAACTGCATAATGGAGTAAAAAAAATCCTCCTCTCATTATTTTTTTCTCCTACCTGGCCCCAATCCTCTCGAAGACATAAAAAACTATTTAGTAGGATACTACTTGTTCAAAGTCTTTTTATCATGAAAGATGTCCTATTTAACCCACATCTAACTACTATCTAACTAACAAAATGTATCAGATCTTTAGTTTTATAAAATCCGAGCTGGACACTTTGAGTGGTGTGTTTATGTTGATGTTTGTGTATGTCTATACCCGACACTCAAAAAAATAATACTGCATATTACTTAATTCAATAATTGCAACATTTTTACACTTAAAAATATTGAGTTGATTTGAAAGCTCTCAAATCGGTTAAACAAAACATGAGTAATGAGTAAATTTCAGTAACATATAAGTACGTCTGAATGAATTGACTTGGCTCAATTACCAAATAAATTGTGTAAATGCAACTGAAATATTATGTTAACCATATGGAAAATATTTAAACCATGTAATCTGTGAGTCAAATATTAGTTTATTTTGAAGAAGTAAACTTAATTTATATGTGGATATTTTACACAAAGATTCCTGTTGGAGTTCTACTAATGAATTTTGATGTTGTCAACTCAAATACTCATCATTATTGTAGCAGCACTCCGTTTGTTCTTCCTTCTTAACTGCGCCACTTCTACAGTCAGTCAATCAAAACACTCTTTTTCCACGCGAGCGACGAGACATAACAACTTCTTTGTCTTTTAAAATGTTTACTTATAAACAACAAAGTAAATTACAGGTCTGACGCACGGTCAAAAGACTGTGTTGCTTCCACCATGTTCTGACTAAAAAACAAAACTTAAGATACACAGTTACCATAGTTACCACTATATAGTGACATCACCATATAACACTTAAAGCATAGAAACATTTTTAACCCTTTAAACATTACTAATTGTATATTTTAAACTAACATAAGCGTTGCATGAATAACAATGAAATTATCATCATTAATTTTCTAACTGTTTCTTCTGTTGCTGAACTGGCCCTTATTAGCCCTAACAATGATGATATTCAGCATTTTTATTAAGTATACATACCTATATATTACTGTCACATTTACAGGCTCCTTGAATAATTTCTTAGAGTGTATGTAAGGTGTGTTACCTGGTTTTGTTGTAAAAAAAAAAAAAAGGTTCTGCAGAAATTATATGTAAAGGATAATATGTGGATTGCTTGAACCTCAACAAAAAAATTGGAAAAAAATTCATACAGTAGCAAAAACGCAAATGTGCCATGCATGTGAACCGGCATGATGTTGGGGGTGGATACTGATGACAGATAAGTTACCATAGTAACCACTATAAAGTGACATCAACAGATACAATTTAAAGCATAGAAACATTTTTAACCCTTTAAACATTACTAACTGTATTTTTTAAGCTAACATAATCTAACTATTGCACGAATTACAATGAAACTATCATCATTCATTTTCTAACTGTTTTTAACTTAAATTATTATTGCTGAACTGGCCCTTATTGGCCCTAACAATGATGATATTTAGCATTTTTATTTAGTATACATATATATAGTATATATAATATACATACCCATATATTACTGTCACATTTCCAGGCTCCTTGAATAATTTCTTAGAGTGTATGTAAGGTGTGTTACCTGGTTTTGTTGTAAGAAAAAAAAAAAGAGGATAATATGTGGATTGCTTGAACCTCAATAAAATAAAAAATCCATACAGTAACAAAAACGCAAATATGCCATTCTTCCTCTCCCATAGAGTGGCCTTCTCCTGCAATCCAGCCATGTCAACACTGTGTGGCTAATTGTTATAATGACAGTTAGCAGTGTGAGTTGTACCCTGCACAAATACTCGCACTGGATGACACAACAGCAATTGCATATGATGGGATATTCCAGGATTTAAAGGGCACCGACAAGATATTTTATTCTTATTAAGCCAGATGACAGATGAGGCCGTGTTGGTCCTATCTCTCATAGGCACCGCTGTCTCACACCCGGGAGGAATTTGCATATCCTGCACACGTGTAGAAGGAAATGTAAACCTGCGAATTGTGAAATGACTCAAAGGATAACGATCTTGCTGGAAAAATTGATGAAAAACAAACAAACCAATAAATCTAATGCTGGTCCTTTGCCAATAACAACCACAGCGAGCCATTTTCTGCCTTTTACGATCTATTTATTTTGCAAAACCGATCATGAGCATTATCCAGATATAAATGCAACATTTATTTTTTCAGCTATTACTCTCTGAATAATATCTGACTTTTAAATACCTGCATTATAGGAAGTTTAATTTAATTACCCTGAAACTAATGAATAAATACTACCACAAATGTGATTCAATTAAATGGCTTTTAAGTTACAGGCAGCACATCAAAAATGGCTCCAGCTGCATTTACATACATTAAACCCGTCTGCTTTGTTGGCTTCATATGAAAGCATCTGTTCAGGATGCTGGAAAGGATCAATTGCAATGCAGAACAGATTTACAAACACATTTTTTTCACCCAAATAATCTCTATTTGTAGCAAGTGACAGCACATAGCGTAGATTTACCATCTGTGATGCTCAAACTAGCAACAGAGCGCTAGAGGCAGCAGATTAGAGTAGCTGTAATAACTGACTTTAATATATATATTCAAATATGAAAATGGGAGCAAATGTCATATTGTTGTTTGTAGCTTTAATGCATTAGAAGTTGAACTGCATGTAAAACTTTTCACATCATAATACACAAATACATATACTGGTTTGTTTAACACATTTTTATTACATAATTCCATATGTGTTCTTTCGTAGTTTTCATGTCTTCTGTATTAATTTTGATTTAATATTGACAACATGCATAAGTTTTCTTCTCCAAGTTGTCATTATGTCATATGTAACATTGTTTTTGTATGAAAAAAGTAAAAATAAAAAATAAATGCCATAAACATAAAGTCATTGTAATCAGCTAGTTATTTCCTTCATTTACAGAGTGAAAGGTATTGTGTGATATATCATGAATTCATAGCTTTTTATAATCAGTAAAATTTAAGTCCTGGTTGCTTTGGCAACACTGATCACCGTGGTAACAGCAAGTGCCGTTTAATACTTAAGCAAACAGTGCTTTTACTTTGTATCTGTTTAGTGCAAAAGCCAACTGATTCATGCTCCGATGCTCTGATATAGTGTAAACAATGATAACAACCCATGTGGGAATGGCACCACAGCCTATTATACATTTATCTTAAGGATTATAACAAAACAGTAACCGCTGGGCCTGAAAAGTGAAGCCAATGTGGAATTGCCTTAAACCTGCATTCTGTGTAATGGCCAGCAGGGGGCGACTCCTCTGGTTGCAAAAAAAAAGTCAGTTTTTAATCCAAATCAATACAAAATGACCATACTTCTCACTTAGTTTAAGTAGTTCATGGTCTTAAACATAAGATTCAAGACTTGTTCAACACAGCATGATGTTCATTTATTAGTTAATTATGGCCCCATTTAGGGTACAGTAGATGTTAAAACAGGATATGTGATATTTGTGTTTTGCTCTTTCACAGTCATTTTCAGCTCATCGATGTTCTTTGAAGCGTTTTGGTTGTTTAAAAGTGTCTTGTTCAGTGTTCTGCTGAACTGAAATACATGCTAAGGCCATGATGTGGCATCATCGTGGCTCCCAATAAACCAAGATGGCGACGGCCAGAATGCCGAACTCGAGGCTTCAAAGCAAGTCCACAAACCAATGAATGATGTCTACAGCCACTATATATTTACATTATGATTCAACTTGAACTAAGGAGTAATTATTTTCTGATATAGTATTTATTTTATTGTACTAGGTCTTAGTCTGCATCTGCTACATTTTAAAACTAAAATTAATTTAAAATGTGATAGCTACAGTATATATACACCACCTTTCGGACACAACACTCACACTTTTGATATCTACAACACCTTTTCACTGTGTATATCACACTTACAGTTTTCAAAGGTAGCCTATTTTATGTGTTACATTTGTCCTAATTAAACGTTCCAATACTGTAACGTTTAGAAGAAAGCAAGCAAATGGGGTAGAAATAATATTTATAGTTGATAATCATTAAAAGAAAGAGACCTGCTGATCAATATTGCTTCGGAGTTCTAGGGGTCGCCAAATCATTTTGGAAGTCAGCTCTGTCTCCACTGTGATAAAGTGTTCACTTGTTTTAGTCTTTTTGGTCATTTAGTGAGATTTCAGTCTTTTTTTTTTTGAGTCATTTTGTGACTTTTTTGGTCATTTTGTGTTTTTTTTGTCATTTTGTGTCTTTTTTGGTGATTTTGTATCTTTTTTGGCCATTTTGTGTCTTTTTTGGTCATTTTGTGTCTTTTTTTTACCATTTTGTGGTCAGTTTGTCTCTTTTTTAGTCATTGTTTGTCTTTTTTTGGTCATTTTGTGTCTTTTTTGGGCCATTTTGTGTCTTTTTTGTCATTTTGTGGGGTTTTTTAGTCATTTTGTGTCTTTTTTTGGTAATTCCATGTCTTTTTTTTCAGTTGTGTCCGTTCGTATGTCTGCACAAGCATGGGCCCAAAAAATATTTGCATCAGGGCCAATGACAATTATGTGATTCTGATGTTACTGTTGCCCCTGGGGAACAATAATGTCTTATCTTGATGGAAAAAAGAAAAAAGGGAACCTTCATGAAAGCTGCGATTCTCTACCAATGCACTTCTTTAATTGAACCCTAATGGGAATAACAGATTAATGAAAGTTTCCAGGATTAAAAAAGACCCCGGTAAGACATTTCTTTAGATTTTATAAAACATATTTTCAGTAATGAAAACATAGCAATTTAACCTAGGCAGTCCCTGGCAGTTGAATAAAGTATGGTTGATATGAGTAATGAGGTGTCCTTTCATATCTTCTGTTCTTCTGAGCTGTATTAGCACAGGGGACCTGAGAGCATAGCGATGGGTGAGATACCAGACAGCCAGCATCTGTCTCTCTCTCTCTCTTCCACTTAAACACATCCCCCCAAATACACGTTCACACACTCTTACACATGCTCACACAGCAGTCCAGACATCTGGTGGGGCTCTACTGGGTCTTGCCACTGTGGTACTGGGACTCTTACAAGGACTAAAGATACTTCAGCGGTAATGACACGTCCCTATTGGGCAGACCGGGCAGAAAAACAGGAAGTGGGGACAAGACTGGGGGTCTGAGAGGTCACGCATCATGGGAGGGTGATTTAAATACAGTAGAAAAGAGTCACGGAGATACAGATATAACGATATAACGTCCTCTGCCTCAGGCCAAGGTAGGAGATGTGAGCTAGTTTTAGGCATTGGACAGATTCCTTAGAACTGGCTGTGCTATTATTACTGGTAATAATGATAATAAAATGTAAGATGACAAGAGAAGTTTTAAGATGCTTGTTTCCTGAAGGTTCGGGACCATTAGGGCTATACCGTGAATACCGCATAATGCCCCAAAATAAGCAGATCTTGCCATGATTTAACCCTCTATGCTACGCATTATGATGCCTGTTGAGAAAAAAATGCTTTGAGTGCTTTTTTGTCTTAACGGTGCACAAGTGAAAAAGAACGTTTTTAAAATTATTTTAACATTGTTTATTTAATAAACAAGAAGATTTAAACAAGAAGATACAAGATTCAGTAGCTTCAACAGGGTACAATACATAACATTTTAAATTTGAAAACATTATAAAAGGAACTTTTTTAACCGGTTTCTTGTCTGAATTTTGCCTATAGGCAACATTGTACAATTGAACCAACGACGCATTAAAATGAATGTCTTGAACAGTCTAAGTGTATGAAACTATAAAAAATGAAGGTTTACTCACCTATAAGTAGAAATATATGTTTTCCAGATGGATAAGGGCCAGGAAATGGCATTTTGAGTGATTTTTTTTGTGGCCCAAAAGGGCAAAGTTGTTTCCCTTGGAAAAGTCTGCAAAATAGGGTTTCAATATGGCCTCCTGGGTTCCCTATACTCTTCCCTCTTTTTTAAAGTATCGCATCACTCAAAAACACGCATTATAGAAATTTGACTGGTGTTACGGCTGCCTGCCGTTTCTTTATTTATTGTATTGTTTCTCTGCATTACTCTGCATTTATGTAAATCCAGCTGTGAGGTTGCCCAGAGGTGATTGGACCTTTCTGGAGTTGAGAGACCGCCTACTTCCTGGTTCTACTGCCTCTACTTGTCTGTGATTGGTGCGGCAGAGATTCCTGCGAGGCAGCCAATCAGAAGTCATCAATCAACAGGCTGCACTTTATAAAAGGCTCATGTGTCCACAGTTCATGGTGGCTGTGAGACAGTGAACAGTCTGCCTTTGCTGTTGGGTCAATTTGTATAAATCGGGAGTATTGTATTAGTGTGTGTATGCTGCAGTACACTGTCTGAGGGGTTTCAGACATTGTATTATCTTGGACACTTTGTTAATTTTGTAGTTTAGAACTTTGTTAGTTAAAGAACACTAAGACTTTGGACACCCTTTGTTTAAAATCCTAGTTTGTTTTGTTGTTTTGTGTAAGCTCATGGTTGCTGACCTCCTTTTGTTCTATAGTGTTTTCTTTAAGCCAAGAGTTTGGTAATTTATGTTAGTTGTATATTGTATTGCCTATTGTCAGCCCCATACAGCCTATTTTTGTTAGATTTTGTTGTAAAAGCTTTCTCTTACTGGTTAATAAAAACCTGATTTAACCAGAACCTCCCAGTGTTACATTCCACCTTCATTTCTATACCTTTTCACATGTTACTGCTCACAAAATCGAGCCGGGTCGTAACACTGGCCAAAAATGGGTGTGATGCCTGAGGGCAACACCGTACCATAGAGGGTTAATTGCAAAAAAGTGTTCAAACGGATGCCGACAGAACTACACCATGGTGCTGATGTGTAAAAACTCTGAATTCATGCTTTGTCAGGTCTGTCTGCAAAACAACAAGCTGACAACTTTTAAAATGTTTGTTTTTGGAGCAGAGTTTGGATTGAACAGAGCTACACTACGCTATGCAGGAGATTCTCAACATCTGGCAGAGATCTGCATTCGTTTTTAACTTTATCTATCCATTTATTTTGGTATTTCCTTTAAAAATGAACACACACTTACCGTTGGCAGGGTTTCCTCCAGGGTTGAGAGTTACTCTGAAGGCTTGATGCCAGGTGTGGCGGCCAGGAGGAGCATCACACGGGTCGATGTAAATCAGAACACCTCCAAAACCCAGCTCAGACAGGAGGGAGAGCTGCACACACACACACACACACACACACTGAGTAACATTTGACACTTGCATTAACCCTTTGATGCACAACATGGGTCTAAAGTGACCCGACAGAGTTTTTATGTTCTATATCTTTGAACCTGGTCTCACAGGAATCCGTGAAATAGCCACGGATTCGCTTAACTCAAAATCTGTGGAATAGTCACGGAATAACTCAAATTTCCGTGAAACTGACATGGATTTCGCTATAATGCAAGTTAATGACAGTCATATCCCGTGGCTGTTCCATGGATATTTTTTCCTATTGGTTTGTTCCAAGTCACGTGACTTTCAAGGTCCGGGCGGTCAGAACAAAAAACATGGCGGACAGTTCTCTCATTTTTAGTGAAAAAAATCAATATTTTGACTTAGTTTCTGCATAAAAATGGATTTTGATCACATTTCTAGCGAGAAATATATGTTTTATTTTCTTAATATTCACTCAGTGAATGTACATAATCACTTTGTATGTTGGAATAGCCACGGGATATGACTGTCATTAACTTGCATTGTAGCGAAAATCCGTGTCAGTTTCACGGAAATTTGAGTGATTCCGTGGCTATTCCACGGATTTTGAGTTAAGCAAATCCGTGGCTATTTCACGGATTCCTGTGAGACCATGTTGATATCTTTGCAACAAATTATTTTCATCATTCAGTATTCCAGGTTTTCCTCAATTATTTTGTTTCTGATCATCATACATCCTCATTTTATGTTTTCCTTTATTTATTTTTTTAATAAAATACCTTTTGGTGTCACTACCCTTCTAATGCACAACATGGGTCAAAAATGACCCATATCCATTTTCAATGTTATTTCATGTATGGCTGAGTGTTATATTATACATCTTTGAAATAAATATATTTTATCATTATTATTCCATGTATTTAGTAAATATTTTGTTTTTTTATAGCATAAATCATGCTTTTTATCTTTTCCTTTCCTACTTTTTGAACAACCACAGCTGTTCTAGTGAAGTACTTCTACTTCAAGTTTACACACATGGGTCAAAATGACCCGCATGCATTTATAATAGAACAAAATATTTTATAAATAAACAGTTGAAGATGTGGAAATGAATGCGGGTCATTTTTGTCCCATGTTGTGCATTAGAAGGGGGGTCAATACACAACATGGTTCAAAAAATGACCCGCATACATTCCCCATGTTATTTAATGCTGGCTGTCTGTTTGAGTATCTTTTTTGTAAACATTTTTTATTACAACAGATCATAATATCCTTTTTCCCTTTCATACTTTATGAAGAAAAAACGTTTTTGCATTATTACATCAAGTTTACACACATGGGTCAAAAATGATCTTGTGCATTAGAAGCGTAGTGATACAAAAAGTGATACACTAAATTAATAATTTGAGTATATGTGTAACTACGTTTGTCTTATTTTTAAGGTTTAACTTTAAAAGAGTTGTTAGAACCACCAGATTACATTGGAAAATCACATATTTTAACATTTGAGACTTATAAGAGCCACCAAATAATAATTTCCTTTGTAAAAACACCAATTTAACAAACTAGAATTGGAACAACTCTAATGATATGCATAGGCATTATATTTCTTGAAACCAGCAAAGTCAGACTAAAAACTAGTGAACTTTTCTTGTTACAGCTACAAAGATTTTTATCTGTATGTCGAATATTTTTCTTTATTTTTAAAAAATCAAACAAAAGCCGTGAAATCTTTATATCAAACAAGTCAAACAGACTAAAATAAAAAATGCTTAGTAAGAAGAACTATCTTATCAGACAAAAAATAAGCATATATCTCCTTGATCGAAGATATTTCATCTTTTATTTCATATTTCATCTTACTTAGAATTCAGCTTTTGCAGTGCATTTGGTGCTGTGCAGATAAAGTGCAGTTGGTTTATCACAGATCCTTTTTGCTGCTGGAAACAGGATTGATGAAAGCGGTAAAACTGAACAGCAAATGAGTGGGCCAGAGAAGCAACACAATGAGCTGGAAGAAAACTCCCCACAGAGCTGGGGGGAACTGCACAGCTGGATAGTAACCCTCTGTGGCTCCGTCTCGGAGACTTTTCACATTAGTCATTTGTTCCATTGTTAAGAGAAAAAGACGTATTTGAGCAGCTTTTAAAAGAATGTTCAATCACATTCACTGAATAATCTATCTATCTGAAGAAAGATTTTGACTTATTGAACCTGAGGATACAGATACTTATACATATTATGATGTACATGTTGTATACTGGAAAATGCTGCACTGCAAAAAAGGGGTTATTTTTCACTAACCTCACACTCAGACGTAGAGTAATGTAGAATGAATAAAGCAAAGGAAACAGTTTTTCTTTCTTTCTTTTATTAAATGATTAAAAGGGAAATTTTGGACTTTAAATTTGACAAAAAGGTCCCAGCCCAAGGTCCATTTAGTCGCTTTCAACTTTCGAAAGTAAAATACATTCACTGTTGCACTGCAAAAAAGGTGTGTCTAAAAACAAGATAAAAACACTAAATCTGAGGGAAATTATGCTTGCTGCATGGACAGATAATTTCACTTGACAAGATTTCTTAAATTAAGATGTTTAAATCTTAAAATAAGCATGTTGAACATTTAAAATAAGAAATTAACTCTTAAAACAAGATAAATTATCTAACACTTCTAAATCTAATGTTTTTTTTTATCTTGGTAATTTGCAGTGCACTCTGCTCGGGCCAGTTCATCGCTGCTTGCAGCTTTAATTTATCTTGTTTTAACCCTCTGGAGACTCCAAAAGCACCAAATCATGACTTCTTCATCACATCCAGATGTAAAAACAAAGCAGCATGGAGCCCTACTGTACATTTACCCATAGAGTTCAAGACAAAATGACCACAAAAAAGCCACAGAAGACACAAAATGACTGAAAAAGACACAAAATAACTAAAAAAGACACAACAAAAGACACATAATGACTAAAGACAACAAAAACAGACACAAAATGACTGAAAAAAGACACAAAATTACCAAAAAAGACACAAAATAACTAAAAAAGACACAAAATGACTAAAGAAAGACATAAAAAGACACAAAATGATAAAAAAAAAGACACAAAATTACCAAAAAAGGCACAAAATTACCAAAAAAGACACAAAATGGCCACAAAAAACACAGAAGAAGACACAAAATGACTAAAAAAGACACAAAATAACTAAAAAAAGACACAAAATGACAAAAAAATTGTTGCGCTAAACACACAAGACACTAATAAAATAGAGTCCGGTAGAATAAAAACCAGAGTTGGATGAGAGGATCACACACAATCACAAGATCACATTTATGTTGGTTTTCTTTGTTTCTTTTTGGTTCAAAATGTTGATCCAGTAAGTCAGAATAAAAAATCCATCATTATTAGGTCATATAGGTGAAGTTGTGCTGAAAAAAAAAAATACCAACATGGCATTCAAACATTTTTTAAGTGGTGTATACAGGCAGGATGAAAAGGATTCAAAAATGGACAAAATAGCCCAAAGATTCAATAGAGTTAAGAGTTAATTTCTTACTTTAAGCGTACAACATGCTTATTTCTAGATTTAACAATCTTTATTTAAGAAATCTTGTCAAGTGAAATTATCTGTCCATGCAGCAGGATCATTTCCCTCAGATTTAGTGTTTTCATCTTGTTTTTAGACACAGCTTTTTTGCAGTGTGCATATGGATTTTGGAGGACAAATGTACTTGTAGTATTTCTGCTCTGGACAGGCTTGTAGTCAGTAAGGTAAGTACCGGGTATAAAAAAAACTAAAATACTTTACGTCAATATTCAGTACATATGTTTTGGCAATATGAGAATACTGGAAACAGTAAGAGGTCAACTTTCACACTATTTATGTGTAGCTATCACTTTAATGTCTGACTTTAATGTGGGCGTTTGGGGCTATTGCACAAAAAGATGCAAACCAATGAGCAGGACTGCTTTCTGCCAGTTATGGATTTTTAGATGATCTTGGCATCAATGTGATGAAGTATATTGATTTTCCAGGTATTTTTTGAAACACACATTTCCATATCCTTTGACCCTCTATTGCATGAATTATTACATAACATAAAGATAATGCAACTTCTTTAATGCATTTTTACTTCCTAGAATTAAACAATAGAAGTCAAAAGAATATTCTAATAAAATCTTTTTTATCAGATTTCTTTCATATAATCCATTCTGACACAATTGAAGGCCTCTTCAGAGGTAGAATTTTATAATCCAGATAAAGCGGTACAGTTACAAAATGTATGAAATGACAAAATCTGAATAAAAAATGTGTCATCCCTGGATCCAACCTGGTCTCACAGGAATCTGTGAAATAGCCACGGATTCGCTTAACTCAAAATCCGTGGAATAGCCACGGAATCACTAAAATTTCCGTGAAACTGACACGGATTTCGCTACAATGCAAGTTAATGACAGTCATATCCCGTTTTTAAGTCCCAGCAGTGAAATTTTGGATTTATGTTAAAATTTGTCCTATGGTGCTTGATAAATATATACACAGTGTTATTGCACATCTTGACAATTAAAAATAAAAACTAAAAAATGTGATTTAATAAAAATGCATGAAGCATTTTATGGGTCCAAACACTGCTTTTGTTCATGTCCCACAACTGTGGTCTTAATGTTGAGATACATAAAATGAGCCAATTCAATTAAAATATGACATTTTTTCAAAAGAAATAGTTTCATATATTAGAGTATATTTTGTTACAACCACAGTGCCAGTATTTTACAGTGGAATAATGTATTTTTTATTTGTTTTAAACTGTAAAAAATGTTTTGGCATTTTACGGTCTTTTACTGTCATGGTTTAGCAGTTTTTCACTGTAAAATTATTTTTTTACAGTGTATTTATGAGTACTGACTTCTTTTATACATGTTTTGTTCATATGACTTGTTGTCTTCCTCATGATGATCAAAGGTTAATTTGTGATGTTTATTTAGCCAACATTACTGGTAATGGTAGAGAATAGTTGGTGGTTGGGAGGAAGTGTGCTGCAGCTGCCACAATGCAGAGCACTATTTCATTGTTGTCCATGGGAAATGTAGCGTCCTTGTTTTTTATGAGCGTGGATGACTATTTTATTGAATATGTGACACCAACCACGGTCATTCTCCTCTCATCACAACTCTGTCCTTCACTGGAAAACAGGGACACCCACAAACACAAACACACACACACACACACACACACACACACACACACACACACACACACACACACACACACACACACAAAATGTCCTCACTAAAAACGTGTTCCAGTCCTCACTATGTCGGAAGTACAAGAACACAGACATACACACACACACACATTCTTGTACTTCTATCTTTGTGAGGACCCTCATAGGAATAGTGAATTCCCTTCCCTGAAAACTAAAGAAATAATGAAAACTAGAATTGAAAAAATATTTTTGTTAACTGAAATAAAAATAAAAATGAGAGTTTAAAAAAAAACAGATAACTTACTGAAACTGTATTTTGTGGTTACATAACTAACTAAAACTCACTAAAATTATAGTGGAAAGATATGATATGTATATATGATATGAAACCCATTTCATCTATCTGGTGTTATGAATAAATAAACTTATTGGGGCTGAGATGGATAATAACATTTATTGTGACCTTTTTGAATCTTGCACCCAACAAATACCCCATTACAAAAAAACTAAAACTAACATTACAACTAACAAAAACTAAACTAAAATTAAGCATTTTCCCAAAAAACAAAAACTAATTAAAACTAGCAAACACACTACTACAAACTAAATGAATTTGAAAACAAAAATTGACAAAGAAATTAAAACTAAACTAAAACTAAAACTAATGAAAAATCCAAAACTATTATAACCCTAACCCTAACAGAAACCTAATTGTAACCTTAACCCTAAAACAAAGTCTGAACTCACAAACAAGCCTTTAAAAAAGTGACTTCGGAAAAATGGCCTCACTCTGTTAGTTAAAAACATGCGTCACCATGTAGGAAGTACAAGACCACACACACACACACAGAGACAGATACACATGGACTCTTCTCAAATGACTGACATTTACATGCATTAATTAATATACAGATATATGTAAAAGGAAAACCACTAATGATCAGTTTACAAGTTAATTTCTTATTTTAAGCCTTCAACATGCTTATTTCTAAATTTAACAATCTTAATTTAAGAAATCTTGTCAAGTGAAATCATCTGTCCAGGCAGCAAGATCATTTCCCTCAGGTTTAGTGTTTTTATCTGTTTATAGACAACCCTTTTTTTGCAGTGCATAGATACATATTTAATCTGGGAAGAAGAACTGTCTGGATTCTCTAATTATCTGGTAGTAAATGTAACTAAATGACTTAAGCTAACATGGTCAAAATGTTTCCCATGTTTGTGTATCAAATATGAATCAAGCTGTATGTGTAACATTGAGCCTGCAGTCACCGTCACACATTCATTAGTGAGAGTACAAGGCTCATCAATCACCTTTCCCCATTTATATGTAAAGGGCGATCATTTCTCAGCTGCTGACACACACAGACATTATGAAACACACATGATCAAATTTGTCACAAACTGTGGGCGAGGAGGGAAAATGGGTCAGCAGCCTGTTGCTAGCAGGGTCCCATGTGGCAGGAGGTGCAGTCTGATTTAATGGCTTTTTAAAAGTCCAACTGTATTAATGTAAAGTATGGTGACCCGTCTTTAAACATTGCCTTTCCTTTTTTTGGTAACCTCCATTTACTCCTGTTATGGCTCATTAGGCTGTCATTTTTCACTAACCTCACACTCAGAAGTAGAGTAATGTAAAATGAATAAAGCTAAGGAAACAGCTTTTTCTTTCTTTCTTTTATTAAATGATTAAAGGGGACATTTTTGGACTTTAAATTTGACAAAACGGTCCCAACCCAAGGTCTATTTAGTCGCTTTTAAACTTTCGACAGTAAAATACATCCACTGCTGGAGACTCTGTTATAGGGCTGCACGATTATGGCCAAAATTATAATCACGATTATTTCGATCAATGTTGTAATGACGATTATTAATCACGATTATGCATCATGTTAGGGAAAACATCTGTATTTTTTTTGCACTACTTTTAATCAAACAACAGGAACAGCTTTTAGTGTCCAGAGCTTGTTGTAAACAAACAGAGATCGCTAAGTGAACACCTCCTGCAGCAGCAGCACATACACACTGTACTGCTACAGAGCTAACTGTTAGCCTATTAGCAATTTGCCGACTGGACGCTAAGGGGTAAACATCCCCTCCGGCTCTGCAGCTGGGAAAGACTGCTGCAGGAGGACTGTGCCGCTTTGACTCCTTCTTACTGGGGATTTCCACCGGCCATTCAGCGGCCGTCGGAAATCGCGAAAATTTGCAACACTGCTTCGCCAGCTTTTACAAATGGCGCATGTTGTTGTGGCGTCGAGTACTACGTCAAACCCTGTTTAGCGTTCTATCCAATCAGCAACCAGGCACTTTTCAGGGGAGAAAAAAGACCCCGCCCCCTGATGGTTGGTGGACTACTGGTGTAGAAAGTGCTTGATTAGATATGCAGGAGAGACACATTTTAAAATGGAAATATCGACGATCAGGTTAATTTAATCGTGGTGGACAAAATCATGATGACGATTAAAATTCGATTAATTGTGCAGCCCTACTCTGTTATACTTCAAACTTCCACTAAAAGCTTGTAGGTGCATGTTGAGTCATGATTGTTTTGCCGAACTACCATTTTAACATCCAAGAATAGACTTGTTGATGCTTTCAAGCCAACAAGGATGATAACTGAGCAAACCGCTACACTGTTGAAGACTGTCATACAGTTGAAAGCTGTTGGTGGATTCTTTAGTGAAAACTACTATTTCCGATGTAAAGAATGAGCGCTAATAATTAAAAAGAGGAATCTTTTATTTTTACTGCTACTCTTTAATGTAAGATTAATAGTTATTTGTATATGCACAAAAACCATGCATACACCACTCCACCATAAACTGGTATTTATAAAGAAAGAATGTGCAGTGAGAATATAAGCACCACACATTATTCAGACCAGATGTACAGTATGCACAGTTTTAGCTGCAATAGCTGCTGGTAATATGAAGGTAATAATCAGAGCCTTAAGAAGTTGCACTGTGTTCATGATTGTGCTTTGCGTTTCATTACTGGCTGTGAAAATCATACACATCAACAACTTTGTATGCCACGGCTGAAATGCCTTCTTTGTATGTGTGCATTGGTTAGTTTTTATCCACAAATCTATTCTTTGGCTCCTCCCTTCATATCTGTGTACATACATGTGTCGAAACCAAACTCAATATGGTTTTCGCTCTCAAAATACTTATACAGATGCTTTGTTAAAAAAAAAAAAAAAGTGAGATCTAAGTTAGGTAAGAAGGATTTTAATTACTCCTCCCCTTTGTCCTGGAATAATTTGCAAAAGGACTTGAAACTGTCTGAGCTGATCACAATCGGAGAATTCAAATCCGTTTTAAAGGACAAAGAAATCTCTGTCTCTGTCGACTTCACTCCAAATTACAGACTTGAAACTTTCTCCAGTTTTTTGTTTGACATTCTGAGGTCGTGTAAAACCAAACATATGATCGTTTTAATTTGATAGTACAGAAATATTTATTCAAGTGTAAAAGTAGGATGGGACGAGGCAGGCGTTGCAAAATGGGGTTTAATAATCCAACACTGTTCCTATAAATAAACATGTTTTTACGGTAATTTTTTATGTATAGTTTTATTATATTTGAATTTTACCTTTATATGTTCATATTTTTAACCTATGTTTACATTTTTCAGGTCTGAAACAGTTCATTGAACATATTTATGGTTTTTATTGTCATAAATAGTATTATAGTATTATAATTTTGTTTCGAATTTCATTTTTTTTGTGTATTTTTGGGCTCAATATGTTAATAAAGTGGGTTAAAGTGAAAAAATAATAGTCATGTTGAAATTGTGCTGAGAAAATACCAAACATGGGTATAGTAAATATTATGTGGTGTATAAAGAGCAAATAGGCTCAGACCCCAGAGGATTAAATAAAGGATATATATAATTATTAGGTGAGAGATTATTTTCAGGTTGTTGTTTTTTTTTTTACCAGCTTTAATGCTTTGCACATCAATAAGCTTAACTTAAAACGATTTATCATTCATCTCTTTTTTAATTATTATTTACATTTGAACCATTATCATCTTAGCTGAATTGTGAAGCATGTTATTGTCTGTGTAAACACGATCCCTAATATATAATCATCCTTCCGTTTAATAATGATGATTGAGATTTTTCTTCAGTGACGGTTTGCAGAAATGTGATGAATTGGTAGTATGGACACAACAAAGAGCCACAGCCGAGCATAATGGTCATGCATAATGATGGTCAATGCAGATGCAACGCAGTCGGAGAAAATGCACCTCTACTTTATTGTTTTCTCATTCACAGGTGTAATGAGTGGTTAAGCAGGCACAAGCATTGATATGCAGATGAGGCCTAAAGGTGTTTCTACATCCACTCGTGGCTAACTGTGGCAAGGAAACGAGGCTCCTGCTAGAGGCGTACATGTAGCTTTATATATCTGATGAAAAGAATGCATATGTCTATTTCTGTCTTTGTGCAAACAAAGAGTCATGGAACTGTACAGTTTTATGCATCTGGATCTTATCCAGTCTCATCAGGGAATGTGCATAAATGCATAACATGATGAGTAAATAAAATTAGCATCACGGTTGTATTCAAAAACATTTTTTTTGAAGAATCTACTTAAGAGAGAGTCAAAGGTACTTTGCTTTAAAACAAACTACTCCAACAAGTGCAATGTATTCAAAAGAAGTTAATTAACCCTAAATAGGGCACTCATTGAAATACTTGCAAATTCCAAATTTCAACCCTAGAGAATATTGGAGGATATTAAATACTGCCAGAATGTGGACTATTGAGTGTGTAAAAAAAACATACGGACCCGGAGGAGGGGGGTGAAATTTTGAGAAAAAAGTTTACAAGATTAAAGTGGCAAATCTACGAGAAAAAAAATTGCAGATTCATGAGATTTGAAGTGGTGAATCTGCAAGAAAAAAGTTCTTTTTTTCCCCACTTTTTTCTCGTAAATCTGCAACTTTTTTCACACAGATTTGCCACTTTAAATCTCTTACAGAGGTTTTGCACTGGACTGTGCTAAATATATAATACCAATATAAGATAACATGGTACACATTCATGTCAATAATTCTAAAGGTCTGATTTCACTTTAGTGTGTCCGCATTTATTGAGTCTGACACATGTGGTTATGATACAACTGTGTCAGAAGCCACTTAGAGTATTCTGGGTAAATTTCCATTACTCAGTATTGCACCAAGTCCACATTGAGTTTTTTTCAAGTTGGTATAATTAAATTACTTCTAATTTAATGGAAACTTAAAATTTATCAGTAATTAACATGTAAGTAGATGTTTATGCTTTAATTAAGTGGATTGGAATTTATATTTTCCCTGTCATCGTCTAATTGATAGGAAACTGCTTGGAGCTGAATGTGGCACACATCCAAGCAGGAACAGGCCTAATCAATCAATGCATTGCTAATGTTATTTCTTATTAAGGCAGATGGATTCAGACATCTTTTTGTGGATACAGGAGTCAGGCATGATGAATTTATTGCAAAAATAATATGAAGAATTAGCGATGCATGACTAGCTGTATATATTAGACCCTGTGCAAAGTAGAAATCCTAGTGTAGCAAGCTTACTTATTTAGTTTTTTTCAAAAGGACAGTGAGATATATATGCACGCAACTATATCAACATACCCAAAATCAGTTTAACCCTTTGATGCACAACATATTGACAACCCTTCTAATGCACAACATGGGTCAAAAATGACAGCATTAATTCCCCATGTTATTTAATGCTTGATGTGTGTATCTGTGCTCTCCTTTGATATACACTTATTTTATGATTGAATATTCCATGTATTCTTTAAATATCTTGTTTTTTGATAACGATCGATAACGATAAGTAGTTAGCTTGCTAAGCTAACTACTTAGCCAAGAAGATAGCTAAGTAGTTAGCTTAGCAAGCGCCTAGCTAAAAAATGGATATGGGTCATTTTTCGCCCATGTTGTACATTAGAATAGTAGTGACACAAAAGGGATTTTATTAAAAAGTCAATCAAGGAAAACATAAAATTAGGATGTATGATGATCAAAAACAAACTAATTGAGGAAAACCTGGAATACTGAATGATGAAAATAATTTATTGCAAAGATATAGAACAAAAACTCTTTCGTATCGGGTCACTTTAGACCAGGGGTGGGCAATTTTTTCGCAAGGGGCCACATGACCAATACCACGAAGGTTGCGGGGGCTGGACCAAAACTCTGACCTAAATTATGCTCAATATTAATTTAATCGCTTTAAAAAATACAGTAAATGATCTGGTTTTGAGCTGCTACTGATAAGAATACATGTTATGATGAGACTGTTAATGTGGAGTAAATCAATTATAGCAGTAAAAAGTAGTAAATACTCCAATCACTATCACTTTTCCATTTATTTTAAACACAACTATAAATGACCTTTAGCAAGGTTCCTATTGTTGTTTTTGTGTTATATATCTTGTTTTTTATGTTTGTAAATTTTCTATGTTTTATAATGTTGTGATGCGTTTATTTTGAAAAGGTGCCATCCAGTGTGAAACGGGTGCTTTAATTTTGAAAGTTAGTGACAGGAAATAACAGATGGACGTTAAATGAAAAACGAACGGTAAATAATGAGTGAATCATAATTCATAGAAAGTTGATGCTACTAAACATACATTCAAACCACAAAAACGTAAGACGCCTTCAAAATAAAAGCACTGCGGTTGTGTTAATTTCTAATTTCTTGGTAACCTCATGTGGGCCGGATAAGGACAGCCAACGGGCCAGATGTTGCCCAGCGGGCCGCCCAATGCCCGGGTCTGCTTTAGACCCATGTTGTGCATCAAAGGGTTAAAAAAAACTTTACCCCTTTCCCCCCATTAATGGAAAATCATTTTTTGAGTCATACCTTTCATTAATTTATTTTTAAAGATTAAAATATCTTGTCTGGGTTAGTATTTCTCTTCCTGCTGCAGGATTATAGTATCAGATGGATCTCAAGTACTGCATTAAATCACATGGGTGGTTCTCTTATCAGCAGAGCGGAGCCTCAGCTCTTTGCAGACATTTGATTTGATCTTACCTTGTACAGCAAAGGTGCCTGGCCAAGCTTGACCACAGCAATCTGGTTGGTGAGGTTCAGGCTGTCTTTGGCTCTCCGGAGGTCATCCACACCGGCGTACTGGACATCCACCACCTCCCCCTGGGGTGGAGAAACAGCACAGAGGCTCAGGGGGGTCAGCAGTTAACTGAAATCATTAAATCGCCTTTAATCAAGTGTTTTCCCAGGAAAACATGACAGCCAGATGTTAGGTAACCTGTGTCTTGTGCATATCACCTTACTCAGGGTATCGAACCCTAATACACTGAAAAAAAGATTTTTCGGCCCTGTAATTATTATCTCAATCATCTATATAAATTCTACAAAGAAATACGAATTCAGTGCTTTTACTTTAAAATAGCAGTTTTTCATGTAGTGCATTACTTAGTGATTGTTATTATGTGTCCTTAGTTTTGTTTGTTAATTGAATAATTTGTTCCAATTAATATTCACTAAACCAGTTTATTGGCTTAAATAGTTGATATTTCCAAGTAAAATGTAATTGAGGGACATCAGTGAATCTGCAATTTACTTGTGTGTTTTCATAAAAAAACACTTCTTTTAGAGTTTCAAATCACACAGTTACACTCTGTCACAACAGTGCAATTGGAAAGGACTACATACTGAATTTACCCTACCCCTAGTTAGCCTTAACAGTAAAAACTGTTATATAATGTCATCTGTGGCTCTGGAGGAGCTTTTTAAAGTCTTAAAAAATAACCCAAATAACAATCCAGCATTTTTGGAGCTTGAGCCATACTAGGTAGAGTCAGGTTCAGTCTGGACAGCTTGGCCTCTGTTGCATAATAAGTGCTTATACCCAGAAGCTGGAAAACACTTTACACACTGCTGTGTTGAAGAGGCTCTCAGACATTAAGTTAGAAAGCGAAATATTATTCTGCAAAGCAAGTATGAAAATTGTAATATTTCAGAAATTGCAGGATTATTTCCTGATATTTGGTACAAATAACAAATTTTCAAAGACTTTTAAGATGAATTAATAATAGGAACATTTGTATGAATTGTCATGGTACATGTAATCATTCATATGGTAACCATAGTAATCAATTGCATGGCACTACAATGAAATCTGATTACTTCACAGCACAGCACTTTGGAATTATTACGGCCGAGTGTGTGTTTTGAAGTGTGTGTGTGGGTCTTGTGTGTGTGTATGCATGTGTGTGTGTGACTGAGCGGCTCACTGAGTTATCATCTTCCAAATTAAAGTGACCTAGAAGTTGTTGAGGAAAGTCAAAGCATTACTTTTTGGGGTCTCTCTCTCTCTCTCTCTCTTTCTCTCTCTCTCTCTCTCTTCCCCTCCCCACTCTCTCACTGCATCACCTGGACCCGATTCATTTTTCATGTGGCCAGGGGGCGAGTGTAACACGATGCTGCAGTGGAGAAAAAGGGAGGGAGAGTGCAAGATAGCGCCTGGATTTGTATGTGTGTGTATATATGTGAGAGAGAGAGAGAGAGAGAGAGAGAGAGAGAGATCTTTTGCATCAGGAGAGCCCAGGAGAGGAGCGCAAGAGAGATTTATCGCTCCTGCCTGCATTTGCATCATAAAAGTCCTCCATTTAAACTGCAGACCATGGAACAGTACAAGACGCAGCAAATTGAAATATAGGAGAATCTCTATACGCACTTAGATGGCAGTGCTTGAACTAGATCCATCTCTCTGTCCTCTCTCCCTTTTTACTTTCGTTTCATCTCGCCGAGGTAATGAAATTAACAATGTAAGTGGCCTCTGTCTGACTGAAGCTGTGAGCATCATTCTTCTGTTGAGATGATGAATATTTCCTCTTAACCCAGCCAGACATTCACACAAGAATTAGTTTCGAAGGGACGATAACGGGACAAATATATCTTGATGGACTCTCTCAGTGTCCAAAATCTTTGCATTTTTTTACGATATGTAATTATAAATAATAAAGTATCTGGCACGGAGGAATAAAACTCTCCACTGAAATCCATGCTAATGAAATTCCTTAAAGTAAGTTAGCAGCTTTACAAAAGATGCAAAGTTTCCTCGCAGGCACTGAAACAAATTACATCCATATCCTCGTCATAACAGAAAAGGTCCAAATTGATGAGGGCCTGAATTTATCAAGTGTCAAGAGAAGGAAATAGGTCCTAACTAAATAAACAGTGATGAATTTTCAGTCTATTTCTATCAATTTGAGGAAATGACTCCTATCTTAGCCAATACTTAGAAGAGCTCCGGGGGTTTCTCAACCTGTCAGGTTGCCAGGAGACGGTGTTTAGGCAGAGACCATTGGTGTGAGAAAAATGTTTTTGTAATACGTAATGACAATGAGCTCATTAAGAGTCTGTTTTGAAGAAAATGTAATAATTTTTAGACTTTGTGCAACTGCAGAGGAAGACACATGATGCATTCCTGAATGAATTCTGGCTTCATTTTTTGCATATATTACCTACACAGAAACACAGAAATATAACTATTTTCAGGATTTCTATGTTAACCATTGTCTAAACCAGGGATGGGCAACGGTCCGCAAACTCACTTGAAGTGGCCCTCAGTACAACTTCATGCATTTGAGCATGAAATCTTAAAAGTGCTGTGCAAAAATGAACAAAATTACTTCTTGCAATTAATTTTGAATTTTTTTTTTTTTAAATTTGCTTCAAACCTTTTGTACTCCTATCTATACTGTTCTACATGCATTGAAGCATGAAATATGTTAAGTTACTGCACTGTAAACATATTTCAAATTGCAGTTTCAATCATATCTGGTTAAGTGCACGGTCCTATATGTGGCCCTGTGGTAGTGTCCATGAAAAATTGTGGCCCCCTCCAGCATTTAAGTTGTCCATCGCTGCCTTAGACCTTCTAGTTTCATAAGATATATATGATGTGAAAATTAAGCCCGCTAACAGCTCTCGGCTGGTCGATGAGTCCAATGTACATTGGAATGACAAGGTTCCATTTATTACTGTAACATTTAGGGGCAATCTCAACATTTCATTGCATTTTCTTTAATTTGTTATTGTTTTACATCGTCATAAAATATATTTTCACTTGAACTTTAATGTAATTAATATTTGTGGTGTTGAAAACATGTAACCTGCATCTTGGAGGCGGCCCAGGTTCTATCTAGTAAAAGCTGGCCAGCATTTTCCAAAATGGCCGCCATGGTCATCAAATTGCGAATATGGGATGGCCCAATATCCTGTCTTTTTCTAAATATATTAAGCTTTATATGTACCAAATTTGGTGCTTTTATCACAAAATGCCCATCACTGATCTAAAAAGTACAATATGTGCCTCAAAATACAGTGGAGTAGAAGTATAAAGTTAAATAAAATGGAAATACTCAAGTAAAGTACCTCAAAATTGTGCTTAACTACAGTTGAGTAAATGTACTTAGTTACATTCCACCACTGGTTGTGTGGACCAGGTTTACTTTTGGTTTAATACAGAACTGCAACTGCCAGGAATACTACTACTACTATGCCTGCTACTACTTTAAGGGTTGTAAAACAAGGATGTCACATGCACTCATAAGAAAAGTCGCTATCCTTGAGGGACCTTTAAATATATCTGAAGTCCTATACGCTCAGGTGGGTTTAGTCATGAGTAAACTGTGACTAACTGTCCCTTCCCCAGTCTCTCTTTCGAAATACAGAGTGTGTAAAGAGAGGAGAAATGGTAAAGAGAAGAAGAGCAGCCATGCAGTGAGGAGACAGAGGAGGTCATGGATTGTTTCTGCAGTCTACCGATTGGCGGCTGCTCAAATCCGCCCTGTAATTAACTCTTATCACATCAAGTAAATGAAGTGCCTTCACAATCACACTGTCATTATGTCAGACAACAAGGAGCAGCAGACTGAAAGGGCCCCAGCGTTGGGAAAGACGTTTTCAAAGTCTTCACAAGCTACCACACACGGCAAGAGTCTGAAGTACAATAAACCGAAGATAAAGTTTTATTGATTAAAGGCACAAAACTTCTCGTTGTCACATCATACAAAATAAAAAAATAAAAAAGTGCTGGGATCAAAGAAGGAAACAGATATGAAAGGGAAGAAAATCATTGTCTGCGTTGAATGAAATGTAGGAAAATACAGTATTATGTACGGGTGCTGTGGCAGTGATCAGGCTGCTGAGGAAATGTAAAAGTCCAGATAAGTTACGTCGTCTTCATTTGAAGTTTACTTTGAGGACACACACAGCTAGGGAGGTGTAGATCATAGACTGTATATAAATAATGGACGTAGTGACCGTGACGTCAGCCATTGGTTTGTGGCCCGTTGGAAGCCTCGAGTTCAGCAACTCGTTGCCATCTTGCGTCGCCATCTTGTTTCCAATACGGGGAACAGACCATATCTGGACTGTGGAGGAGGAGAGGGATCTGATCACTGACTACAGCCTCTCTACACCTCAACCTGACTGGGAGAAGCTGCTTCTAATTCATGTTAGCATTAACTGGAGCATTAACTGGGATGTTAGTTTTGGCTAGCAAAAAAACAAAACAAAACTTATGTTACTTACTTCAGAAAAATGCGACTCCTTGGAGTGTCTGTTAGTCCAACCAAACGCTGAACAAGACATTTTTACTGAACAAAACGTTCAAATAAACTGTCATTAAATGAAAATTAAAAAAAAAAAAGTTATGAGACTAAACCGGTAAACATACTTTTTTATATCTATATAACTTTATATATAACTTTATTGACACGTTGCCATGGATACGCATTGTTCTGCTTCTCTTCTGATCACGGCTCGCCTTGTTAGTGACCTGTCAATCAAAGGTAGCCACGCCCCAAATCATACGATTCTTTATCTTCTATTTTCTTCTAAATGGGGCCATTATTAGAACTATTCACATCAAATTGTCTTGAAGAAGATTTTTTACTAGCGATTGAGACTATGGTGTTGTCCTAAAATAAAATAAGGTAATAAATCAAGTGAGAAGTTTTCTCATTTTGCATTGAAATGTATGGACAGAAATCTTTCTGCAGCCACACTTAGCGCCTCCAGCTGGAAATTTCGGTAGAATGCAGCTGAAGGCACTTCCTGGTTTGCCTCCCTGCTCAGACCTGGAGGTTGCCGCCTGATGCAGACCAATGTGGGATTCACTGCGTGTCTATCAAAATTAAAGAATAATGCACTATCAAATTCTTCAAAGCACATTTATGCAAACAGAAACATGAAATGTATGAGTAGTTAAAATGCTAGTAAGTAGCTATTCTTGCACATGCACAACTAGAAACATGAAGAAGAAACACACCAAAGCACAATATTAAAGTTCATCCAACAGAAACTGACACTAAAGGCTGCTGCTTCTTCAATGTTGAGGTATTTGGCTGGCTGTCAGTTTTGAGATATCACATATCGAAACTTTAAAAGTGCTGTAAACAACCTTCAGAGCACATCTATGGTTCAGAGCCTGATGCCTGGGCCACACAGCCTGCGGCGCGTGTGCACCTCTTGGTTTTTATTTTGGCACCCATGTTAAAGGGTGAGAGCAGCCAGTCTGAGCAGTTGAGGCAGCAGCAGAGCATCGGCTGCAGCACATCTAGATTCAGGGTCATGTCTATTGTTTTCATGTGAAGCACACAGTCCAAATAAAAATAGACAGTGAAATTATGTTTGACATCGTACCAGCAATATCAAACCTTTCAATGTCTATGCCTGTTGAATATTTCTTAGGCACGAAAAAAAGAAAATAAACAGTACTTAACCAATCTGTACTTAATCCATTCACTTGTTAACACAATGCTTTTATTTGGAAATATGTGCATACAATTTTGTGAAAAATGCACTGAATTTCACACTTCCATCAATTAGTTAGATTTTCAATTGTGGACATACAACGGCAGAAATTAAATGATACATTCAATTGTCAAAAGCAAACTCAGGGATGGCCTCCATATGGCTCTCATTCTCATTCCCAACTCCTCACATTACATATGGATACCTCCCAGAAGGGGGTCATCCCTATGTTCCCCGGGACCTATGTTCCCCGTTTTTCCCCAAAAGGGTCCTATGGTCCCCTGTAGCAATACAAACCGGGGAGCATAGGACCCTTTTTCTGAAAAAGGGTCCTATGTTCCCCACTTTTGCTGGGTTAGGTTTAGGGTTAGGTTTAGTGTTAGGGTTAGGGTTAGGATGAGGTTTAGAGTTAGGTTTAGGGTTAGGGTTAGGTTTAATGTTAGGGTTAGGTTTAGTGTTAGGGTTAGGTTTAGTGTTAGGGTTAGGTTTGGAGCAGCACTCTTAGAGAGTGCTACGAAGGGCACGGGCATGAGGATCATATAGATAAAATCTCTTAAAGGTTCCTTCGACGAGAGGGATTTTCTTTAATAAAAGCTTTTAAAAAGGTGTCTCTTATCTATAAAATAGTTAAAAGAGTGGTTTTAAAAGATGGAGGCAGGAGATTCGGGTGGAGGTTGAGGGAGCGATCCATTAAGGGTTAGGGTTAGGGTTAGCTCGAGTCCTGCAGGTTTGCCAACCCTGACCTAATCCCTCCTCCTCTAGGCCTATTTGGATATGCGCGTCAAACAGCCCGTAGGCCTACATAGGCCTATTTGCCATGGTATTTGGCAGTAATGATGGAAAAAGGAACAGACCGGGTAACATGGGACCCTTTTTGGGAAAAGCGGGGAAAAAGGGTCTTATGTTCCCCAGTCTCATACAAAGAGGCGGAACATAGGACCCGGGGAACACAGACACGCTCCCAGGAGAAGCCCTTGGCATCACTTTTTAACAAACTGGGTACTACCATGCATTAACATGCACATGCAGCTACCACAGCAAAAAACAGTGAAGCTGAGCTCATAACACACTCACTGGTCTTCCTTCAAAAACTTCAATATGGGCGTTTGTACATGCAGCAAAATACAACATATATTTACGTTTTAGACTGTCCTCCACCGCCATATTAACGATTAATACAGAGTTTAAATGGTGGATATCACAATGGGAGGGACAGAAGGTGGATGGATCAAACAAACAAACGGCGAATTTTCACCCAGGAGAACAGGGTTTGTGTACAGTGTGAAAACAAAAGTAAATTACTTTTTACGTAACCCTCATAACTACTTCACTACTGACATTTACTGTTCAAACTGTCTTTTATAACGCCTAACCAGGATTTTTTTTGCCCTAAACCTAGGTCAGTGGTTTTGCAGCATAAATTCACAGAAACTGCAGCCTTTTTTACAACCGTGAACCATACGTGTATGTACAATGAGGTGTGTGCTATTTTTAAATCGCTTCGCTGTACTGCAAGGCTCTTTCGACAAACAATCAAATGTTGTTATGGGTGGTATTGACAAACATATATTCTGTCATTAAGGATGGAGGTCTTGCTGCACCAGGAGGGAGTATGATATGGGCTGAAATATCTGCCACCAGAAACTGAACTTGAATTATTTATATTTGAATTGGAATTGCTTAACTTAAATCAATTTATATAAAACATTTAATCATTCCATGTATGTTATATTAGTAATATTTGTATTATAATGATAACAATAATAACACATAACATTAACATGTATGTATTTATTTTCAATATAATATATAAAAAAAAGTATATATATATATATAGCGTGCGTGAGTACTATATATTTTCCCAGAAACTATCACGATAAACAATAGTTTCGTTGTCTTGATGTTTTTTTAGTTTTATAACAATATTAGAGCATAATAAGTACACCCTTTTCCACAGCAGTGAATTTTTAAATCTCACAAATATCAAACATTGGAATTGAATGGGGAAAAGAAATATTAAAATATCCTAGATAAATAAAACAATAAACTACAACCAAAACAAATAAAATAGACTTTCAGGCTCTGTTTACAAAACATTGCAATAACATAATCATTATGTATTATATTAATTTATTATTAAAATAACATATAAACAGCTGGAATGGCTGCTTGAGAAATATAGGGGTTTTTTGTCAGTTTGTACTGCCTTTCGAACATTTGCAGCATTACTTAAAACAACGCAAAAAAGCATAAAAAGTCAATATATTGAGTCCAGTAATTGTAATGCATTATTTGAAAAAGAGAAATGTATGATTGTATTTGTACAGTATTAGTAAACCTTGAAATTTTTAAAGAAATATCACTGCTTTATATTTGTTGCTGTTGACTTTTCTTTGATGTGCAGGTGTGTCTTTATGCGTTAAAATATTGGTTGCAGTGTATTGAAACATGCGATTATTTGCATGTTTCCATAAATGATACACACTGAACTATCAATCTTTAATGAAACACAAGTGCCACTAAGCTGCTGTATAAATCCGACTCAGCTTCATTTTTAAATCACACATATGGGTTTATATTCAGCTCCTGATCAGGAGGCATGGTTGTTTAAAACAGTGAAAAATGGATCATTATGCTACCACGATGTGTCTGTCTGTTTTTGCAGTACGCAGTCGCTACCCTGTGAATTAATTATTGTGCAGACAGAAACTGCAGAGTTCTCATAATCACACTGCAGGCTGGCCCTATAGAGGAGATGATTTTATTAGATTCTAGAGCACATGTGCTTTCATTTGCATATTAATGAGGAAAAACAGTTTTTCTCGAAACTGTAAGAACTGCATTATGCTCTAAGAGGCAGCCATGATTTATGTGAAGATAAGTATGATGACATAGTACTAGTTTCTAAATAATGCTAATTACCTTAATTACAGATCTTATTAGTTAGCTTGTTATGTTAAATGATTGCAGTTGATGAGGGATTAAGCAGCTCAAGTGTCTTGTTAATTTAAAACCTGTATATTAACTTTGACATTTTTCAGAGTGCAAAGCAAATCTAATAGGATATATTTTGCTCTGTGGTGACACAGTTTTGAATATGTCTGCCTGTAAATTACCTGCAACTCTATTCTAATTAAATATTTGACTATACTTGAATCAAATTAAGTATCATTTATTGAAATATGTATTTATGTAGTTTATAATTCACTATTTGAATAAGTGAATGCCTTGACAAAAAGCAAAATAAAACAGCAGGCCTTCCATAATAATGATCTTATTATATAGTTTATTCTGTTGGGATCTAATTAATCATGCATTAACATATCATTTTTGATTGTTCCAGCAAGGCAGTTATAGTTTACGCAGAGGAGGGAAATCCTGCAAATGTTTACTCTGTGATAATGAAGGCACAAGTGTACATATGCATATTATGTACACAAACTGTTAACCTGCTGTGGAACTTATGAAATATAAATAATGGTCCCTTTGTAATAGCCTATGTATAATCGGTAGGTAGTGTGGGCAGTGTGTGTTTAAGTGATTGTATGCATGTGTGGGGGAGTTTTAATGCATGTGGAGGCGGACAGTAAACCTTGAGGATAGGGAGTCGGGATATGGAAAGTAAGGAGGTGTGTGACTGTGGGAGGGGGAGAATGTGGGGGATGGGATACAGCTAATACAACTTGGATAAAGAGTCAGATATGTAGTGGGGACAAAACCAAGCCATAGCAACTTTCCTGGAATAACAATGTTCTTGTAAAATTCTGGTTTGGTGGCAAAAAATACATCTATGCCAACCCTGGATCTTCAAGTAAGAACATTGCTAGTTATTTTCAGCCATTGTATTTGAATCATTCTGCACACTAAACAGTCTTGGAATTGCATAAATTGATTATGCCTAAAAAAGCTGACACTCTTGTGGACTGAACTGTATTCATGTGTGATGTTACTTAGCCATTTCAGTCAGTAACTTCTTTTAAATCACATCTTAAAACCCAATTTTATAGACTTGTTACTTCTTTACTCGTTTTACCTTCTATTTTTCTTTTAATGTAATAATTGTTTTTAGCCTTATGGCATCATTCTTGTTGTAATTAACCCTCTGGGGTCTGAGCCTATTTGCCCTTTACCACATACAAAATGTTGCTATCCATTTTTTCATTTTTCATTTCATTTTTTCCATTTTTTTTTTTAACTTTAATCCACTTTATTAACATATTGTGCCCAAAAATACATAAAAATAATGAAGTCTGAAATAAAATTGCACAAATATGCTCAATGAACTGTTTTGGACCTATAAATGTAAACACAGGTTGCAACATATATGAACATATAAAGATGAAATTCAAATATAATACAACTATATACAAGAAATTCCCATAAAAACATGTATTTATAGTAATAGTGTTAGCTGATTATCAGATTTAAACTATCATATCTTTGGTTTTACATGACCGAGGAGCATCAAACAAAAAATTGATGAAAGTTTCAAGTCTGTCATTACATGCACACATAACCATAACTCCACCCCCCTTTCATTTTTTGGAAACTTGACCTCACTATTGTGACCTCTCGGATAATCACAACGTCATGAAATTTTGCAACCACTTACTAGAGACCTCGGATTTCTAGGGCATGGCAGGCATGTTTATTGAAAATAAGTGGGTTTCTCAGCAGTTACCAGGACTGAAGTGCTCATCATCCAATTGTTTTTACAATGGTCACAGCATGGGTAATTGTTCTAGGTTGTTCGTCAAGGTCTTGAGGTCTTCATGTGGTATTTTGGGTGGATTTTTGATCATTTTAATCAATTATTGTGTTGTCAGAAATTAAAACATTTAGCATCAAATGTTATCAACCCAAAATATGCTGCAACACCTTGTGTTGCCCTTCAGGCATGTTATTGATGTTGGACCTTTATTTTGAAGACACTTTTATTTGACGTTTGTTGTCACGCTTAAGAATGTACGTTACTTCCTGTTTGATTTATAAGTTCGCCGAAGCTGTTGCCGCATGCGATCGCGATATGAAAGTCACAGAGGCAATGTCGTAAGTAAGGAAGGAATGAATGAATGATTTCATATTTGCACTCTATGTTCAACAAAGGACTGAAAGCACAATTAATTTCTATTGCTTGAGGCTTTTTCTTTAAAATAAGAGCACCATCTAGTGGGCTCAGAAAATAGAGAAAATACTTCATGAGGGTTCATTGGCACATCACTAGTAAAAACTATGGCCGGGACTCGATTAAAATTAATCTAATTAATTAGAGGCTTTGTAATTAATTAATCAAAATTAATCGCATTTTAATCACATATAAATATTTGACCTGAGAACAGTGAGAAGTAATTTTTTTCACATGGATTTTTAGTATACCATTGAATAATGACTGAATACATAAGCTTAAGCAACAAAAATATTGTTTATTTTTGTTCAAGTCCAGCAGACCAGTGCAATTTTTGCCATTAAGTGTAGCAATAGCATATTTAGAAATATAGTACATTTCATAAATTCAGGTAGCCTATAGGTAGGTAGACCTTCTGTAAACTAGAATACTTTGTTTTTTTTAAGTAAAACACAATCCACGCTAGCTACCACACTAGCCGCTAGCTGCTATATGTTTAGCATTGAGATGATACTTGAGGCTTGATGTGCTGCAGTGATATGTGAATTCCTTGTTGCATAGCAACACAACCATGCTCTTATCGACGCTTCCATCCGTTCATTTTTTGTAACTAAATGTCCCATCATCCACGGGCCCAACCAAAGCGTCTTATCAGCTTCTTCCTTCATGTTCACTGTGGTTTGTTGTCGTCTGAACTCATGACCGCTAGTTGGTGCTCCAGTATAATCGGTCCGCCTGAAACTCATCCAGTGAGAAACGTTCTGCGGTGCAAAAGTAAGTGCGTGTAACGTGTTCATTTTTGTGTAATTAATTCATCTTAATTAACGTGTTAAAGTCCCGGCCCTAGTAAAAACATCTCCACAGCAGCTGGACTCCCACCTGCTTCTTCCAGAAGATAGTGACCAAGTCATGCCTGACTGCTGTCCTTATCTCCAACAGCAGCAGATTAAAGTCGCTGAGGAAACTGATCTTCATTCCAGGTCTTCCCCTCAACCTGCCACGACTCTGATAGTAGCGGAGTGGGTGACCCCCGTTTCTCCTTCTGCTTCTGACAGCTGAAGGGCAAAGGTAGTTTCTACTAAAGGGCAGCACTTTATACATTACATCTCCACTCAAAGAGTAAAGTTCCTAACCTCTCAAATACACTCTAAATCTAAGGCTGTCTCAGCCGAGATGTCAGCTATATTGCCCAGAGGCAGAACACCTGGTGTGGTGTGTATCATTCTCCTTCCTTCGATAAAGTGAAAATCTACACTTGGGCTGTACTTGTCTTCTTCTTCTCCTTGTTCTTTATTGGTTTGAGGTGCCACTCTTCTTTACCAGACAGCAGGGTGTGAGCCATCTTCCACTTCCTGTGGATATTTCCTGATTCTGCAGTTTGAAAGTGGTTTGAGCTAATTTCCTATTTTTATCTACCGTCTGCTGAATTCTCCTGCTTCTGTCCGCTGCTGTTGTGTTTTTTCAGTGTTGAGCGACAATCTTCTTTAATCATATTGAATATAATTTATTTCATTTTTTTTCCAAGTATGAGATTCTGTTGTAGAGTAAACCATATTAATAACATTCATTCCTAAAATCCATGGACCTGCAATAGAAAAATAATGTTACTCTCGATAGATGATGGATGATGCACAGCCAGCTGGGAGTAAATTGTGTTCCTTACAGCTCTTCACCTCTTTTACCAGTTGTGAAGCTTGTTATAGGACAGAGCATGTACGAACAAGAAACCGTTTAACCGTTTGTACCATTTCTCACAGAACTGCAGGCGGTAAAGTAGTTCGATGAGTATGTGTGAAGCCTTGTAACTGCATGCTCAGCCTGCCCTTGTCCACAGTAGGGATGGGCGTTTGGAAGAAACCTGCCAACTGGAGCATCTATAACATTAATCATCAATTAATCAATTAATTGTTGCATGGATACATGGGCAGAATAAAATATATATATATTTTTTTTATTTATTTATTTATTTTTATTTTTAATTTTGATAATGGCTGTTTTATTTTGAAAGGACGAAAAGAGAAGAGACGTAAAAGTAACTCAAGTGAGATTATGCTGAAAAGATAACATCAATGAGTTCAATTTTTTTTTTAGCTTTTTTAGCTGGAAGAAAAGAATCTCTAACATAAATGATCAAGTAATCAATTAATCGTTGCATGGATACATGGGCAGGATAAAATATATATATATATATATATATATATATATATATATATATATATATATATATATAAACATATATGCAAAAGCCTGTTTTGATAAAGGCTGTTTTATTTTGAAACGACGAAAAGACAAGGGACGTAAAACTAACTCAAGTGAGATTATGCTGAAAAGATAACATCAAGGAGTTCAATTTTTTTTTTTTTGCCTTTTTAGCTGGAAGAAACCTGCCAACTGGAGAATCTATAACATTATTGATCAAGTAATCAATTAATCGTTGCATGGATACATGGGCAGAATAAAATAAATAAATAAATAAAATAAAATATATATGTATAAAACATATATGCAAAAGCCTGTTTTGTTCATGACTGTTTTATTTTGAAAGGCCAAAAAGAGAAGAGACGCAAAACTAACTCAAGTGAGATTATACTGTAAAGATAACATCAAGGAGTTCAATTTTTTTTTTATGTTTTAGCCCCTGAAGAGGCATGAGGTTAGTTTTAACAGTAATCGTGCATATTTAAGTGTGTTTTGTGTTTAAATAACTTTTGGATCACATTAAACCTAGTAATTCATGGTAGCAAGGTTTGATACAGTAAGCTAGTTTTGCTCAAATTAATACTCTTGTACTTCTGTGTGTTTTATAATTGCTATTGCAACTTTTAGTTTGCAAACTGTAACTTTATCCAACTTAATTCTCAGCTCATTGGCCGTGTTCCAGTTCAGTGAGTAGAGCTGCCCATGTGGCCAGAGTGCACTGATCTGATGAAAAACCCTGAAAGGGATAACCAAACTAAGTATTTATAGATCTTCACTTACTCTGGGCAATGATTTTAAAGTATATTTCTAGTAGTAATGATTCAGAAACGGTTCTTCCAAACTACAATGGACAAAGATTGGAATTAATGCAGAAGTGGAGAGATAAAAGGTGAAAAAGAGAGGATGGGCTAGAAGAGGACAAGTGCTTTACTCTCGCTGTGTTGAATTAGTCAGAGGCTTTTCCCCACTGCCTATCCTTGGAAGGCTTAAAAGTGAGCATTTATAAAGCATCAGTGAGCTTTTTGATGCAGTGATGTTGAGTCACGTAATGAAGCCTGTGCCTTTACCCCAGCTTACCTTTGACTTTGTCATTGGCATCCAGCTGGATCTGAAGCCAGCTGAATTTGTCCTTACATTAATACTTCATTTCAAGAAAAAAGGAACAGAACAACAGATCTGGTATAACAACTACACTGCAAAAAAAGCCAACTTGTATTTTTTGGCCTTAAACAGTGATTTAAGTTGGTAAAACTTGGAAATATAAATTACTGACATTTAGGGCAATAATGTAAGTTAGCACAACAAAGCAAGCCAGTTATCTGCTCAAAAACAAGTTTGTGAGTTGTTGTAACTTATATCTTTAAGTTGGGGTTCAAAACAAGGGACAATCGTTCTGCTAACTCTTATTTCTTTGTTGTGAAATTTGGTCATTAGCAAAAGCTAGCGGCTAACTGATGCTAGTGGCTAACTAATGCTAGCAGCGCTGCTTGTTATTGCTACAAGAGTAGCCATTAGCGTATCAATGCTAACTCAAAATTGTGGTCGCAACATTAGCTGACATTCATAGCCGTGTTACAATCGTGCCAGAGAAATTCAGAGTTGAGCAAACTCAAAAACAAAACTTAAAATATTTAGTTTAATTGTCCAACTTAAAATTTTATCGAAGTTTGTTGCCTTGAAATTTTGAGTTCACCCAACTTTTCTTTTTTTGCAGTGTAGGGTTGTCAAAAGTATCTATACTCAAAAAAGTATCAATACTAAAACGTTGTATCCGGATACAATACTAATTTTCAAAAGTATTGATACCCCCCCAACCTTTCGTTTCAAACTGACCTATTACAGATTTTATCGTGGCCAGTGGCTCGCATTAATGTTGCCCGTGTTATTATTAGCCATTAGCCGCGGTTAGCAATTAAAGGCTGACGTCACGTAAATGATTATAAACAACGTAAATAACTACATAAATAAATAAATCAGGCACGTAGTATGCCCATATTACATCTATTGACACAGTGTCAGTATACATAAGCATTAAGAGTTAATAAGTTTACATATGTTGGTGACTGAAAAGTGTTATTTTCTCCCTTGAAGTCCCAGAATGAAGCAGAGAAAAGTCGACTTATCAAGCTTGCCTAATATTGTGCACAGCATACAACCTCAAAATGTTGTTCTAATTGTTATTGTTAACTGTTTTTTATTATAAATATTTAACCTGTGGTTCTGTTATTCTTTACTTGTTGCATTTTTCTTGTTAATAATTTTGGGGTCTTTGTTTTTATCCTTGTGGTATCGAAAATGGTATCGAGTATCGAATATTTTCCTGAGTATCGGTATCGAGTTGAAAATTTTAGTATCGTGACAACCCTAATAACAACAAGTGGACAATATAAATTATGAGACAGCAAAGTTGATTCTCATTAAAACCAAAGGCCAGATTGCAAAATAACATAGAACACACAACAATAATGTGTTGCTTTTTTATAATAATTTGCTTCAAAACTTATTTTATCTAAGTGTAATTTCCCCACAATTTCCCTGAAGAGAATGATGTAATTATGTACTAGGTCTAGTGTAAATAAAAAGAAAGGACATTCAGACAAGTTAAGAGTTTCTTGTCATGAAGTGTCTCATTAGAGGCCAGGATGTATCAAAGACTGCACAGCTTTCATATTTAGAACTGACATACTCACAAAACTGGAAAATTACATCTGCAAAGGCACCTCCACGTGCATCAAACCGCACTCATGCTTTTTCCTTGATACATCACACTCTGCAAAAAGGTGTATGTAAAAACAAGATAAAAACACTCAATCTGAGGGAAATGATCTTGCTGCATGGACAGATAATTTCACTTGACAAGATTTCTTAAATTAAGATGATTAAATCTAGAAATAAGCATGTTTGAACGCTTGAAATAAGAAATTAACTCTTAAAAAAAGATAAAATAAAGCTGCAAGCAGCGATGAACTGGCCTGAGCAGAGTGACCTGCAAATGATTTGTTTCTTACCAAGATAACAAAAACTTTAGATTTAGAAGTGTTAGATAATTTATCTTGTTTTAAGAGTTAATTTCTCATTTTAAGTGTTCAACATGCTCATTTCTAGATTTAACAATCTTAATTAAAGAAATCTTGTCAAGTGAAATTATCTGTCCATGCAGCAAGATCATTTCCCTCAGATTTAGTGTTATTATCTTTTTTTTTTGCAGTGCAATCAATGTGAAATTGAGTACACATACACAAGCCACCTACCCTGCCTTGGCTACTACTGCAAAGGACTATGCAAATGTCTGCAAATAGGCCAGCTTGTCAGCTCGCTGTCCAAAGAACAATGGCTAAGCAACCTTTGGAAAAACTTGTCCATGCATTTATCTTCAGCAGGCTCAACTACTGCAACAGTGTCTTTACAGGTCTCCCTAAAAAGTGGATCGGACAGCTGCAGCTCATTCAGAACGCTGCTGCTGGAGTCCTCACTGAGACCAAAAAAGCAGATCATATTACTCCAGGTCCTTACACTGGCTTCCTATCCAACATGGTCTCACAGGAATCCGTGAAATAGCCACGGATTTGCTTAACTCAAAATCCGTGGAATAGCCACGGAATCACTCAAATTTCTGTGAAACTGACACGGATTTCGCTACAATGCAACTTAATGACAGTCATATCCCGTGGCTATTCCAACATACAAAGTGATTATGTACATTCACTGAGTGAATATTTAGGAAATAAAATATATATTTCTCGCTAGAAATGTGATCAAAATCCATTTTTATGCAGAAACTAAGTCAAAATATTGATTTTTTTCACTGAAAATGAGAGAACTGTCCGCCATGTTTTTTGTTCCGACCGCCAGGACCTTAAAATTCACGTGACTTGGACGCAAACCATAGGAAAAAATATCCATGGAATAGCCACGGGAATTTGAGTGATTCTGTGGCTATTTCACAGATTCCTGTGAGACCAGGTTCTTCCTATCTGTCAAAGACATGATTTCAAAATACTATTGTTGGTCTACAAAGCAGGTTTAGGACTGAATACATTTCTGATCTTCTGCTTAGCTACGAACCACCCAGAACTCTCAGATCATCTAAACATCTAAACTAAACATGGACTAAACAAGTTCAGTTTTTATGCTCCACATATCTGGAACAAACTCTCAGAAAACTGCAGGTCTGCTGCAACTCTCAACTCTTTTAAACCAAGACTTAAGACTTTCCTGTTTGCCACTGTCATTCAGTACTGCACTGTAACCTCTATTCATAACCTTTGATATTTGATATTTTAAAAATAATTTATCAGCTCGCTTTCAATTTTGAAATTTTATATTTGAATTTACTTTTGTATTTTTTTCTTAAATATTTTATCCGCTTGTTTTCAGTCTTAAAATGTTATATTTGAATGTCATTTTACATATGTCTCTTTCTAATGCTTTTATTGTTTTGTGTAAAGCACTTTGAATTGCCCTGTTGTTGAAAGGTTTATATTTGTGATGTGCCAATGAAGCCTCATGAAGCATTTTCTTCATTTTCTGAGCCCACTTGATGGTGCTCTTAGTTTAAAGAAAAAGGCTCAAGCAATAATAATTGATTGTTCTTTCAGTCCTTTGTTGAACATAGAGCACCATCTAGTGGGCTCAGAAAATAAAGAAAATGCTTCATGAGGCTTCATTGGCACATCACTAGCTATCGGGGTTTTGACACAGTGAGTAACACATGTTATCTGTGGGAAATTAGTTCAGTTATGGAGTGGGGGAAGGATATTTTATAATATGAAAAACATTTCAAATAGAGCATAAAAGACACTCATTTCTGCCCAAGAAGAGTTATGTAGGTAAGGTATGTAAGTATGACATGATTTCATGGCTTATTCCTTATAAAAGAGGAAATACTGACAGACCACTTAAAGTGAACTTTTCAATGAATTTAATAAACTATTCAATGGGAAATTAAAGCCTATAGAGTAATTCTTTGTGATAAATGTATTACATTTTCAGTTAAAGAAGATAAATGGGACTACTGTATGGGGCCATTATAAATCTACTTAAGTTTCACACCATTAGAGTGACTCTGGGGAGAAATATGTATGTTATTTTAAACAAAATATTTATAATTTGGTAACTCAAGCAAGGGCACAATAATGTTGAGCTGACACATCAGCTACAGCCATGTTCATGTAAGCAGAATGGTTAAAGGCATTTAGACAAGCAGCATGACTAATATCACACTTATTTTTAGATGACTAACAGCACATAGAGTACCAGGCTAAATGACTAGAGATATTATTATTATCATTAATATTAGTATTTAGCCAGGAAAAATGTCCAAGAACACATTCTGCTGTTTATCAGGTAAATGTAATGCAATTATCAGAAGTGGCTGTAAACTCCATGAGGCCAGTTTCAGTTTGATGATGATATATCAAGTAAAACTGGAGACAAGCTCAAATATATTTAGTATAAAATGATAGAACTGGATGTAACCCTCTCATATGTTATATTTGTAACCTTTGTTCACATCTGCAACATTTAAAATTCTTTATTGAGCATGATAGTGTTTTGAAAGTAAAAAAAAAAAGATTCAAAATCACATTTTATGTTGGACTAAAGGACTAAAAAAAAACACAAAATGACCAGGAAATGCGTGCATTTACTTACAAACGTACTAAAGTGCATTAGAAAGTGTCCTCATACAGGTTTGTCGACTAATTGATTACACTGAAAAAAGTGATTTTGACCCTTAGTAAATGTTACATATATTATGTAAGCATATTTTAATAGAAATTCGGTGTTATTTAACTCCATTTATAAAATACATGTAATTTCAACATATATTGTCAGAATTATGACAATCTTATTTTATTTAATTAAATGTAGCTGGAAAAAATTAAGTTAATCCAAATTTATTTATTTTTTTGTCAGTTTAGACTGTTCATTCCATCCTTATGATTCTGGTTGACAGAATCTGAACAGTGTGTTTCTGCTTTCTTGTGTTGTTTTGTTTGTATCATATTAAAGTTGGTGGTCTACACATCTGTTGGTTCTGTGTCATGTATGATAGCTAAAAAATATTTAATTAGAATCAACTTAATAAAAAAGGTACAATTTAAACATTTTAATTGATTTGAAAGAGTACAATATATTTAAAAAACATGCACAATTTATTTAAGTTCATTTAAAGTGGGTTTAATTGGATTTATTAAGAAAATTTGAATTACATAATATATATATTTTTTAATTTACTTAAATGTATAAGTCCAGTCAACATAATAAAAATATCTAGATTCAGATAAAATTATTTTGTGCAACCACTCGTCATAATAAAATTATGTTCATTCAACAAAACAGTTTTTTGAGTGTACACTGTAATAAATGAATCTGTAGTCATTTCATTTTACTTAATATATTTGATAAAATGTAATAAATATAAATACGTCCTTGATTTTGAGGCAGTTGTTTAAGTAACTTTAATATAAAAATGTTTGAGATAGAATCTACTTATTTTGATCACATTAAATATAATCTTTATGTGTATGTAATTCTAAATCAAGAGAATTTTGAATGAATCCAACACAATAGAATTATAGTCCGTTTTTAATTGACAGGCACTTCCTGTAAAGTTTTTATAAACTCAACTTGTAACATAGTTAGATTAAATTAATAATATTGTGTGCAATCTGTGGCCTAAATTTTACTGAGTAGCTATTGTTTATCTTTTTTACAGTGAACTTTTAATGATAGCTCTGTAAAATTAAGTTTCACCTCAAAGACTAATGCAAAATATCTCACAGAGATGTGCTCATGGTTTCTTGGAAATAAATCATTCAGCATGAAAAAACTAAACTGAAAATATAAAACTACTTTCATATATAAAAAATATATATGGAGTTTTTTGAATTCCACCTCTAGTCCTCACAGCTGCGACCAAATGGTCCTGTGGCTCTACAGGGAGGCTGGTCTCTCGCTTCACTTGATGGATCACACCCTCTGGTGAATGTGTACGCTGCCTGGAGGATGCTTCTCTACTTCATAGATGTTGATGTCGCCTGGGATGCCGCTGTGTATTTTTCCAGTGTGTTCTTTACAAGTCCTGCAGCTCTTATGATAACTGGGTCTGTCTCTGGTGCCACTTCCGAACTTCCATTCCTGTTCTTCATTACCCTTTCCTATATTATAAAAAACAGCCGTGCCCTGATTCCTGTGTATCCTCAAAAGTTAAAAAAAAGTTTAAAAAAAGTTTGGTAAGGCTAAAAGATTGAGCACAATTGAGCATTTTAGTCTCAAAGTAGAGATGCTAGAGGGCTAGTCTGGCTATGTAAACATCAATTTATGTCGCTCTACAAACGTCATCTGGTATAACTGATACGATTGGCTAAGAGCTACGTACAGACGCTTTTGATAGACAGTAGTATCGCCCAATAAACGGCTCTGGAGGATCGTAAACCACGCCTCCTCTACGGAAAAATGAATGGCTGGTTTCCAGACTAATCTCATTTGTGATTAGTCTGGCGTTAGCCAGGCTAGTCAAAAAAATGAACATGAGTTGTATTTTCCTGCATATACAAAAACGTTTTTGAGGGGAGACCAATCTCTTATGTTTAGAAGATACATTACAGGCTGGTGAGATGAATAATGCACATGTAGGCCTGTGCTTGGTGAAACCAGACAAGTGGCAGTTTGGATATGGTGGGGCTTGAACCCTTGACCTTTTTTATAAGCCCTTAAACACTCAATCCAGCCGCTCTGAATGTAATCGAGGTGTCGCTCAGTGACAGTTGCTTATATGAAGTGCCCCATCTAACCAAGAATCCAGTTAAGGCCTTAAGCTGTGTGTATGAACCTTTGATTCAGCGTGACTGAGCTGCTGTGTAACCATGAATAAGCAAGTTAACAAAATATTCTAATTCCCTTTCCCTCTGCTCATTAACTACTGCTCACTGAAATTTGGTGTGGATATCAGGATGAAAGCAATCAGATATAATATGCAAGTTTCATAAAAACATTGGTAACACTTTACAATAACCAACTAAGTAATGTTTATAGATGGTTAATACCAATTATTAACCACTTACAAAGTGTTAAACACATTAAATCGTTAAATGTTTTCAACCAATTTTTTTTAAGGAATTTGAATCATTTCAAAATCATTAAAATACTTAATAGGGTGTTAAAAATGTTATCATGAGTGCAACTAAAACTATTAATAAACTATTAATTATAATTGCATTGTTTGTTAATTGTGAAGTAACTATAAACTTACATTAACATATCATCTATTTGCCATTTATAAATGATTTAGTTAGTTAAACATTAATAAAATTATGTATTTACCATCCTAAATGGTAAATACATATACGGTTTATAAATGATGATTAAACATTAATAAACTATCTGTTTACCATTTATAAATGATGGTTATTGTAAAGTGTTACCAAAACATTTTATTTAGTTTGATTCAATATAATGTTTACATTCACTGACCTAAATCCAGGATGTCTGACGTTCAAAAATAAAAAAAATCTGGTAACGCTTCATATTAAGGTCCTTGTAATAACCATTAATTAACAAGTAATAAGGCCCTTGTAAGTCCTTACAAGATGCTTATTAAAATTATTGTGTGTTTATAAGCTTATATAAGTGTTAATAATGGCATTACAAACACCCATGACCCACCCATTATGTCTTTGCCATGCCTTTATTAATCTTATTTTGTTTGCTTATTGATATTAAAATATACTTTAATGCTCATCTATTATAAGTTAACTATCCTTTTTGCAAGTACCGGATCTAAAGCGAGAACAATGCCTTATTACTTGTTAATTAATGGTTTTTAAAGGAACACTCCACCGTTTTTTCATATTAAAACATGTTATTCGGGTAAGTAAGACGAGTTGATACAGACCTCTTGCGTCTCAATGCGTGCACTCAATCGCCCTGGCGCGCGGAGCTACTTGGCTAGCACTTAGCTTAGCCCAGTTCATTCATTAGGATTCATTAGGATAGCACTTGGGAGCACTTCGACTCGGCGCAGTAATATCATCACTTCCGCTCCCTCTCACTTCCGTCAGGAGTGATGATATTACTGCGCCGAGTCGAAGTGCTCCCAAGTGCTATTCCGACATACATTATAGTTATCCTTTTTATCCGCTTCGAAAAACGCCACGTTTTATTTTGTGTCGCCATACTTGGTCGTTTAACTACTCGTGTAGCTGTATTTAAATAGGGAAAACGTGGAGGAGTTTGGTCGCTTCTAACTGTCCATCTGTTTGGACCGTAATGAATGAACTGGGCTAAGCTAAGTGCTAGCCAAGTAGCTCCGCGCGCCAGGGCGATTGAGTGCACGCATTGAGACGCAAGAGGTCTGTATCAACTCGTCTTACTTACCCGAATAACATGTTTTAATATGAAAAAACGGTGGAGTGTTCCTTTAAGGACCTTATTGCGTTACCAAAAATCCTAGTCAGCCACTTTCTTGTTCATGGGGCTACTGCTGCCTTGTTCTGGGCTTCTAGAATTGTTACAAGACTTGGCAACATTGTTTGTAAAATGTCTCTAATAGGCTGTCCTCATGGACTTCAGCAAGGACATGAGGAAGACTTTTTAAAGCTTTAATTTCTTATTCCTAACCTTAACCTTAGAGGTTTTGGTGCTTAAACCGAACCATTTAACAGCATTAACAAGGTGTTTAAAACAGCAAATGTGACAGCAGTCTACATGTCAACAATATGTTGCTGCTGTCACATGGGTTTTTTGTTTCTAACCTTTAATGCACAACATGGGTCAGTATTGCAGGTTTTCCTCAAATTACTTGTTTTTGAACATCATACATCCTAATTTTTTTTTTCATTCCTTACTTTTTGAATAAAAAACTATTTTTTATCACTACACTTCTAATGCACAAGGTCATTTTTGACCCATGTTGTGCATTAGAAGGTGTTTATGTTGTCATCAATTCACCAATCACCAATTTAAAACCTGACAAAGAAGACAAATATTAACTATCCTAAAAATTATTATTTGGTGGCTCTAATAAGTCTCAAATGTTAACCCTTTATAGGGCACTCACTGAAATGAACATTTCAACTCTAAAGTGTTATTGGAGGATATTACAAGACTTTTTTTCAAAATATTTCATTTTTTTTGGTATCAAATCAAGATCAATTGAGTTATTAATAAAAAATAAAACTGATAATAAAAAATTATGTTGACATTTGTGAATAAACAACTTATTTTCACTTTTAAAGAAAATCCTTTAAAAACGTTTCCATAATATGACCCACAAAATTCCTATTACTTCCTAAAAAGTGTTTATTTTTATATCTTTGACATCCTTTTAACAAAAGCTGTAATTATGTTCCGCGATTCTACGTTCAGGTATTACGAATTTGTGAGCAATTTGATAGCACATTATGTTTCATCAAGAAAAAAATTTAATTTGTGTAACTGCCACAAATTGTTGTTGTTTTTTTTTTTTTATTGCTGCAGAAGGACTTGGTTACATTAAAATTGAGGACAGAAATGTGAGCAGCCCCTATCACTATCTTATTGAAGCAGAATGGATTTAATATGTAATGTAATCTGCATATTGTGATATTATATATGAATATTCCATATCATGGGTCTCAAACTCGCGACCTGCGGGTCAACTGCGGCCCTCGTGACGATATTTTGTGGCCCTCACCTTGATATGAAAGTTTAATGTGAGTTTTATATGAATGGCACTTTACCGTGTTGTGTGTGGAAGGTCCCTTTGTTTTGTGTAATTTTTTGTCTTTTAAAAAAATAACAATTGTGTGTCTTTTTTTGGTAATTCTGTGTATTTTTTGGTCATTTTTTGTCTTTTTAAAGTAATTTAGTGCTTTTTTCAGTCATTTTTTCTTTTTTTGTAATTTTTTTTTCCTGTCATTTTGTGTCCTTTTTTTTGGCCATTTTGATACTAACTCCAGCGGCCCCCAGGTAATTTGAGTTTGAGACCCCTGATCTATATGAATATCTCAATATTGCTGGCCCACATTGAGAAAGTAATGCCTGATCTTTCTGTCTTGTGTCTATGTGTGTGTGTGTGTGTGTGTCAGAGCATAGTTCCCACAGCACCAGCAAAACAGTGCCACCAACAGCAGGACTTATTAGCCCAGTATACTTGCTCTGGGCCGCCATCCATCCATCACAAACGCCATATTTAATTGTCTGAAAGCCATGTTTAGATCCGGCAAACTGCCGCTTAATTCAAGGCAGCGTGCAGGAACGGAGCTAGGAAATAATCTGGTGATGGATGACTGTGACCCTCCTTTGGGTAGACTCCGACGAGTGGACAGCTGGATGGATCGAGCAAAGTGGAGAAAGGAGAACGAGGAGAGAGGGAGGGAGGGAAAACAGGAGGGAAACTTGGTATTCAGAGAATCACTCCAACTTTTCATCTGCCCTCAGGCCGGCAGGGGCCCAAGGGAATAACAAGCGTCTCCTTCAACCCCTTTCTCTGTTCCCGGGATACAAAGAAGTACAACCCTCTAAAAATAGTGTGACTGTATTTCTTTGCGTGTGTGTGTGTGTCTGCTGGCTGGCGTGGGCGGACTACATGCATAATGACTTCCATTAACCTTCACACTCCTGAAGGATGGTGGAAAAGATTAACAGTGCATCTAGCATGACGCATACCATGTTGAAGATTTTTACGGTTTCTGCATTGAGTTTTCTAATGGGATTTTACTCTTAAATAACTGTGATATAAATTGTGTGTGAAATACCCCTTGTCTGTAGGAGATGGCCTGAGGCACCCGACCAACAAGATGTCTCCCTCTGCTCTATTTATTAGAAAAAATGATCCTCTTGAGTATGACCTATTTAAATGAACCTGGTCTCACAGGATTACGTGAAATAGCCACGGATTCGCTTAACTCAAAATCCGTGGAATAGCCACAGAATAACTCAAATTTCAGTGAAACTGACATGGATTTCGCTACAGTGCAAGTTAATATTTTTTCCTTTTGGTTTGTGTCCGAGTCACGTGACTTTCAAGGTCTCGGTGGTCAGAACAAAAAAACATGGCGAACAGTTCTCTCATTTTTTGTGAAAAAATCAATATTTTGACTTAGTTTCTGCATAAAAATGGATTTTGATCACATTTCTAGCGAGAAATATATGTTTTATTTTCGAAATATGAATGTGAATGTACATAATCACTTTGTATGTTGGAATAGCCACGGGATATGACATTACAAAAAGTAAGAGGGATGAGTTTCATGTTTTTGTTTTTATTTGTATTGTGGGAGCGGGGGATACTCAGGTTGCCTGAGACTTAAAATTCTGACCTGACCCGGGTCATACACTGACAGGACTGGTCATTTACGGTTAGGAGAGGTCAGAGTTCAGGAAAGGTATGCATGGGGGAGTACAGGATAGGATGTGAAGCTCCAGCAGACAACAACACACACATAAAGTTTGATCAGTGAGATGTTCAATCCCCAGATGCTTGGTTAATGGGTGGTAACCAGTGCATATCATTTTCAAATTGACCAATTGCGTTAAAGAGCCCACCCATTGTACGGGATTTCGCCAAAATCCAAGAAGCTATGTGTAACATCAGGGTTGCTTGTAAGCACTTTGTCCTGTGATGCCATTGGGGTCACTTGGCAGAGTCCAGCGCTGAGCATTGCATTTGGCTATGATTCTTTCAATAAATGGTTGACTTTATTCATTTGTCCTGAGTGTTTTGTAAACCAAGTTTAGGAAAAAGAACCCGGGTGAGAGGTAGAAGCTGTAAAAACTTTACGCTCTAACAATTTACATGCATATTATATTTTTTTGTACATTTTACATTTTATTTTATTTATTTTTATCCCATTTTTTATTTATTTTATCTTATTGCATTTTACTGTTCTATTGTTTACTACATCTCTTTGTATTGTGTTATGTATTTATTGTTTGTGCAGCACTTTGGAAACCTTGTGTTTGATAAAATTGTACAATATAAATAAAGTGGACTGGATTGGATTGTAAGCGATGTCGATGTGAGCAGCAAAGGCAATGCAGATATCGAGAGACATGCTAGCACTGACTAGCATCGAGCTAATCGGAGTACAACTCTGCTTAAAACCGGATCATACCAAACAAATATCTGCTTCCGTGTATGCAAAGTCTCCTTTTTGATGTGAAGGAAATGGCTACCCTGGAGACACCTTTGGACCCTGAACTGTGGTTGGCTGAGCTGTAACATTTAAAGCCACATCCTCTAGCTGTCACCTTTACCGATGACCCGTAGGTGGCCAGGGGCCCGAGACTTAGACAATCTGACAATATGAAGGTGATGAGGGGGAGGAAGAGCATGAATAGAGCGCAGAAGCCAGGAGGGTGAAGCAACCTTTGCTTTAGGAAATGTCAGTACAGGGTGACGGTGCAGTACCTGCAGACTTCCAACAGCAGAGTAGGCTGCGTAGGAGAACTGCTGCTTGGGCAGCTCATTTGGTCCACGCTGGTCACAGGGGGTCCCGTTCGGCAGGAAACACTGGTGACTAGACCGGTCAGTGATGGTGTTGGGTGTGGAACCAGGCAGGCTGAGCAGAACTGTGTGATTGGACAGGCGGACGTCAGTCAAGCCGAGTCCCACCCACTGCCTGTAGAGGTACCGGGCTCTAGCTTCCTCGCTGTCATCTGATAGGCTGGAGAAAGACCTGGAAGCAGCAGACAAAGACATAGAAAAGTGATCATTATATCAAGGTTACAATGGATTATTTACTTGAGGATCAAAATCAGTGGTGGAAAATGTATTCAGTAGGGGTGCACCGATTGCAATTTTCTGGCCGATCATCGATTTTAAAAAGCCTGACCTGCCAATTCCGATTTTGGCTTGGAATTTTTATAACTCACAGCATACACCTTCAATGTTTGAATCTTATTTTATTGAAAAACAACAACACAGCAGTATTTTTCTTTGACATGGCCTTACATGAATTACTAATGGCTTCCTTTGCTCTCCTTCTTTAAAAGTGTAAAAGTTCCACACTGACGACATGATTGGTTGGCTCAGTCATGCAGAAGTACGCATACGTGCAGACGCACTTTCAGACCTTTGTGGAGGTAGATAAGATAAGATAAGATAAGAAGTAAAAGAATCGGCGGATCGCCGATCCCGCAGAATTAAGGAAATCGGTGCCAATCGATCGGTGCACCCCTAGTATTCAGATCTCTTACTTAAGTAGAAGTACTAATATATGGTATTAGTACTTGTATTTTCTTTTACTTTTACTATGGAATTGCTCCACTACAAGCAAAAGTCCTGCATTTAAAAATTACTTACGTAAATGTACAAAAGTATCAGCATCAAAATGAACTTAAAGTATCAAAAGTAAAAGTACTCGTTATCAGAATGGACCAACTTACAGCGTTATATTCTACATATTACAATTATATTATTGGACTATTATTGGTGCATTTCAATTTTCTCGAGATGGAGATGGATGGATGTAGTGGATTAAAAAGTACAATATTTGCCTCAAAATTTAGTGGAGTAGAAGTATAAAGTTAGATAGATAGATAGATAGATAGATTTTATCTATCTATCTATCTATCTATCTATCTATCTATCTATCTATCTATCTATCTATCTATCTATATATATATATATATATTTATATATATATATATAGAGAGAGAGAGAGAGAGTGTGTGTGTTTTTTCTCGTTATGTAATGACATTAGGATCTTAAAATGTTTGACTTCAAGGCTTTGTACTTACAACAAGTATTAAATAGCTTGAAGATTGAGGAAAATCTTCAACAGTTCGTTAACAGCCGCCCTAACTACTAGACACAAATGTTAACCACCTAACCATGGGACAACCAGTTACTATAAATCAAGAGAGGCTCCATAATAACTCTTACAGATTATCTGAAGAGATGGCTGTTTGAGCAGGTACAAAATGCATTGAAAACTTGATAGGAGACATAATTGTGATTCTCTGACCACTCACACTTTACAGATTGTATTGAAGTTTATTACCATGACATCTTTGTTCACATCTGAATGGTTTTCATAAAACCACATGATGACATTCTCATAAAATAAAGTTCTCTGAAAAGAAAAATCTTCCTAAAAGTTTGCTTCAAATACTGAAATGAAAAGAAATCCATTTAGCAATTACGATAATGGCATTGATAATTGGTCTATAAAACATTCGCTTGATTTTCTGATTTTTCTTTCACTTTTGCTGGAGCTTGGTGAGTGTTCAGCATGAACCTTTTCTTCTTTTTCACACACACTCAACTCCTCACAGGAGCTGTCAGTCTCTGCCAATCCCGTCTTCCTAATTGCGTGAAAGACATGTCAATAAAATTTGATCCAGGCCTTATTTGAGACTCCTCTGCTGGCTTGTTTGGTGCTTCATGTTTACTCTCTTTATTGTTCTGGCTCTGAGAGAGCCGGACTCCAAAAGCTCAGCAATAAAGATGTTTTCATGGACTGGCTGGTATTTCAGCCTTTTGGCAAAGAACAAATGTGCCATCCAGCACGGCACTACACCTGAGCCCGAAGACATCTCAATAAAAGACTGCTTTCAAATATGCCGTTTTCACAAAAGCACTGAATTATGCAATTTTCTTTGTGAAAAGAAAAAAACACACACACAAATGTACTCTTCAAAATGTCACCGTTTTCTACTAATGTGGCCATAAAAGCAAGAAATAGCAGAGTAGGTGTTTCATTACTCAGATGTATGCGTTAATTTTTTAAACATTTATGGCGAGACAGCCATGAAAGGTCTTAGTATTTCGATTTTCTCTTTTTTTTCATCCTCCTTCCATTTCTTCATAGTCTGTTTGTTTTTTTTCCCCCTGCGGCGACACTCAGCCACTTATAACTAGTTTGACAAAATTGAATTTTGCACAGTGTATATTATTTGATGAACCAATACAAAAAGTCCTTCAGTCCTTAACTTTAACCAGGGACCAGAATCAAAATCCTAGTTGGATATCAGTTTGTAACTCACTATTAAAATGTACCATGTTTATGTGCCATCACTCAGTTCTTCATCAGTGTTTTTTTCCCCTCACATTCAAATTTTACACAGCATCAAGTTGATTCAGCTCAGAATAAAACTTCTGCATGTCCATCTTTTTGTGAGAGGAAGTTGTATATAACACTGAAACTGTTAACTTAATTGGTTATTGGTCAAAGACAGACTATTGAACTAACTGTTATTAGAAATATATCTGTCCTAACAGAACCTTTTATTTTGTGTAAAAAACCTTGCTTTTAGTGCAGAGAGTCATAAATATATCACATGCAGCTGTAGGAAACTTTACATTAGCTAAAGCAAGTTCTAACGCCATCAAGCGCACGTTTCTGTATAATGGTATGAAATACTGGAATTCACTGCGTAAAAATATCAAACTCACCACTAACATAAAGCAATTCAAAATATTAAAAAAACAGTATTTATCAAAATAAGAAAACATGGTATATTTATATATATGTAGTATATTTCTATAGATATATGATATATGTTGTTATAATGTATATGCTGTAGAATGAATGTATATACAATATATGTATTATGCGTTAGTAGATTGTGCAATGATGTATACATAAATGATATGTAGAAATGTGTGTAATATGGATTAGTATGTGAATAATTAATATAACGAAGCATGAATGAAGCACAGTTAAGAAGTGTAAACGCTCACTCTGTTTTTGTTTTGTTAGGTGAAGCATATCGCTCACTTGTTATTTGTTTTTAGTTTTTAATTTTTATAATGTTTATGTTTTGTGTTTTCAACTGTATATTTGATACTGTTGGACCCCAGGAAGAATAGCTGTGGCTGTGCCGCAGCTAATGTGGATCTTAATAATAAACTAAACTAAACTGAACTGTGCACACAGATACTGTAACTATTGGTTTGTTGAAGCAGTTCCGCAAAAATATTTATTGTGTGTAATCTCAACTGTAAAAATCAGCATGACGCTTTAGACACGTATGATTAAAGAATAACTATCTCTATCAGTCATGATGTGATTGGTCACACTGATGGCACATAATTCCTATAATAGGCCTAGTGGAGATTATATTATTATATGATGATTAGGCTATATGATGTATTTAGTATTTCTGAGGGAAGCAGGATTATGGTGCAGCTGCAGAATATTGTTTGATAAAACAAAGACTCTCAAATAGGCTGCACATACGCTCACCAGCCACTTTAGTATGTACAGTAGTGTTCAAAATAATAGCAGTCCAATGTGACTAACCAGCTATTGCTATATGGCAAACAAGGTACCAGTAGGTGCAGTAGATTCGCAGAAAGACCCAGCATTCGTGATATGCACGATCTTTGCTTCTTGTTGGTTTTCTGAGAATCTACTGCACCTACTGGTACCTACTGGTACTGGTTGCCATGATGCAATAAAAAATATACTAAAAACCTGGATTAATCTGGTTAGTCACATTGGACTGCTATTATTTTGAACACTACTGTACAGCTTTTGAACTGCTCGTTAACACAAACATATAATCAGCCAATCACATGGCAGCAACTCATTTCATTAAGGCCGCGTTCAGACTGCAGGCGAATCTGATTCAAATCAGATTCCTACTCAAATCCAAATTACTGTCCACACCGGTTTTAGCAAGTGTCCAAATCGGATATGGCTCTGTTCAGACTGGGCCACATTATTGACTGATCTGACAGGTTGCAGTAGTAACGGCCTCAGAGCGTCTGAAGTCATATAATTGCGACAGCAACAAGAACAACAACAACAAACATGATGGAGGCAGGTCACCTCAGTATATTGGCCTTATCACTGTCCAGTAGAGGTGCAGAACATCTCAGACGCACCAGGGGAGAAACCGGGCGGATGGACGGCCCTGTCAGGCCCGTATGAGTCGGACGTGGCTGCCGGTGGACACCTCGTCTCCACGTAGAGTGACATCACGGACAGTCAAAACCGCTCTGAGTGTTTGGAGCGGTTCAGACTGAGACGCGTCTGTCCAAATGCGATTTGAAACTACCACCTGAAGGTGGTTTCGATCCAGTTTGCAAAAATCGGATTTCATGTGATTTGTGACTGTTCAGACTTCAAAAAAGCCATCCAGTTCCAATCTGGATGGGCTAAAAATCGGATTTTGGCTGGCAGTCTGAACGCGGCCTTAGACATGTGGACACAGTGAAGACGAGCAGCTGAAGTTCAAAGCGAGCATCAGAATGGGGAAGAAAGGTGAATTTGAGTGACTTTGAACGTGGCATGGTTGTTGGTATTTCCCAAACTGCTGATCTAACAACCATCTCTAGGGTTGACAGTGAATGGTCCCAACAAGAGAAAATATCAAGAGAGCCTTGTTGCCTGTGATGCCAGAGGTCAGAGGAGAATGGCCAGACTGGTTCAACACACTGCAAAACAGCCAATTTGTATGTTTGGGCCTAAAACAGTGATATAAGTTGGTAAAACTAGGAAATATAAATTATTGATATTTAGGGCAATAATGTATGTTAGCACAACATACTTTGTTTTCTTTGTTGTGAAATGCGGGAAAGCCAACTTTCCGAGCTGCCACTGCACTTGAAATCTCATTGTGGCTCTACTGCCTCCAGCTGGGGTCCACACAGGTAAACAACCCTTATCATGTTTCAACTTACAGTTGAGTTGACAAAAATCAGAATTCACAGTTGAGCAAACTCAAAAGCAAAACTTAAAATATTTAGTTTAATTGTCCAACTTAAAATTTTATCGAAGTTTGTTGCCTTGGAATTTTGAATTCACCCAACTTTTCTTTTTTTGCAGGGCAGTAACTCAAATAATCACTCATTACAACCTGCAGAAGAGCATCTCTGAACACACAACACGTCCAACTTTGAAGCAGATGGACAACAGCAGCAGAAGACCACACCGCCACTTTATTAGCTAGCAAGGTGTATCTGAACATAACAGTATTTCAGTGACTGTTAATTGACGACATCAGTTGAAGTTGTTCTGTCATCATCAAACAGTCCCCTTCATTAACTTGACGGACAGACAGCTCCCTCAACACAGTGAGTGATGGCTTTATTGAACACCGTTTTGACAGCATGAGAGTGGAGTAAAACTAAAATGAGAGAATAAGAAAAAAGAAACAGTGGGTACAATGAGCCTTATTAATATCAAGGTTCATACACTTTTTGAGTGGTCAAATTCAAGCACTTTTCAAGGACTTTCAAGGTGCATTTTCAAGCTTTTCCAGGACCTTACAACGGTTGTAAGTTGCATGTTTTAGATGAGTACTTACATGCTAAAAGGGGTAATTTCACTCAACCATACCGATGGTTTTACACTTTTAATAACCAAAAGTACAGTTTGCTAATCTCAATATTCAATTTATTATTTTTTCATTGAACATTTGATTATCGATAGTCAAATTGCAAGAGAAATACAGTAAGAATTTTAAGCATTTTGAAGCACTTTATCCAAAATCCAAGCACTTTTCAAACCTTGAAAATACAACATTAAAATGTAAGCATTTTCAAGGATTTCAAGCACCCGTACGGACCCTGTAATATTCATTTCCATATTGTAATCTTTAGCTTATGAATCCTATTGGATATACATTATATCGCTACTAATATACACTCACCGGCCACTTTATTGGCTAGCAAGGTTCACCTAATAAAGTGGCGGTCTTCTGCTGCTACCATTAGCATTAGCATCTACCATACTCTGTAAACCCTAGAGATGGTTGTGTGTCATCAGCAGCTTGTGAAATACTCAGACCAGCCATAGACTGTATATAAATAATGGACGTAGTGACTGTGACGTCACCCGTTGGTTTGTGGCCCGTTAGAAGCATCGAGTTCAGCGTGACACTTGTCGCCATCTTGCGTCTCCATCTTGTTTCCGATACTGGGAGAATTGTGGAGGAGGAGAGGGATCTGATCACTGACTAAAGCCTCTCTACACCTCAACCTGACAGAGAAGCTGCTACTAATTCATTTTAGCATTAACTGGAGTGTCTGTTAGTCCAACCAAATGCTGAACAAGATATTTTTACTGAACAAAACATTAAAATAAACTGTCATTAAGTGAAAATACATTTAGTTCACTAAAATGTGAAAACTTTTAAAAAATATATCATATGATAATAATGTATAAAAGCTATACATTTTTACAATTGAAGAATACAAATAGCTTTGGGCCTACACCAATGAAAATAAAAAAATTTTTGTCACAGCCACAGGGAGCCACTGTAGACAGCCTGAGGAGCCACATTTGGCTCCGGAGCCTCAGGTTGCCTACCCCTGGTATAGCCTAATAGCCTATTTAATATGCAAATAATATTATTAGAATGGAGAGACAATAAGAACATTAATATAAAAGCTTATCTTCCATTTTTTACTTTTAGTGAGAATTCCATCCCAGACAGAAAAGGGTCCAGAGCTCTTTTTCGTGAGGGCCACTGTATTTTTCCTTGGCTGTCTGTTATTGCAGACTCAGCACTCAATCGCCCAAACGAGGCAAATGAGGACATTCTGAAAATATTCCTGATTAAAAAAGTTCTGGCTATATAAAGATAGGAAGGAAATGTGTATGGGTAATAATAACCATAATCTTCTATATGTGTCTATATGTTAGTGTGCGGACAAATTGTGTGTATTTCTAGTGAATGTCTGTGTGACATCTATATCGGTCTCAGCAGCAGATGGCCCAAACACACAATTCTGCTATTCTCTAGTCGGCGGGCTACGTCTCATAGCTCGCCAGGAGCAGCAGCAGGAGGCGGTGTGTGTGTGTGCTGCTGTGTTTTCATGTGTGTGCGAGCGAGTGTGTGTGCATTTCCGTATGTGTGTGCTCTCAGAGACCTTCATCTATAAGCCAAGCTGTTGGAAGGACTCCCTGTTGTTTGGGAGACATGCCCAATTCAGACGACGCCTGACGTCTCAAGTGACTTTGAGTGTGTCTCTGTTTGCATCCACACAACAGTCTGTTTATGTACTTGTCTTTATGTCTCTTTCTTTTCTGACAAACATGTAACCATGATACCATGCAGTTTTATGTGAACACTTCCTACCCCCCACCCCCTCCCCTTCACTCAAAGTGCACTTTACCATGTCTATCCTGTTGTGGTTCAGTCTCACAGCTCTGATAAAACCCCATTTCTAGCAGCAACATTCATTTTGAATGTTATGAGCCCATTTAATGGCCATTATCACTTGTTATCAGCCTCATACACATGGGTTTGAAGATGCCTGCTCCACCTATTTTAAGTACAGAGGGTTGTTATCACACCATTAAATGTTGCAGTTTTGTGGTTCAGTTTAGGGAAAAAAAAACATTATTCGGATTTACTAAAAGATCAGTCAAACTTTTTGGGGAAATGCCTCGATACTCTCAAAATGGTCTTATTGTGGTCTGTTGATACATGTAGTGGTTGAGTTTTTCAGAAAAAATACAGAAAAACACCATATTTTGAGATGTCCAAAATTTGAAATTTGGAATATTTCGTGTAAAAAAGTCATGAAATTTTTAAATGCCTCAATACTCTCAAAATGGCCTTATTACAGTCTGTTGATACATATAGTAGGATGGCTTTTCCAGAAATAACAAAAAACACCATATTTTGAGATGTCCAAAATAAAAAATAAAAAAAGTTATACATGTCGAAATTTTTCGTGTCAAATTTTTTCGTGAAAAAGTCATGGCATTTTTAAATGCCCTGAATCTCTCATAATGGTCTCATTATGGTCTGTTGATACATGTAGTAGGGTGTCTTTTTTCAGAAATAACAGAAAACATCATATTTTGAATGTCCAAAATAAAAAAGATACTACTATATATTTTTCGTTGGAGACCAGAAAAAAGTTAAAAACAATAATAAATATTGGACTTGCCCATAAATTTAACCATGCTGATGGATGCATCGATTAAGAACTGTTGGCTAAGATTTTCTGAACAGAATTATTTTATTTTAGCCTCAGCTCATGTTGAAGTTGGGGGGGGAGCTATGCTGGTAAGCACGTAAAGTCACCAGGACCCTTGTACTAACCAAGAACAATTATTTTTCACAGAAAATATTTTGAAATTACAGTGGGTAAAGCACAAGCATCAGTAATAAAATGAATCATGGCTGAATTCCATTGAGCTGCTTCAGTTTCACAGGCCTGGTATTGTGAATGGTGACTCACTGTCACACTGTCATGTCTAACTGGTACCTGTGATCATCACTCTATGACAAGTCAAAATGTATGCTGTGAGAAAAGTCGAGGTGTAGGTTCTAGCAGCAAGAGAGTGAAGAAGATACTGAAAAGAGTCTGTACACACACCCCACAAGTGTGTGGCTCATGTCTGTTCTGCAGGGGTTTCCAGCAGTTCTTAACTAAATGTACTTAATAACTTCCCACCATTGCTTTACTGCTATAGTACTCTTGTGGCCATAATAGTTATTCTTTTTCTTTGCATTATGCATCATAAGGGGCCAGCTGGGGAAAGTAAATGGTCACTGATTTTGCTGACTAAACTGGCGTTCTATTGTATGAACTGGCTGAGTCGTATTAAATTGAGGAACACAAAAACAAGGGTTATACATTTGCCATTGATGGCTACGTACATGCTATCATGCTAATCCAGGGTTGGGTAGTTTAAAAATAGACTCATGCTAAAGCTTACAGGTTGCAGTTAAAAAGTCACCAAATGACAAATCATGTATTTGATATGGAAATATCAGTGGCAGGGCAGCATATGAGCCTTGGACCAATGTTACACTAGACTCATATTTATTTCTAATAAGACATTTTTCAGATGTCTACTACATACTGTAGTGTTGAAAGAAACCTTGCAATTATTACTTGCCTGTAGGCTACTGTATGCATCACATTGCCATAGAAACCTACATGCATTCAGTAGGTGATGCAGAAAGCATATTTTATTACTTCTCACTGATCTATTGAACCTTCTATAAAAGGATAGGTAGCATGCATCATGCACAACATGCATGTTTTTTTACAAAATTATTGATCAGTGTGTCATTTACTCACATATGGAATGCAGTACAATTCCTTCCAATGATATCATTACCATTTATTGATTTGAATTCCATTTCTGTTAGTTCGGGATGTGCTAAAGTTTTTTTTTGTTTGTTTGCTTTTTTACATTCCAATATATTTCACCAAATTTAACATCTATTGAAAAATATCTATTGATATTTATCACAGATAATATATTTAATCAATAAAATGTAACATCACTGTATCCCAGATTGGACACCATTCGGCTAACATTCCATCACAATTTTACATAAAATACTAATATAAATGATCATAATATGCTTCCAATTAATTAAATGGTGTGAAACTAGAATCTAACTTCTTATATTTTGAACCGTGTATTTTTTTAATGATGTAAGTATGTTAGGCTTCGGTTTACCAGAGTCGGCAAAAAGACGCTAACGCTAAAGTCATGTTGAAGTTAGCTTAACATTATTAGCTCATATTAGTGATGTGCCAATGAAGCCTCATGAAGCATTTTCTTTATTTTCTGAGCCCACTAGATGGTGCTCTTAGTTTAAAGAAAAAGGCTCAAGCAATAGTAGTTAATTTTGCTTTTAGTCCTTTGTTGAACATAGAGCGCCATCTAGTGGGCTCAGAAAATAAAGAAAATGCTTCATGAGGCTTCATTGGCACATCATTAGCTCATATAATAACACATATTAGCAATACAGTGAAAATAAAGTATGGAAATTTAGATTGTTAAATATGTATGTATGTGACAGAAATGACCGTGAAACCAACAAAAAGTGCGGCCTCACGGATGTGTCCGTTCAGGGATACAGTAACAAACGTAAGTGATGTGCCAATGAAGCCTCATGAAGCATTTTCTCTATTTTATTTTATTTATTTCCACAGCGAGACAAGCAGGTCTGTGAACAGCGCCTCAAATGGCTGCAGGTGCAGATGGCTGCTTGACTATAATATGTGAAGTGTATTATGTATATATGCTTATGTTGCTGAGGTTTTTTTCATTGTTTTTTCCTCCTTTCCTCTCCTCACGTTGTGCTGTATTTCTTTTTCTTCATCTGTCTTCCTGTCCTGTTCACCTCTGTCATATTGTTTGTGTGTTTTGTAAGTTTTGGACGGGTTGATGGCATATTCCGTTGTACCGGTACTTGTTACCCTTTGCAATGACAATAAAGGCTTCTTGACTGATTCTTGATTAATTGTGCTTTTAGTCCTTTGTTGAACATAGAGCGCCATCTAGTGGGCTGTAGAAAATAAAGAAAATGCTTCATGAGGCTTCACTGGCACATCACTAACAAATGTTGTCCGATCTGGTATACAGTTCCGTTATTTCACTTGGATTTAGAACACTAAAGTAGTTTCCACATATTACAGGACAGTGTCACATTTAAATCTGCTGCATTATGTTTAAAGTCACAGCTGTCACTACACAGTCGCATCGACTGTGGTAAAATAAATATAATAATTAACAAATTCACACAATTAATCATTTGACATGTCATAAGTCTGTCCATGTTTGTGACGAGTATTATTCTTATGTTTCTGAGGTTTTTTTTCATTGTTTCTTTCCTCCCCTCACGTTGTGCTGTATTTCTTTCTCTTCTGTCTTCCTGTCCTCTTCACCTCTGTCATATTGTTTTTGTGTATTTTTTATATGTTTGGACGGGTTGATGGCAAATTTTGTTGTACTACCCTGTGCAATGACAATAAAGGCTTTCTGATTCTGATTCTGCATTCTTCTCTTGCCTTAATTGCAGCAACAATGTTGCTTTTTGCTGTAATATTTTCCAAAGTGTGGATGGAACACAATTGTTTTTTTCTGGTACCGGAGTGAAATGAAGCTCCAACGTCCCTTTTTATAAGAATACACACAGAGCCAGAAGAAGTTAACAGAGCAACTTATCTTGACTGGTGCTTTAAGCTTTGTCGAGGCAGCTGACACAAAGAAGCTATGGCTCTGTCAAACTTTTTTCCATGGTACACCCTTGAATTATAAATCACTGTTTGGAGGAGAGGTTTCTCACAACCAACTTTGTCTATATTTGAGTAAGTATAACACTTTTCCTATTATGTTCCTTGCAGGCGGCAATCTCCGTGTCTGAGCATGGAGGCAAACCAGGAAGTGCCTTAAGCTGCATTCTACCGAATATTCCAGCAGGGGGCGCTAAATTTGTCTGCAAAAAAAATCTGCCCATTCATTTCAGTGCAAAATTTGAAAACTTCTCATTTGATTTATTACCTCAGAATTTTTTTCAGGGCAACACTATGGTCTCAATCACTAGTAAAAAATCATCTTCAAGACAATTTGATGTTAATAGTTCTAATAATGGCCCCATTTAGAAGAAAATAGAAGATAAAGAATCATATGATTTGGGGCGTGGCTACCTTTGATTGACAGGTCACTAAAAAGAAGAGCCGTCAGCAGGAGGGAAGCAGAGCAATGTGTATCCATGGCAACGTGTCAATAAAGTTATATATAACGTTATATAGATATAAAAGAGGACGTTGAGAGGTTTGGTCTCATAACTTTGACACTTTCACTGTATTTTCACTTAATGACAGTTTATTTGAACGTTTTGTTCAGTAAAAATGTCTTGTTCAGCATTTGGTTGGACTAACAGACACTCCAAGGAGTCGCCGCTCAGTTTTCTGAGGTAAGTAACATAACATAAAACATTTTGTTTTTGTTTTTTGCTAGCCAAAACTAACATCCCAGTTAATGCTAACATGAATTAGCAGCGGCTTCTCTCAGTCAGGTTGAGATGTAGAGAGGCTGTAGTCAGTGATCAGATCCCTCTCGCTATATAGTCTGCTCCGCATATCGGAAACAAGATGGCGACACAAGATGCAGACGAGTGTAACGCTGAACTCGATGCTTCCAATGAGCCACAAACCAATGGGTGACATCACGGTAACTACGTCCATTATTTGTATACAGTCTATGGTTCCTTGACAACAGAGCAATTGGAGGCTTTTTTTGCACATATTTTGCTTTTTTTTTTCTTATTTGTTGTTTCATTGCTTCCGACCAGTGTCCAAGCCAGACACCTGGTTTCATCGGGACAAACAGGGAGAATGTATGATGTGTCGATTCTCCTGAAGGACACTGGTCACTCAGCACAGAGGGCCACAGTGCCATTTTGTGATTCAGTTTATTAAAACTTTAATGGATCCACGTTTCAGACTCCACTAAACCTGTCATTTCAGAAGGTTACTATCCCACCAATATCATGTGGATATGTCTCCTGTTTTAAGGCAGAAGGCTCTTCCTCTTGACATTTCATTCGAGCTGAAAGGATTGAGCATGGAAATCATGTACATCATCTGTATTTATTCGGGGGGAAATTATTCAAAACAGAAGAAAATCTGTGTTATTTCCATGCTGTGTAACCTTTCCCATGCCTGCAGAGATGCTCTGATTGTTTTGAAGTGCGAACAGGCTGCATTTGAAGCCTTGCGATTGTCTTTATCTGATGAGTGAATTGAGTCTTCTCATCTGAAGCCTCTCTACCCCACAGAGAGCGATAAAAAACTGTTTATCCAAACTTCAGCCAGCTGCAATTGTTTCATAAAAAAAAGCCTTTTTTAAATGTTTAATATCTTGTCTCTGTGGCACATAAGCTTTTTAAATTAATTCTTTATTCTCCATATCACTGACACATGGGGTGAGGAAAAGAAGCGTCTCTTCATCGCGATTTGAAACAACATTTCAAAGTCTGGTCCCTAACTTCCAAGCTTAAATTTATGTGCAAGTCAAAAGCTTTTATTAACTTATTAAAGTTGAGAAATGGTAATGTTGCTTCAAAGCATAGGCTCTAGCATCGTTGCATGTCTCTTTTTGAAATACAAACAGACAAATTAACTCAGGCAAAGTCTGTGTTTCTGGTCTGCAAGTCCAATATTTTTCAAAAATCGATTTCACTTTGTCTAGCCGCATTTTTATTACATGTTTTACGCTTGTTATAGTGATAAGGTGTACAGCTATTAGCAAGAGAGCAGGCAGATAAATCACATGTTCTGCTCATGCAGAGTGTGGATATAATTGCCTAAGTGTGCATTCTTGGGCCAAGCACTTGGAATATGAGGAGCTGTTGCCTCTGCTGGCAGCTGCTGAGGATAATATATTCCTTTAGCACACGATCATTTTAATAGCTCATCCATTTGTTCAGGAGACAATTGATTTTCTCTGTTTCTATACACGTTAGTCACATTTGATTTCTCTCGTCCCATTTGCATTTGTCACATTTTAAGAGTGTGGCGCCCGTGCTCAGGCTCCATGATAGGAAATCTTTATTCAGGTGCCAGGGCTGGTGTTAAGGTGGAATCTAAGTAATGATGGAGCCTGCCAATAAAGAAGATTCAACACATCACTGAGTGCTCTATGCAGTGCCATATAGTTCAAAACAGGAGGGAGGAATTAAGGAGGTACATCATCTGAGAGTTCAATCATTACGACCAGGACAGGAGTTCCTTCTGGTGCATGTGATGTAAGCCAAACCATTATAACATTAAGGTGGAGCGTTTTCATGTGAGACTGGTCTCCCCAGTCATTATACGGCATTTGTACATGCAGCAAAATACATTTCACATTTATGTTTTAGAACAGGGGTCTCAAACTCAAATTACCAGGGGGCCGCTGGAGGCAGTATCAAAATGATAAATAAAAGACACAAAATGACAGGAAAAAAAAAAATACTTAAAAAATCCACAAAATGACCAAAGAGACACAAAATTACTGAAAAAAAGACACAAGATGACTGAACAAACACTAAATTACTTATAAAAAAGACACAAAATGACCAAAAAAGACACAAAATTACAAAAAAGACACAAAATTACTAAAAAAAGACACAAAATGATCAAAAAATGACACAAAATTACCAAAAAATACACAAAATTATTTAAAAAAAAACACAAAATGACAGAAAACAACTAAATTACTTAAGAAAAGAAACAAAGAACAAAGAAACAAAATGACCAAAAAGACACAAAATGACCCAAAAAAGACAAAAAATGACAAAAAAAGACACAGAATTACCAAAAAAAGACACAAAATTATTTAAAAAGACACAAAATTACCAAAAGAAGTAATTAAAGGGTACACACAACACGATAAAGTGCCATTCATATAAAACTCACATTAAACTTTCATATCAAGGTGAGGGCCACAAAATATCGTCACTTGGCCCGCGGGCCGCAAGTTTGAGACCTATGCAAACAATCACACACACTCAATGTCCCTCTAAATGGTCAATGTCAAATCATGGTTCAGCATCTGTATAGTGGCTTTTCTTACAATAGTAATCTGTGTGTGTGTGTGTGTGTGTTGGTTCAAGTATACTGTGTCAGTCATGGGTCTAACATAGCAGTGATGAATGAAGACAGAGTTCAGAGACGGAGTGTCTTTGAATAAAGCAGCAGTTAAAGAGCTGCTTCACACTGAATGTAAAATAGGTCCAGTGTTGTGCTGCTGCACCCAGCTACACTGCTGAATAGCAATGCACACACACACTGAACACACACACACACACATACACACACACACACACACACTGTACAATTAACCTTCGACACCCCTGAACAAAATACTACATTTTGCTCTTTTAGTCCTGGTAATAAGTGCAGTCAGAGGTGAGAAAGTGGAACATTTTGAAAAGAAAGAAAATCAGTGCAGTGTAAGCCACGTACAGCCATCATGATCCTGGTTTGTTCAAGTCTAATATTATGTTGAGACCTCATCTAAGTAATGAATTTAACCTCACCCTCTGCTTTTTGGAAATCCCATTTCCATGGGGTAATTAAATTCACTGAATTTAGAAAAGCCACCAAACAGCTGTATCTCAAAATCACTATATCGAAATCATTGCACAGTTTTATTTAACACGAGTTGTCTGATGGCAGTGTGCATTTTGGTTCACAGCTGTGTGCTTCCTGCTATGACAAATAATTCAAAAACAGTTCAGAATATCTGTAATTACTTGCACCTGCGCCTTTCCTGTTATGGCGTGTCAAAATGTCTGGTGTTAGAAAGTCTATGCAGAATGAATCCTTTAGATCCAGCAGGGGGTTTCAACAAAAGAGCTATTATATAGAATAGCTTATTGTTTGCTTTGTCTGTGTTAGGTTAGAAGCTTTCTAAACAGCACAAACAGACACAACGAACACCTGCAAGCATTAATATATTGACAAAGGTATAACATCATGTGGAGCACATTGCAATTGAATTGCCCAGAACACATCTGGAGGTTGTGTCTTAAAGGGACAGTTCACCCCTAAATCAAAAATACACTATTTATTCTTTAAAAAAAGTCAGTCTAGATTGTTGGTTGTGGCTCAGTTGGTAGAGCGGTTCGATCCCAGACTTGGGCAAGATACTGAAGCCCAATTTGCTCCCGATGCTGCGTTCACTGATGTTGAATGAACATTAACGGTAGGCTCGGCCACCAGTATGAATGTATGGGTGAATGAGAACTGTCTGTAGTGTTGAAGCACTTTGAGTGGTCACAAAGACTAGAAAAGTGCACACGAGTTGCCGAGTGTTGGAGATATCGACCAAAAAGATGTCTGTCTTCTCTTGTAGTTGGGCGGCATAGCTAACCTGTTGTTCATTTTGTGATAAAAGCACCAAATTTGGTACATATAAAGCTTAATGAAATTAGAAAAATACGGCCTCCAGTTGCCTATCCCTGGTCTAAGGAATCCATTGGTAAAAAGCATGCCAGGATATCATATCGGGAAGTTGATGTAATAAGGCTATAAAGTTATTGTATTGAACATAATGGAACTAAATACATTTCTGCACGGAACAAGGTCTGTGGGTTATCTTTAGTAACCGGGTAATGATTTTTAGAAAAAAATATTGAGTTTTTCAAATATATTATTTTGACGCGTAGAGCACTAAAACATGTATATATTATATTCAAGAGAAGACACAAATCTCTTCTACACTGGGAACTCGCACCAAAACAATCTAGGTTGATAATTACCACTACAGATGAGAATGAAAAAAATACTTGATTTTGGGGTGAACTTTCCCTTTAAACAAGGCCAAGAACAAGAGTTTTCTTTTTTTTTCTTTGGCTAAAGAAATTAAGTAGACTGCATTGAGCAGCATTGTTCCTCTTAACCTGTGATGCATCATGTCTCCATATCAAGACCAAGTTATAAGTGTGATTCAGTCACAATGGCTGTTGTTACAGTTGTCCTGATCTGAACTCTGTGTATGTGTGTCCATACTTGACATTTCAATACAACCTGCCTGGTCAAATAATAATCAGATTTATTCCTTCATAATGTGTATCCAAATGGCACTCTATGAAATGCCCTGTACTAAAAGCTGTTAAGTTTTGCTAGAACACATCGTGGTGTAGAATCACAATCAGTGCCATAAATGTGTGCTGCGAGACTCATCTCATGTCTGTGCAAAAGACCAGAGTTTTTAAAAAGTCTGTGTGTTCAGCTCTCAGTACTTTTTAAGCTTCTCTGTTTTTAAGTTTACTATAGTTTCTCTCCTGCGTCCCTGTTTAAGATATCCATGGTCACTTCCAGCTGTATAGGACATGCGGCAAGTTACAGCTGACAATAACCCAACATTTTCAGATTGGCTGTTTCATTATAAAAGCTTTCAAATTAAATTAAATCACTTTATCACCAAATTAGCAATGCTCTGTTAGCAGCTATTATTTTAGTAAAGGTCTATTAATACTGCAGGGAGGAGTACAGAGAGAAACAACCGATGAGAGATGATAGATGAAGAGATGCAGACAACAAGTGGTTTGTAAATAATTTACAGGAAATGTAATGTGTCCACTGCTTTACAGCTGCTCCTTTAACCACTAGTCAGCAAGGAACACAACTTCAAGTAGGTATCTAAATGCAAGCAAGATCTTGGAGCGTACAGACAAAGACAGCTGTGTCCACGTCCATTACGGATGTAAAAGGGCCATGATCGGATGTCTGATCGGTATAATATAGCCAGAAAAATATTTTATGTCCATACATGCTGGAAATGGAGTTCCATTTTAGAGTCCTTTGAAACAAAAAAGATGTACCTCCTGTCCAAATAAGAATGGAATTCACCATTCCTCCAGAGAAACTTTTCCTCCAAAAAGTGGTGTAGTCATTGGCTTATTTTTGAGGAGCCTTTGGAACTGAACAGTAAACTGAAGACTTTGAGTACACACTACATGACTGCTTTCAGCTGATTGTTGTATGACGACTGAAAGACTGGGGATCACACACTGAACAACTGCCTCTGATGAGGGATCACAGACTACATGATCTGTCAAACCAACTAAAGCAACTGAATGCATCAAACTATCGAGCATACAGTTTAAAGGGTAAACAGTTGGTAGCAGTAATGCACCAATTTGTTGTTGCCAACCGCCAATAAAACTTTAGAAGAAGAAGAAGGAGAAGAAGAAGAAGAGGAAGTAAACAAACATGGACGACAGTCGGCTGGCTGCTGCTGTTGTCTGCTCGGAACAAACATCAAGAAGTAGAAACAGGTTTGGTTCAAGTCGTGTTTTGGCATTCCTACTTCGGCTGTGGCTCAGTTGGTAGAGCGTTCGTCCAGTGATCGGAGGGTTGGTGGTTCGATCCCTGACCATGGCAGCCTACATTTCGAAGTATTCTTGGGCAAGAAACTGAACCCCAAATTGCTGCATTCATCGGTGTGTGAATGAGTTCCCAATGGTGGCGGGTGGGACCGTTTAGGGTCGCCTCTGCCACCAGTATGAATGTGTGTGTGAATGAGTGCAGTCTGTAGTGTAAAGTGCTTTGAGCGGTCGCAAAGCGACTAGAAAAGCCCTATATAGGTGCAGTGTTTCCTGTTTCCCACAGCCCTCTTTTTTTTTCATTGGCTGTTGGCGACACGTGTTTGCAGTTGGGTTGCAGATATTTCCATGCGGTTTCCGTTTACACGAAAACCCTGTTTTTATCACAGAAAACAATTATTTCTAAAAACTCCGGGCAAAGTGGAAAACTCCAGTTATGTGTTGTCGTGTCAACTGGGAGAAATGGGGTTTTAGGTTCTCACGCTCATTCTATCTAGTTGTTTTGAAAGGAACAGGAAGTTGCTTGTGTTTTTCGTTGTTGATTCTGAGGATTCTGATTGGCTTGCTAGCTTTATCCTTCCCTCTACACTGCCGCCCATAGGTTTAGCATACTTATAATGGCGCTCGACGGCGTATTTACGCGGGTTGATGTAAAAATAATATTTATTTCTCTAAATACCCTGCTATGTATAAACGTGGCCTGAGTCTCACAGAGATCAGTGGTGGATTATTATGTTCAATTAACTTCCATCAACTTGAAAACCAAATACTCAAAGTGGAAAACTCCAGGAGAAGTTATCTACATGTTTCACTATGATGGGTTTTATTGGAGTAACACAGACATCACATTGTAGTTGACTTATGCGGTCTACAAATTGGGACTGTTGCTAAAGTAACATAAAACTAGCATATTTGTAGTGTGTCTCATATTCTCCTGCTTCCTCCTCAGGGCATTCTCCAGCTCTGCACACCTGTAGCTCATTGCCTCATTAGCCCTGTGAGCTGGCTGCCTCCTCAGCTGCACCTTATCCTCTAATTATTCTGTGTGTATATCGAAAGAAAAAGGAGGCAAGCTTTTTTTCACAGTTTTATTTGTTATCTGGCTTAATATCCCTGACTTTTCTACTATATCCTCTTGGCCTTCCCATTTGCAGGGCAATTAGATTGCTAGTTGGTGGGTGCTGCTTTGATGAAAGAAAGGTGATAGTGATAGCAGAGATAGCTAAGTGAGGTGCAGACAGAAAAAAATATAAACTACAAAACTAGAGACCTTCTTGCCATTGGATCACACCAGCCACCACTCTAAATTGGGCCAGATTGTAAAGTTTCATGACTGCATCTTGCAGGGTTGTGATGCTATCGCATTGACAAAGTATGTCCTCAGACACACAGACTGATATAAACACCTGGAAAACAACTTTAAACTGCTTCTCTGGCAGTTCTGTGATAGTTGAAGTCACCACAGTGTACAGTATAGTACGTAAGTGCAGTACTTAAGTACAATTCTGTTGTTCCTTACTTGAGTAATTCCATTTTACAGTACTTTATATTTCTATTCCACTACATATCAAAAGGGAACACTGTACTTTTACTCCGCTACATTTATTCTAAATATTTATAATGAGCCAAAGAACATCATATACAAACACAAATACTCATTTCCAGTTATATGGAGCAAAAAAAAAAATCTTCATGTGAATTCACAGATATAAAACCGCTTATACAGGAGATATAGGATAGGATATAGGAAAGCAAAGGGAAACGTTTCCAATGAAATTGATATTAAATAATGAAACAATTGTCATGGATAAAATACATGTGGAATCCTAAATAAAAGACATGAAATAAATCTAAATCCAAACATAGTAACATGCCTCATATAAGGTTATTTTAAAGCGTTTCACAGCTTTAGAATATTAAAACAAAATTATTTTCAGCAATGAATTAATAATAATGTAATACATTTATATAATATATATTATTCTGAAATAGGAGTGCTTTTACTTTTGATACTTCAAATATAATTTAATGCCAATACTTTTGTACTTTTACTTAAGTAAACATTTAATGCATAACTTTTAGTTTTAGAGTATTTTTACACTGTGGTGTTACTACTTTTACTTCAGTAAAACATTTTGCATTATTTCACTATTTTGCCATAATGACACTCACATGCAGACTCACAAGGTGAAAACAACAGCAGCCACACACTGGTGCGGCACACAGTGCAAATTGTTGAATTTGCTTGATCAAGGTTAAATAATGAAGCCAGCTGATGAGGCCATCTGCTGTTCCAGAGACATTAGTATGAATGTGCTGTCCATAAACTTAACTCACAATAAGTATAGTCATTTATTAATTTCTGCCTGGTTTGTTAAGCCTACCTTTGGGTCCCAAAGTGTGTACTTACACATATACAGTAAATTGTACCTGTCCTGTGTACAGCAAAATACCATATGGCAGATCTCTGCAGAAATGCTGACACCACCTAAGGGGATCTCGTGTCACACTCAAGGACACTTGCACAGAACACATGGTGGCTCCTGGACACAATGTTTGATATTTGAGAGAAAAAAAAAATCTGCAGATATTTAGTGAAGGAATAATTTCTGTAAAAATGTGGCTACATTAACTGCGCATGTAACGCCCGCGAATGTAATAATGCCCACAAACGTAATAAACCATAAACGTAATAAAAAATCTGCAGCTTTTAATGCAATAATCCCACAAACATAATACAGTTTCCACAAACGTAATAGCCGCTGCCTACTACAAACGTAACACGCGATTTTCCACAAATGTAATAACTATTAAGTTTGCAGGGACTTATTACGTTTGTGGGGAAGGGAAAATATTCAACTTTCAATTTTTCATCATATCTGTTTAAGTGCACGGTCCTATGATATAGGACTGCAATTTTAAATACGTTTACAGTTTAGTAACTTAACATATTTCATGCTCAAATGCATGTAGAACAGTATAAATAGGAATACAAAAGGTTTGAAGCAAATAAAAAATAACCACTTACTGTGATTTGGGTTTTTTTCAGTGAAAGAACAGCAGACCAACATTAGTTGGTAAAATAAAAGTCATTTTGTGCATTTTTACACAGCACTTAGTAGTTGTACTGAGGGCCACTTCAAGTGAGGGTGCGGGCCGTATGCGGCCCCCGGGCCTCCAGTTGCCCATCCCTGATATAAGTGTAAATTTAACTGCTTCCCTGACACAACTTGCTGTTCGGTGTTTCTGATGGCAGTAAGATAACACTGTATGCTATGGCTTGAGAAGAAACAGAAACATGCAAAATGCTGCCATCCAGCACAATTGTGATCAATACTATCTTTTTGGTGCTTATAGTGTTTAGTTTTGTTGGAGTAATCTTTGAGCATTTTTGTATTGAGCTGAATGAGTTGCGACTGGTGGTTAAGCCATTCTAGCTTTAACCTTAAAAAGATAAAATAAGCCAATGCAGCAAGTAGAGCCTCAATATGGATCAACAATCTTTTGATGTAGATTCATAGAAATAAGCTGTAACGCCGTGACCCTTCAGAGTAAAGTTGAACTAACACTGAAACCAACTGATTTAAAAAAAAAAAATGCATGTTTAGGTTGAATCAGCTTTGAACATATAGGAGTACACTAAGGAGTACATTACTTGAATAAATACATAAGGAACAGCCAGTCACCCACACACAGCATACATTGTTAGGGCAAAGACTTTCATAGGGATGGAAAGCTGCTGGGAACTCTGACTTCTAAACACATATACAGATCAAAATCAAAGCAATTCACACTTGGAAAATGAGCTCACAAGCAGGTTCACATGTAGAAAAGGAAAAGCAGGAGATGTATGATGTTGCAGAGGAAGAGAGTAATAACACTCCCACTCTCAAAGAAAGACGCATTATTATTGCCAATTTGTGGCAGGAGATTTAAAGTTGACACCCAGTATGCTGTAACTTCTAAGGTATAAGAAGGTTTAAAGTAAGAATGAGGATTTGTGGTCCAATGAGATCTTTGACACCCAACTGTAATCTTGTAGAAGCTACACTGATGATAATGAAGCCTCATGAAGCATTTTCTTTATTTTCTGAGCCCACTAGATGGTGCTGTTAGTTTAAAGAAAAAGGCTCAAGCAATAGTAATTAATTGCCATCTAGTGGGCTCAGAAAATAAAGAAAATGCTTCATGAGGCTTCATTGGGACATCATTATTTTCTATAACCGCGAGTGTCCAACGTGTGTGCTAGGGTGGATTCGGGTGCTGTGGGACACTTAAACTTTGGGTGATTTATTTCCTGCGTAAAGTAAATATAGTCATCAAAACCTTTACTATTGGTCTACCATGGGTGTCATGTGACTGAAATTGCATGACCTCACGGGAGTGATGTCCAAAAAAGGGGCGGAGCCAATGTCATTCAGATGTTCCCCATTAGAACTGCTCTACAAGGTCAGTGACATAGGGATTTGGCATGATTAATGTTAAGGATGTTATTTTGTAAAAAATGAAACAAAGTTCCTGATTGTTGTGATTTATGTTTGGGAACTGTTATAGAAGCAATATATTACTCTGCTGCCCCACTTTATCAAATTTGTTTGATAATGTGGGACAGCATTATTTGGTAATCTGGGACAGTTTTATAAGTACTTTAAATGGGGGAAATATCCACATATTAAGTTGAAAAATTCAGCTAAAAAGATGTTAAATGTTGACCACAGTTGTCAGGTAGTCTGACTATCACTTTCTTTTTACTATTTTTTAACAAATTGTCTAATTACTGAACAAGGTCAATGTCCAGTTTAGCTAAACTTAGCTATATTTAGCAATCTAGCTAACTAGCAAGGAATGCGGCGCTGTACCGCGAGCCGTGAAACGCGAGCCGCAATACAAACATACTTGTTGTAACTTGTACTGACAAACAACCTCTTCTGTCGTTTCGGTTGGAGAACTTGTTGTTCCTGTGGACTTTTTAATGTTGCCAACAAGTCAAGTTGCTCCCACCAGTGTCTGCTGATGTTTTCTCATCTAATTGTATGTGCAATCAATGCAATCTTAATGCGTTTTGTCATCAGTTATTTTGCTAATATTCATAAAAGTCTGAAATCTCTGTTGCTCTCTGTTTATATAACATATAAAGGCTTGTACAGCAGCATTTTCAACCACTTCTCTTGTGCTCGGTTTGCTTGGTGGTTAAGTCAAATGTGTTACCAAAGGTTTTCTATTTCATGGTGGTTGTTGGACATGATGAGACTGAACCAGAACAATAAAGTTGTAGGGCATGAAATCAACAACAACAAGCTGGTATATATGTCTCAAGGGAGAGCCCTAAGGGCAGTTTGCTGCATGTCATCCCCTATCTCTTCGTTTTCCCCCAGTCTTTCCTGTCTCTATTCCAAAAAAACAGACATTTTCAATAAAATATCTTAAAAACTAGTTCTGACAGCTCCCTGTGTGTTCATTACCACATGTGACTGCTCTCATATTACACATTGATTTAAAAAATATTGGTTTGTGCAGCTTAAAAGTCACAACAAAATAGATAATGGCAGTGACTTCGTTTTGGTAATTTGAAGATTGGTTTGAACACAATGGGTTTAAGAGAAGGCACTTGACACAACAAGAATGAAGAGACAAAAACACCATGAATCCTCCTGCTCATTCGAGAAAACGATTGCCTTTTCATTATGACTTTAAGTGGCATGACAGCTTTAAGGGAATTCCACTCGGTTCAACAATGAAGCCCCTGAAGTCTCATTTCTTTCATCAAATGAATGTGCAGAAATTGGTCTTTAATGACTTCAGAAGGAAATCGGAACCATTCACACTCATGAAATGCAAATAAAAGACCAATACTCTTTAAAGTAAACTGCTAATCTACTTTATGCATGCATATATGCGTACAATGAGCATGTGGCTGCTTGGCTGCATAGAGTCTGCAAGTGCAACTGCCAGTGCTTTATTTATAACAACAAAAGAAAGGCATAGTTTACATAGAAAAAAAAAGTGGCAGAGAAATGAAGGCATAACAGGAGTAATAGACTGTGGAAGAATCAGACATTTATATACCTTGCACTCATTTTAAATGACCAAAAAACACTTGTCAAAGGATGTGAACTGAATAAGTCCATGTCTAAAAAATGTCATACTGGCTTTAACAAAGAAGTAGAACAGCTGGGGTCCTAAGAGCCTTTAAGTGTGTATGTAATGGGATGATATGATGGAAATAACGATTAATGGCAACAGGATAAAAGCTTGACATGCTGGCAGCACATTTAGTGTTTAGTTTTATCTGGGACTTCATTGATTTAGCTTGAAAGATATGGGACTGGTATCTCTCTAAGAGGCCCTTGTTTGCCAAAGCAGGCAATTTCTTATCAATTACTTAATCCTTTGGATCCAAACATTTGTTTATTGGGATATCGCCATTTTTGGAGCTTTGATTTATCTTTGTTGACATAACCAAGCAAAAAAAAATGTGCAAGGTAAATGTCAAACCTCAGAGGAACGATCTTATCATTTCACTTTGCATTTTCATGTCAGGAAATGTGCACATTTGATTTTTGGAGGCAGATAGGATCATGGTTGCAGAGTAGTCATGAACTGCAGCCTGATCGTGCCTATGCTCCCGCTCTTGGGGTATTGCTTGTAGTAACTAGTGCATGTGTTTAATCTTATTGATAGTCACGCATTTCTGCAAAAACTCTGCATGCTATCTCTAGATTAACTCCATCAGCCACAGTGCACTGACCACACTCGATCTAAAATTGTTTGTCCTTTTCAGCTTGTTTTTATAATCTTAATGGACTGGATGGTAAATGGACTGTTTTTCTATAGCACTCATAGCAACCACTCACACTGCTTTTACACTACAGGTCAGCGTTCACCCATTCACACACACACATTCATGCACTGATGGCCAGTGGTGGTGGGCCACATTAAAAAACGGCAAAGATGATGTTTAAGCATTCAAAACCTTTATTTTAGCTTATTCAAACATCTCATTTAAGTATATTTGGAAGATACAAATACATTGAAACAATGAGACTCACCAACAATAACAATTATTTTTGAACAACAATGACATTTTCTCATTTTTTTCTCATTACTTTTTTTATATTTTGGAAGTGCAGGACAGTAATAATGGTCTTATTTTATATATACACAAGCTTTTATTGAACAATTAAACTGTGAAATAATGTACACATTCTGGGTCCCTTTTGCCTACAATGAGGTATTGTTTCAAACAAAAATTAGGTAAGAATTGTTCTGGCGTTCATCGTTTTTCATCACTTTATTTATTTATTTATTTATTTTTTATACAACAGGTTTAGTCCTCGTCACCAAGAGTTGAAAGATGTTCCACTTTGGATAATGTTAAAATGTTCCCGCTGTCTCTCATAGGAGAAGGGGCGGGACAAATACCAACTGTCATGCCAACCCAGCCTCTTCAATCTGTGTCCAAATAACACAACCTTACTCTTTCAAATTATGTGCAATTTGTTCCCAAATCCAATTTTGCGTGCATATGATACGCAGAAGAGCACTTCCAACAAACCGACCCTACTGGTTACGGAACGACACGTCATTTTACCTCAAAGTAAGGCTGCAGTTGCATTTTTTAGCCTTGAATTTAGGCTAAAAAAACACTTCTCTAGGTTTAGGGCAAAAAAGTTCCTGTTTACTAGTGATGTGCCAATGAAGCCTCATAAAGCATTTTCTTTATTTTCTGAGCCCACTAGATGGTGCTCTTGGTTTAAAGAAAAAGGCTCAAGCAATAGTAATTAATTGAAAATAAAGAAAATGCTTCATGAGGCTTCATTGGCACATCATTACTGGTTATGTATTGTACTGTTTTACGGTTACATAAAAATGTGATGTACAGTAGTTAAGTGATGTTTGAACCACATCATTCACTTTTTCACATGCGACATGAACACCGTTTGTTTGACTCGTCCACTATCCTAAGTTTACAACTTCCAGGTTCAATTTGGACCAACTGTAGCCCTACTTGGCTAGTTGTATAGTTCATTGCTTCTGCTTTGGGCATGTTCACTTTCAGTTTCGCCTTGAGATAAAAATGAATTGATCAAGCTAAACTGTTGTTAAATAAAACTTATTTCTTGGCCTAATCATAGTAGTGTGGTTGGATTTATTGGTACTTAAAGCATTCCATCATACTGGGAATATATACCAAATACTTCCAAACTTGTATGATACCATGTACTGTCAACTATAAACTATTACTTATCCAATTTGTCTTTCAAATGTCACAAAGCAATGTAAAATAATTAGATGAAAACAACACTGGAAAATGTATGTTTCACTTGATACGTGATGATACAAAGAAAGCCGAGAGGAAAAGGTTACAAAGGTGAAAGTGTGAATTAGACAGAGGAAAAAAAACAAAGTAACATATGGGTGGGTGGACAGGTTGTCAGATGAATCTGACTGAAAAAAGAAGTTCAGGTAATCTTGACATTCTAGTGTCAAAATAATACTTATCAAACTCTTTCCTACAGGTTGCTGAATGTGCTGTGAAGAGCCTCTGCTACTGTCTGTCTCTTCTCACCTAATTTGGGAAGGCTTAAAAGCAATATGTTATAGGATGGTTAAAGTGGTGTTATGGCATCAAGGTGTGAGTGCAACTTGAGAGAGTGATACAATCTGAGAGGCATGATAAGTATAAAGCAAAGTGTGACAGTGAAACACCAACAAGATCTCGACAGAATAGACAGTTTGTCAATACCACCCATAAAGACACATATGAGCGTTTCGCAGCTAATGGTTTTGCCGAGCTTTCTAAAAATATCACACACGTCATTATACACACACGTATGGTTCGTGGTTGTAAAAAAAGGCTGCAGTTTCGTGAATTTAGGCTACAAAGCCTAGGTTAAGGACAAAAAAACTCCTGGTTAGGTGTTGTAAAAGACAGTTTAAACACTAAATACATGTACATAAGTAACATTAAAAAACCGACTAAGTTTTTATATTCTATATCTTTGCAATAAATTAATTTCATCATTCATGTTTTCCTCAAATAACTTGTTTGTGATTGTCTTACATCCTAATGTTTTGTTTTCAAATCTTACTTTTTGAATAAAACCCCTTTTTTTTATCACTAAGCTGCACAATGTACAAGGTCATTTTTGACCCATGTTGTGCATTAGAAGGTGTTTATATGTTGTGAATCATAGGGTTAACAAACTGTGAGCCACCGAAGTTACATAAAAAAACACAAGTTACATAAAAAGTAATTTACTATTGTTCTCACACGGAACACGAACATCTTTCTCTTGGGTGAAAAGTCTGCCGTTTGTTCAAACCATCAGACTTGTTTATGACATTTGTATTGTAACCAAGCAGCAACCTCCAAGCCTGAAAACTGAAGCCAATGCAGAAGTGCCTTAAACCTGTATTCTATCTAATGGCCAGCAGGGGGAGACTCCACTGGTTGCAAAGAGAAGTCTGATTCTGTGAACATCAATATGAAAATTACCCTACTTCTCACTATGGTCTCAGTCACTAGTTGTAACTCTTCTTCAACACAGCATGACGTTCATTTTGTAAATCGTGGTCCCATTTAAAGTCAAATTAGACTCTAGGGTCGGACTCTCTAAGGCAGTAGTTCTCAACCTTTTTGAGTGACCACCGCTCACTGAACAGAATCTCACGTGCACAGTTCAGATCATACAAACTCAGTTGATACGACAAATTTTGAACAAATAATGAAGCACACAACAACTAAAACATCTCTCTGTCTGCGTATTTATATATGTTTTTATATTTTATTGTTACTTTTAATCTAAGTTGTTTGCTATAAGTTTAATGGTCCATTCTGACCTCCTGACTGTGTAACAGTCAGCTTCAAGCCAGAGACTCCTTGGAAAGTATGACCATACAATTACATAAAATGAAGCAAAAAAATAACTCAAAATGACCACAAAATGACAAAAAATGACCACAAAAAGACACAAATTGACCAAAAAGACACAAAATGACCAAAAAAGGAAACAAAATGGAAAAAAAGACACAAATTGACCACAAAATGATTAAAAAAATGACCAAAAAAGACACAAAATTACCAAAAAAGACACAAAATGACAAAAAAACCCAAAATGACAAAAAAAGACATTAAATGGCCAAAAAGACTAAAACACATTAACACATGAAAACTTTAACACAGTGGAGACAGAGCTGACTTCCAAAATGATTTGGCGACCCCCAGGAATCATCTCGCGACCCCAATTGGGGTCGGGACCCCAAGGTTGAGAATAGCTGCTCTAAGGTGTCGTCTGTTCATTTTTAATTATGGTTAAATCTTCTTACCAGCCTTAAACCTAGCCTTAGCTGATAACCGAGCACCTGATCCATTCTGCACATGTACTGGTTCCAAAAAACCAACAGCCAAAACCAAGATGGGTCCATTAACCAATGGGTGACGTAACAGTGACTGTGTTCACTATGTCTTTCCAGTCTATTGTTGCAACTGTACAGAAGTTCAAAGGACGAGAGCATAACCCGCTTTAGCTCAGACCACTAAAGTCTATTGAAAACACAAAAAATAGGGGAAGGAACTGATATGGAAAAATAGTGCCCTGCAGTGTGTTTCCATTCTGATATCATGAATTTTGTCCAGAGTTTTGATGCGGTGAGTTCGGAACCCGGAGGCCAGTGGGGATGTTTTGTCAGATCAGATCAAAGATGTCAGGCCAGTGTGGCTGTAGGTCACTGCAGGTTACACTGAGGTGTACGACCTGCGCTCCTGTCAAATGGATCACACTCAGGGTCACAGGATCACACGGGTCTCTGTGGTCTTTTTTAAAATTCTGGATAAAGTGAAAATGGGTCGTATTACAACATCCAAAATGGTAGGACCTTATGCTTTTGTCTGTCATCAGCAAAGTCCACATTTTTAATCAATTTTGGACAAAACTTGAGTCCAGAACAATATACACAAAGTAAATGTTAAGCAGATTAACTGATTCATCCATTGCTGAGAAAAACCTGGAACATGGACTATTGTAAAAAAAAAAAGTTGCTCCAGCTCTTACTCTTAAAGTTTTCCAGATAAGGTTGTCTTAAGCCTTGAAGAGCACTCTGTTAAAAATGGAACCTCCTCTTTAATTTACTTTTTCTGGAGAAGAGCTGCTTTATAGTATACTGTGCTGTTTCTCTAAATGCTAACTCAACAAAACTTCTTCTTGGTACAGGCCTCTGTCATATTAAAAGCATAACCAGTTATCCAAATGTAAACCAAATGGTTGTATCACACTGTCAAAATTCAAAAGACAGGATGCAAACCTGCTACCACTGAAAATGAATTGAGTTAAATTGGTAAGACTTTGTATTAGGGAACACATATTCAACATTAATTAGTTGCTTATTAGCATGCAAATAAGTAACATATTGGCTCTTATTTAGTCATTATTAAGTAGTTATTAATGCCTTATTCTGCATGGCCTTATTATACAACCAGTAAGACATTAACTAAGAGTTTTCCCTCAATAACCTCAGAATTATTGCTAATTAGTAGTAAGGAAGTTGTTGTATATGAGTCACGATCTTAATATGTTTTACTTTGTATGGACTTTATAAGTCTCTACATAGTTGTGAACGAAACCATGGAAACGGCAAATAGCCACCTTCTCCAGACCTTTGACGTGACTGGTGGCTCCTTTTAGATGAGGATTTTTAGATTATAATGTCAATCATTACTCTACAAAGTGAAACTGGAAAAGGTGGCTATTTGCCATTTCCATGGTTTCGTTCACCGTTATGTAGAGACTTATAAAGTGCAAACAAAGTAAAGCATATTAAGATCGTAACTCATATTCAAAAACGTCCTTACTTACTACTAATTAGCAATAATTCTGAGGTTATTGAGGGAAAACTCTTAGTTAATGGCTTACTGGTTGTATAATAAGGCCATGCAGAATAAGGCATTAATAACTACTTAATAATGACTAATTAAGAGCCAATATGTTACTTATTTGCATGCTAATAAGCAACTAATTAATGTTGAATATGTGTTCCCTAATATAAAGTGTTACCGTGAAATTTACCTGGCATGGCTTTTTTTTTTTTTGGTTCATCTTTTTATGGTGACTCTGAAAACTTTGCACTGCAAATTAGAAAACATTCAAATATCCAAAATACAAGCACATTGAGGGAAACATGCATTTAGAACAAAACGCTGCAAATGTTTTTCTTTCTTGAAAATGGACCAAGCAATGGCCCAACTTGCCTGTGTTACACAATTAGTTGCTCCGATTGGTTGGGGGTCATGTTTTGCTGCTCTGATTGGTTTTATGCCTACTCAGAGGCATTTTGGTCTGCATCTGTTGATAACGCTTGGAATAAAAATGAACAGAGAGGTTCCAGACTAATAGGCTATACACATTTGTGAATTAGTCTGGTGATGGCAGGCAAGAAACGCACTGCAACGGAAATTGTTTCCAGAGGACACCAGAAAGACATAACCTGATGCTGCCAACTGGTTTGTTACACAGAACCATCTGAGAAGCACTAATTGAAAACTGTCTGTAAAAGGGCACACTTTCAAAAAACATCTGGCAGGTGATTGAATTAACCAATAGTCCGTCACTGTCACAGCCAGATTCCCTGAAAGTTCAAATTAACCTGAAATTAGCCTCTTGCTTCTTATTAGTCTGCCAAATCTAATAATACACGCTTGCTCATAGAGTTGTAATAAAAATGTTTTTTTTTCTTTTTCCATGAAATGACAATGGCAATGTGATTTATTCTTGACAGTTAAGTCAAGAAATGTTATTATTCAATGTCCAAACATATCACAATGAAAACGAAAACACAATTAACAGAGGATTGTGTCTGAAAAAAAAATTATTCCAACTTTATGGGCGACCGTATATAATGAAATACACATACCTGTAATTACTGTAAAACAGAAAAAACAGATGATTATTGGAGTACTGTAGCTCCTTTAAGGAGAAGTGTGTGTATTAAGTGTATAAGTGTGTATGTGTGTGTGTGTGTGTGTGTGTGTATTGTGAGGAAGAGAAGAAGAGTGGTGGTAGATCGTTTAGAGCGATTAGTAGAAATCGGTAATTAAAGTTGTTAAGTTGTAGTAACTAGTGATGTGCCAATGAAGCCTCATGAAGCATTTTCTTTATTTTATGAGCCCACTAGATGGTGCTCTTGGTTTAAAGAAAAAGGCTCAAGCAATAGCAATTAATTGTGCTAGTGCCATCTAGTGGGCTCATAAAATACAGAAAATGCTTCATGAGGCTTCTTTGGCACATCACTAGTAGTAACTGTACAGGGTAGGTTTCAGTTTTTCCATGAATACACACTGCACTTCCTCAAGACCAGTGGTGGAATGTAACTAAGTACATTTACTTAAGTACTGTACTTAAGTAAACTTTTGAAGTTCTTGTACTTTACATGGGTATTTCCATTTTAGGTAACTTTATACATCTACTCCACGACATTTAAAGTTAAATATACTGTTTACTCCACTACATTTAGCTGACAGCTTTAGTTACTTTTGACATGAAAATCATTTAATATGATAAGATATTTTTTTTAATCAAACCGCATAACAGTATATTAAGTAGTTAAAATGAGTCCTATCTTGAGGAAATTAAAGTGCTGCTTACATTAATGCATCAATACAGGTAATCTCATAATACATTTAGAATATATAAAACAATCTGTGTGGGGCCATTCTGCATAATGAGTACTTTTACTTTTGACACTTTTGGTGCATTTTGATGCTGATACTTTTGTACTTTTACTTCAGTAAGTTTTGAATGCAGGACTTTTACTTGTAATGGAGTAATTTCACAGTGTCGTATTAGTACTTAGTGTCTTGCTTCTAAACTTCTGGCTGAAGTGAAGAGGTTAAGCCCCAAAGTGATCATCAACTTCGATCCAACCACAGTCTGGAAACTGAAGCATGACTGGTTAACAGCATAATATTATGTGAGCTGGTTGTAACACAAGTTACTTTCAGAACCTGTGTGTTTTCAGAATAAAATACAAAGCCTATGTGAATGCTGCTGCTTTTTGCAAATGACTACTTCTGTTATTTCTGCATTGTATAGGAATAAAAGGAGAAAACTACAGCTGCAGATATAAATCCCTGGACACATCATTCAGTTTTTCAGTAATAGCTGACACTGAATGGATTTACCAGCACACACTTACAAGTGACATTTGCAGATTCGCTGTCTCTTTGATATGCACGCAACAACATCTTCAGGAGCAGACATCTGAAGCAGAAAAGACGGCTGCACTTTTGTGGCACTCTTATGTAATAATCCTAACACTAAAGCAGACTTGGAGACCATAAACATAAAGCTTGCAGTAGTTTTTTTTGTTGTTGTTGCTGAAGAAAAAGGAGAAATTGAATCTGTCAGAAGTAACATGCAGTGCTTTGTTTACTCTGCAGTGAGTTAGAAATCTTTACAATTGTCAAGAAAGGGAAGTTTAATTTAAAGCTGCAATAAGCAATATGTTTACTATAGACTGTATATAAATAATGGACGTAGTGACCCTGACGTCACCCATTGGTTTGTGGCCCGTTGGAAGCATCGAGTTCAGTGTTACACTTGTCGCCACCTTGAGTTGCCATCTTGTTTCTGATACGGGGAACAGACCATATCTGAACTGTGGAGGAGGAGAGGGATCTGATCACTGACTACAGCCTCTCTATACCTCAACCTGACTGAGAGAAACCACTGCTAATTCATGTTAGCATTAACTGGAGCATTAACTGGGATGTTAGTTTTGGCTAGCAAGAAACAAAAACAAAATGTCTGTTAGTTTAACCAAACGCTGAACAAGACATTTTTACTGAACAAAACGTTCAAATAAACTTTCATTAAGTGAAAGTACAGTGAAAGGGTCAAACTTATGATACCAAACCAGTAAACGTCCTTTTTATATCTATACAACATTATATTTAACTTTACTGACACGTTGCCATTGATACGCATTCTTCTGCCTCTCTCTTCAGCTGGCCTTGTTAGTGACCTGTCAATCAAAGGTAGCCACGACCCAAATCATATGATTCTTTATCTTCTATTTTTTTCTAAGTCTTGACAAATTGTCTATTGTTTCGAGATTTTGTTGGTGTTTCACTGTCACACTTTATACTTAGCATGCCTCTCAGATGTTATCACTTTGCAAGTTGCAAGTGTGAAGTCCCACCTTTATACCATAACACCACTTTAACCACCCTATATCATATGGCTTGCAAATGGTCTATTCTGTCGTTTAGGTTGGAGATCTTGTTGTTTGGTTTTAGCAGCATCAACTTGTTTAAAACGCCAATTTCAATGTTTACAGTGATCATAACAAAGTGTACAACAGTGGTCATCACACTGTATCATAAAGTGTCTACCCCTGTTCTGATTTTCTGACCTTATGAAAGCTTTATTGGTCCCTAACCTTAATGTGTTGGTTTTGGTGCCTAAACCTAACCAATATACAGCATTAACAATGTGTTTAAAACAGGTGGCAACCTCCTGGTCTGAGCATGGAGGCAAACCAGGAAGCGCATTAAGGTGAATTCTACCGAAAATTCCAGCAGGGGGTGCTAAGTTTGGCTGCAAAAAAAATCTGCCCATTTATTTCAATGCAAAATTTGAACGCTTCAAGACAATTTGATGTTAATAGTTCTAATAATGGCCCCATTTAGTGTTTTGGTCACCTGTTGAAAACTGCACTTAGGATATCATACAAACTGTGCGCCAAAATGTCATAGGAAATCATACAAACCCCTTAATGAGAAGTCTTTGTGAGTGAACATGTAAAGCAAACAGAACAAAGTAGCATATTGTGGACAGTTGGCCTATACATTTGCAATAATATAATTTGTGCAGTCCACCCACACATACATCCACCATCTATGAACAGCTTCTCTCCCCTTTCTGTGATGTGAAAGGAAACACATCTTTGCAGTTTCTTCAGCTGTGATGGACGAAAGGTCATGAATGTTGTGTAAAGGCTACATTCTCATGGTTGAACAAGACCATTTTTTCTCCCTCTGCCTGAGTTTCCTGATTGCCCAATTTGAGGACGACTATTTAAGAATAACATCATCAATTCAACACAGGCATTTTCTTCTTCAGCCAGATAGTGTTGCAGTTCCGTATAAACAAAATCAATCTCTCCCCCTCTCTCACTTTCTCCCGCTCCATTTACCCGGTCATGGTGGATCTCTAGCTGTGTGTTAATTGGCCAAGCCCGATGTGTTGGCATTGATTATTAACCCTTCAGAAAATCCCAGCGGGATGGCTGTGAATGTTGAATAAGATCACACCACTAATGCCTCGCTCACTCTACCATGTGCCCCTTGCTCATGTGCATCTCCTGCATGCTTCTTGTTATGTTGCCATTTTCTTCTCCATCTTCCTGCTTGCTACTTAGTTAATCCATTTTCTCCGTATTTCCCCTTGAGTTTCATGCATATTTACATTTACTCTGCCATTTTTTTCTTTTTATCCATTGTTATCTTTCACAAACAAAAATTTGCTCTCTGGTTATTAACTTTGAACACACTTGTTTTTTGTTTGTTTTTTGACAAATTAAGATACAAGCTCATTGATACCAGTCCTTTTTGTTGTTTAAGCCATTGAAGCCGGGAAAGCATGACGCATTTCTAGCATTAAAACCGGGGGGGCTGTTGCGTTATTCTAACATTAAAGCCGGGAAACGGATATGTCGATTTGTAGTATTTGTAGTTTTTTCCACCTATTTTCAGTATTTTCAATGCAACATGGGACTTTTCCAGAACTTTGAAATCATGGCGGAAGACGACTATAGCGGAGGGAGCTCAGATATAACAGCTATAAGCTCTCAAATACTTTTGAATTGAATTTCTATCTGCTACAGAGGCTGAAAAATCGATTATTTAGCAGGTTTTGACACTCACAGGTTTTACATAAAAACTTCAGGTTTTAGGGGGTTATTTTAAAACTGCACTGAGGTTTTAATGCATTTTTTTCCAGGCGTTATATGCCAAAATGGGTTAATATTGGACTTCCAATCAACGGACCTGAGAACTTTTTTACAATTCATCCTGAAATCTTGTGAGTCGTGAAACTCTCATATGGTTAATTTTGACTAACACTCATATTTATCTTTATGGGTGGTATTGTCCAATGTTGTTTTCTGTCGTTTAGGTAGGAGATCTTGAACTACTCAGAGTGACCCGGTAAGCAGTAAGTACTTGTATAAATGATCAATCAATACATTTTTTTTTTCTCTGATGAGTATGTGAAAAATTGTGTTTTATGGTCCATCACAATTGTAGAGAACAATTGAGTGTTTTAAACAGCAACCATCATGTGTTTAAAACATCATGTTTGTGGCATATTTAGCAGCGGTCGTCACCATGGCAACGAGTTGCTGCGGCTCAAAAATGCTCACATTCCAAATATTTTTGGTTGAAAATGTTGAGATTCAACATATCTTGATTTGTAAAAGAAAAAAAGACTACATTTATTTTGGGGACTGGGTTGCAAATACCCACTTCTTGCATTCTGTTTTAACACATACAAATTAAAAAACAGGATATTATTGCTTATAGCCTATATACCTGCTTATAGTTAATCTAGCGACACACAAACTCAACTCAAAACTAAACCCAGCGACCATTTTGCATGTAAACCGTGAACCTGCAGTGTGGGACTCTCCATCACCAGCCATGACTCATTTCTAGCTTTTGTTTTCATAAATAATCTCTTTTAAATCTTTGGCCGATTTTTCTACCTCTCTTCGTCGTTTTAAAAGCTTGTTTATTCACTCCAAAATCATTCATCTCACAAGCTAAAGTTATTATTATAATTTTATGTGTGAAAGATGCACAAACAATTTTGCTCACACAGAGCTTAATCGATGCCTTTGCAAACATTTTGGAATGTTTGTTAATTCATTAATGAATATTTCTATTACAGCACCAGGCAACATTTTCACGTCTTTTATCTGCTGGCTGATCTGTGCTGAATGCATAATTAGCTGTTGCCTTAGTAAATCAAATGTTTTCTCACACATTATGAGTGTGAGTAAAATGAAAGGCAAATTTGTGCAGCCTGTATTATTTATTGTATTGCTACACATTGAAGTAGTCTAGATGTAATGCAGTAAAGACAGGTCAACTTAGAATGAAAAGACAGATATCATGCTCAGATCAGAAGCTGGTTATCAGTGGTGGAATTTTACTACTTTACTTTTTTGAGTTACTTGTACTTTTCTCGAGTATTTCCATTTCATGTAACTTTATACTTCTACTCCAATACATTGTGAGGCAAATATTGTACTTTTTACTCCACTACATTTAGCAGCTGGCTTTTCAGGTCAGCTTTAACATAAAAAAAATGATTAATTTAAAGGGATGTGACTTTCTTCTTCTTCTTCTTCTTCTTCTTCTTCTTCTTCTTCTTCTTCTTCTTTAATTAAACCTCACAACAATTTAAGTCGTTAACCCTCTGAAATCTTGGGCTAATAAGTCCTTTAAAAAATCTTCACCATGCCATGTTGGTATCAGTTTTTTCAGCGCTACCTCACCTATATGTCCTGATAATTAATTTTTAACTTTGACCTACTTGATCAAAATGTTGAACCCAAAAGAAAAGGAAAACATAAAATCTGACCTTGAAAATTATATTTCAATACACAGGATCTTAAATGTTGCAAATATGAATACAGGCTGCAAATATTACATATAACTGGTAAAATGAGGATATCTCCAGTTGGATATTTTTATACTAAATATATTTGACAAAATCTCTGGTTTTACTTGGGCGAATAACATAAAAAAAAAAAAAATCTGGCATGAGTTTCAAGCCAGAACTTTAGAGGGAAGCTGATGGCAAGACTCAATGTTGCTTCATTTTTATGTCTTCACGTCATGAAGAATTAATGTGCCGTCCATTTCATGGACTCTAGAGGGTTAAAATGAGCCGTATCTTTACAAAATCAAAACGCTTACAAAAATGCATCAAGACAAATAATCTAATAATACACTTAGAAGATATAAAACAATGCTGCATAGCGAGTACTTTTACTTTTGATACCTTTTGTACATTTTGATGCTGATACTTTTACTTTTAGTGGAGTAATTTCACAGTGTAGTATTTTTACTCAACGAAGAGATCTGAATAGTTTTTCCACCACTGCTGGTTATGAACTAAACCAACTGCATATGGCAGTCGTTAGTAGCAAAACATGTAGGAAAATGTCATTGATCCTCACTAAAAGCAGAACAGACTCTTATGTATATATCCTCTCTGCCACTGAACTGTAGTGTAACAGCGGGCCACCAGCTAATGTGAAAGTCAGTGACATTTGAGGTGCTCACACCTCCTCAGCAGGGTCCAGCCCTAATCTAACGTGTGTGTTTGAGTTTTCTAAGTATGGGTGTGAGAATACTTGCAGTTTAACTGACTGCAAACCAACATGATCTCACAGGAATCCGTGAAATAGCCACGGAAATTTGAGTTATTCCGAGCTATTCCATGGATTTTGAGTTAAGCGAATCCGTGGCTATTTCACAGATTCCTGTGAGACCATGTTGTACTGGGAGTCTCTTGAATGATTAAGTTTAAAGAAAATAAACAAGATCTGTTGTTCTGGAACATTGTGTCCATCCATAGATGACCTGATAAGCAAGAAAAATTTAAACTGCTTTTTTTTGGGTAAAGAAATCACATTTTCAAGGATATCCTCAGATTTTTATTATTGGAAAATTTAAATAAATAATTGAGATTTTTCTTTTGCCCATATCGCCCACCCGTAGTATTTAAAGAAGTTTCTTTAAACACACAAATTAAAATGCAGAACTGTCCCTATACAGGGAGCATGCTGGCTAAAGGACAGAACTAACAGCTGAAGTGGTATCAGCAAGTCATATATTGCATCCCATGCTCATGAAAAACACAGATTTTGCATCAGTGTCAACAATCACAGATTTCCATTGTTTTCCTTTCAAATCCCAGCTCAGTGTCCACACACATTACTGTGTGGTGAACCTCGATATTTAATACCAGCACATCCATGAGTGTGTTAGCCAGGAAGGAAAGAAGGAGCGCAAAGAATCGGCTTTTTCCAGTTGACGTCATTCTTCTTCATATAAACCTTATCCTCCTGGCTCCACGTGTATAGTTCAGTATCATGGGCTTTAATACCTTCATGAAAGTTTAAATCCTTCCTCTGCTACATCATTGATCCTTGTGCAAAGGTTTGTTGAAGTCTGTCTATCACACACTCATACAGTCAGCACATACACACACACACACACACGGATGCAACAAGACACACTCGTTGTACTCTACTAGAGCAGTGCTCAGAAGAAATGGAATGGCAGGAATAGAAAATTGAAATGCTGATGTTGAAATACACACTGAAGCATCAGATAGTTAAAATGTACTTGACTTTTTTGTCCGAAAGACAATAACAATTCTGTAGATGATGCGTAGCCTTTCTAGAATAAACTAGAAACGGGACAAATCTAAAATAAACCAAAATTATACTTTATCCAGTCCACCCAGTCTCTGTCCCACTATAACCAGTCCACTTAGTCTCTCTGTCCCACTATAACCAGTCCACCCAGTCTCTGTCCCACTATAACCAGTCCACTCAGTCTCTCTCTCCCACTATAACCAGTCCACTCAGTCTCTTTGTCCCACTATAACCAGTCCACTTAGTGTCTGTCCCACTATAACCAGTCCACTCAGTCTCTGTCCCACTATAACCAGTCCACTCAGTCTCTCTGTCCCACTATAACCAGTCCACTCAGTCTCTCTGTCCCACTATAACCAGTCCACTTAGTGTCTGTTCCACTATAGCCAGTCCAACCAGTCTCTCTGTCCCACTATAACCAGTCCACCAAGTCTCTCTGTCCCACTATAACCAGTCCACCCAGTCTCTCTGTCCCACTATAACCAGTCCACTCAGTGTCTGTCCAACTATAACCAGTCCACTCAGTCTCTCTGTCCCACTACAACTAGTCCACTCAGTCTCTCTGTCCCACTATAACCAGTCCACTTAGTGTCTGTCCCACTATAACCAGTCCACCCAGTCTCTCTGTCCCACTATAACCAGTCCACTCAGTCTCTCTGTCCCACTATAACCAGTCCACTTAGTGTCTGTCCCACTATAACCAGTCCAACCAATCTCTCTGTCCCACTATAACCAGTCCACTCAGTGTCTGTCCCACTATAACCAGTCCACTCAGTCTCTCTGTCCCACTACAACCAGTCCACTCAGTCCCTCTGTCCCACTATAACCAGTCCACTTTGTCTCTCTGTCCCACTATAACCAGTCCACTAAGTGTCTGTCCCACTATAACCAGTCCACCCAGTCTCTCTGTCCCACTATAACCAGTCCACTCAGTCTCTCTGTCCCACTATAACCAGTCCACTTAGTGTCTGTCCCACTATAACCAGTCCAACCAGTCTCTCTGTCCCACTATAACCAGTCCACCAAGTCTCTATGTCCCACTACAACCAGTCCACCCAGTCTCTCTGTCCCACTATAACCAGTCCACTCAGTGTCTGTCCCACTATAACCAGTCCACTCAGTGTCTGTCCCACTATAACCAGTCCACTCAGTCCCTCTGTCCCACTATAACCAGTCCACTAAGTGTCTGTCCCACTATAACCAGTCCACTTTGTCTCTCTGTCCCACTATAACCAGTCCACTCATTCTCTTTGTCCCACTATAACCAGTCCACTCTGTCTCTCTTGTCCCATTCTAAGCATGTTTTCTTTATACCACACAGTAATTGAGCTGTTTGTTCTTTATCTGATATTTCTGTGAACAGAGCTGATAGAAGACTTAGATGGGATCACTCATGCATTACCACATAAATAAATAAATAAATAAAATTCTGCAAATATATATATATTGCAAACCTCATGTTGGAGGGATCTTCTAATGTGTTTTTTTTTTTCAAAATCAGATTAAATAGAAGTCGAGTCAGGGTATAATGTCATATTGAGAGTGAGACTGGCTGCTTCAAGTTTCTTCTTTAGTTAGTGTCTCTATCTTATTTGAATATGTTTGCACTGATTACATTTACATTACAGTTCGGAGACGGCTTTGTCAGAACTACAAGTGAAAGAAGGTTTTACTGCAGTTTGATTAACCACATTTTCCCTTTTGCTGTAAAGAGTTTTCATCATTTTTCAACCAAAGTTGTGTCCTATTTTTCGGTGGTCAGTGGTTTGTAAAATTGCTCATGTTGAAAGTAGACACTGCAGTTCCCTGTGAAAAATAAAATGCACACTTCCTGATGAATACAATCCCTGTCATCTATACAAACCCACAATTTCACAACTTCAAAGACAGATTCCTTTCAGAATGTATCACTTGTGCAATTTCCTGACCTAATCTAAATGAAGTGGAAATCACTGCTTTTGCTGTCACGTTGGTATAATCACTCTTTAGCCTGTCAAGTGTGCTCAGAAAAACACTGTTTATTAACAAATTCTTTCATTCTTACAGGCAAAACAGTTGACAGATACACATGATGAAACAGCAAACACACAATTTAGAAAGTTGTTTTGAGTGTGTGTGTGTGGGCTGAAGTATTGTCTGTATGATATGAATGTATTGTATGATTTCAGCCCTGAGGAGCATGTTTTCGCTGCAACACATGTACTCACATCCCGTGTAACACTTAACTCTCTCCTGTGCCTCCCACTGATGCACTGTAGTCACTGCTCACCTGGATCTGTTTGAAGTCAATGCATCACCCCAGGGTCATGAAAAACATTTGGCATTATGATGAAACCTGTGCACATGTGCGTGCGCGCACCGATATGCAAATGCTTTTTGAAGTCATTCTAGCTGTGGGCATTGAAGAGACTGATAGCAATGCAGCTCTTTAATCTTTAAAACGCAAGATGTTATGCTGTTTCTTTGTAGCTCGTACTCACACTGCACTTACACAAGCTATCAATCTCTGCTCAGCTCTTAGCAAACTGCTAAATATCACACACATTGGGGGCTGAGAAGTTTGGAAATCAAATAAAGTTCGGAAACATCTGTGGAAATGTTCATGTTGATAACCTAAGTGCTTGTCAGATTGGGCGGTTTTCCACCCAATTGGGCTACTTTTGTTTGCGTCAGGCGGGAAAAAGATCGTCATGGTCTCACAGGAATCTGTGAAATAGCCACGGATTTGCTTAACTCAAAATCCGTGGAATAGCCACGGAATCACTCAAATTTCCGTGAATCTGACACAGATTTCGCTACAATGTAAGTTAATGGCAGTCATATCCCGTGGCTATTCCAACATACAAAGTGATTATGTCCATTCACTGAGTGAATATTTAGAAAATAAAACATATATTTCTCGCTAGAAATGTGATCAAAATCCATTTTTATGCAGAAACTAAGTCAAAATATTGATTTTTTCACTAAAAATGAGTGGACTAAAAACTGTCCGCCATGTTTTTTGTTCTGACCACCGGGACCTTAAAGTCAAGTGACTTGGAACAAACCAATAGGAAAACATATCCATGGAATAGCCACGGGATATGACTGTCATTAACTTGCATTGTAGCGAAATCCGTGTCAGTTTCATGGAAATTTGAGTGATTCCGTGGCTATTCCACGGATTTTGAGTTAAGCAAATCCGTGGCTATTTCACGGATTCCTGTGAGACCAGGTTCCCATAAAGGGTTGGTCTTCACCCAACTTCAGGCCCAGAAAATTCTGTATCGTTCGGTAGAGCTGCACCTTAACTCTTGAGTTTATTTCTCAGTGATAATCCCAGTGAGTATTCCTCGTGTTCAGTACATTTTTAGTGTTATCTTATTATGTTTTTAGTTTCCCCTGTGCCTCATCAGAATTGAAATCCTCAGAACTACTTGTTCAACTTCCATCTTTTGTCACATGTGCCCATCATAAAAGCAATTTCTCATTCTCTTTGACAAAAGCTTTTGCACATTCCTGTGTACACTTGTCTGCTGTTTCCTACTTGCTTAGGTCATAAAGCTCAAGATGTACTTTAATGCTAATCTGTTGAATAGTCTTACCACCCAGAATATCAAGGCATTAGTTCACTGAATAAGTCATTACATGCAAATGGTTGAACCAGTTGTCATAATCTTTCAAGCATATTTTATATATTTCTGTTAGATTAAAAAACAAAAAAAGGAAAAAGAAAATGTATCCTGAATTGATAAATTGCTCTCAGGTGAATCTTTCACGACTCAAGGGCGCTGTGTGAAGCATTAAACCGTCTAACTGGCTGGACTTAATGATACAGCCTGTCAGAGTTAGGTAAGTATCCTTAAACTGAGACAAACTGCAAGGCATTGTAGCATTAGCATCAAGCCCAAGTCATTTAAATTTGTTCTCATCATATATTATTGATTACCATACATATAAGATACATACTATTGATTTGCACACATATAAATCATCAACAATTAGGCGAGAGAGGCTATAACATTTGCTCTCAACCTCTATGATTCAACCAAGTCACACACCACTATTCTGGTTCCCTCTTCTTCATCTTCACCTATGCCATGATATTAATTAAACGGATTGATGTCAGAGATATTACATTGTCAACTTTATATGAATATTTTGATTTGTTTGGGTATTGAATTGACTCCACTGACTCCCCCTTTCAATGCACCATTATCAAAGTTCTAGGAGCTTGCAAATTGTACCAAATTGCACCTGTTTAGGTTGTACAAATTACACCATTACACCATTATCGTTTTTAATGCTACATTTGGTAACCTCATTGAATTCCCAGCATTGTTCCAGCAGCAGGTCTGATGAGGCAGACATTAACAGCACCTGTGTGGGATACAAGACCTGTAAGCTAAAATAAGGAATCAAACTAATAATCTAAAGATGTTCAGCTCACTTCCCATTTCCCGACAAACACTGCTGTTACCTCCAGCTGTACCCATTATTTTTAAAGCTGTTTTAAAACGCTACAGAACACACGAGCACACAGAGACCTTGCTATGATAAATACATTTTGAAAATAAGTTTTCTTTTTGTATCATTATCATTGTTTTAAGCTAAGCAGTTCAAGGGCATATTTATTTCCCCCCAACCATTTTTAGTGTTTAACCCTTTGGAGTTTTGGGCTAATTTCTCCGTTTTTTAAATACAAATTTAAATAATTTTTCCACTTAAAAACCGTGTACCATGCCGTCTTGGTATCAGTTTTTTCAGCACAACCTCACCTATATGACCTGATAATTATTTATTCATTTTGACTTACTGGATTAACATTTTAGCCCCAAAATAAACTAAAGTCTGATTTAGAAAATTATATATTTTTTTACTTTTTAAAACACAATCATGCTCTGTGAAGAATTTTAAGGTCAGGTTGAAAATATTACATAAAAGAGGTAAAATGAGGATTCCTGCTAGTTCTATATTTTTAGACCAAATATCATTGACCTTATTTCCGGTTGTACTTGCTCTATCATCATCAAACAAAACTAACACAGAGTTACAAGCCAGAACTTTTGAGGGAAGTTGACAACAGGGCTCAACGTTGCTTCGTTTTTACGTCGTGACATCATGAAGAAGTAATACGCTGGTGCTTTCATGGACTCCAGAGGATCAATATTCGGAAGGGGCCAGACAATGCCAATTCCTTATTGATTTTTTTGCTACAGACTTTTAAAAAAAAAAAACATAAAATGACTGTCCTGTGCTGTTGTTTACAGCACCAATAAGCCACCTGCTCATTTACACACTGAATGGCAGTTCTAGTCAGATAGTAAAAAAAACCCATTTGCCATCACTGATTGATTCAGGAGTCTACAGCACATGAAATATGATTGTGCCTCATACCTAAGTGAGCTTATCTACATTATTTGTGTTTTATTCAGTACATAACCACAACAAAATAACTACAATTTTGCTGCAAATGGCCTGCGCTTTCCTAAGAAATCACTGTTAAATGGATGTTCTGATTAATGTTGAGTCACTACTGATGCCTGTCTTTAAACTGAAATCATCTTGGTGGCTTGTGGGCAACACATGCTAGAACTCACTCTAACCTTGTTTCTTCTTGTTTTGATACTGCTGTGACTACAACACTAATGTTTTATTCTGGAGTCATAACCCAGGGCCTTCAGGGCGGGGGCTCCAGATTGATAGGTGGAGCACTACAGTGGCCACGGAGGATGACTGGAGCACAGGGCGACTGCAGCTACAGTATCATGGCTGCTGTTGAAATTTGCAGCATCCTAAAAAAAAGTGTTGTGTTGTGTGGAGAGCGGTAGATGAGGCAGCTGGCAGAGATTCATGGCCGAAGGATGGCTGTGTGTTTATTGCTGGGTCTCGCAGGGCAACACACACTGGGCTGGAGGGGCATAGCTATCAGTCAGTGTTACACACACAAACACACACATTTGTGTTGCCCTGCAAATAAACACAAGATCACACACATTTTTTGAGCACATTCACATAAGGTGTAGATCAGGGATTCCCAAAGTGTGGTGTGTGGACCCCTGGTAAAATTAATCTAATTAATTAGAGGCTTTGTAATCAATTAATCGAAATTAATCGCATTTTAATCGCATAAATATTTGACCTGAGAACAGTGAGAAGTAATTTTATTCACATGGAATTTTAGTATACCATTGAATAATGACTGAATACATAAGCTTAAGCAACAAAAATATTGTTTATCCATGTGAAAAAAATTACTTCTCACAAAAAAATACACAAAAAACACTGAAAGCACAAAAAATGTCAAGAAAACACACATAAAAAACACATAAAAACACACAAAAATCACACAAGAAAACATTAAGCATGAAAGATTGCATTAAAAATGTTGAATCCACACTGCAAAATTCAATAAAATCTCTGCAAAAACTTCAGTAATATCATGTTACACTTGGTCGAGGTGGTTTTTACCTTTGCTGAAAAACAGTTGATGAGCTTAAATGGACATGGAAACTTGTGGAAAAGCCAGAACTTTAGAGAAAAGCTGACAGCAGGCCTCCATGCTGCTTCGTTTTCACGTTGCAACATGATAAGGTGTCATGCTCCGGCACTTTTGTGGACTCCAGAGGGTTAAAAGTGGAAGCTTGCGCATAACTTTGTTGCATTATATTGAAACTGTGTTACAGATTAATTCAAATGCGAGAGCGCATTGTTATGATTGTGATTATTTTATTATATGTGTGTTCTGGTCATTTGAGCATGATTAAACATGTCGCCTTTAACATGGCTATAAAAAAGTTTATTGCATTTTGGGTTTTTTTGAAGGTGTGGGGGATTGGGGGTGCGTCAACCCGGTTTGGACATAGAAGGGGGAGCACGGCTAAAAAAGTTTGGGAACCGCTGGTGTAGATAACAACATATGCATACACCCCACCATGTGCACCCTTTCACTTTCTCTCCAGCACCATTATTGGTCCAGTATGTCTGCCTATTTGTTCAATGTTCTCCACTGGTTTTGTCGATCAGTTGTTTTTCTCCCAGCCTGCCACCCTGTCCTCCCTGCAGTCTCCTGATTGATTCAAACAGCATGACAGGTGTCAGTAATGATGTCCCAAGTAGCACAACAAGTTAACAACTTGATTTAGTCTCACAAGCAATTCCTGCTCCATCACATAATGCATGAAGCTGCTTGTCAGATAATCTAAAGGTGTTTTTCTCCCTTTGCTTTAATATGTGTGTTTGTGGCTGCAGCTGCTGTTTGTAGCTGCTGTCATTTGTTGATTCTGTAAGAAGTGGCAGCTTATTTGGCTTAGTAATGCTTGTTGCACCGCCATGTTGTCCATAGACTTTTGAGTTATTTGTTGGAAAATAATGTATAACAATAATTAGCTGTATACACAGTCTGCAAATTGCTGTCTATTATAGTGGAACTTTGAGCTTTTATCTAACTACATTTTTACAGACAGCTTTTTACTTGAGTAAAATGTATATATTTTCCATAAAGAAAATGTAATATTATTAGGGCCGGGACTTAAACGCGTTAATTAAGATTAATTAATTACACAAAAATGAACACTTTAAAAATATTTACGCATTTTAATCACAGTTATTTTTTCACCGCGGAACGTTTCTCACTGGATGAGTTTCAGGCGGACCGATTATACTGGAGCACCAACTAGCGTTCATGAGTTCAGACAATAACAAACCACAGTGAACATGAAGGAAGAAGCTGATGAGACGCTTTGGTTGGCCCCGTGGATGATGGGACATTTAGTTACTAAAAACCAACGGATGGAAGCGTCGATAAGAGCATGGTTGTGTTGCTATGCAACAAGGAATTCACATATCACCGCAGCACATCAAGCCTCAAGTATCACCTCAATGCTAAACATATAGCAGCTAGCAGCTAGTGTGGTAGCTAGCGTGGATTGTGTTTTACTTAAAAAAACAAAGTATTGGGGAGTTCCTGGTGGCACACCTAGTAGAGCGCATACCACAGAGGCCCAGTCCTCGTAAGCGGGCGGCCCGGGTTCGGATCCGACTCGGAGCCCTTTCCTGCATGTCTTCCCCTCTGTCTCCCCCTTCACTCTGTCCTATCAATAAAGCCCACAAATGGCCAAAAAAAATCTTTTAAAAAACCCCCCAAAAAACCCCCAAAGTATTATAGTTTACAGAAGGTCTACCTACCTATAGGCTACCTGAATTTATGAAATGTACTATATTTATAAATATGCTATTGCTACACTAAATGGCAAAAATTGCACTGGTCTGTTGGACTTGAACAAAAATAAACAATATTTTTGTTGCTTAAGCTTATGTATTCAGTCATTATTCAATAGTATACTAAAAATCCATGTGAAAAAAAATACTTCTCACTGTTCTCAGGTCAAATATTTGTATGCGATTAAAATGCGATTAATTTCGATTAATTAATTACAAAGCCTCTAATTAATTAGATTTTTTTTTTTTTATCGAGTCCCGGCCCTAATTATTATTATTATTATTATTACTACAAAGAATATATGGCCAGGCCCTTGGGCTCAGTGTTGCTTCCATAATGTGGAATCTGCAACTTGGATGACTGATATAGGAAACACCTAAATGAATGTGAATGCAATAAATGGAAACACAAAATTCAGTTTCACTCCCACATTCTTCTTATTTTTGTCTCAGTCTGGCAGCCAGTTCAATGTTGGAAATTTATTTTTTTTGGAGGAGAAGCTACAAAGAGCAAGAATAAAACTTAGAAAAGAAAGAGGAAGGGGAGGGCTGCCAGGTGGACCAGTCAATGTTTTGACAGTTTACCCACAGCACAGTACAGTCGTGGCAGCAGCCTGTCACTCTCAGATACTCTCCTGAGGCCCATTTACGTCTGTGTCTCTCCTGCTTTCTCTCTCCTGGTTTGTGTTCCACTCCTCCTCCTTTCTCTCCATCCTCACACTGGCTTTTTTCTCACTTATTCATCACACAAACTCCTCTCTTCTCTCCTTCCTTCTTCCTCCTCTTTCAAGTTTTAAGAAGAGACAGCCAGAGAGGGAGAATGAGCTCCTGCTATGCTGTTTGTCTCACTCCACATCGAGACCTCCTTCTGTGCTTTAGAGTTCCTGAAAAGGCTAAAATATCCAACATACGTTTATCTCCAGAGATTGTCTCCCTGTTTCTCTTCTGAAATAACATATGCCATATTCATAGCACACAGGCTGTTTAATGTTGCAACAAGGGTTTTTTATTAGGGATGCAGTACTGTACTTGGCCAGCCCAATTAGCTTTATAACTACAAACATAGGCTTGTGTCAGCAAATCTGATGTATAATATTCAGTTAATGACCAGATCAAACCTCCAGCATAAGTGTCAAAAACAAACATGACAGTATGATATAACATGACCAGCTAAAGCAAGGCACAGTATACTGTATATTCTATAGTTTATCTGCACAAATAAGACACAGGAAACCGGTCTATAGCATTAACACACACATTTATAAATCAAAAACACAACACGCTAGGCCGCCTTTTCCAGGCTTGTTTAGTCCTCATCAATAACAGTTAAAGTTTCCCATCACATACAGATGAGACAATAACTTGAAGAACAGAATGTATGCCAGTAAAATAAAATTGCATGGCAAAAAAAAAGCACATTCTCAATATTTTTAGAGACCCTCAAAAGTTTCAGAAATCATAGAGCCAAGCTCAGCTGGCTCAGCTGTAGTTGGCACCCTGAAGATAACACTAAACTTGCCAGTGTTTCCTGATGGACAAACATGATTGAATCACTGGTTGTAAACCACCTTAAAAAGTTGGTATTTAACTTTTTGGGCAACATGTATAGAACTAAGAATAGATGCAATGAGTTCATATTACTTCATAGTATCTTACATTACCTTAAAACTTTAGCTTAGCTACACTGCAAAAACCAACTGACAAAAAATGAGAAATAAATAACTGGAATTAAGCAAATGCATGCTTGAAACAAGTCACGCTCTACTTCTTAATTATTAATTTATTGTTTTTATCTTTTTTATCTAGCTTTTTAAAAAAAACTTTTTATTGTTATTATTATTGTTCACTTTCATTTTTTTATTTTATCTTACCTTACTTAATTTTTTTTATTATTATTTTATCTTACCTTACTTTTCATTTTTTTCCATTTTATTTTATCTTTCCTTACTTTATTTTTTTTATTTTTCTTATTGTATCTAATTAATTTCTAACCTGCCTCCAGTGTTTCCTCACTGCTCCACGTTGAGATGGAGCTTCCTCAGTTTGTGCTTTGTTTTTAATGGGATGGAGGGTCAGGGGCGGAAGGTGTTTGCTTGTTTCTATGTTTTGTTATTAGTATTATTATTATTACTATAAAATTCTCCTTTTTTATGTAAAGCTCTTTGTGTTGCATCTCTCTTGTATGAAAAGTGCTACAAATAAAGTATTTTTTTCAATCAAAATGTAGCTCTATTTATATGCACATTCATCTGTACAACAGTTTATATAGAGAGAGATTTTTTAGAATATTAACAAAAACTGTACACTGGAAATGTCAGCACAAAAACACTTGATATTACACAGCAGACCTCTATACAAATAAAGTCTGATTGATTGACTGATTTTTTTCTCCCCTAACTTTAAGGATTTGCGTTGATATGAGTAATGTCGATATAAGTCGATGAGGAGTAATGTGCTCCTCGCATGGTGTGTTCACTTGTGTGTTAAAAAAAGAATGGGTCCATTGCAGAGGTTGAATTTCCCCATTGTGGGATTAATAAAGTAATCTTCATCATCAAATCCACTGAAATCGTTTCAAACTCAACCCCTTCATGAGAACACACTGAGCTATTATACATTTCCAAAAGGTTCAGCAAGGCTGTAGATTTAGTGGATGCTCAGCCACATGTGCCTCCTTTGTGTATTTTAGCTCATCTTTCCACACTACAATGCATCTTTGCAGGCTCCGGCCACGCTGCAGAGCATGGCTACAGTACAACAGCACTTGACTGAGGTCAGGGTTAGTCTCATTTACAACTCACTGTGTGAAATGTTGAAAAGCCAGTGAAGAGCTATGGGCTCAATAAACTTTTTAAAGTGCATTTCAGAGGCTTACATTGCAAAGAAGGCTGGAGTTGGGCCTGGTATTTCCAGTGCTCCCCCTAATAAATGGACCATGTGCAGTTATATTAGTACTTTATTGTTGTTTTCAAAGAATCAGCTGGCAAACACCTACTTTATGCAGTATTTCATGTTTATATTCATTTGTTGGCCACTATATAAGACTATAAAAACTATTGATTTTTAACAAAATACATCACTTTTACCACAATTTATGGAGCTCTATATACTCATCTCACTGAGGGGGATCAAAATAAAATTGGAAATACAATTGAGCTGTATGTGCTGTATTCTGTTTTGAGTCTCTGCAAGTTTTTAGTCTTAAACTATAAATTTTATGAACTTCCGAAAACAGCATTCTCCAGTTATTGGATTATAAAAGTCAAAGTTTAGCTTTTGAGATATCAGCTTAGACAAAGAAAAAAGGAACTGTCTGAATATGAGCCGACTTGGAGCTCAAACTGGTACCTCAATAGATATATACTGAATATATAGCCAAGATATGAAGAAATTTTAGTATGGAGTATACCGTGCTGAACCTTCTATTAAAAACTACAACAGTGTGTTCCAGAGATCATCCCTCCAGATTATAGTTAGTCAGACTTTACACTGGGTGTGCATATGTACTGATGTCAGGCTCATTTATATCAATACGAATGGGGAGAATATTCAAAACACAATAAAACACCACAGATTTCACATTCCTGCATGCCCATATAGTTGAAACACATTATCAACTCAATCAAGTACTGAACAGTAGAATTATTGTGAGAATATGATTACTATGGTAATTGCTGTCGTTACATGGTGTTGTAGTGGTTAGCACTCTCACCTCACAACAAGAGGGTCGCTGGTTTGACTCTGACCTGCCGCTCTTCTGTGTCTGAATTAGTAAAATTTGATTTCAACACAGAATCGCTATGTAAGAAAGGCCAGCAGCACCTTTTTTGTTTAAGAAAACTAGCTGCATTTCAAGTTGATGAGACCTTAATGACTCTGTTTTACAGATCCTTTATCAAATCTGCGTGAGCAGCGTCCCATGTTTTATGGAATTGGGGTTGTAAATATTGTATGATATTGCACTACCTTCCCTTCTGCTTTGCGGATCTTATAAACTGCAAAAAGGGCCGCTCAGTTGGTAGAGCGTCCGTCCAGTGATCGGAAGGTTGGTGGTTCGATCCCTGACCATGGCAGCCTACATGTCGAAGTATCCTTGAGCAAGATACAGACTACATGATCTGTCAAACTGACTAAAGCAACTGACTAAATCAGACTATCGAGCATACAGTTTAAAGGGTAAACAAACATACCAGTTGGTTGCAGTAATGCACAAATTTGTTGTTTGCCAACTGCCGATAAAACTAATAATATAAAACTTTAGAAGAACAAGAGGAGGAGGAGGAGGAGTAGGAAGAAGATGTAAACAAACATGGACGACAATTGGCTGGCTGCTGCTGTTGTCTGCTCAGAAAAAAACATCAAGAAGTAGAAACAGGTTTGGTTCAAGTCGTGTTTTGGCATTCCTGCTTTGGCTGTGGCTCAGTTGGTAGAGTGTTCATCCAGTGATCGGAAGGTTGGTGTTTCGATCCCCGACCATGGCAGCTACATGTCTAAGTATCCTTGAGCAAGATACTCAACCCCAAATTGCCCCTGATGCTGCATTCATTGTTGTGAATAGATAAATAGCTAGATATACTTGAATTCCCAATGGTGGCAGGTGGCACCAGTGTGCCCTGGTAGCCCCTAACACCAGTATGAATGTGTGTGTAAATGGGTGTATGAGCGTAGTGTGTAGTGTAAAGCACTTTGGATAAAAGTGCTATATAAGTGCACTCCATTTACCATTTTACCATTCGTGATTATATCCATTTCTTGGAATAAGTCCTTTATATTATATTACCATGCACTGGTAACCAAGAGCTTATGTCTTTCCATTACTACTTCAAGATAAGTCAATACTAGATTAAAAGAAGTTGTTAAGGATATTTTGTAACGATTTGCTTCTTTCCATGAGAGACTGTAAGAACCCAATCTACTCCACCGCTTTAACGCAATCCCCGGGGAAGTTAGCCTCACTGTATAGAGCTGCTAGCGCCGGCTGCTAATACCAGTATTGATCAGAGGGACATTGCTGTGGAAGACAGCACAGTGGCAAAGTAATTACCTGAAGGCCTCACAGTCCGAGGAGGTGAGTCTACGAGTGTGTGTGAGTGCGTGCGAAGCGTGTCAGATGATACATGCACGTGCGAGCAACTGTAATTGAAAGTGGATGACTCGCCTCAGCACGTTCTACCACAGAGAACTAAACTACATTAATGTCTCAGTCCCCAGCTTATTACAAGCTCTGGTAATTACCCAGCCGGGGAGTGCGAGGACGTGGAAAACTCACAGGGGGGGAAAGTGGAGTAGTAAGTGGATGCATAGTGGTTAAGAGAATCCTTGATTAATGCCTTATAGGTATAATCCTAATAATGAATAAAGAGAAAAAGCACAAACTCATTTATCTGAATGTCACACAGCCAGCCTAAAAAAAACACTTTTATGCAAATGTCCTCTAATCACTTGGGATTCACAGGACATTTCTATAAACATATTTCACATCATGCTTGTGGATTTATAACACAGATGACCCCTAACAAGGAAAATACTGTACTACATGTAGCGTATGGGAACTGGCATGTTTTCTGAACATGAGCGTTAATGTAAAAATGACCGTAAAATTTATTTATTTATTCGTTTACTTAACAGGGACAGTGCATGGCTCTCAGCCGTACCCGAATTAGCGACTAGCTAAATTTCATCTGTAGTCCCTGGGCAGGAACAAATAACATAAATCTAACACAAACAAACAAGCCTTTCAAACAGCAACAACAAAATTTCACACTCTTAACCCTTTATCAGGCAAAGAACTATATTTGGTAACTTCATCGGATATCTAAAATGAGTAATACATGAGTAATAAACAAAATAATATTTTGAAAAAAAAGTAGCAAATTTACTAGATTAAAGTGGCATATCTACAAGAAAATAAATTGCAGATTTAAGAGATTTAAAGTGGCAAATCTGCACGAAAAAAAGTTGCAGATTTAAAAGAAAAAACTGGGGGGAAAAAGCATATTTTTTTCTTGCAGATTCACTACTTTAATCTCATAAACCTTTTTCTCAAAATATTACCCTCGTCCGTATGTTTTTTTGTTGTTTTTTTTACATATTCTGACTGTATGTAATGTCCTCCAATATTCTCTAGGATTGAAATTTGGAATTTGCAAGTATTTCAATGAGTGCCCTATTAAGGGTTAAACACAATACAACACAGGACAACAGCAAGAGTAAAGTGACAGTATTAAGACACAACACAAAACAATGTTAAAATACAACACTAAAGAGATTGCAAAATAGTGAGCTAATGTTTGAGTTTATAGTTGGTAGGTGCATGATTGAGTGGATTTAAGCCATGATTTTATTTTAGATTTAAAACCAACGAATGTGCTGAAATCAATTCAAGTTACATTTATATAAGGTCAAACAACTGCAAGATTATTTCAGATCTTTGCCACGTGCTGGTACTGAGTAAACTCAAGTGTTCACCAAATGTTGTACAATCTGTAAGCCTCATATGTGAGCATTTGAATGAGTGAACGAGTCTCAGCCATCTTAACAGCCTCTATTCCCACTGGCTCCAGATAAATGACTTTCCACTGTAATTTGCACTGAGCTGTGCAAAACGACTGTACCGACTTTTTGTTTATTTATGCTCTGCGAGCGCGTGAGGGCGGAAATTACGCCAGGGAAATTCCAAATGCTTTCTAAAAGGAAAAAAAAGAAGACTAATGACTGTGAAACTTTGGAACCTACTTTCTTTCACAGCTAAAAAAAAACAAAAAAACAACAACCAGCGGCCTTACAGCGGCGGCAGCCAGCAGCAGAACGTGTGTCTGCCCACCAGCGGAGAAGCATTTAGTTGGAACGTGTCAAACTATCGTCAACAGCCATCAAGGCAAACGGTTTGATGTAGGTCTGCATCAAAATGACAGGCAGCAGAGACATCTGTTCTGATGGTAGATGACACACACACACACACACACATTCACAGACGCGATCCCCGCCGAGCGCCTCCAGCACCAGCCCTCATCAACACTGCTGATTTGTTGCCGTGGCAGCTCTCAGCCATGTTCGAGGCTGATTGGCCATGTAACCTTTTACTTGATGTCTGACTGTCTTGTCACATCTAGGCAACAAACACAAGCCCCCTCCCATCAACTCACACAACATTGACATTTGTCTGTCTTGTCATCTCTTAGCACAGCGGTGTAAGAAATGATGGATGTTGGGTGTTACATAAGGAGAAAAGTGGGATGGGATGTCTCGAGTAGAGCAGCGTGAGCAGAGAGACGTTCTGAAATGAAACATTCCACAGTCAGAGAGGGGAATAGAACTGAAAACAGACCAGAGACTCAATCCAAACTGCTAAATCTGTACCCACATGCGCGCACAAAGCTCGTCTGAAGCAGCGAAGGATATAAAACTCAATGTCTGCATTGTGTGTGCTCTCTGAAACAGCATTATTATCAATGCAGACTTGGCTCAGATTGCCGAACATGACATTAGAAGGGCTCTCCATCTAAATTTCCTTTATGTTCTTTCTCTCTCTTTCATACACACACTTGCTCGGGGCTTTTGCCAACATGGCAAAGACTGTCAGGATTACTATGAAGTACATACTGCGTAAAATTAATTGGATTGACATTCAGGAATTTAAGCTTTTTTCTCTTTTTGAATTAGAGTGCTCTGCTTTGGGAGTGCATGTTCTTTCTATTCACTGCTTTCGGCTAATGGGATGTCTTTAAAATATCATTTAAGTCAGTATTATTTAGAGTGACATTGCACAAAGATTGCATCACAAAATTGTCTCTTTTTCCATACGTTTTAAATGTTCATAGAGTGCTTTCCTATTCCTAGAAATCAATTCAGTGAGTTGGGTCTTTTTACCAGTGACAATTTGGAAACCAAACATTGCATTAGCCTTATCCATCATTATGTGAAGACTATGCAGATACTGTAAAATGCTGTTGAGTCTGTCTGCTCATTACCAATACAAAGTAAAGGAAGCAGCAGGCGCCAGAGGCAGAGATTCTCCCACAGGGTCCATGCGACATCCCACTGACACACATCAGCTGGCTCATACATCATCATAGCTTATCTGTACCGTCAAACATCAAAAACCTTTGCAAGGGTTTCAGTGCCTGTTCATATTGGTTCTTAGATCATACATTTTTAATTCAACATTTAATTCACATCAAGGAATTCTAGACATACTGCAAAGTTTTGGGTACCTAAAGATATCTGCATATATGTGAAATACGAGTGTGAGTTACACACTGTAAACAATTGTCTCGTAAATTAACAGTAAAATACTGGCAGCAGGGTTGCAAGCGTTTTACTGTTAATTTTACAGTTCCTCTACTGTTATTTACTTTGCAGTATGTTATTGTGATAAAACCACACACTGAATTACAGTAAAATCCTGCATTTCATTGATTTTTTACAGTAGACTTAAACACAGTGCTGAAGCTAGTTTCAGTATTGTTGCAGTATACAATGCAGTCATTTTTGTAAATAGAGCATATTACCGTCTGAAAGCCAATTACTATGAATTAAGCACTGTTTTCACTGTAACCTCAGTAATTTTAATATTCCATATACTGAATGAGTTAGTTAAGTAAAATACAGCCATTAAAAATGTGTACAAGAAGAGACTTGGACAATATCATAGATATATATCATATATTTCATGGGAAACGGCAAGCTACCTACAAATATTGCCCAGAATGTATTGTTTTCTACAGTATAATACCTTTTTAATGGAAAACAGTCACAATTCGGCTGTTTTCTTACGGCAATCAGCACAGTCTCTCTAGGTATAATCATAGATATAAATGTATATGTGTATATGTATATAAATAATGGACGTAGTGACCGTGACGTCACCCACTGGTTTGTTGACTGCCCGTATGAGGCATCGAGTTCAGCATTACCCTCGTTCCCATATTGTGTGTTGCGAAAACTGGGATGTTAATTTTGGCTAGTAAAACACTAAAACAAAATGTACACTTCTTACCTAAGATATATGAACAGCGACTCCTTGGAGTCATTTTTAATGAACAAAATGTTTAGAATAAACTGTCATTAAGTGAAAATACAGTGTGAAAGGGTCAAAGTTATGAGACCAAACTGGGAAACATCCATTTAAAAAAAAAAAAACACTTTATTGACACGTTGCCGTGGATACGCATTGTTCTGCTTCTCTCCTGATGACGGTTCGCCTTGTTAGTGACCTGTCAATCAAAGGTAGCCCCGCCCCAAATCATATGATTCTTTATCTTCTATTTTCTTCTAAATGGGGCCATTATTAGAACTATTGACATCAAATTGTCTTTAAGAAGATTTTTTACTAGTGATTGAGACCATAGTGCTGTCCTTAAAAAAATCTCTGAGGTAATAAATCAAGTGAGAAGTTTTTTTCATTTTGTATTGAAATGAATGGACCCAAATGCCTCTGCAACCTTTGTCAGCGCCCCCTGCTGGAATTTTCGGTAGAATGCAGCTTAAGGCACTTCCAGGTTTGCCTCCCTGCTCAGACCCGGAGGTTGCTGCTTGGGAATTATATTAGATGGTTGGGTATGGGTGTCATGGCGGAATCTGCAGGTCACAATTTATGTCAACCTGTTATTTAGGCAATTTAATTGGCTTTATTGATAGTGGAGAGGTTTAGAGTGAAAGGGGGAGATGGAGGCAAAGAAATGCAGATCAGGGATCTGAGCCAGATACGAACTCAGGCCACCTGCTTAAGAGGACTGAGCCTCTGTGGTATGCACCAGGTGTGCCAATGGGACGCCCAAATTTATGTCAATTTAAAGGATAAAGTTGGTTTTATGCTGCTTATATTATTATCAACAAATCCTATAAAAAGTTCTATATGCTATTTGATCTCTCAGTACTTTTAGACTTCCCCCAAGCCCATTTCTTTCTTTTGAGGATGCACATTTGATCAAAAACACAATGTTTTTTCCTTTTGAAATGGGTCTGTAATTCCCTCAAAGAGCTTTCTAAAAAAAATTGCAATCAAATATTACTCATACAGGAGAACTGAACAAGTGATTCATACTGACTGATCAATTAAGTAAGGCTATATTTTAAGTCTAGACTGACATTATAATGACTCAGTAATGTGCAGAGAGCTTCTACAACTCACCAGCCTGAACACTATAAGTTGGCCAATGGCAATATCAAAACATACAAATAAAATTCCATACATATCCAGAGGAATGCATGCAAAATGTCAGCTGTACTTCTAAGCTCATCAGACTCTGGTGGACGTAACTTAAATATGTTGTGCAGGGCTGCCATGATGACGTTTTTCACACCACACATCCATTTCCACAAGCAGTGATGAATAAATATATAACCAATAACATTATGGCATGATCTGAGGACACTGACAGTGTATGGACAGATGAGTCAGAGCAGCACAGCGCAACAGAAATGAAACCTAGACGAGATTTTGATGTGCGTCTATTCATGGTGTTACGGTAGCTGGACTGACCAAAAGGGACTAAGGGAAGAAAAAACTTGCTTTATAGGAATAGTTTATTAAATATATTAATAAAGTCTTATCTATCGATAAAGCAAGAAGTGTGTGTGTGTGTGTGTGTGTGTGTGTGTGTGTCTAGGGCATGTGGCACAAATGCAGCATTGCACTGTTTCCAATCGGACGCCTTTTAGGGGAGCTCCTCCCCATTGTGTGATAGGCCTACACCTGGTCAGTAACCCAATTCACTCTGGATTTCCACCCTGATTCATCTCATCTGTAAGTCTATTTAGCCTACCTATCTTTAGGAGTTTTAACCCTCTGGAATCCAAGATAGCACCGGAGTACGACTTCTTCATGACGTAAAAACGAAGCAGCATGGAGCCCTGCTGCTGTCAGCTTCCCTCTAAAGTTTTGGCTTTTCCAAGTTTCCATGTCCAATTTAGTGCGTCAACTCGACACCTCGACCAAGTGTTTTTTTGTGATTTTTGTGTGTTTTGTTGTGCGTTTTCTTTTTTTTGTCATTTATGTAGTTTTTTTGGTGTGTTTTTTGTGTGTTTTTGTAATTTTTGTGGGGTTTTTTTAAGTATGTGTTTTCGGTGTGTTTATATGTTTCTTTTTGTAAAAAAAAAAAAAAAAAGAAGAAACAAGTGTTTTGTATATTTTTTTTAATGGTTTTGTGTGTGTGTGTGTGTGTGTGTGTGTGTGTGTGTGTGTGTGTGTGTGTGTGTGTGTGTGTGTGTTTTTGGTGTATTTATGTCTTTTTTATGTGTGTTTTTTGTCATTTTTGGTGTATTTTTGGCGGTTTATACAGACAGAATGAAAAGGAGTCAAAAAGCCCCAAACTCAGAAGGGTTAAAGTGTGCCACAAGATTCGATTTTCCAATATTCAAATAGTTTCCAGTGAATATCAATGTTCAATGTGTATGTGCTGGATGCTGGATGCAAAGCAGTCCTGATATGATATGTTACGTTTTCATATTAGGTGTGATGAGAAGTGCTCAAAATGTTCCTATGTCAAAATAAAGTGGCCTAGATTCAATTTGCAATACTGTTTTGTGACCTCAAGTGATATTGTTACATCATATAAGATTGTGCCCCGTGGCTGTAATCCACTTGTCTTTCCTCTGTTCAGGCCACTGCGTTTTTTCTCTCTAAGCAGTTTTTACAGTGTGCAGTCTCTCTAAACTTTAAATTGAAATAGGCGAACTATTGACCTTTTTGACTGGATTGATGCTCCTTCAACCTGACATTATGATAATAAATAGGATATGACACATGTCACTGATGCACCACGGGCCTGCTGCAGATTGTTTGGATCAGCAATGGCATTTGACCTTAAACAAAACCTTTCTGTTTGTCAAACACACACATGCAAATCCACACATAGTAACAGCAGGGCAGGAACACAGGGCATGGTTAAACAATATATAACCTCACATGTAGAATTACTCTCCAGTGGCTTTCACTTTGCCAGGTATGGATTTATTGAAGTGTGATATTATCTTTACTACATATCCATGGTCATATAAGGTTTTACTAAAGCGCTGCAATCCATTTTATCATGATAAAACTTAGATATAGGGGGGAAAAATGGTTTTGGTGTGGGCCTGTTGGGACACAAAGACGCATCCTAAAATGTTTGATTGTTCTGTTTTGTCATCAGGGTGTTGCTTGATTAGTCATATACAATGAGTAGAAGTATTTACTGTATGTCTGGAATGTGTGATACAAGAGTGTATCAAGAAAATGGAGGAGCGTGGCCACTCATGATCACTGTTTTAAACACATTGTTAATGCTGTATAATGGTTAGGTTTAGGCACCAAAACCAACTCATTAAGGTTAGGGACCAAGGAAGCTTTCATAGATTCAGGAATCAGAACACGGTTAGGCACTTTGTGATGCATTGTGGTGACCACTGTTGTTATGATCACTGTGAGCATTGACAATGCTGTTGCTGCAACTTTAAACAAGTTGGTAATGCTAAAACCAAACAACAAGATCTCTTACCTAAAAACAACAGAATATAGGCCGTTTGTCATTACCACCCATAACGACACATATGAGCGTTGAGCATATGAGCGTCAAAATAATAATTTCGCAGCTAATGTTACTGTGGAGTGCTGGAGGTTGTGGCTGGCGAGAGGGACATCAGGAATGCCCTGCTTATCCTGCTGCCCCTGCGACCCGGCCCCAGATAAGTGGAGGAAAATGGATGGATGGAAGTCATTATATATACACGTACGTTTCATTGTGGTAAAAGAAAACGCTGCAGTTTCTGTTAAGTCTACAAAACCACTGACCTAGTTGAGGGGCAAGAAATGTCCTGGTAAGGTGTTATAAAAAACTGTTTAAAAAGTAAATAAATGTACACAAATGCCGGAAGTGAAGTAGTTATGAGGGTGACATGAGCCACGGAAGTTACGTAAAAAAATTCTTAATTCATAAACCCTGAGCCACGGAAGTTACTTAAAAAGTCCTTTACTTTTATTTTCATGTGGGACATAAACCCTGTTCTCCTGGGTCAAAGTCTGCTGTTAAATTTACTGTCAATCCTTTTCACACAATTCCAATTAGAAACACCATTACTGAAAGTTCTTTTTGACAGGGGTGGCATGCACACACACACACACATTGTAACACCTATAATTTACCATTTTACACATACCTACTTTAATTACTCACAGTATCTTACAGTTTCTTACGTTTTTGTATTTAAAATTGTAATTTGAGACAAATAGTTCAGCAAGATTAAAATAATTAGGCCTATGGTCCCACCTTTGACCTGGCAGGGTGGCACCTGGGGTGGTAAATCTGGTTTCAGGAGGACACTGAGCCCTGAGCATTGCCAGCATAGGTTCAACATGAAATGCAGCATTTACCTCCATAGTGGTAAAGTTAACATATTATCATTATCACTTACTTACACAAACCCTAATAAAGGTTACTATACAATGATGTAGGAATATGACTAGTGAAATAATCTAGCTACCTGCACACACATCCAGATATAATATCTGTGGGGGGCAGATATACATCCTGTGTTGACACATGGGTCTGAAGCATTTTCCTGGAATCTGTCCTTGAGCTGGGCTGACACATTATAGACAGACAATCATTCAGACTTCCCACAACAGAGTGGACAATCAGCCTAATGTGCAGCTCTTTGCTGTGGGAGGAAATTTATACGGAAAAAGGAACGGCAAAGTCTGAAGAGAAACCTTGCCATTCAAGACAATTTCTATAGGTAAGAGTAGTTAAGTTATAATAATAATAATAATAATGCATCAGTTTTATATAGCGCTTTTCAAAATACACAAAGACGCTTTACAAAAAAAAACACAAAGTGAAAAAGAATACAAATGGACAATACATACAGTACATACATACATACATACATACAAACACATACAAATATTCAAAAACAACAATATATATACAATATTACCACTACTTATCAGGCCATGGACCTGTACATTTCCTGGAACAGTACACATTGTGTTCTTACTGCAGATGTACTACAGCTTGATTGAAAATTACTTTGACAACCTTGAACCGAGGATTCTGGGTCTTAAAAAATAAAACATTCATATTTGACACATTGCTCTTGGATTTGGAGCCCTATTAGAGGGCAATGGTTAAGGCAGAGGATTTGGTATTTAATCCATGTGATATGTAAAAAAAAAAAAAAAAAAAAAAAAAGTGCCGCTCCAAATGTAAAGATGTGTCTGGAAAGACCTCCTGTTGCAAAATGTTGGCCGTTCTGCCAGCCTTCGTGGGCTAAATCATGTACCATGTAAAAAGATGACATCCTGGTTTGATACTGATCCAGGACCTTTGTGGAATGTCATCCAGCAAGCAAATTGACAAAATACAAATCTAAAAACACAAACGCTTTTGTGTAGGAGGGATCTATAAAGCGGTTTAGACTGTAAAATGGATATAATAGCACAGACATATATATGGCTCCAGATGATTGCTACACTGCACAGTTTTGAGTTAATGTATGAATCCTCTCCAACTCTGGAGCTGCAACTGTAAATCAGACTGTGTTATCAGGAACTTGACCCAGTTAAGGAGAAGTTAAAAACCTCATGTAGAAAATATTTCCCTGAAGTATGTTTGCATGTGCAGGAATGCATGTTTCATAAAACCCACCCTATGAATCAGACCATGTTAGTGAGTCACAAATGCATCCCATGAGCAATGGAATACCCACGAGAGTGGTAAGTACATGTTATTCGCATGGAAATAAGATGTCAAACTCAATGACATCAAAACATACATTAAACAGCTTTTCTGGGCCATGGTCTTCACTGCTGGCTAAACCCTTCAAAGCTCTAAAAACGAGTTGGGCATTAAACTTATATCACAGGAAGAAGGCCACTTGTCTTCTTATCCAGCTCACTGGGAAAGCTGGTTTCTGGTTGAATATGTTATAATACACTGCTTTCCATGTTCCACCCATTACCTCACAGCCAGTTCTACTAAATGGTACGTTTCCAAACAGTGAAACTGCAATCATCCATTTCAATTCAATTCATTTTTTGGCCAGATTATATTCACTTATGATGTATTACAAAAAACAGTTTGATCTCCCCAAAAAACAATAAAGAGTCAATGTAAGGCTTTGTACATGCAGCAAAATCCGACTCAAATTTACGTTTTAGATCAGGGGTCTCAAACTCAAATTACCAGATGGGCCGCTGGAGGCAGTGTCAAAATGACCAAAAAAAGACATTTCTAAAAAAAAAAAAACATTTCTAAAAAAAAAAAACACAAAATGACGGAAAAAAGCTACATTACTTAAAAAAGACACAAGATGACCAAAAAAGACACAAAATTATTTTTTAAAATGACACATAATGACCCCAAAAAAACACAAAATGACAAAAAAAGAAAAAAAAAAGAATTAAAAATACACAAAATTATTTTAAAAAGACACAGAATTACCAAAAAGACACAAAATTACCAAAAAAGTAGTTAAAGGGACCTTCTACACACACGGTAAGGTGCCATTCATAAAAAACTCACATTAAACTTTCATATCAAGGTGGGGGCCACAAAATATCGTCACAAGGGCCGCAACTGGCCTGCGCGCCGCAAGTTCAAGACCCATGTTTTAGGCTGTCCTCCGCTGACATCGTGCAGACGTAGTAGTAATGATTAATGGCGATGCGGAATTTAAATGCCGTATGTCACAGGAGGGAGGGAAGTTGGATGGGTTGAACAAACGGCAGCCTTTCACCCTGGAGAGCGGGGTTTGTGTCCCGTGTGAAAACAAAAGAAAATTACTTGTCATGCAACTTCCGTGGCTGCTTGTAGCACTGTTGAAACTTGTAATAGCATTCAGTTTTACTTTAATTGATTTAAAATACATACTTGTTTGTGTTTATTATCAATGCCAATGATAAAAGTAACTTATTACAAGCAATCACTGACACTTTTGGCTTAACATCACCAACACGGTCACTTACTATAAAAATGTAAGATTAACTGTATCCACCAGGTCTGAAAAAACAAGTCCAAACATCTGCAGCTACATCGGCAATGAATTAAAAATGACACATCAAAAGAAATGAACGTGAACTCGTCACTTTTGGGACTTTGAACTTAAATCAAAATTTAAATTGTGACAATGAACATGAAGTAGTTAAATCTCTGTGAACTGAACTTTGAGCTGTTGGGAAGTGTGGACAGGCACAACACTCATGGCAGCGTCCATACTCTATAATTCAGTCAATCAGTCCTTGAATGGGCCGCTGTATCACGAACCTTGAATCACGAGCCGCGATACGTACAAACGTGTTGTAATTTGTGGTACTGACACACGACCTTTTCTGTTGTTTAGGTTGGAGAACTTTTTGAAATGAACATTTGTGGAATACCTGTGGCCCCTACAATATTATTTGAGCATTAAAAATGTAATTCCATTCACCTCCATAGTATTGGGGTGAAGGCAGACATCTCAGAGACAAACATCTTACCACCTGGGGCAGATTGAACCAAACCTATGTGCAAGACTAGATGTCACTCAGGATACGTGAGAAAATATGTGTGTGACATCAGAGTCTCAGCACAGAGACATGAAAAGGCTGAACTCTGCTTTTCTGTCACTTTCCCTGTTCTTTGAAAGGCAGCACATGTTCTTTTTCTTTGCAACATCTGAGAGATGCAAAGAGAGAAAGAGATTTTCAAGTTACTGATCAAAGCTATTAGACCTCTCTATGGTCCCTACACAACCCTGACTTATTCATTGAGCAAGGGGACTTTTAACATTATATTTCAAGACCCCCCAAAAAACAAAAAACACTTTGAATCAGTCATAATGGTAACAAGGACAGGAGCTTGACAGTCAGGACCGCCCCATTTTTAATCAGAACACTGAGCTGGCACTCATGCCGGCTAATCAGTCAATAGAAGTTAGTGAGAACATTTCTGTGTTGATGTGTGGGGTCACTGTGGTTATGCCACATCACAATAGAGCAATAGAGCAGTGAACATAGCCCTGGCAAGCGTAAAGATAGATTTTATGCTACATTCATTGAGTAGCGGAGGCATATAGATAGATGGATGGATGGATGGACGGATGCAACAAGTGATACACTAAATTAACAAATTGAGTATATGTGTAACTACGTTTGTCTTATTTTTTAAGGTTTAACTTTAAAAGAGTTGTTAGAACCACCAGATTACATTGGAAAATCACATATTTTAACATTTGAGACTTATTAGAGCCACCAATTAATAATTTCCATTGGAAAAACACCAATTTAACAAAATAGGACAGTTAATATTTGTGTCTTCTTTGTCAGGTTTTAAATTGGTGACAACGTATAAACCTCTTCAAATGCACAAAATGGGTCAAAAATGACCTGGTGCATTCGAAGCGTAGTGATAAAAAAAGGGTTTTATTCAAAAAGTAAGAAATGAAAACAAAAAATGAGTATGTACGATGATCAAAAACACGTTATTTGAGGAAATCCTGCAATACTGAATGATGAAATTAATTTATTGCAGAGATATAGAGTATAAAAACTTAGTCAGGTCACTTTAGACCCATGTTGTGCATCAAAGGGTTAAAGTAGCTTCAGCTTGATGTCGCAATGCATCTTTGCACAGGACAAGAACTTTGGATTTTTGTTCTTATAAAAGCCTCTGACTGAGGATCCTATAGAGCCATATGGATAAAAGGGACAAGTAGAGAGACAGATTGGAGGGCAGCGAGTATACGATCAATATATGGAAGACTTTGAACGATCTAGTCTCGTCCTTTGAAGGCCAGTTTTAAAAGCAGTAAAGTCATATGTCCCAATCAATCATCCTCTCTGAGTCATGGACATGTCTTCATGTTGGGAAAATAGTAGAACTAATCAAGCATCTGAGTCTTCTGAACCCTAAATAATCATCATAAACCATATTGCCCATACACCTATACCTATCCTGTATTTATGCCTCTGCTTTTTCCATTTTCCTTTCTTTCATTTGCATTTTAATGTTTTTAATCCGTCATGTAAAGCACTTTGAATTGCCTTTGTGTGGTATGGAATCTGCTATACACATAAACTCGCCCCACTAATCAATTCTACCATTCTCTAATTTGATTGTAGGTTTAGTAATTATGAGGACTATGCACATCCAGAATTTGGTGTAGTGCATTGTATTGCAGTGTGTGTAGGCAGCATCCATCAGGGTTTCTGTAGTGGATTAACCCATTGAAGCCTGGAAAGCGGATACGTTGTTTTGTAGTATTTGTGTAAGCTCTCAAATACTTTTTGAATTTCATTTCTATCTGCTACAGAGGCTGAAAAATCTATTATTTAGTAGAAGCGTTGACACTTCTGTTGAATTTCCAGAAAAACTTCAGGTTTTAGGGGCTTATTTTAAAATTGCCCAGAGGTTTTACAGGCGTTTCAGGCCTCAATGGGTTAATGGGGACGGAGGTTTTGCAACATCTTAGTGGCTTTTTATTGAACTTTTTAGTGAATTTATTTGAATTGTTCAGTGTTCTCATCTACTTACTACATCTTTTTTTGTCAACAAAGGTTACACTCAGTGTTGCTTGGCTGTTTTTTGTTGTTTTCGTGATTTGATTTAAATCAGTCATGTGAGGATTGACAAGGATCAGGTGGCAGCGCTGAGACACCTAAAACTGTTAGATGCTGCTGTTTTGCACATTGTATTATATTTATTTTTATTATGTTGTTTATTTATTATTATTTTATAATTATTATTTTTATTATTCTATACCAAGAACATTTTGTTGCACTGTAAAAAAAAAAAAAAGATAAACAATAGCTACTCAATAAAATTAAGGCAACAGATTGCACGTAATTTTTTTAATTAAATCTAACTATGTTACAAGTTGGGTTCATAACAACTTAACAGGAAGTGCCTGTCAATTAAAAACAGACTAATTTTATTGTGTTGGATTCATTCAAAATTCTCTTGATTTAGAATTACATACACATAAAGATTATATTTAATGTGATCAAAATAAGTAGATTCTATCTCAAACATTTTTATATTAAAGTTACTTAAACAACTGCCTCAAAATCAAGGACACATTTATATTTAATATTTTATCAAATATATTAAGTAAAATGAAATGACTACATAATAATTTATTACAGTGTGTTTTTTTGTCCAGATCTCAGTAGTTGGTATTAACAAAGCACATTTACTTGATTGCTGTATTTAATTTCTATTTTTTCAGTACTTTACTTGCTTTGTTTGGTGTGTGTGTTTAAATAAAAATATTTAAAAAATGTCAATAGCTGTCCTTCATGAATTTCTATGCTTACTTTTTTATAGGCATTTTCTATCTGCTTTGTGTAGCAGTGTGGTTCTTCAAGCAAGTTAGAGAGTTAACAAGGGATTTTACAACTGAAAATGCAATTGGCTACAGCAATTTATTGAAATTTAAGTGATATATGTGTTCAAATGCAAATCACAAGTCAAAACAGTGCTAAATTTGGCTGACTTATAAAAGGTATAAGTGGTAAAATGAAGAGCCATTTAGGAGCTGAAAGAACTGGTTCTTCTGGATGAGCTGAACAAAATGATCCAGCTCACTAAAAAGAGCCAAAATTCCCATCACTACTGCTCTCTCCTCTCCTCACCTCATTTACATACAAGGTGAGAATTCAGGCACACACTAAGCCATGTAAATAAGGCAGGTATATCACACTCACAAGGGATAGTACAGCTTTGTCTTTATCCTTCTCAAACAGGTACACACTGAGGTACGCACACTAACACACTCCGAGACAAAAAAATACAATTAACTGCACTCAGACTTATTAGAGTGTGAAACTCCAGGTACAGGTTGGTAAAAAGCCATTAAACTCCAACAAGCTGTGTATCTCCTGTTGCTCATGTTTATGTGTGTCTGTGTGTGTGAGAGAGAGAGAAAGACACAAGTCAAGTGGCAGACAGAGGAATTAGAGCAGTGGGCAAATCCTCACTGTCATGTGCAATAGGTTTTTCCTTTACAACGTGTCTGTTTACAGTCCCTTACTTTTGTGAGTTTTGTGATGTCCTTTTTTTTGTTTGTTTCTTTGATGAGTGCATGCCTTGGTTGGTTATTTATTTAATATTTATCTTTTTTGCACTGACGGGAGAGCTGTGCCTCAATTTCATTGTGCTAACGTATTTTTTAATACTACCGTGCAATGACAATAAAGACTATTCCAGGGATCGGCAACTTAAATGCTGGAGGGGCCACAGTTTTTCCTCATATACACATACACATATAGGACCGTTCACTCAACCAGATATGATGAAACTGCAATTTTAAATATGTTTACAGTGCAGTAACTTAACATATTTCATGCTCAAACGCATGTTTAACAATATGAATAAGAATACAAAAGGTTTGAAGCAAATAAAAATATTATATTAATTATATATTATATTGATAGACAGACCAACATTAATTGCAAGAAGTAATTTTGTGCATTTTCTACACTGCACTTTTAACATTTCTTGCTCAAATGCATGTAGTTGTACTGAGGGCCACTTCAAGTGAAGGTGCGGGCCATATGCGGCCCCCGGGCCTCCAGTTGCCCATCCCTGCTCAACTCTATTCTATTCTATTGTTCTATTCTAGTATTTTAGCTTTATAATAAATCTGAGCCTGCGATCAGAGAAATGTTCCATTGTACCACAGTTCTGCACTCAAAAAATTTTTACAATATTGACTAGATTTCTTGGTCAATTTAGACATAAGTGGAGTTCCTTGTTGATTTTGGCGTTTTAGACTTATTATTCCTTTTAAAGATTTTTGGTATGACAGCTAGTTTACATGCAGTGACCCCTAAGAGCAGAAAAAGCTACTATAGTCGGTGATCAAGGCACTGACACATACTGTATCTCTGGCTCAGATGGACTTTTTATTCAAGATTCTGCCATTAGAGTGCCAAAGGGTTTCACCACTGTATGTTAATGTTTGTAAGACAGACAACCCTTGGCTGAAGGTTCTGATCTTCAGATCTGGCTCTTGAATTTCAAGATTAAATTAGAGCCCTGCTAGCCAAAATAAATGCAGGCAGCCAATGTGTTCATTATTATGTACAACCCTCACAATTCACAAAAGAGTATTTATATTGAACAATTCTGGGGGGAAAACCCCTCAGATTGTTTTCTGTAAGTGCAGCACCGCCAAATAAGAATGTGAATGTTGATTACAGGTCTATAAAGGACACAAACTTTGGTCTTCCACATGAAAGCAAGACATGCTCCAAACCCATCCACCACCCTGATCCCATCAGACTCAGACACAGAAAGTTCAGACAAAGGGAAACAAAAGACTGGGAAAGATCCACAAGTAAAAAGGTTAATTGGTAAGAAGAGAGTATTGTGATTGGGTATAAAAGGAACATCCTCTAAAGCAGGGGTCTCAAAAATACACGATAAAACTCTTACTGATATGTTGTTGTTTTTTTTTCAACTTTTTTGGGTTAAATCTTTTGATCAACTTCAGTCATGATCAAAATATCAAATATTGAATAATCATCAGGATTTTAACCCTTAGAATTCCAGTTTGACTACATTATGCTAATATTCCTTATGAAAACAAGATTTGCTGTGCTTTGTTAGATGTGTGTGTGTGTGTGTGTGTGTGTGTGTGTGTGTTTGCTGTTTCATGTGTCTGGACCTTACTGTTAAACTTGTAAGGTCTGTTACACCTGTTATATACAGCCATATATGCACTTTATTGACTCAAGTTAATAAAAGCATATGTGTGTGTGTGTGTGTGTGTGTGTGTGTGTGTGTGTGTGTGTGTGTGTGTGTTTGCTGTTTCATGTGTCTGGACCTAACTGTTAAACTTGTAAGGTCTGTTACACCTGTTATATACAGCCATATATGCACTTTATTGACTCAAGTTAATAAAAGCATATGTGTGTGTGTGTGTGTGTGTGTGTGTGTGTGTGTGTGTGTGTGTGTATGTGTGTGTGTGCGTGTGTATTATTATTAATTTAATTGACATGACATTTCTATTTCTGTTACTGGAAAGAAATAAAAGTATATGAAACACACGAAATAATGTGTATATATATATATATATATATATATATATATATATATATATATATATACTCCTCCAAAGAATCGCCACCTTATCGTGGTGGAGGGGTTTGTGTGCTCCAGTGATCCTGGGAGCTGTGTTGTCGGGAGCAATAGCTCCTGGTAGGGTTTCCCATGGCAAAGTGGTCCCAGGGGAGGGGCCAGACTAAGAGCGATTCAAAAGACCTCTATGAAGCGGATCACGAAAAATCTGTGTACCTCGCCCGGCACGGGTAAACCGGGGCCCCCTCCTGGAGCCAGACCCGGGAGGGGAGCACGCAGGCGAGCGTCTGGTGGCCGGGCTTTTGTCCACGGGGCCCGGCCAGGCTCAGCCCGAAGAAGCGACGTGGATCCGCCGACCTGTGGGCCCACCCCCCGCAGAGTAGGGCATAGGGGTCGGGTGCAGTGGGAGTCGGGCGGCAGGCGAAGGCGGGTACCTGGGCGTGCTGACCCCCGGCTCCAGCGGCTAGCTCTGGGGACGTGGAACGTCACCTCGCTGGCGGGGAAGGAGCCCGAGCTTGTGCGGGAGGTGGAGCGTTACCAGCTAGAAATAGTTGGGCTCACCTCCACACATGGCTTGGGCTCTGGAACCAAACTCCTGGAGAGAGGCTGGACTCTCTCCTTTTCCGGAGTTGCCCAGGGTGAGAGGCGCAGGGCGGGTGTGGGGATACTCACAAGCCCCCGGCTGAGCGCCGATGTGTTGGAGTTCTCCCCGAGGAACGAGAGGGTCGTCTCCTTGCGGCTGCAAGTCGCGAGGAGAAGGTCTCTGACTGTTGTCTGTGCCTACGCACCGAACAGCAGTTCGGAGTACCCGGCCTTCTTGGAGTCTCTGGGTGGTGTCCTGGAAGGGGTACCGCCTGGAGACTCTGTAGTTCTTCTGGGAGACTTCAACGCTCACGTGGGCAACGATGACGGTACCTGGAGGGGGGTGATTGGGAGGAACGGCCTGCCCGATCTGAACCCGAGCGGTGTTTTGTTATTGGACTTCTGTGCTAGTCATGGATTGTCCATAACGAACACCATGTTCGAACATAGAGTGGCTCATAAGTGTACCATAACGTCTAGCGGAGGCCCCTGTCCGCAGGGTCTTCAACTCACACCTCTGGAAGAATTTCTCCAACATCCCGGGTGAGGTTGGGAACATGGAGTCCGAATGGGCCATGTTCAAAGCCTCAATTGTTGATGCGGCTGGTAGGAGCTGTGGCCTGAAGGCCGTCGGTGCCTGTCGTGGCGGCAACCCAAGAACCCGCTGGTGGACACCAGCGGTGAGGGAGGCCGTCAAGCTGAAGAAGGAGGCCTTTCGGTCTTGGCTGGCCGAGGGGTCTCTGGAATCAGCAGACAGGTACCGTTCGGCCAGAAGGGCTGCAGCTGCGGCAGTCGCGGAAGCAAAAACTCGGGTATGGGAGGAATTCGGGGAGGCCATGGAGGAGGACTTTCGGTCGGCCTCAAAGAGGTTCTGGAAAACCGTCGGGCGTCTCAGGAAGGGAAAGCAGGGCTTGGCCCAAGCTGTGTTCAGCGGGGGCGGAGACCTGCTGACCCGACCTGTGGATGTCGTCGGACGGTGGAAAGAACACTTTGAGGAACTCCTTAATCCAGCCAACACGTCCTCTGTAGAGGAGGCAGAGTCTGAAGACTCAGGGGAAGACTCACCAGTAACCCTGGCAGAGGTCGCCGAGGTAGTCAAAAAGCTACCCGGCGGCAAGGCGCCAGGGTTGGATGAGATTCGCCCTGAGATGCTGAAGGCTCTGGACACTGTTGGGCTGTCATGGTTGACACGCCTCTTCAGTGTCGCGTGGAGGTCTGGGACAGTGCCAGTGGAGTGGCAGACTGGGGTGGTGGTTCCCATTTTCAAAAAGGGGGACCGGAGGGTGTGTTCCAATTACCGTGGAATCACACTCCTCAGCCTCCCCGGAAAAGTCTACTCCAGGGTGCTGGAAAGGAGGCTCCGGCCGATTGTCGAACCTCGGATTCAGGAGGAACAATGCGGCTTCCGTCCTGGCCGTGGAACAACGGATCAGCTCTTTACCCTTGCGAGACTTCTGGAGGGGGCATGGGAGTTTGCCCATCCAGTCTACATGTGTTTTGTGGACTTGGAGAAGGCCTACGACCGTGTCCCTCGGGGAGTCTTGTGGGGGGTACTGCGGGAATATGGGGGACCGGGCTCGTTGCTACGAGCTATCCGGTCCCTATATAACCAAAGTGAGAGCTGTGTCCGCATACTCGGCACAACGTCAAACACGTTCCCAGTGGGTGTTGGCCTCCACCAGGGTTGCCCCTTGTCTCCGATTCTGTTTGTGGTTTTCATGGACAGGATCTCAAGGCGCAGCCGGGGGGAGGAAGGGATTCGGTTTGGTGACCTAAGAATTGCATCTCTGCTTTTTGCAGATGATGTGGTTCTTTTGGCTTCATCAAGCCGGGACCTCCAGCACTCATTGGGGCGGTTTGCAGCCGAGTGCGAAGCGGTTGGGATGAGAGTTAGCACCTCCAAGTCTGAGGCCATGGTTCTCTGCCGGAAAACGGTGGACTGCCCCCTCTGGGTGGGGAGAGAGGTACTGCCTCAAGCGAAGGAGTTCAAGTATCTCGGGGTCTTGTTCACGAGTGAGGGTAGAACGGAGCGTGAGATGGACAGGCGGTTTGGTGCAGCGTCAGCAGTGATGCGGGCGTTGTACCGGACCGTCGTGGTGAAGAAGGAGCTGAGCCGGAAGGCAAAGCTCTCGATTTACCGGTCCATCTACGTTCCAACCCTCACCTATGGTCACGAACTTTGGGTAGTGACCGAAAGAGCAAGATCGCGGATACAAGCGGCTGAAATGAGCTTCCTCCGTAGGGTGGCTGGGCTCAGCCTTAGAGATAGGGTGAGGAGCTCAGACATCCGGAGGGAGCTCGGAGTAGAGTCGCTGCTCCTTCGCGTCGAAAGGAGTCAGCTGAGGTGGTTTGGGCATCTGGTAAGGATGCCTCCCGGGCGCCTCCCGTTAGAGGTGTTCCGGGCACGTCCAACTGGTAGGAGGCCCCGGGGAAGACCCAGAACACGGTGGAGGGATTATATCTCTCTCCTGGCCTGGGAACGCCTCGGGGTCCCCCAGGAAGAGCTGGACGTTGTGGCTGGGGAGAGGGACATCTGGAATGCCCTGCTTAGCCTGCTGCCCCCGCGACCCGGCCCCGGATAAGCGGAAGAAAATGGATGGATGGATGGATATATATATATATATATATATATATATATATATATATATATATATATATATATATATATATAAATATATATATATATATAGATTACATTGAGGTGGTTTTCTGAAAATCAAACATTAAGTGGCAGCAGCTTTGCAGCTTGAAGTACTTTTCAGCATGGATGATTTACAATTAGACAGTACATAGAAATGTGTAAACCTTGATATAGGAATAAGCTCAATCCTCTGCTTAAAGCCAGTGGCTATTATTTTGCCTTTCTCAGCCTATAAGAAGCCTATTACTTTACTATTGTTTCCAACCAAACACGCTTGTTAAGTTGTGAATGTGGAAGGACTATCTTTGAAGTTGTGTGCATGTAGAAGCTCTGCACCTCTCTACTGCAGCAGCTGCATCTATCAGCCTCCCAGCGGTTACACTATACCTTCAAAGCAATCAACATAATGCAAATGCACAGAGGAGCTCTACATTGTAGTATTCAATTGTGGTATGCATTTCACTTGTTTATTGAGTCCTTTTGTTCATCTCATTCAGGCTCCCTAATATTCACAGTGCTGTTTGAAGCACCAGGAGACTGGATGTTATATTCTGACTCCTGCATTCTTCAAAATAGGATTTGGCTTGCTGCTGAATTGAAAGCAATACAGCTTTGGAGCTTAAATCAAACTCTGCTGTGTTACCAGAACAAAAGGAAATACAAAACCACATGTAGAAATAAACTCATGAGGGAAATATCTTTGCTTTGCAGATGTTTTTGTACTTTACCCACAGTATCATAAGCCACATTTAGAGCTACACATGCCATTAGGATGCAGGCAGCGTCTTTTTTGTGTTATCTGGTTGATGAATAACCAGATAACATGATTTAACCCGTGATTAAGTGTTAAAAAGTCTAATAGCTTGGAGAAGGAGGCTGTTTTGAAATCTGGAAGTTCTGCTCCTGATACTGCAGAGAAATAGTACTAGTGCTATTGAAGAAATAGTGAGCAAATAGTCAACTGTCACTCAGTAGAAGTATTGCTTTTTGGGAGGCATGCAGCTAATTCCCCTGTGCCATTTAATATGATTTGAAAGAGAGACTCAGATTTATCACAAACTTGGTCTTATTTTTGTAGGGTCGGCCTTTCTTTATATTGGTTGTGATAGCTGAGATCCATGAATGCCATGAAGGCATACATATGGGTTTTGTGGGTACCCACCAAGGTTATAATAGTTTGGGATTTTTCATTAGTTTTAGTTAAAATTTCATTGTGAATTTTCTTTAAATTCGTTTTTAGAGTGAGTTTGCTAGTTTTAGTTTAGTTTTTATTAGTTCTAGTGTTAGTTTTTTTGTAATGGGCTATGTGTTGGTTGCAAGATTCAAAGAGGTCATAATAAATGTTGCCTTTATTTCCTTTTATTTTCCATCTCAGCCCCAAAAAGGTTATTAACTGTTATAGTTCCGGCTGTTTTGAATTTTGGTTGCAGTGTTCCTGCATGTTCACTAAGCAGCTATTTGATCTGAGCTAAATAAACACATTTCATATAAACCAAAAAGGATTATGAAGTGTTTCCCCTACATGTATCCTGCAGCCACTGCTGGATTTTCAGTGCCGCTGCAATAAATGTGATTTGTATTATCATGGTTGAATTGAAGACTTTAACTTGCACACAGTGAAAACACAACATCCAAAGTTTACAGAGTGTTGCGCCGGCGACACTTTTACAATAATAACTAAACGGTTTACGCTATCGGGAAAATTCCAATGTTTTCTGAAAGTTGAGAAGTTGCTCTTTCCAGCCAACATGGTGTCATTATGGTAATTTCACTAACGCTTCTCCCGGAAGCCCACAAAGCAGGAATAAACACATCCAGTGGTGGAGAAATAGAAACACTGGATTATGTATGAAAAAAGTTGACAAAGACGAAAACGAATACATTTTTACTATAATTTTAGTTAGTTTTGTAACCACACAATAGTTTCGGTTAGTTATCGTTTTTTTTTTTCAAACGAAAATATTTTTTCAATTCTAGTTTTGTTTTTTCATTCGTTTTTGTTAACTAATAATGACCACGGTACCCACTGTTTATAAATCTGTCTGGTGAGCAGAGCAGAGCAGAAGGCACTAAGCTAAATTGCTGCAACTGAACAAAGACTTGGAGTTTGGATTGATTGGTTTATCAATTTAATTTACTCAGAGAACAGCCTTTAAGAATTGTGTTTTAAGAGTTGTTGATTTGTAATGCACTATGTGGAATTGTTCTTTTTTGTTTCATGTTCTTGTGATATTCACACTGCCCTTTTTTTTTTGCATAAGCACCTGCCGCCAAAAAAAAGTCTGTGCTCATTGCTGTATGTAATCATCAGATACAAAGATCACACCTGCAAAACAATAGCATGTTAGCATCATCACTGAGTATAATGGCATGCTAAGTATTTAGCTCAAAGCCACGAGAATGGCTGTAGACTGTCTTGCCCTTGCAGTACTTTCATCCCACAAAGTCCCTTGAAGAGGTAGTTTCAACTCCTACAACGGCCACACTGGGAAGTAAAAATACAGTCTCCAAGAAAACAGCCGCACTGGACTCAGATCCTCCGAGAGAAGATCACAAGATCACAAGCTCACATCACTTTTGCTGCCAACAGCAATAAACTGAAATGTTTAACAGAGGTCAAGAGAAAATCAGATAGATTGAAATTCCAAAGGAGAGTATTGAGATGTTGATCCTGATCCCTATGAGGCTGAATAGTGCCTCTATCCATCAGGGCAGAAAAACACTTCTTCTTGCCTGCCTGCCCCTAGTCTTACAACTTACAAAATCTGCATCAACTTTTAAATCTTTTATTTCAAGACATTTTTTATAGCTGTTTTTTTATTTCATCATCTTCTGCTTCTATTGTTATTGTGCTTTACCAATATCTCATGAGGCCTTCAGTATTATTGTGCATTCTGTTTTGCATTATAAAGCACTCTGTAACTTTTTTTAGGTGCCATGCCAATAAAAGTTTTATTTTTCTACCATGACTGATACTTGGTACTTTTCTACCAAGCGTGATAAGATTCCTAAATTAAGTGATGACTGTGATGACTTTTCACCTGCAGTGATGTCAATATGTTTCCAGCCTTGCATGCGTTAGTGCATGTGAGTGCACCGCCCTTTGAAACCATTGGCCATTCCCATGTTCATGTCCGCTAGTTAGCTTTCACCGCTGCTCTGCGCATCAGACTACCCAGGCTGGATTAGCGGTGCTCATACAGCACTTACTGCTGAAAATGACCTGGCCACTGCAAGTACAGTGGGACTAAATGTTTAACGTTTAATGCTTTTTTTTTTTGGATAGGGACAGTGCACATTAATGAACCTTGAAAACATCTCTGTAAACATGCCGGACTATAGCAAAGCTGCTAGTTTGCATCCGTAGTCCCTAAAAATAAAAATAAAAATAAAAACAGCAAGTAAATAGGTAAAATACAAATAGAGGAGACAACATACACCAGGCCCAGACAGGATATAACAACGCAATAAAACGTAATGTTGAAGTAGTCTCAAGTCCAGTTAGTAGTCGCACTTTTGATATGATTTGCGCCATTGTTTTCATTTTCCTTTAAAAGAAGAGTATGTGGGACATTCCCTTATTGTGGATGGAAGACTGTTCCAAAGAGGAACTGGAGACTCTAACAGGCAAATCTAAAAGTTTTAAAATTGTGAAAAAAAAATTATGTTTTTTAAAGGTCTTGCAGATGGATGGAGAATTTTTTTTATCTAGAGACTTTAGGGCTTTTTTACAGAGAAATTCTATCGGTTTGAGTGCTGTTGTACATGTCTGTGACCAGCTGTCAAAGGCACTGTTAGCTCTGTTTTTTATAGGAAATCTCTGCCGACTCTGCTCTCCAATCGTCTATGGTTTTCCAACATCAAGCTAGTTACTCGAATGGCAGCAGGATGGGCTAACAAACAGCAGCTGAGCCATCTTTCAATGCACATGTTGCTAGTCAGACAGTGATCAAAGCACAGGACTTCTTCATGTTACTGTCACCTGGGTCTGCAATGCAGATATATTTTGTATTCATTCTGTAAATATCTCCACCCAGTTTTAATAATGAAAGCTGAGGGATAGGCTTTAGTCTCTATTTCCAAAGCATTTAGATCTGGCAGTCTAGAAATGTTAGCACTGCTGCTAACAGCTTACGGCCTGCATGTCTACTGCTGCACCCCTGTATTTATTCAACTTATTTATTCTATTTAAACTGTTTGCACTAACTACAACTATCTGCTGCTAAAAAAACCCAAAACTGTACATATGCACTTTAGTGCCTTTTTGAACTTCTGGATTGATGCTAAACTGCATTTTGTTGTATAAGTACCTGTACTCAATACAGTTCAATCAATCAATCAATCAATGAGGCTGCCCCAGTTGGTGTGAGTTAACTGCCATTAAAATTGTTAATGTTAGCTGTTAGCATGGCTAGCACTGCTTTCCACTGCCGCCTTGGCCAGCCGCCTCCTTTTTTCTTGCGACGTCAGGTAAAAGCCATGTGGTGGCAATCAGTTCAGGGCCAGGCTGACCCTTATGAACAGCAGCTTTAAGAAATTCTTCTTCTTTACTGTTGTAAATCCAAGCTAACAACAGCCCTCCTCTACAAAGGGCCACGCTGAAATATTTTTAGATGAGTATTCCTTTAATGTAAATAAGGGGAAACTCTTAAGCTCTTAAGCACACCAAACAGGTTCTTTGGAACAGGATCAAGGTTTTCATCCCATCATACGCATCAATTTTTTATGTTCTGTCAAAGCACTGTAGCTTTGACTTCTGTGTACAATTCACTTATTTTCAGCTTCTTCATGATTGAAGCTTGTGTGGAAAAAAAAGAAGAAAGAGACAATCGAGAACAGTATATGAGCATTCTTCCCTGAGTGTTGCTGTAAGGCTCTCTCATTCATATTGATTTAAACACAAATTGGATATCAACTCCAGCCATCACAAAAACAGTTGACCACATACATACACCCATAAAAAAGCCACACATACACACACAGAGCACATCACTGCTACCCACTGTGCTGTAACCACAGATCTCAGACTGTGTATCCTCATAATGAAGCCCTGCCTTGACTGAGCAGTACACATTGCACGCTCAGCAAAAACCCCATCAACACTCTCTCTCAGGCTCTTATTTATTCCTGCTGTTGCTTGCTCTTTCTTGTCTGTTCAAGCTGGGATACAGAAGCCATATATTACACTATGCAGATGGCCAGTTCTACCATGAATTTTGACTTGTTGCCCACAGATGATTTATTCTTTATTGCATACCACTGATGGAGAATAGTAACTTTTTATTCTCCAAGAAGACAAGCTGTTTCTATACAGGCTACTTCTGGCCTTGCAAATATGATAAGGTCATTGAGATGCTGGTGAACAGCCTTGTGGAAATAAATAGCCAAGATGTGAAGTGAGGTGGTATTTGTAGTAGCTCACAACTGCCACCTATGTTATTATGGCTCTATTTAGACTTGTTGAAGTGTCTCATATTTGGATAAAATTCAGATGCAGTTTGATGTATTATATGTTAAACTTAAAGGTATTTGGGGCATTGAGTTTTACTAAATACTTACCAGAAGTTTGGTGGATGCAAAGCTATTAGCTTATAGGACAAACAATGCTGGTACAACGTATGGTGTTGTGTCGGCTCCCACGCCATAAATACTACGCACTGTCATTGTATTTATTGGCTTTTTCAAGAAACAAAACAGTGCAAAAATAAAGTTGTTCTCCGACAGGCACAAGGACCATTTTTATGGTGTAATAGGCCACCATTTAGTGTACATGTAGTTTTGTGACCTTGCTATTATGAAAGGGCAGAGACCCTGAACAGAAGATGAAGGTCAATGGCAGTCAGGCACAAAATATACTAGTAAGTCATCTGTTGGCTGTAGACCTTACTTTTTGTTCAAGTGCCGTGTCTGGGCCTTTAGAAAGATGGTGTGAAAGAGATTGTGTTTTTACAACAAGTTCTCCTACATAAACGGCACAGGAGGTCGTGTTTCAGTACCACAAATTACAGCACACATATACTATCGCGGTTCATTGGCGCATTCTGAAGGGCTGCAGTTTCTGTGGATTTAAGTTTGTAAAACCATAGACCTTAGGTTTAGGGCAAAAAACTCATGGTAAGGCATTATAAAAGACAGTTCAAACAGTAAAGAAATGTACACAAAGGCCAGAACTGAAGTAGTTAGAAGGGTCACCTGCTTCCAACCAAACGCAGGAATCAGCCCATTTCAACTTAGCTTGGCTGTCAATCACTACTACGTCAGCAAGATGGCTGCAGATGCATTGCAGCAGATGGTGAAATATGGACACATAGCTTGTTTTTTGCTGCCTGTACACACAACCGAAATAAACGTTTTTGACGGGCGAACAAGCTGTGTTTTTAACATCTGGGTCCTAAAGAACCTACTAGAGTGAATTAACCAATTTGATTTTTAAGGAGAGCGGTACTGCCTCAAGCGAAGGAGTTCAAGTATCTCGCGGTTTTGTTCACGAGTGAGGGTAGAACGGAGCTTGAGATGGACAGGCAGTTTGGTGCAGTGATGCGGGCGTTGTACCGGGCCGTCGTGGTGAAGAAGGAGCTGAGCCTGAAGGCAAAGCTCTCGATTTACCGGTCCATCTACATTCCAACCCTCACCTATGGTCATGAGCTTTGGGTAGTGACCAAAAGAGCAAGATCGTGGATACAAGCGGCTGAAATGAGCTTCCTCCGTAGGGTGGCTGGGCTCAATCTTAGAGATAGGGTGAGGAGCTCAGACATCCAGAGGGAGCTCAGAGTAGAGCTGCTGCTCCCTTCGCGTCGAAAGGAGCCAGTAGAGGTGGTTTGGGCATTTGGAAAGGATCCTCCTGGGCGCCTCCCGTTAGAGGTGTTCCGGGTACGTCCAACTAGTAGGAGGCCCCGGGGAAGACCCAGAACACGGTGGAGGGATTATATCTCTCTGCTGGCCTGGGAACGCCTCGGGTCCCCCAGGAGGAGCTGGACGTTGTGGCTGCGGAGAGGGGCGCCTAGAATGCCCTGCTTTACCTGCTGCCCCTGCAAACCAGCCGCGGATAAGTGGACGAGAATGGATGGATTTTAATGGGTGGGTAATTTTCACTCCAGTCCCATACAACTCCCACAAAAAAAACTTGTGCTTTCCCAATGCCCTAACAGAAAAAAAAGAAAAATTTCACTCCCATCCCAATCCCGGATAAATGACTCCTGTCCCATCCTGTTCCTGTGTTAAGACCAAAAATACCTTCACTAAAGGGCACAAAAACGAGGGCTTGAGTCTGTCAGTGATATTTATATATATGTAAACAAACCCATTGTCATTAAGATTCTCTTCCTGCTCCACAGGATTCCAGAAAAAATGTCAACCTCTAATTTAAATCTGTTTTAGTGCTCTTTGGTTTCATTTACATTTTCTTTCGTGACAGTCCCAGGACACAGAAATACACAGAAGGTGCTTCACATGTTTTTCAGTTTTCCATCTCACTTGTGAGGAGACAGAGGCACTTCGGTTTTAATCAATCGAGGTGTCTACATTAGCAGCATGAGGTCTCACATTTCACTTCCGCTGTTTGTGCATAAACATGATCTAAAGTGTATGTTTATGCTTCAAGTTTTCTTTTTTTTCTCCATTTTATGTACATGATTACAGCTGGTGTTGGACTCAGACAGCTGAAAAAATGCAGGTGATATTAAATCAAAAATGTTTCTGCAAACATGTCACTAGCACTTATTGATGCACTAATAGCTCTTTTTGCAGTATACCTTGATTGTTTGCTTTTACTCTTCCTGTAAGTCGCTTTGGATAAAAGCGTCTGCTAAATGACTAAATGTAAATGTAAATGTAAACATCCTTTGTAGACAGACATAGTGCTGAAGCTGGGTGCATGTGAAATTATAATATAAAAATATTTCTTTCATATTGGTTTAAAACTGTTAAAAAATGCATAAACCAAGATATTGAATATGGTCTCTAAATCCTATTTCTACTTATTTTTTCTATGTCTTTCAACATTATCTATCGGTCTTAATTTCGGAATGAATCTTTCCATGAAACTGAGGAAACTGCACACCAATTAAAAAATACAGTTCAAAATTCTGGAAAAATATTGTACATGGTTTGTATATGTTATTTCATTTACTGTATTGTTATTATACTACTACTTATACTTACTTACTTATACCCCTTATACTATACTGTGTATATGATCAGCATATATTTTTTGCATTATTATAATATTTTATATACTATGTGTTCATTAATTGTTCATATTACTACGTGCAACAACCTATTCAACATGCTGAAATATATATATATATATATATATATATATATATATATATATATATATATATCTAATGTGCAATATCTGTGAAATGCAAATTACAAACAAACAAAACAATGTATATAAAATATATGTATATATATATATATATATATATATATATATATAGTATATAAGGTGTATATAATGTATGTATATATGCATATGTCTTATTTTTATTGTGTTTTTATATCTATATGTCTGTATCTTGAGCTGCTGTGACGACTAATTGTCCCCACTGCGGGATAAATAAAGTCTTATCTTATCTTAAAAAAAAGTTTCTAACAAATGGTTAGTCACATACGTAGACTACACTTTGCAAAGTATATGTTTCTTGTAGTTGACAGGAAACTACACTGTGTAAACATAATGGGTTGGAATTAAAAAAAGACCACAAAATGAGAGAAACTATGTGTCACAAAAGTTTGAATCTACTGCATAACTTATCATCCTTGCCACCAGTTCCTCTCCCTGTTGCTGCAAACTGCCAGTTCGCAGTGCATCAACATGGTGCTTGTGTATCATGGCCTAAGATGCTCTCATCCTCTCCCTCTCTCTCTCTCTCTCCGTCTCTCTCTCTCTCTCTCTATTTGTATTCAGTCCGTGAAGCCTTCTCGCCCTTTCTATCTTCATTTGTTTCCTTTCATTCCCCTCTCCATGTATACACCTCCTCTGTGCTCTTTCCCCCCTCCCACGATCACTTTATATCAGCAAGAAATCATCTTCATGAGAATAAAATATGCCTCCTCTATATTTCAACACCAAACACTGGGACATTGAACATTAGAATAATTTAAACGTAACTACTGCAAATTGCATAATGTCTCAGTTCAGATGTTGTCTTACTTACTATGCGGTGGATTTGTATTCATCTATTCAGCCTCGTAATGCTATTCACCGGCTGATGTTATTGGGAACAGCAAACACAGTGTTATTGATATGGCTGTCATATTGTCACAGCATTTTTTTGACAAGGGCTGTGTTTCAAGCTCACATACCACACGCATATGAGCACCAGAGATGTAGCTATATGTAAATATATGGTTACACATATAGTAAAATGTCCTATGTTACCATGGTAAACATCACCATCAGTTTACAATGTAAATAAGAGACTGGTCTCCCCCCTGAAAAACGACAATATAGGGTGTTGTACAGGCAGCAAAATGTGACTCGTATTTACATTTTAGACTGTCCTCTGCCACCATCTTGCTGAATTTAAATGGTGGATGTCACATTTGGGGTTGGAGGGAGGGAGGTGACGTGGATGGGTCAAATAAATGACAGACTTTCACCCACAGGAACAGGGTTTGTGTCCCATGTGAAAACAAAAGTAAACAACTTTGTACTTAATTTGCGTTTTTTTCCGTAACTTGCATTTTTTTTTAAATGTAACTTGCGTTTTTTACGTAACTTCTGTGGCTCCTGGTTTGGGAATAACATTTTTTTTTTATGTAACTTACAATTTTAACGGTACTTACTTTTTTATGTAACTTCCGCAGCTTGGGAATCAGGTTTTTTTGTTACATAACATTCGTGGCTCACGTCACCCTCGTAACAATTTCACTTCCAGCATTTACGTACATTTATTTACTGTTTAAACTGTCTTTTATAACACATTTTTTTGCCCTTAACCTAGGCCAGTGGTCTTGTAGCCTAAATTCACAGAAAGAGCAGCCTTTTTTACAACCACAAATCAAACGTGTATGTATAATGACGTGTGCTATTTTTAGAACGCCCCTTGGTACCGTGAGCAGCTTATGACAAACGCACATATGTGTCATTATGGGTGGTACAATCCGTCTATTCTGTTGTTTAGGTTGGAGATCTTGTTGGTTGGTCAATAAATGTAACTGCAAGCAAATAAGAGTGTGACTTGCTAATTGGGAGGAGCGTGTACACCATTATCTACACTTGCATCTGTTCATCCAACCATTATCTGTATCCGTATTTGGAGATGGAGGGGCTTAAATTTAAATTGTGCGTGGTTTGAACCAGGAATGAGTTGAGAGAGAGAGAGAGAGAGAGAGAGAGAGAGAGAGAGAGAGAGAGAGAGAGAGAGAGAGAGAGAGATAACAGGCTCACTTTTTTGTTAAAAAATGATGTGAAACTTTTCACAGAACCCAATGTGAACATGAGTGGCAAGACCCATTTGTCTTGGATGATACTTGTACTCATAAAAAGTACATCATATACACTGGATTTCCATCCTAGTACTTGGCTTAGTTGAGGTGATTAATCGACCTGAGCACGTATAATGGCATATTCTAAGTCTAAGTTGGCTAGTATAATCTGTGGACTGTTTCTTTAACAAGTGCACTGTTAACAGCCAGTCAGTTTGACTGCAGCTGTGCCTGCTGGAGAGAGAGGAAAGAGAGAGAGAGAGGTATATAGCACTAGTGAAAGAGAAGCTCTTAATGAGGAAAAAAGGAGAAAAGAGGCAAATTTTGTAACGCTTCCAATTTTCCATTTTAGGAGGATTTTATATAATGACTTAGAGTTTAAGTACAATCCAAATTCCAAAAAGTTAGACGCAGTCAAAATAGTCAACAGAGTAAATTTCATATTGTGTATTTTGTCAGTATTTCACTGTATTGTCATTTCTAAAGGTAGTACTGTCTCTTTTTTTGTTTTTGCTATAAACCTTTTCCCCGTAGTGGGACCAATAAAGGAAAATCTTGTCTTATGTTACCCCATTCTGTACTCCCATTGCAGTTGTCTTCTTTAAATTATATTTTTAAAGCAACATTACATAATGATTTTACCTGTAAATTGGAGCTTCATACTCATTTTCATGCTACACTCGCTTGTAAGAGGGAGAATGGTGGTGGTGGTGGTGTTATTCCCACTGTGCTCCCGGAACACCATGTGCCTAATTGGATGGTTGGTGGGTATGAACTACCTTGGAAATTGGCTTACTGGCACCAACACAACACAAATATTTTCTATTGTAAAATCGAAATTTAAAGTTGGAGCCATTTCTTTGATCCTGGCATACCAAAACACAGTAAGATGACTTTTTCCAGTAGGTTTCATAGCCAACTATTCCATTGTGAAGCATGTTTGCCACTCAACTGATATTGAGGCTGTTAAGTGACATCAGTTGTGGTGATTTAACAGGCGTTGTGTCACTCCACATGCCTTAAACCATCTTTTTTCCACATATGCAGTAGTACCAAACACCCCTCAATACACTTTTATATTTAGAATTGGTGAAATTCTTCTTAAAATCTACTCAACTTATTATGCTACAGTTTGACCACATCTACAGCGAAGTGGACAAAATAAAATAAACACCTGAACAATGTAAATTAATGGAAATGTAAAGCTTTCAGTGATTTTCATCCAACTCTGTGGCAGTGAAATATAAAGTTGTGATGTTACTATGGTTACGAAGTTGAATATACCTTGCTACTATTAACGTGGCATTGAAACGATAACAAAAAGTCACAAAGGCCTTGGAATATAAGGTACTCATTTTAATTCATTCACAAATGGCTGATGTAGAAAAGTGCTTGTGCTATCATGGCCAGAGAGTTACTGCAATCAATCACTAAAGCAGCTGATTTCACTGATTAACACTCCTTTAACAAGGAGAGGAAGTAATCAGTGAAATGAGTTGCAGTGATGTGAAGGTAGATGAGAACCGGTAAATAGCTGGATTCTGGGACCCAGTTCAGAATCAGAGTAGCAGGAGGAGACTTGTAGTTCTACAGGAGGTGTCATTCATAGATGAACTTATCAAAAAAGGCCAGCACAGTTGGGCGTTAAGGCTGTTACAATTTTGCTTAACGTCCGACACCATGTTTGTTTTTTGAAATCTAAATCGTATGTATCTAAAATAAACTGATATCGCTAAAACAAAAAGTTATTTGACCCTTTAACAGCGTGTTTTCAGTTCATGAAAGTACCGTAAGTAACAATGATGTGCAATATTGGATAATTTTCCTCAAAAAATAAATGACCAAGCATAATATTTTTGTCTCATTTGTTTAACTGAGTTCTATTGATCTACTTTTAGGACTTGTGTGAAAATCTGAGGATGTTTTTAGGTCATATTTATTCAGAAATATAGAAAATTCTAAAGTTCACAAACCTTCTAGCACCACTGTATGTACTGTTTATGTTTTTATTTTCCTTCATTACACAGGAAAGTACACTGTGTGACCCTTGTGTTGGAGGTGTCCCAACACTAACTTTTTAATACATTGCAAATAGAATTTCTTCAAGGCCATATATGAGTGTAACCTGAGCTGTAATCCTCAGTCCTCTGAGGAAACAAGCTGTTTGAGTGGGGAGGACTCTCAGTGAGAAATAAGGGTGAAACTTCACCACAGCTTCACCTCACTGATTAGTGTCTGAGCAGCTCATACTCCATAAAACCTTCCAATAACTTTACCGAGACATGACTTGAGTCTCCAAGAACTCCTACACTCTGCCCACCTTCAGCTGATCTCTCTCTATCAACAATCTGGTTCCACGTAGTTTAGCTTTCTTGCACAAAAGCTCCTGAAATCCTACTATTTTATCAAGTTTCCACAAAGAGCTCAGCTCATCTGGAAGTCTTTGAAATGCCAGAATAAATTACAGATTTTCACTTTAAACTGGACAAAGTCAGTTAGATGTGTAATTAGCCGAAGAACATTAGCTAAAGTGACTACAGTTTTCCACTTTAGAGCTCCAGACCAGGTTATGTTCAGTTATTGAATCTGTGTTTTCTTTGATTATTTTGACTATATTTAACCTCCCAAATCCCAAGAGAGCTGTTCAGACAAGGAGCAAAAATTTGTGACATTTTCACAAGAGAGTAACAAAACAGACACATATGTGCTACTCTCTACCACTGGTTGTCACCAAATAGTTTCTCATGAAAGCTTTTGTTGTTGTTCTAATAAATCCTTTTGTTTCAGTTTTGTAAACCATTATTTTCCACCTGTTCCAGCTCAACAAAGTTGACAAGAGCACAGAGTCAAGATTGTATTTAATCCTGGGTACTTTATGCACAGTTAATTACTCTCATCTTCCAAAACTGCACCAGCATTTAACTGTTACTGAACATTCTGAACTTTTTCATGCTAATTGAGTTCCTTTAAACACCTGTTTTTTTTCTAGGTGATCAAACAACTGTTTAATGGTTTTAATTTCCTGCTGGATACATTTTGACTCATATTTTGCATATGGATTATGTTCATGGACGTAAAGTCATAAATGACAGTTTTCAAATCAGGAAACATCATGATGTCACAGTGAAGTTAACCATTTAGATATAAAATGCCATTTTATTCCATTAAAATGTGTGTGAAATGTTGACATAATTGGCATATGCATTGTGAAGTAATGAACAAAAACATTTTGTGATGTCACACTGACTATGACCTTTGGCCAGGACAGTCTAACCATAATTGGGTCCAGACTTTTGTGCCAAATTAAAATAAAAAAATATCTGCAGGGGTTCCTCCAATATTGCATTCACGAGAATGGGACATACGTGAGGTTTAAGTGACCGTGAACCACCAAAATCATATCAGTTCATCCTTGAGTCCAAGTGGACTTTTGGACCAAAATTAAAGAACTTCTCTCCAAATGTTCCGAATATATTCTACATGAAAATTGGACGGATGTGAGGTCAAGGTGATTTTAAACTTTGCCCTTGTCTACCAAAATCGAATCAGTTCATCCTTGAGTCCAAGTGGACTCTTGGACCAAAATTTAAGAACTTCTCTCCAGATGTTCCGGATAAATTTTACATGAGAATTGAAAGAAGTTTGCTGACAAATTGTGTTCACTAGAATGGGAATGAGTGATGTATGGACAGATGAACAGCCCAGGTGGACAACCCTCAGTGCTGCTGAGGAATAAAAATGTTTGCAGAGGGTCCCAAGTGTTGATCAATGGTTTTATGTTCCCAGTATAAAGGCAAGATGGTTAGCATTAACAGGAATAGCTACCATAGCTTAATAGACAATTGAAAGAGCACCGTCTGGAAATAAACCATCTTCAAACTTCACCAACACAAAATAGTCACAGACACATTGTTTTTAGTATAAAGCTATGCATATTTCAGTTCTGATTGAGCTAAAAAAGGCCAGACAATCTGAATTGTCCAAAAATGTGTGATCAATGGCTGGCACTGATTTGCATTGTCCCGTCTGAAAACAAAAATAAAGTTGTTGGGTTTTTTTTACATAACTTCCATGGCTCACGTTTTTGTGAATCAAGTTTTCACTTCCAGCATTTATGTACATCTATTTACCTTTTAAACTGTCTTTTATGTTTGTGCCTTTTTTAGAACACTATGCTCATTTTGACAAACGCCCAAATAAGTTGTTATGGATGGTGTTGACAAGCGGTCTATTCTGTTGTTTAGGTTGGAGATCTTCCAATGTTAATTTCATTTGGTGCAACAAATTGGAGGTGGTGGCTTTTTAGTGGGTAATCTAAATGTAAAATTAAAACACACACACACACACACACACACACACAAACACATGCGTACACTTAGAAGGAAGCAGTTTCTATAACAAACATTTAGCTCTATAATCCATCTTGTCTTTGGTCAAATGAGGTCCATGTTGTGCTGCATTTGTAGTATGTATGTCTCCGGTTTAAACAGAAAAGTTGAGGAACACACAAAGAATGCACTGCAGCAGCACTGCAACCACAACAAGATAGTGATCCATGACACTACTTGTCCTGGTGCCAGCACAGCAAGATCCATATCAGCTGGATAAAGATTTGTCACCCAGAGACATCATCGAGTCAGAATCAGTAGCAACCACAGCCTGTGGTGCCATCTTAAAACAAACTAAATGTTCACATTTGAGATATATGTGTGGGACTATATGCAGAAAAACAAAGCCATATAATGCTCTGATGCACTCCTCTATAGATGTAAGAGTGAATTTATTACAGTAGTATAATTAGCAGGGAGATAAGTATTAGACAGGCAAAGATACCAGCAGTGGGAAAGCATCTTCCTGGGATTTGAACTTAATCCAGTTTCTCTTAAAGTAGCTCTACATGCTTTACACACCTCTTTGAAGTTTAAATTGATAAAGAATTGGATGGATAAAGTTTCTACAGTGACGAGCTGGAAAAAAAGCATGCGTTTTGCCTTGACACCCCTATTGAAAGGAGAAAAAAAACATTGGAGGCCCTTTGCCTGAGAAACAAGGTAAAGAGGGAAATATGAAATAATAAAAACAAGCAGAAGTCATCTATCTGTGTTAAAGACGGTCTCTCTATTCCAAACACATGTTGAGTGTCATCTGAATATGGAGCTACTCAAGCAGACACAACAATCACTTAATCAATCACAAATTGAGAATCCCACAAACCAAACAGCAATTAATTCACACACAGACATTTCCCCTGTCTAGTCATGCAAATCTGTTAAAATATGCTCCCCCACTGTCTCCTTAGTCCCCCCATTTCTCTTAGGTCTTTTCTGTCTTCATAGCTCCTTTTATGTGTCTATTTCACTTTCTCACTCTCGCTTCTCTTTTCCCAGACTCAACACAAAGTAACTCAGGCAGCTTTATTTCTCTTATTTTCTGTGACTGATAAAGTAAATAATAGAATTATGAGGCTTACGGAAAACTTACAGCTTTGAAACAATACAGAGGAACATGTTTTGTTAACTGAATGAAAGAGCCAGCCCATTATAAGAGTCAGAATTAGTCCAGGGGCATCTGTTGACTAAACCTAAACCTATGTTGAATATTACCTTCAACCCATTATATGCATCCTCCCACATAAACTCAACACATCCTCACAAATATCCCCATATATGTTGGATATTGATGCACCCTTTAGTGTCTGTGAGTCTCGTTGCCTCAATATAACTGTCAAAAGTTTGGACACACCTTCTTATGGTTTTTCTTTATTTTTATTATATTTTCTGCATTGTAGATTAATATTAAAGACATGATGGAACACATGGAAACAAAAAACAAACCAGAATATGTTTTATATTTAAGATTCGTAAATCACAGTAGCCTTTAACCTTTTGACTTGATGGTCTCAAACACATCAAGAAGACAAGAAATTCCACTAAGGAACTCTTTACCTGGTAACTGAAACCATTGTTTAACACTTTTTTGTTGACTACATAATTCCATATGTTTTCCTTCATAGTTCAAATGTCTTCTGCATTAACCTACAATGTTTAAAATAACAAAAATAAAGAAAACCATTGAATGAGAAGGTGTGTCCAAACGTTGACTGGTACCGCACGTGCAGAAATTAATTTACAGATTATTGGAGCTGGCCCTCAATCCTCAAAAACATTTTTTACGTAATTTGCGGTACTCATGTGACCCTTGTAAGTATTTCACTTCTGGCCTTTACATACATTTATTTACTGTTTAAACTGTCTTTTATAATGCCTAAACCTAGGTCACTGGTTTTCAAACATTAATCCACAGAAACTGCAGCATTTTTTACAACCACGAACCGTATGTGCATTTATGATGATGTGTGTGCTATTTTTAGATTGCGCTGCAGTATTGCAAGCCGCGAAACACGAGCCGCGTTACGTACATACATGTCGTAATGGGTGGTACTGACACAAGACCTCTTCTGTTGTTTAGGTTGACCCCCCTATGTTTCGGCTTACATTTAGACAAAACGCCAAGAGATGGTTTGTTATGGTTTTTAGTAGTGATGTGCCAATGAAGCCTCATGAAGCATTTTCTTTATTTTCTGAGCCCACTAGATGGCGCTCTATGTTCAGCAAAGGACTATAAGCACAATTAATTAGTATTGCTTGAGCCTTTTTCTTTAAACTAAGAGCACCATCTAGTGGGCTCACAAAATAGAGAAAATGCTTCATGAGGCTTCATTAGCACATCACTAGTTTTTAGAGCAGATTTTTTAAAGATAATTCATAACATATAACATGTACTTCTGTTCAGCACTTTAACGGGACTAACATTGAATTGTTATGTTCTCTGCTACTGAAAAATTGTTTATTAGTAGGTAATTGGTATTATTACATTGCAAATCGTCCACGTTTTAAGACATGAAACAGCCGTCTTGTACAGCTTGAGGTGACAGTGTTCAATGGCTTTAATCAAGAGCAACAGTTTTAACTGCTTTTGACTGTCAATCAAATCCCCACAGTCATGTGTTGATGTGCAAAATTATTCACAACCAAATGATTTGCATTCAGAAACATGTTACAAAAACAAATTGAAAACACATTTCACAATCAACACACACATTTAGTAGCAGTTAAGTCATGCCAAATCATAAATTGGTCTGTTTGCTCTCTGACCACAAACAAAAATTCATTCAGAAGATAAACTGAAGTCATTATGGCAGATGTCAAACGATAAATCTCTTACAAGATCCTCATTTGGTGACCTTGGTAGCATGTACGCATCATCATAGTGCAGGGATTTTCCCTCGAGTAGAAAACACAATTATTATTTGACAGCAAACATTTCCTCCCATTTGTCCTGCTGTTAAAGAGACCTCGTCTGTCTTTTGTTTCTACCTTCCATTTATTTATGACAGACAGGAACCTGTTGTAGTCCCAACTAATAATGCGTGTAAACTGCTATTACTTTCTTAGGACTCTAGAGACGATAGAGAAAGCAACAGTGAAGGCTTCCTGTCAGTGATCAGAATGAACTTAGTAGAGGCCTTAACATCTAATTTCCCTTGTTGCATAGTTAATGTAAACCCCAAACTTACACCATGTATACACTTTGTATTGATAATCACTGTAAGATATCCATTTCCACCGCACTTATTCCCAGTGTTCGGGATAATGCATTACATTATGTGTCAGAGAACTCAGATTACTTTACTTATTTCATTAGTTTTGCAGATAAAGTAATCAGATACTAGTTATTTTCAAATAAGCCATCCGTTGCTATTACTCCATTCCTGACAAATTTACACTAGTGTTGGTAAAACGAAGCTTCGTGAACCATTTGCTTTATTTTCTGAGCCCACTAGATGGCACACTTTGTTTAAAAAAGGGCTGAAAACTCAATTACCATTGCTGAAGCCTTTTTTTTAAAAGCCAAGACCGCCATCTAGTGGAGTCAAAAAATAAAGCAAATGCTTCACAAAGCTTCGTTGTCCCAACACTAATTTACAATGTTTCTGTATATTTACGACAACTAAGATTCCAAAAAAGTTGGGACACTACTCTATAACGCATACAAAACAGAATGTCATAATTTGCTAATTCTTTGGAACACATATTTTCATTGAAAACTATACAAAGACGGTATATTTTAAGTTCAAACTGACTTTTGTTTTTTTAAAATATACACTGAATTCTGAATTTGATTCATTCTGTCTTCTTTTACATTTTGCACAGGATCACAATTCATTTGGAATTGGGGTTGTACCCTGTGGAGGGTAAAGTTAGCTGTATACAGTGCTGTAAACGCACTGACTGTGATACACTCCAGAAGTAAAAGTACTCTTTATGCAGAACGGACCCATTCAGGTTGTTTTATATGTGCTAAATATGTTATTAGTTAATTTTTATTGATGCATTTATGTAAGCAGCATTTTACTCTTTCAAGAAATCTTGAACTGAAAAGTAACTAAAGCTGTCAGCTAAATTGAGTGGAGTAAAAGGACAATTTATGCCTCAAAATGTTGTGGAGAAGAAGTATAAAGTTACATAAAATGGAAATACTCAAGTAAAGTACAAATGTATAAAAACTGTACTGAAGTATAGTACTTGAGGAAATGTATTTACATTCCACCACTGCCCAATATTGCTTATTCCATAGGCACAACAACAGTCATGCCTCTTTCTTGAACAATGTGAGGCTTCCATGAATGAACACTTACCCCACATTTATTACAATTAAAGTCCTGCAGCCTTCCCATTGGTTTTTAATATGGAAACAAAAAGATGAAAATATATAAATGAGGAAGTGTAAACTTAACTGCCATGAAAAAATTAAAATTCTTGGTCACAGCATCACTTGATACTGCTTGAGTGGATGCATATGTTGATTTTAATCTCTAATAAGATAATTAACTCATACAGTGTATGTGAATGGGGCTTATTGTGCAGTAAAGGTCAAATACAAGCCACAATAGTTCAAGGGGATGAAATAATAAAAGGTTGTATCTACCTTACTTCCATCTTAAAGTTGATACTGCGCCCCAACAGATATGGAGTACCAGAGGTCACAGATAAATAAATGATAATATATATGAATTACTTAAGGACCAGTTGGTGGAAAATAGAGCCATTTAATTTAATTAGTAACTGTCATCAAATAGAACAAATGATCCATCATCCTCACATATGGTAAAGATGTAGTATATGTAGGTCTTTGGCAGTTATAGATGGGTAGGTGGGGGTGCTGGCACCTTGAAATATAAATGTGAGAGAAAAAAATTAAAAGGTGTGGAAAACTCAGAGAGGGAAACCATGGTGACATGATTGTCTCAGTTCAGTGGCAAAGCCAGTTATCTCACAGAGACACATACACCCAGTCATCCTGTGATCCTTTGGCTTGGAGAAGGCAGCGTTCGGGTTGACAGAGGTTTTTATCAGTGTTGGGAAAAAAAAAGAATTGTGACCTGGTGGAGAGTCTTTATCTCTTGATTTTCCTGTCTCTCTATCTCTGCTTCCTCTGTGGATATACATACACTGAAAAAAGTGATTTTGACCCTTAGTAAACGTTACATATATTATTTAAGCATATTTTAATAGAAATTATGTGTTATTTAACTCCACTTATAAAATACATGTAATTTCAACATATATTTTCAGAATTATGAATATCTTATTTTATTTCATCCAAATTTCAATTTTTTTTGGTCAGTTTAGACTGTTCATTCCATCCTTATGATTGTGGTTGACAGAATCTGAGCAGTGTGTTTCTGCTTTTCTCTGTATCATATTAAAGTTGGTGGTCTCTCTGTCATGTATGATAGCTAAAAAATATTTAATTAGAATCAACTTAATGAAAAAAGGTACAATTTAAACAGAGTACAATATATTTAAAAAAACATACATAATTTATTTAAGTTCATTTAAAGTTTTGAGTAAATTTGAGCAAAATGAACTCAGGATAATTGACAAAGAATTACATAATATAATTTTTTTAAATTTACTTTAAATGTATAAGTACAGTCAACATTATTAAAAATATCTAGATTCAGAAAAAATTATGTCGTGCAACCACTTGTCATAATAAAATTATGTTCATTCAACAAAACATTTTTTTGAGTGTAGATACATGCCTGGCTATAAGGCAGACTGTTGATAATGGTGATTTGCGACTGAGACGGGCATCACACTTTTTGTCTGTATTCCTACGTCTGTGCCCCCCGTCCAGCCGAACTCGGCTCAAAATCAAAACAGTAGTGTGCTTTGCAACAACTCCATGTCCTTATTTTAGTACCTTTATCTGTAGTATTCACTTGCTGTATCACTGAATTAACAAGATAAAGTCCACCATCCTACATTTAAACCACAAAAGCAACCTATATGAGCATTTTCTGACTTCACTCCCCTATCTATTAGTATGTGATTTAGAAAAAAAATTACTGTCAGAAAATGCTATTTTATGAATTTTTTGGAGGAAAACTGCTTGGTGAAGTTTAACTGAAAAAAAATCATACACTGAATAAAAAGATTTTTTGGCTCTGTAATTATTATTTCAATCATCTATATAAATTCTACAAAGAAATGTGAATTCAGTGCTTTTACTTTAAAATAGCAGTTTTTCTTGTAGTGCATTACTTAGTGATTGTTTGTTATTATGTGTCCTCAGTTCTGTATGTAAATTGAATCATTTGTTCCAAGTGATATTCACTAAACCAGTTCACTGGCTTAATTATTTGATATTTCCAAGTAAAATGTAATTGAGGGACATCAGTCAATCTGCAATTTACTTGTGTATTTTCATAAAAAAACAGGTGGTTCTATAAAATAAATATTACTTAGAAACAGCCTGAGTAAAGATTACAAACACTTTCTGTGTGGAAAAACTTGCCGAGCTTTTTTAAAGTAAATGTCACTTGAATTTTTTTCAGTGTAGTTATAGTTCAAAAAGAAGAGTAGATTAGTTGAGGTCTGGAGAAGATTGTGGTCATGCTTATAGGAACCATCATTAACTGTTGGACACTTTGTATCTGTGGGTACAACAAGTTCTCAAACCTAAACGTCAGAAGAGGTTGTGTGTCAGTATCACCCATTACAACACATATGTATGTATTGCGGCTCGCGGTGCGGCGGCACGTTCTAAAGAGAGCACACACGTACGGTTCACGGTTGTAAAAAAGGCTGCTCTTTCTGTAGATTTTTGTAATAAAACCATTGACCTAGTTTTAGGGCCAAAAACGTCCTGTTAAGGCGTTATAAAAGACAGTTTAAACAGTAAATATAATTACGTATGTAAATGCTGGAAGTGCAGTAGTTACAAGGGTCACATGACTACCGTAAGTTACGTTAAAAAAAATGTGATTCACTTAAAAACTTAACTTAACTTAAAAACTTAAAAATGGTTTACTTATGTTTTCACACGGGACGTGAACCCCGCTCTCCTGGGTTGTGAACCGGCTGGTTGACGTTACTGGGTTCTCCTCGCTAATTCGCCTGAAATTCAAAATGTTCCCACACTACAACTGCTTTGGAACAAATTCCATTTATTCCACTAAATTTTCTGGAATTTTGCAGCCGTCGAGCCCCGCCTCCCACAGAGAGCAGGCTGACCGACATGACAGAAATTATGATGGCTAATGCAAACAAACACGCATGTAAACACCAATGTATCGAGTCCAGAAAAAAAACTATTGTGTCCATTTTATATATGAAACGATAAGTCGATATTGTATCATGACAGGCCTATTCGTGACCAATGTTATGTTTCTGTTAACCCGTACGGTACCATATAGAGGCCCTGTCCTCGCACTGTCAATACAGCCTTGAAAAATGGCCAAAAAATATTACATTTTATTTTAATTAAATATTAAATAATTAAATTATATTGTGGTTGCATTTTTGCAGAAAGAACATGCTCAGTGGTCTCCAGCATCAAAGTCAGATGATTTCTCTTCAGTTAAGCTTTGGCGAAGTTAAGGCAACTAAAATTACTTAGCTGATAAAGAAAAGACCATGGTTAAGGGGGAAAGGAAAAGTACTTGGTTGAGGTTAAGAAAAGATAATGGTGAGGGTTCAAAAGGTCCAGTGGTAGGAGATTATGAGTGAACAGTGGCTTGAGCATATAAATACACCTGTTAAGAGCTTTGTGTGTGTGTTTGTGTGTGTGTGTGTGTGTGTGTGAGTGGTTCACCTATTAATATGAGAGGCATTGTGTTTGCGTGAGGCAGTTATGAATTACAGACTAAACAGCACCTCATAGGCTTTGCCCCATTTACTGAAGTAATATTGTTGCTTATTGTTTTACATTCTTGCATAAATGCCACTTTCTACTCTACTGCATATCAATACAACACACTTGTTAGTCAACCAACTGCTGGAAGGAATTTCCCAAATCTAAATCCAAATTACAGTTGTAGGAACAAACATGCACCTTAAGATAACTCCCAAATTATTTTTTATTAAAAACGAACAAAATTGCACTACAAAGCAAATATTGTACCCCAAGAAAATAGTCAGTATATTGAATCGGTATATTTATTCACCCAATCTTAACTGATATATGCTTTTGGAATTTGTAAAGTAAATATAATTTGCGTTGTCTAGACGTTTGTTTACTCTTTTTCTGCCGCATACACATGAAAACTGAATCAATAAATAGAACAAATAAATTGGTTGGGGCAATCCGTCCATGCTGTAAGTTATTACATTTTAAATTTAAGCCTTGTGTTGTGCCTGCATTTTCTATTCAACAAGTCTTTGCAGCCACTTAGCACCTCGCTCTCACTGTGAAGCCAGCGCGTTTTGAAAAGGGCTCTTGAGTGAATGGATCTACACAGTGTCACATGCCTCTCACTGCCTTTGGTTCCACTTTTTGTCCACAACAAAAGTGTTAATCCTTTCAGTAAAAATATTCCTTTTTTAAAAGTGCTTACCTGTGAAGAGCATTTATCTTGTCAGCTGTGATTCTTCTCAGCAGCTCCTCCAGCAGGTCTGAGCTGTCAGAGGGATGAACAGGTGGTTTGGCAGCAGGTGTGTGAGTGAACCAGCCAATCAGGAGACCCAGAACAAAAAGCCCCAGCCCAGCCACAAAGTACCTGTATAGATCAAGTGAAAGGTCAAAAAGAATTCAACAGATTACATTATGCCAATTTACTCACTTTTATATTTGAAGCCTTCCATAAAACCTCACAGCACTCCTTAGTGGATGTAATGTGTTTAGGATAAGCTACTCCAGGGATGGGCAACTGGAGGCCCGGGGGCTGCATATGGCCCTCACCCTCACTTGAAGTGGCCCTCAGTACAACTACATGCATTTGAGTGTGAAATCTGAAAAAAAAAAAAAAAATCTTAAAATCTTAAAAATAATTTTGTCTCTTTTTTTCATTTTGTGTCTTTTTTTTTTGTAATTTTGTTTCTTTTTTGGTCATTTTGTGACTTTTTTAGAGTAATTTAGTGTTTGATCAGTCATTTTGTGTCTTTTCTTTGGTCATTTTGTGTCTTTTGTCAGTCATTTTGTGTCTTGTTTCTGTCATTTTGTGTCTTTTTTAAATAATTTAGTTTTTTTCTGTCATTTTGTCTTTTTTTTATTTTTATTTTTTACTAATTTTGTGTCTTTTTGTAAAAAAAAAACATTTTGATACTGTCTCCAGCGGCCCCCAGGTAATTTGAGTTTTGAGGCCAACATTTGTTGAAGCCTGATCAATGATATGTGGCAGGATCTTCATTAAAAGAATAGGATGACTCATCCACCTTATCAAACACCATCAAGGCACCATGTGTTTATTATGATTCAGAGGAGAGGATAATAGTTTTGCAGCATAACACCAGGGAACAAGCCACTCAATGCTATGGCCTTCTCCTGTATCACATTGATTCATTTTCCTGACCCTCTGTGACTAAATGAATTAAAATGTGGACTCAAGTGGCGCAGATACAGTTTCTCCTAAAATTACCTCTCTGTAGGATTATAGCAGTAAATAAAAGGTGGCTGGTGGTTGGGTCACCTAGCTCTGATGCCATCCTAATACTCCTTCCTCTGGAGGTGTATCAGATTCAACCAACTGGGTGAAAGCTACAAAACACAGATGATGCCAGCTGGGATGTATTTCCAAACTGGCATGGCAGCCAAGAAAGACTTGGAGGAAATTCTACAATGGAAATCAGGACCTCTGTTGCCACTAGTCTGACCTCTATATACAGTTAGACAATACTCCACAATCGTTTGAGTATTTTTTTTTTTACTTTTAAGTTAACTTTTAACTTATGAGCAAACATATGCCTTAATCAAAGGCTGGACATCACATCAGGGATGGGCAACTGGAGGCCCGGGGGCCCCATACGGCCCACCGCCTCACTTGAAGTGGCCCTCAGTACAACTACATGCATTTGAGCATGAAATCTTAAAAGTGCAGTGTAAAAATGCTCAAAATTACTTCTTGCAATTAATGTTGGTCTGTTGTTCTTGCACTGAAAAAAATAAATCACAGTAAGTGGTTATGTTTTATTTGCTTCAAACCTTTTGTATTATAAATGTTAAACCAACACATTAAAAGCGCATTCACACACTTTAAAATTAGGAAGATATTATAAAAACACTTGTTTAAAAATGTTAGCATTGGTTTAAATGAAGAAAATACAGCACTTTAATCTTGCCAAAACCTGCAAAAAACAGATTCAACTTTAAATTAAAGTCATGTCCTGCAGCTCACTTGCTGATGAAATTACACTTTACACTAACATACTGTATAGATTGTTTACATCCCGTTTTTATAAGAGCTTTGGTTACTGTTATACATGCATTTGAGCATGAAATATGTTAAGTTACTGCACTGCAAACAAGTTGCCCATCCCTGTATCACATCGACATCATCAGGTCACACCAACATGACAGCAATGACTGTAAATATTCCTCATGGTTATGGTATTTCTAATTCTGCTTCAACAGATCACTAAAACATATTCAAGTTGTACATATGGCCTACAGTACAATGGATGGATTGCTGAACAGGCCTACCAGGCAAAGGCACAAGCACAGGGGCCTAAAGTGTGACTTACTAAATGTCACTCAATGCAACACGAAACAACCAGGAAGAGGCTCAAAATTTCTACAAAGAAACATAAAACAACTACAAAGAGACAAAAAAAAAACACAAAGAGATGCAAAACAGTTGCTAAGAGATAGAAAGTGATATGCAAAGAAACACAAAGAGACAGGAAATTACTACAAAGAGATTCAAAGCATAAAGAAAGATTATGTAAAACGGGGAAAAAATACAAAAAGTGAGACAAAATTTAGTGAAGGTGGAGCTGGACGTTGTGGTTGGGGAGAGGGACGTCTGGAATGCCCTGCTTATCCTACTGCCCCCGCGACCCGGCCCCGGAAAAGCGGAGGAAAATAGATGGATGGATGGATGTTTATGGCCAGAGGCCCGTTGTCTCATAATCCACCCATGTACCGTGCCTGCAGCAGGGAATTTCAGACTTGAATTTTAAAAAGAAAACTTCAGCAATCTTCTTGAATTACCTGACTAGGAAGCAGTGGAGTCGTCGTTGGCCTTTGTGGCCTGGAGCCCTGGTGAAGTGAGAGATGTAGTTGGGATCTTCCTGGAGTCGTTCAAAGCGTCCATGTGGCGACACTGAGACAGACGGCTGGATGGGTTCCATCAGCTCAGGGTCGGGGTCAGGGCCGGGATCTGAGCACCATAAAGTCAGTGACAAATAGAAAAAACATTCTAACCCAACTATTAGGTTGATAATTAAGTATGGTTCATTGGTTTGTACATTTTTTATTTTGTATGTGCTTGTTTCTGTCTTGTATGCTTGTTTTACTTGCTGTTCAGCACTTTGTAGCATTTTGTTTTGAAAAGTGCTCTATAAATAAAGTTCATTATTAACTAATGATGTGCCAATGAAGCCTCATGAAGCATTTTCTTTATTTTCTAAAGATATTTTTTGACCATTTTTTGTGCTTTATTGATAGAGACAGAGGGGAAAGACATGAGGGAAAAGGCTCCGAGTCGGATTCGAACCCGGGCCGCCCGCTTACGAGGACAATCCCTCTATTTTTCTTTTTTTTCTGAGCCCACTAGATGGCGCTGTATGTTCAACAAAGGACTGAAAGCACAATTAATTACTATAGCTTGAGCCTTTTTCTTTAAACCAAGAGCACCATCCAGTGGGCTCAGAAAATAAAGAAAATGCTTCATGAGGCTTCATTGGCACATCACTACTAAATACACTCTTTGGTCTTTTCTACCAGAAGGGTAGTTATAGGTTGGTTACTGGTAACTTCCTAACAACAAACTCCAACTGTAATGCTGAAAACAAACTGTAAATGGGATATGAAATATAAACTTAATACTTATTTTTAAACGATGAGCTCACTTGCTTGAGAAGGCATTTGTGAGGATAGAAAACTACTACTGATACAGAACTCCAGGCACAATTCAAAACAGAGTCCTTCAAAGCTGAGGAACTCAAGTCTAGCTTTAGGGTACTTATGAAGTTTCTCTCTTTTGCAGCTGCTGGCAGTGGAAAACTTCTTACATTTTAAGCAGTATTTTTTTTTACACAGTGACAGGTTGCTTTAAATTATGTGTAAGGGTTTCTGAGGAACTTCTGTGCAAAACAGACTTTAAGATCATCAAAAGCGTGAGACAGACTTGCTTTGGCGCACTGGAGAAATCTACCAGCTTTGAGATAAATTACACAAAGAACCATGTGTTTATTATAGGCATGTTTGAGTCATACATGCAGCCGAAAAGGTCACACACACATACAAGCTCCGTCTTTACTATATTTGCATACAAATTAAGAATTAGCATAATTAGTTAACATAATACTTTTTACTCCTTAAACTGTATTTGTTTTGACAGTCATAAGCTGCAGGGTTCTCATTAATATGGGAAAATGTTTTATAAATAATTCACAAACTACATAGTACAGCACGATCAGTTTGTGAATTATTTATAATGACATCAATCAGACAGTTTTCATTTGTCCTGTTAGTAGACAAATGAATCACCTTTTCATAAACACATCGTATTGCATCAAGAAAGATCAGCATGCCTCACACACTATAATATTCACCTTCATGTATTAGGAGTTGTAAAATGACTATGGTGTCACAATGACATGTTCACAAAGAGTCTTTGGATTAAATTGCAATCATCAACTCTATGAATCTTGATGCTTTTATGCTATTTTTGGCAGGACTATCGAATGTACTCCAGTTTGGGCTGGGCGATTTGGACCAAAAGTCATATCCAGGCGGCAATCTCCGTGCCTGAGCATGGAGGCCACCAGGAAGTGCATAAAGCCTGCAATTCACCGAAAATTCCAGTAGGGGGTGCTAAGTTTGGCTGCAAAAGAAATCTGCCCATTCATTTCAGTGCTAAATTTGAAAACTTCTCACTTGATTTATTATCTCAGAAAAAATGTTCAGGGACAACATTATGGTCTCAATCGCTAGTAAAAAATCTTCTTCAAGACAATTTGATGTCAATAGTTCTAATAATGGCCCCATTTAGAAGAAAATAGAAGATAAAGAATCGTATGATTTGGGGCGTTTCTAGCTTTGATTGACAGGTCACTGACAAGGCGAGCCGTCACCAGGAGAGAAGCAGAGCGTAACGGCAATAAACGTGTCAATAAAGTTATATATAACGTTATATAGATAGAAAAGAGGACGTTTAGCGGTTTGGTCTCATAACTTTGACCCTTTCACACTATATTTTCCACTTAATGACAGTTTATTTGAACATTTTGTTCAGTAAAATGTCTTGTTCAGTGTTTGGTTGGACTAACAGACACTCCAAGGAGTCGCTGCTCAGTTTTCTGAGGTAAGAAAGATACATTTTGTTTTTGTTTTTTTGCTAGCCAAAACTAACATCCCAGTTAATGCTCCAGTTAATGCTAACATGAATAAGCAGCGGCTTCTCTCAGTCAGGTTGAGGTGTAGAGAGGCTGTAGTCAGTGATCAGATCCCTCGCGCTCCGCCACAGTCCAATTATGGTCTGCTCCGCGTATCGGAAACAAGATGGCGACGCAAGATGGCGACGAGTGTAACGCTGAACTCGAGGCTTCCAACGGGCAGTCCACAAACCAATGGGTGACGTCACGGTGACTACGTCCATTATTTATATACAGTCTATGGTCATATCCTGATATATTTAGGCTGAATATCGATATACAATATATATCCTGATATTTTTATCCCAAAGTGAGAGCAAATGTTCAGTCAAAGTCAAATATGACATGTCACAAGTAAACATAAATACTGTATAACAACAGGGGTACCTTTTTTTTTTCAAATCAAAGCTCCATAAAATGCACATTTAAATAAAAAAAAATCTTAAAAAAAAAAAAGCAGATATTGTGACAAAAATAAAAATACAAAGAAATAACAACAAAAGGAAGGTGCAAATTAGCGGCAAGGAAAAAAAAGAAAAAAGAAAGTAACTATGATATATATATGTGTATATATATATATATATATATATGTGTGTGTGTATATATATATATATATATATATATATATATATATACAGGGGTAGAAAGGGGAATGGTCGTATGGTCGTATATATATATATATATATACGACCATACGACCATAACATAAGAACTAAATATGAAAAACCCTAGTATGGGCAGCATCCATATATGAACAAAGAAAAAAAAAAAAACCTTATCGATATATGCGATATGGTCTAATTCCATATCGCATTTAGAAATATATCGATATATTTTTTATATCGATATATCGCCCAGCCCTAACTCCAGTAATTTTATCACAAGATTGGTCAAAAATATATTTCACCAAAATAACAGGTATTTTAACCCTACCTGATCTCTGGCAGTCTACGTGTTGCATCTGCATGCGGTCCATACTGGGTCCTGGTTCCTGTAGCTCCTCTTTCTCCAGGTCCCAATCAAGATCCAGACCTCCAGAGCAGTGCAGAACCTCACCGACCATCGGACCCCCTTGGGTGTCACACACCTTCCTGTATGCCATGTTGACACCTAGATTTCAAATACATCACATTTTCATTAACAACGTTTCTACACTTAACAAATCTCCATTTTTCAGCTAAATATTGTTCCAAAAAAACAAAAAAATTCAAAACACCACTGACCCTCAAAGCCAAATGTAAACTTCAAACATGTCTCTTAACCACTGTCCTGAATGCACTGTCAACATGGTAACTGAGTTCATTTCTAAAAGTGATTAGTGACAAATTTTTTAAGTGAGAAATATTTTGGAGTTCGTGCCCCATGTGAAAACAAAAGTTGTTTTTGTTACGTACTTGTGTTTTTTACGTAGCTTTTGTGGCTCACGCCACCTTTGTAACTATTTCACTGCCGATGTAGGTACCAGATCGGCTTGGGGTCGTCTGCTGCTGATTAAGTCACACAAAACGTTATCTACAGCAACGCGACTCGGACAGACAGACCGTACAAATATATATATATATATATATATATATATATATATATATATGTGTGTGTCCCCAAATGTAAAATAAAAACCAAAACCTTATCAACAGATCCTCTCTGCAAAGGATTCTTCTCTTGTTTCAGAGATTTGGTCTACTTGGTCTCATACAAGTACAAGAAAGTGAAAGACAAAGATATAGGAACAACTTGATATGCAATGGTATTAATACTGAACCCAGATTTAATAGATCTTAGCAGGATGTACATTCCAATACACGACTAACTAACTATTTCCAATCAGCATAATACATGTTGACATTTGCAATCCATGCTCAGAGCTCTCTGTACCTAACCCAGGCAGAGTGCGCAGAAAGCCTGGTATCAGCCACCTGGGTCAGATTAAGACCACTCATTTGACTCAATGTAATGGATGTTACATTAGTGCTGGATATAGAAGAAAATGTGATAAGTGTGGTTAATAGCTACTTGGGCTAAGTAACTGACCAAAGCCTCTCAGCACACAATTATGAAGACTGAAAGCTCCGCAGGGTGCTATGATGCATTTACACACTTTAATATGACTGAGAGAATGGAAGTTAGGTTGTTAGGTGTGTGTGAGTGTGTGTGTGTGTGTGTGTGTGTGTGTGTGTGTGTCTGTGTGTGTTTGTGTGTGTGTGCAACAGGAGTTTGTGGTGAGTACAAACTGGGAGTTGGTGAATATTTTAATGTGTGTGTGTGTGTGTGTGTTAAGTCAGCTCTGGGTTCGATGCAGCTCCTAAACAGCATCATTAAACTTCACCAGGGATGGGTGCATGTGTTTGTGCGTGTGTGTGACATCTGACTGGAGATCAGCTATATAAAACCTCCCAGCTAGTGTCTTGGTATGTCATCAAGTTTAACTGTCCCTTTTACATGCTCCATCATCAAAGTCCACCATAAATGGGCAAATGAACTGCCAAGTCAATAACAGCTTGGGGTAAAAAATAAAATAAAAAAGAAGAAAAAAAATCACTGTTAAATAGTGCCGATGAATATAAAGGCCATTATTCAGAGAAAATGTTTATGTTCATAATTAAAGGTTCAAACCCCTCAGAGTCAAAGCAAAGGGGAGAAAACGTAACTATTAGTGGAAAACATGGGAGGATTAAACGAGGAACGTTTTTTTCTTCTTTTTGTGAATAAAAAAAATTAACAATCATTATATTTATGAGTTAAGTGTCCAAACAAAAACTACTTGGTTGGGGTTTGGCAACAAAACTACTTAGTTAGGTTTAGAAAATTAACCCATTTAAGCCGGGAAAGCATTACCACATTTCTACCATTAAAACCGTAGACTGTAAACTGTAGTTTTTTCCACCTTTTTCGGTCTCTTGTCCAATGAAATGCATCAGAATACATGTGGGAGTGTCGCAATGCAACATGGGACTTTTCCAGAACTGAAATCATGGCGGGAGACAACTATAGCGGAGGGAGCTCAGATATTACAGCTATAAGCTCTCAAATACTTTTTGAATTTCATTTCTATCTGCTACAGAAGCTGAAAATTGATTATTTAGTAGCCGTTGACACTTTGAACTGTTTGAACTGTTGAATTTCCCAAAAAAACTTCAGGTTTTAGGGGGTTTTACAGGCATTTTTTCCAGGCGTTTTAGGCCTAAATGGGTTAAATTAATTTTGTACATTAATGGGAGAGTAACTGCAGTATAAAAGTCCTGTTTCTCTTTGACCCACCCACCCATCATGACCTCCTCATATGCTTATTATACCAGGGATTTTTCTGCATAGAAATTTACAAGGCAGCCACCACTGTCACACTTGGATCAACCTTCAGCTATCAACCAAACTCTGATGGCCATATAAAAACAATTTTCTAACAAGCATTGTACTTGGTGGATTTCTGTCATTGTTTTTTGTTTTTTTTTAAATATTTTTTGGCCATTTTCAAGGCTTTATCGACAGTGGAGAGACAGAGGGAATGAGCACAGAGTCGGATTGGAACCCAGGCCGCCTGCTCACAAGGACTATGCCACTGTGGTATGCGCACCAAAAGGTCCGTCTTTTGACACGTTACCTTGTTGGCTAAAAATGTATGTCAAAAAGCTGTGCCAAAATAAGTAATTTCATTGGTTACATTTTCGTGTTGTGCCCTATCAACACATGGCTCATTTGAATATTCAAATGAGCCATGTGTTGATACCACCAGGCTGTCAATCAAGCTCTCAGCAACTGAAAGTCTGAAAATGCCAAAGCGAAAGACCTCCTTGAAGAACCTGATAATGTCATGAATTCCCGATAATGTTATAACCCCGATAATGTAATAAAAATCTGCACTTGAGTCCATTGAAGATGTAATAAAACCTGATAATGTAATAAATTCCCGATAATGTTATAACACCGATAATGTAATAAAAATCTGCACTTGAGTCCATTGAAAATGTAATAAAACCTGATAATGTAATAACTTCCCGATAATGTAATAAAGTGAATTTCCCAATAATGTGATACACTTTTTACCAATAATGTAATAAAGTATAACACCAAGCGCCTTTAGATTTCAAGAAGCTGTTGTTGTCATGGATACCTTGTTTGTGAAAAACGGATGGATTGGTCAAAAGTTAATAAACATTCAACTTTGACCTGTTGGTGGCGCTAGAGCTCTTGAGCTACAGTTGCCTACACAGTATCACCACTTGAACTCAAGTAATGGGTGGTCTCCTGTTAAATTATTACAATATTGGGGAATAATTACATTATCAGGACTTGCGAAATGAAGGCTCACCTGATAATGTAATAACCTCCCATTAATGTTACACTTTATTACATTATTGGTAAAAAAGTGTATTAGATTATTGGAAAATGCACTTTATTACATTATCGGGAAGTTATTACATTATCAGGTTTTATTACATTTTCAATGGACTCAAGTGCAGATTTTTATTACATTATTAGGGTTATTACATTATCGGGAATTTATTACATTATCAGGTTCTACAGTCCTCCTTTTCATTTTTGAAGGAAATGACCACCCTATTATAAATGCAGTTGTGACATTACACAGATGTGGTGATGCTCTCACCTAGTGAGTACAGTGCACCGGGAAAGGCGCTGCCAAAACTGCCAAAGTGGAGGAAAAGAGCTGTCTGCTTTTGGCTGGAGCACCACGGTGTTCTTTCTCACTGTGTATTGTACCTGTGAATCACCATGTATTTGCCGACACAGCAAAAAAAAAATCACTTAACAAAACAAAGCATACCGCCATCATATCCAACAGAGAAAGCCAATAAGGTCATTATTAGCCTGATTGTCTATGTTTTAATCTAGTTATTGATCACCAGCAGCATTTACAAACACTCTTGCAAACAGCAGTTGGCTCGATGTTCATCCACATGTGCCCGGACACCATTTTGTACTGCGACTATAACAGTCGTGTTCACCTGTGTATGCTGGTGGAATGAAAGGAAATACAGTTGTTTATATACCATACTTTATCAAATACAAAAGCTCAAACTGACATCTGTATTAGCATGATATTAAAGCAACATCATATGAGAGTGATGCTGTTGTACTGTATATGATCATTGCTGTGATTTCGTGCTGTGTGGACTGCGGTTGCAGAAACATACAGTGCCAACATGTTTTCAGAACATTTTTGTCAACTTTTCTTTGTTGTTGACTGGGCTGTTTTTGGGATAATACATAAATTCTGTTTGGGATATATGACTCTTTGCATGTATGACTTCAGTCAGAATCATGGCTTATTAAAGGGATAGTTCGGGATGTTAAGTCGTATGAAATACTTACAGTAGTGATGTGCCAATGAAGCCTCATGAAGCAATTCTTTATTTTCTGAGACCACTAGATGGCGCTTTTGGTTTAAAGAAAAAGGTTCAAGCAATAGTAATCATTCATTGTGCTTTCAGTCCTTTGAGCATAGAGCGCCATCTAATCGGCGTTTTTTTTTTAAAAAAAGGCTTCATGAGGCTTCATTGGCACATCACTACTTGCCAGTAGCATAGTGGATGTGTCACTTTAAACTTACTTGCCGAGCTCCGATGTGGGAGTTCTGGCCGGTTACCAAACTACAAGGTTTTACTCCACAAAACTATGTGTATGCTGTACCGGCTGTTACCAGCTCTTACTATGCGCTGTCATTGTATTTTCAAGAAAAAAAAACGTGCCAAGTGAAGTCGGTTTCTGTTAAGCTTCATGAGGCTTCATTGGCACATCACTATTTCCTGGTATGCACGAGGATCATTGTTTTGTAGTGGAATATGTGACCTTTTAGTGTCCACGTAGTTGTTCCCAAGAGAGCCTTCAAGTGACCAGACTGTTTCTGGAAAACAAGTGCCTCCATTCAGAATGTGACATCACTGATGGCTAGTGATGTGCCAATGAAGCCTCATGAAGCATTTTCTTTGTTTTCTGAGCCCACTAGATGGCGCTCTATGTTCAAAAAAGGACTAAAAGCACAATTAATTACTATTGCTTGAGCCTTTTTCTTTAAACCAAGAGCACCATCTAGTGGACTCAGAAAATAGAGAAAATGCTTCATGAGGCTTCATTGGCACATCACTACTGTTGGCTGAAATGTTAGATTTTGCTACAGTGTAACATCTCCAGTCTCTCCGGTCTCTCTTTCCTGATTTGTTTCCTGAATGTAATGTAGTGAGTGGTGGCTACTGAGCTGTACCCAGCATTCAGCCAGCCATTCAGTGGTGTACACAGGGTGTACATAATGCACTAGGAATAAATGTGTCCTGTGCATCTCAAAAGCTTGCACTCAACACTGCACTTTGGTTCCTCAGCACACTCACACTCAAGTGTGAAGGCGAACGAATGCACAGACATGGAAAATGAAGACAGACAGACAGAGAGACAGACTACTTAATTTTAGTTAGATTACATCATCATTAACCTCCTTTATATTTTAGAAATATTATGTTGTCAAATTGTACACAGTTTGTCCGTTGTAATTTAGATTTAGATTCCAGCTCTCTACCCACACTACTACAATCATTACTGGCGATACTGATGCTTGTCAATCGGACATTTTACAATTCTAGATCCATTTAGCTCTGAATAGGTCACAGATGTCTGAGCGGCTGCTGAGTTGTCCTCATTTAGACGGAGTAGCCGCTTTTGTTGTGGAAAGCCAATTCAAGAAGTGATTGAGACAGAAAGGAGAAAGGGGAGAGAGGTATAAACAGACAGAGACAATTAGAGGAGTGGGCGCGATAGATACAGTGAGGAGAATTTTTTTTTTTTTTTAAAGACACGGAGGCAGTTGCAGAGACACAAAGTAAAACTGTTGAAAAGAGAAAAGAAGAGTGTTTGTAGATGAAGGAGAGAGGGTAAAAAGCAGAGGGGAGAGGTCTGGGAGTTCTCTGGCATCAATCTTCAATGCTCCACCACACTTTCATTACTTCTACCTCAATGCAGATGAAGGATCCTCTCAGTAAAATGGAACAAAAGTTCATTTAACTGCTGACCTCTTGTTACAGCCACACACACTGCAGTGGGCTTTTAGCCTGATACCAATACTGATGGGGAGTTAAAACCTTGTAACCAGGTTTACATCCTTCTTTTCCTTTTTTTGTTCTCGGAACCAGGAATTTGTTGATGACAAAGATCCTAAGAGGAGGTCAGAGGTGAGTGTGAGTGTCAGGCTCTTCCACTTTCTAACTGTTTTGTCGTGATCCCAGATCCAAAAATATCTCCAGTGTACTCTTAAGTTGTTTTTAGGGGAAGAATCGAGAAAGCTGGCCACCATTAAAGCTCCCCATTAACCCTTTGGAGTCTTTGTTTTTTTTTGGTTTGTTTGTTTGTTTTGTCAAAATGTTTATCCAGTAAGTATGTATATATATATATATATATATATATATATGTTTGTCTTTGTTTGGTCATTTTGTGCCTGTTGCTGTGTCTTTTTTAGTTATTTTGTGTCTTTTTTGTCACTTTGTGTCTTTTTTGGTCATTAGGTGTCTTTTTTTTTAGTTATTTTAGTCATTTTAAGTCTTTTTTTGGTCTGCTGTTTTTCACATCTGGATGTCATGAAGAAGCCATGCTTTGGCGCTTTTGGAGACTCCAGAGGGTTAAATCGATATCTGTGACGTAGGCAGTCCTCATGGACTGTTTGTAGTGATTCCTACAGAAAGGTATTGTGCTGGCAAATAACTGTGCTTCCATCAACAAATTGCGATGCACATTTGAAGATTTGCATGAGAAAAGCATGATGGACACATAAACATTCTAAAATATAAAACACTTGCAAATGTGCATGAAAGTTTTTAATCTTGTTTTTTTTTTTTTTGCAAATACTTTGTAACTAGTATTACTATATTTATTGAGAATTATTTTTCAGATGCAGATTGATATGTTCTAACAGCAGGAAGGTGTATGTGGAATTAAGTCAAACTAATCTACAGTGTACGTGTTCATGGTGATGAAGGAACACGTCACTCAATGCAGAAGTCCAGCTCAAGATTTCATATCTTACCTGGTGGTAAATGACGTAGACCTAATCTGCATTACTTAATTCATAAAGGTGCATCTTCAAGTCTGCATGACGAACTCCACCTTTTGCATCCCTATGATGTTATTCGTGGTATTAATACTTACTATCCAGAACTTTTGTTTTTTGCAAAAATGGTGAATGTATATTATTGGATTCACAAACTGCCATCCTTGGTCCTCTACTGCCCAGGAGAAATTCATATTCTTGGAGATATTGGTGTTCACTCACAAATCAAGTGATTGTAGTGTTGGATCTTTAACTGCATATCTCTTGATGATCTACTGCAACTTAGAATAAGACGATCATAGACCGTAAATCCAATAATCACCTTTACACTCAATGTGCCACAGTTGATAATGTGATAATGTAATCTTAAGAAGAAGGAGGGATACATTTTCTTTCAGGATTTATATCTCACGAGGGGTGGGTGGCGGGGTTGAAGTGATTCTAACTACGCTGGATTTATATCTCAAGGCCATAACATGTTGAATTTTCATGTGACTGTAGCCTCCAGTTATTCTGATGGTATCCTTTTTGTATGACGTGAGAGAACCTTGGTGTAAAAGGGTTCCTTTAAGCCCTATTTTCATGGGACTGTACTGCCCTAAAAGCCTAACTGCAGTAACTACGCAAAGGGTCAAACTGAGAAGAACCGCTTTAAAGTTTTTTAACATTTTTTAACTGGCCAACCAAATTAGATATAGGTAGGTAAGTGATATGACACTTATTTCTCCATGTATTGATGTTGTAATTTTTCTGTTAAAAAATCATGACGATTTATTTGACCTTTGATCCCAAAAATGTAGTTACCGCACTATGGTTTTGCATTGCTGTAAAAGGTTCTAATAGTAATGCAAAAACATAGTGCAGAAACTGCAATGTTGTTGTCTTCTTTCAGCTTTTATATTTTGTTTTCAGTGAATAAACATTTTCAAATTGATTTCGGCGTGAGTGTGTCTAGAGGTGTTTAACAACTCTATTTCAAGATTTGTGTATTTTAAACTAAATATCATAAAGTAATGTTATATTTCAGTCTTAATAACGCTCACTTTTTTACTTGATCACTATCTAGATAATAATTTATCTTTCAAATAACTGTATAATTTATATTATTCTTGAGATATATATCAAGATATATATATATATATATATATATATATATATATATATATATATATATATATATATATATATATCAGACTGTGGTAAGTTCACTTTTGTGAAATACTTGTGAATTAGGTTTTAGTATTTTTTATTTTTATTTCCCTGGGTCTGATTTGGGTGGGGAATGGCAATACCTACTTACTAGTGATGTGCGAATGAAGCCTCATGAAGCATTTTCTTTATTTTCTGAGCCCACTAGATGGTGCTCTTAGTTTAAAGAAAAAGGCTCAATCAATAGTAATTAATTGTGCTTTCAGTCCTTTGTTGAACATAGAGCACCATCTAGTGGGCTCAGAAAATAAAGAAAATGCTTCATGAGGCTTCATTGGCACATCACTACTACTTAGCATGCCAATATACTAATGAGAAATAAACACAATTTGAACGCTGAACAACTGAAAACCATGAAACAGAATGATGATTAGACTCATTTTGTGAAGAAAAATCTTCTTTGGGTCAAAGTCAACCATAATTTATTGAAATAAACCACATTAGTATATAATATATAATTGATTGGAACACTGTAGCAGTAGAGGTAAGCGATCAGCAAAGCGTCCGGGATTACATTTGAAAGTAGCTCTTCTAACTGTGAGCAGTAAATCCACACTAGTTTCTCACATTAAGTTCCTGGTTCAGTTCTTAACTAAAGTATTTGTTAGTCCTCCTCTGACTGCTGCTCCACTGCATCCTTGTCATTTCTACTTAGATGCCGTCGATGGGTGATGTCTGTGACCGAAACATCACCATACTTTAAATCTCTTTTTCAATAAATCATGTGGTGAGGGGGCGACTTGTGCCTGTCGTCTCGGCTGGATGGGTCACTGAATTTTTAAGATTGAATCCCTCATCGAGGTTTTGGAATAAAAACAAAGTGTTGCTCTTTGAGCTTGCAGCTCCATTTCAAACAGTAACAACGTTTGACACTGCCGTCGTTCTGCTATCTGTACACCTTTTCTGACCTGATCTTAAGTAAGGTGACAGTCCCATCATCTCAGAGGACTGGGGTGGAGCAGCTGCACTTATGCTACAACTCAAAAGTATCTGTGTTGAAAAGTTCATTTTAAATACAAGATCTACACTGTAGCTTTTGAGCTGTTTGCACTAATGAGAATAGAATTATTTTGATTTGTATTGCTTTATATCTATTATTCCCTCTTAACGAGAGTTTGCGATGCTGATATTGAACTAATCCTTACCTGTAAAGGTTGGAAATTATGTAGAATTCTTTTTTTTTTTTTTAATCCTTTGGGTCCTTTTGAAGACAGTTATAACCTCATTTGTCATTTAAAATGAGGACTTGTATAGGTCTTTTAAACTGATTTCTATCATCGTGATAAGGCGGTGGTGGAAAATTGGTTTTGACAAATTATCCCAGAAAAAATGCTGTGGAAATATGATATCATATGCTGGGGCAGTATCTGCTGTCAATATTTAACAAATCTCATATCTTTGATGTCTGACATAATTAATATCGGAGTTGCAGTGCTGAGCTGTGTGAACAGTGGGTACATTGAGTGTCAGGCCCTGTAACACCAGCATGTAAATGGTGAAACTTCATAATAAGAATTCCTTTCAATGGAACTCCAGAAGAATGAGTAAATGTGCAGACATTTTTCACAACAAGTTCAATGATTGGTTAACTTTGACATGCAAATGTCCACCATTGATAGTTAATTGATAATTGATAGTTAAATCATCATCATTTTCACAATAGAGAAATGTTTCGTAGGCACTCGTAACTCATAACAAACTTATACTCTAGTGATGTGCGGATCAATACTGAAATATCGATACTTCCGATACCAGATCTGTATGCTCTAAAATCGATTCTCAAATGAAAATATGGATACTTTTGATACTTCAGTCATTTGTGGTAATGTATATCATTAAGAGGAATACGGTGGAAAGTAACTTAACTATTCCAATCTTGTCTAAATGACACACTGCTGGTAGGAACTACTTTTTCTTCCGCCTGGGTAAGAGCCTAATACGTAAGCGCAGTGGCACGCTGCTGCTCACTCGTCTCTCTCTCAGTGTGAGTGTGTAATTCAATGGCGGAGCGGAAAAGAAGCTATATTGTGAATGAGTCCGTATACTTCTGAGTTTAAAATAAATAGCTAAATAAGTGACTCTGATGTCTTGTAGTCATTCTTAAGCCATTTGAAATACACTCTTTTTAGATTTACCAGGCACATTAGGTGTATTTGCACAAAGTATCGGTATCGGATCGGCATCGCCAATACCAGCCTGAATTTTACTCAGTATCGGATCGGAAAGGAAATCGGTGGTATCGAACATCACTATTATACTCCTGTTAACAAATAAACTACACTGTAAAAAAAAAATCAGTTTAATTTACGGTAAAATACCGGCAGCTGATCCGTCGTAGCCACTGAGAACTTTAATTGATGACCACTTTGTGTTCTGAGTGGAAATTAATACTGCAATTTGTCAGATATGGCTAGATTTTTAATCTAAAAAAATGGAAACCATCAGCTAACATTATCAACAGAATATGAAGAACTGATATGATGTGTATGTGTTGTGTTGTGTTGTGTTGCAGTTGCAGTTTGATTGAATTCATGAAGACATTGAAAGATATTGCGTGTCTAAATGTAACGTTACACAACCTTGGACAGTGTCATCACTGTAATTTGTAAAACAATCCAACAATTCTTGAACAAGGTGAAATGCTGCTATCTATATATTGGAGCAGGGGGGCAGGAATTACACACTGCCCCTTGAAGGGTGTTGAGAAAAGAAAGCTGTTGAAAATAACACAGCGATACTGGAGAACATCTACAGAAATATTAATATTCTTAATTATGTATCATCTTGTTCTAGCTCAGCTATATACCACACACTGTAGAATAGTGTACCTGATAATAATTTGTCTATAATACTTTATATTCAAGTTAGATTCTTCACCTGCTCCTGCTTTACTAAAGCCTAAGAAGCTGCTGTTGTACTGAACATAGCTTTATAATTTACAGTGGTGCAGTAGACATGGAAGATGACTTGCATTGTGCATCAATACTCAATCAATAGGTTTTGGGCAAACATGCCAATAATAAAGGAAACACTGAAATGCCACAGTGAGAGAAAAAAAAAATAGCTTAATCAATTATTTAGTTCACTCAATGAGTCATAACTGCCTCCATTATATGCAATTGCAGATCAAAGTAAGCTTTTTCTTTTGTAAGCAGTCATTTACAGAGCCAGACTGAGGAACAAATTCTGCATAACAAATAAAAAGGCTGGTGCAACAGCCGCTCTGTTTGACCTTCACAGCTCTCCATAATCATAAACAGCTCTGTGGCTTTGAAGAGGTGAGAAAAAATAGCATTGGTATGCTGCAACAAAGCCGCCCTTCAAATCATTTGTCTGATATCAAATACTCACACACACACAGGCACACACATCTGCGTAAGCCTACTACTTATAGGAAGACAAATGCATGCTTGAGGAACAAAGTTGTCTTTCATCTTGTCTCTTTTAGGTCCAAACAGATTGACAGGTCATCTGCTGTCTCTGCTATCTCTCACTACTCGACAGTAGATTCATTAAATTACTGCAACGCCGGCCTGCTGGTGAGACTGTCTTACACGTTTAGTGTGATCAGGGCAGAGAAACAAAGATCGGGAGAGGGGGAATATTTCCCCAAACACTTCTGCTCACCAATCATTTCATTTGACACAACCTTGTCAGCTGTCATAGTTAAAGAGCATGAAACGAGCTGTCAATCAAGGCTTTTTCTCCCTCCCTGCCACAGAGAAGTGCCGGGAGGGCAGAGGGAACCACAAATTATTCATAATCCCATATAAATTATACATTAAAACAACCTCAAACTTACCATCCATTGTCTATTTTCACATCCATGAATAAAACACATGCAGATTATACAATCACCCCCCACGCCCTGATGGGTATTTCAAGATAATGGAAGAAACGATGAGAACCACCGGGGACAAATAAGGAAAGAAAACGGCAGCGTAATGAAATGATTGAGTGTCTCCATGGAGATTCGGTTCATATTTCGAGCTTCATAGTGCAAACCTATTTGAAAGAAGACAAGAAAAGACATTCAGTTCACTGTGTAAACAGGGTTTAAATGTATGTCCCTGCACCATTTAAAAAATTCTTATTTACGTAGGTGAGGTGATTCATGTTGGAAATGAATTGTTACAGTCTTTCTTCGTTTGGCTTCTCAGACTGCTTATATATCTATAAATGCAAGAATGTGTGTGTGTGTGTTTGGTAGTCAAGTTTCTCGGAAATCATTCATCAGAACGACTTCACACTCTGCGGGTGTGTTGTTGAGGACCCAAGGACATGCAGTGCTTAAAATGAGCTCATATTGTGGCTAAAAGACTGGAAATAGTTTTGCTGTGGCACTATACATTCGAATCAAAACCTTCCGGAAACAGACGGAAACACCACACACAGCGAACGCTCAGAGTGACGTTGTTTACGGACTGAAATTGAATGGACTGAATCATCCTAAACAATGTCCTATCTATGATATGCAGTCCAAGACCAATGTTGACAGATCACTGCAGCTACATCTAAGCAACAAGGAAAAAATAAATATATATTTTAAGAGTTAAGAGATTGCAGATTTGAATAGATTAAGTTTGTATTTTTTCCTTTTTCAATATATGACTCATGAAGTGAGCTTATTTGGAACATGTATTGGCTTGAAGGCTATTTCATTCAGAATGAGTGTGTTTATTCACAAAAACAACAAAAAAAGGTTTTCCAGTATAATGATATATATTGTCTTTGTGCTACATTCAGTTGGACCGAGCAGCCAGGAATTCCTTCTTCCCGAAAATTCCAACAGGGGGCACTGACGGTGGTTGCAGAAGCATTTGGGTCCCATCAATCTCAATACAAATTGAATCAACTTCTCACTTAATTTATTACCTCAGAATAGTTTTTTAGGATAACGCTATGGTCTCAATCACGAGTAAAATACCTTCTTCAAGACAATATGATGTTAATAGTGTAAACAATGGCCCCATTTAGAAGAGGAAAAAAAAGGACGAGTGTAACACTTAACTCGATGCCTCAAACAGGCAGTCCACAAACCAATGGGTGACGTCACAGTCACTACGTCCATTATTTATATATAGGGTTGCAGATGATTTACATCTGCAGCCCTTGAGCCTGTGCCTAAAATATGATAAATGGGAACTACCACCTGTAACATTAGAATATGTCCCCAGTAGTAAAAAAATTTTAAATAAATAACAACAGTACAAGTTCTTTGTAGGATCCCAAACTATTATTCCAAAGCTTCACATCTTGTTCACCCGTACCTACAAAATGTGCTGCAGAGTAATTACACTGTATTTTATTCTCAGTCTATAAGACGCTACACTCTGCCAAGGTTGTAGAGAGATGCTAAGGGTAGCTCTGTGCATTATTTTGACTTCTGGGACTTGTAGACTGTACATAGAAGTACATAGTATTCTGGTGAGATAGTTTTACAGACTGCGGATGTCTGAATTTCTAAACTTTACCAAGAACATTTAGTTCTCTTAACTATCTTGATAATGGCATAAATATGTACCCATCAGTATCCTTAGTAAAATTAAATAGAATTGATCTGAATGGGTGCAGTTCTTTGGAAAACCACTATAATTATGGGATCTCAAAATCACCTGCAAAATGAATCAGAATCTAAACTATGTATGAAATGCTAAATGATCGTAGTAGCACAATCCATGAGGGCTAGGCGTGGGAACTGGAGAGTAGCTGGTTCAAGTCCAGAGGGTACGAGAGTGTGAAGTAGTGAGTCTGGCAGCTGCCCTTGAGCACGGCACTGAATGATTAACTGCTTGGGACAATAGGGTTGGGTCATTGTGTGCAAAAGTCCATCGCCCCATCAACCCCCCAAAATCATTGACAATAGAAGAATAATTTGTTAGGTGGAGCCATGTCATTACGTTACTGTATATGTCTCTGCTTTCCATGAAACACTTGCGCCAACTTCAAGCATAACAACAATGGCGGACTACATCGTCCTTCTACAAATGTTTTCGAGCCTACATTGGCATCCAAACATGACTGTTACAACACATTTGTGCTGCTTGATTTCTATGGATGGCGATTCCGTTCGTATTAACTCTGAACGTAAGATGTTGTGGTATATTTTCTGTTACTTTTAATCATAAGTCCTCTGCTTTACTAAAAGGCCCCAGTATGACCTTCTGATTATGTAACAGCCGGTTTAAAGCAGAATTAACGTAATATAGGATCTGGGATTTGTCAGATATTAGAGGTGTTTGGAAGCACAATATAAAAATGCCTCATACGTCGAAGATGTGGTTATTACAATTATGGTTTACAGAATTGTTTAAAAATGCCCTTACACGGACAGAAAGGGGAGAGAACTCAGGGCTTCATTGAAGACGGGACACCTTTTTTCAGCAGCCCTTAAGATTGGACAAGTGTTCTCCTTCGCTGTACCTAGGCAGTGTAATTTGATGTCTGATAATAAAGAAAACTAAAAGGAACATCAACGTGATCTTTGATCTCAAGAGAGGTAGTAATTCCACCACAAAGTTAATTTTAAACTTTGTTGTAAGCTAACGCTAGCCCGCTAGGTCATGCTAGCTACCTAGCACTACGTCAAACAAGTCAAAATCAAATGAATGATAGATGTTTTAGTTGGTCTTGTTGGTCATGATAATCCCTCCCCCAGCCCCCCAGGTTAAATATCTGTAGTAATTAAGTATTTTAATACTGCAAAAGATCACTAAGAACATGAACAAACATTTCATTAACACATTAAGATAAAAAAGGAGCATGATTATTTTGATAACAATTCATTTTTAACAATTACTTTATACTCTTAACACCAATTTGGTCAAAACTGTATGTCACTGTTCACAGCAGCTACTTCCTGTTTGGTGATTGCCCCGCCCTAATTTATGACTGGACAGTTCAAAGGTTAAATTATTTTGATCACATGACACTGCAGCTTTTGTTTTCCTATAGTTTCACTAACATTCATTAGTTTGGGGAAGAGCCACACTCACTGGAGCTTAGGTGTCCCACATTAGGGCAGTCCACCTGAAGTGGTTTGTGTTCGAGACCAGCAAAGAGTTGGTGCTGCTCTGGAACCAGTTTTCCTGGCCGAGGGCCGGTTTGGAGCCATTTAGAAAACTAAAGAACCAGTTCTCTAACTGCCTTGGTGGAAAAAACACCTTAAAATTCACTATGGCAGTGTTTTTCTGGCAAAAAAAAAAAAATCGCCATATCATCGACAGCTAGAGGCATTGCTGATTGTCAATTGTCAATTCAATTGATCCTCAGCCCAAGCCTATGGCACTGCACTACACATCAGCACCATTACCTGACATCACTCCATATTTGATCCATGGTTCTGTGCCTCTCTGGAGCCTCTGTGTGTGTGTGTGTGTGTGTGTGTGTGTGCCCGTGTGTGTCCGTGTGTCATGTAAAATGACAAAAAATAACAGAATAAAAAAATTATTTCCCCAAGGGATCAAATCAAGTATACTCATATATTAAATCATGTATATTATTAGTAAATTATTAATTATGCTTTTATGGCAAGCTGGAATGCATGTCACAGATATAAGAGTTTGTCTGGAAAAACTGTAGTAAACTGAAATATTTACAAAATAAAGCCAAGATTATGGATCATGCAACCATCAGACACATCCTTCTAATGTGCCATGAATGGCCTCGTTGTGGTTCAATCAGCTGTGGTAGCTAACTGGCTCATGTATCTGTCTGGTGTCTGCAGACAGACAGAATCAACACGCAGCTTATTGGAATTCACTTAATAGCCCAAGCCAAAGTTAGACTCTGTTCATTTCCACATAAAATATAACCTGGGTCTCGTATGCCGATATCCATCCATAACCGCAGCATCAACATCTGCCCGGTGCCATGTTGCTATGAGAGTTTGTTACAGGCTGCAGGGCCTTCAGAGAAAAACCTTTATTTTTATAGTGTTCATGAATTAAAGATGGCTTCCCCTGGGGTTTTGAGGGAGAGTAGAGGCTTTATGGATCTCTCCCTCTCTCCTCTGCATTAAATCTCCTGAATACCACAGGCCATGTCTCAGGATGTTAGACACGGAAAACAATAACAGCCAAACATTCTTATCTAGCTGTTTGTTTGTATTTCTTCCTCTCAATACTGGTTTTCTTTTTTGTTTTCTTCCTTGCTGCCTGCCCTCGCTCTCGTTTTCGCTGCATTCCCCGCTCTGAAAGTTCAAGCAAGTCCATTAAAAACTGCATTACCCACAAGTCAACAGGTTATGTAGTCCATTACGGTTGAAGGTCAGGGTTTTTGTTCCGTGGTGGGTGGATTTGGGGAAACAGAAAAGGTATATGTGGATGGCATAATGGACAAGATCTGCTTCAGGAAGCATCAAAACACACTCTGAATTGACAATTCCAACATCCTTCACAGTATATTTTTCTGTGAAAATAGTCAGAACCTTGGAGTTAAAGTGTAACCAGTAAAAAATATCAAATAATTTAAGAGTCATGAGGAGTAGAACTTGGTGGAGAAAACAAAGGACTGGTGATATTGGGGGATTTACAAGGGATATGTACAAGACTCTGAATAAACAGGGGCAATAGACAGTTTTCTGAGACCTGAACTGGGACAGGTCCAGAGACAGGATCCAGGATCCTGCAGATGACCTGGGAGGAACTGAACAGCAGAGGCTTTTTTTGTTTTACAGAGACAGGGGTTTTAAATGGTATACAATTAACTCCCACAATTATACATACATAGACAATGATCTTCAGCTTGAAGTTTGATCCAGTCTGGGCAAATAAACATGTTTTTAAACTTGCTATTGGCATCATATTGCTAACAATTCTGTTTATGTTAAGCCACAGCTTCCACTCCCTTCTTTAGAGGTATAGGGGTGGGGGACTTTAGGGGGAGATAGCAGGTCAACAGTGACACATAGAAGTGGTTTACAACATCTGAAAGCTGTGGATCTGAAGATTAATTTGGGCTACAATTCACTACCGTGTGTCAAGTTGTTCTATTCCCAAATATGTAATACAAATGAGTTAAATAATCAATTAATTTATCGATTAAAAATCAAAGCTTACATGGTCTGGAATGATTGCCATTGATACAGATTTAGTGCTGAATTTTACCACTCAAGTTGAATTGATGAAAAGTTTTCCTCCAAAATACCACATTAAGATACCAAGACCTTGAAGAACGCCATCGAAAAATGAATGTTGTCATTTGGTTTGAAAAGTCTGTGATATTTTGGAGATTTCTAAAATAATTGCATTTTTCAACAATTGGATGGCGGGCACTTCTTTTCTTTAAACGGCAGAGGAACCTACTTATTGTCAATATACTTAGGAAAGCTGCACATCCTCTGAATGCTCTATAGGTCTCTAGTTTTATGAGGCTGTGATTATCCTAGAGGTCACAGCAGCTCATTTTATACACAGAGGTTGGGACTCAAGAAATGCCCTCACTGAAATGAACTGGGCTCATTTAATGCACAAGAGTCTCAGCTTTCCAGTGATACCCAGTTAATGTCATTCAAAGCCTGTTCTGGGACCCCAGTATGCACAAATATTCAAATACAGTAGGTGGAAATAGCACATATTAAATCATGAGCAAATCTAGTTTTGCCTTTAAATTGCATGTTATCATTATAAAGCCATGTGTGTAATGAGGAGACTTGTGGGATCCCAGACAGATGATTTTCATTCAGACAGCATGATGTCAGAGGTCACATGACTGCTTTGAAAATCACCATGCCACATCGAAAAATAGCCTTTGCAGTGTTATTTTGACAACTTCCTGACACGATATCCTGTCATACGTGGTACCAATTATTCCTTAGCTCTTCTAGTTTCTTTCTCTTTTAGTTAATGCTCCAATACACGTCATACAAATCATAGTATCATGCTTTAGAACATGGGACTCAAACTCGCGGCCCGCTGGCCAACTGCGGCCCTTGTGACCATATTTTGTGGCCCCCACCTGGATATGAATGTTTAATGTGAGTTTTATATGAATGTCACTTTACTGTGTTGTGTGTGGAAGGTAATTCTGTTTTGTCACTTTGTTTCTTTTCTAAGTAATAAAAAAAAAAAAATCTGTCATTTTTGGGTCATTTTATGTCTCTTTTTAATCATTTTGTGTTTTTTGGTAATTCTGTGTATTTTTTGGTCATTTTGTGTCTTTTTTTGTCATTTTGTGTCTTTCAAGTAATTTCACGTTTTTTTTGTCATTTTGTGTCTTTTTAAAGTAATTTAGTGATTTTTTTTGTCATTTTGTGTCTTTTTAAAGTAATTTCGTGTTTTTTTGGTCAGTTTGTGTCTTTTTTGTCATTTTGTGTCTTTTTAAAGTAATTTAGTGATTTTTTTTGTCATTTTGTGTCTTTTTTTTAATAATTTTGTGTCTTTTTTGGTAATTGTGCCTTTTTTTGTCATTTTGTTTCTTTTCTAAGTAATTTAGTTTTTTTCTGTCATTTTGTGTCATTTTTGGTCATTTTGTGTCTCGTTTTAATAATTTTGTGTGTTTTTTTGGTAATTATATGTATTTTTTGGTAATTTTGTGTCTTTTTTTGTCATTTTGTGTCTTTTTAAAGTAATTTCGTCTTTTTTTGGTCAGTTTGTGTCTTTTTTTGTCATTTTGTGTCTTTTTTTAGTAACTTTGTGTCTTTTTTTGGTCATTTTGATACTGCCTCCAGCGGCCCCCAGGTAATTTGAGTTTGAGACCCCTGCTTTAGACTGTTTGCCGGCTGTGAGTGATACTGACAAGGGCAGCAGGGAAACAAAAAGTCTGATGTTCTCTTTTGGTCACTGCAATCTGATGTAATATTCATCTAACAAAATAGTCCACATAAAGCCAGTGAAATTCCATGTCATCAGCCATCAATTTAAAGCATTTGGTGTAATGTGCATTTAGAAAGGTCTTTATTGCCTTTGAATAAAGTTTGAGAAAGTAATCTTAACTTCAGGTCCACTTACTTTTCATTTTGTTTTTTCTTTGTTCTGCATTCATCTTTAAGAGCAGATAGAGTGAAGCATACTTATATTTTAATACCTTATTCAAAAACATGAATGACTTCAACCCACACATCAACTACAATTGCTAAGTGAAGTCCGCACTTTGCAAAAAGATATTTGACTCCTTAAAATATCTGCAGGTGTACCCCAAAGACCAATTCAAGGGGTCTTTTTTTGTTGAGGATGCTTTGCTTCAGGTAATGGTGAGGTAATGTGTAAGCTTATCAGAGTCCAAAATATTGCAAATCCATAGTTAATACTAAGAGATAGCGTATTAGTAATAAAGGGATAACGAAGCTTCACAAACCATTTTCTTTATTTTCTGAGCCCACTAGATGGCACTCTTTGTTCAACAAAGGGCTGAAAACACACTCAATTTCCATTACTAGAGCCTTTTTTTAAGCCAAAACCGCCATCTAGTGATGTAAAAAAATAAAGCAAATGGTTCACGAAGCTTCGTTGTCCCTCCATTACTGATTAGCAATTATTTTTTTGCTGAGGTAGAAGCAAGGGAGAAGTAAACTATCACAGGTGGCCTTTTCAATTTTAAATATTTTAAAATATATATAATATTTGCCCCCAAACATCCTGAGTCTGCTAGAGCCAAGAGATATCTGGCAAGGCAAATATCTCGATCGTCTTTGAGTCCAAATCTTGTATTGGGAAAATAATTTTTCCCCACAATGACAGCAGCAATCTGCTAAAGCTAATGAGAGTGCATGATTCAGTGTAAGAGAAATATCAAGGAAAGGACTGGTAGCTTTCTGCTGACTTAATTTGTTAACAAAAAAAAATCCTGTCTTGTGTGATCGTGCGTCTTTTCCTGTATCACTTCCTGCATGTTTGTTGTAGTTTGAATAACAAATAGACTTTTTGGGATTCCTCCTATGTGTCTGGTAATGTGTGACCCCTTATTGGTGATCATTTGCAATGTGCAAACCGCAACAAGATCCCATGAAATATGAGCAGCACTTTAAAATATGTATACTGCCCACTGCTCCTAAGCATGGTGTGTTCACTGGTGTGTAAAAAGGATGGGTTAAATGCAGAGATTGAATTTCCCCCTTGTGGGACTAATAAGGGAATCTTAATATTAATCTTAATATAAATACAAGGTTTAGTTGTATAAATATGATTTCGAACATGACTTTAAACATAAAATAAGTAAAATCCATCGGAGTGCACCACCAGGGCTGTTATAAATTTTATGTCAAAGTTATATTCAATGTCAGATTAGATTTCTCACTTCATCCCGCTGAATAAGCAGAAAACTATAAGATATTTTGATGAACTATAAACAAAATCATATGTGACGTACATCTAAAAATTTAGTTAATGTGTCTTTAAAATACCCTACAACTTATGACAGCTATCAGAAGTGTCTTTGTGAATTACCAGCTGTTAACATGCCACATACTGGGAATATGCAATTTTCAAAGAAGATGGCATTTTTTGCAAGTGATGCCACATCCTGAGCAAAACCCTCAAGGGACTGGTGAACGTGAGGTGATTGAAAATTATGTAAATTTGAATTCATTTAATTTGAGGACTCTTTTGGCGTCAGGCAGGAAAAAGTTGATCAATAAGTCCTCCTTCTATAAACTATTTGCACTATATATTCTCAAATGACTTCATCTTTATATGCATGTGAGGTGACTATCAGTGTTAGAAGTGTAGGTTACAACATATGCATTGCTGACTGTTTCGACACTTTCTCTCATGTATTACAATGATGCAATCCTAATACAGCACATTTTCTTTCCTCATGAGGCTTTCTAGCTGACAATGACATGTCTCCCAAGGGCCACCATACAGTAATTACAAACCTGTGTGCAACCCCAAAAATACACACACACACAAGTGCTGTCGTTTCTGTTTCTGACAGCTGCCATCAGCCCCCTCCGCTACCAATCCTTTTATCTGACAACAGCATCGTGCATGGCCGAGGGGAGATCTACACCCACACATGCATACACTTTCACCAGCGTAAACACCTCCATCTCCCCATCCCTCCAACCCCAAACACCTCCGCTGTTTGATCTCTCCCATCCATCCCCCTGTTTAATCCGTTTCTCCCTTGGCCTCCACCAAATGAAATGCAAATAGCTCGGCATAACCTGGGGCGTCATTTATCTAAATTAGAGCGCAGAGTGTGGATCCCCATGGGGCGCCCATATGCTAGCGCAGTTAGCGTCATTAGCTTCATTAGCCCGTGTCAGACCATTAATTACACATCAAGCCTATCAGTTATCTGGGGCTTGGGGTTCCCATACACTCTGGACTTCAGTGGGCAGGAAGGGAAGAAAGGAAAACCTCCATCACTGGGAGTGTTAATACTGTCTCTGCAGCTTTTCTCGTGTGTGACAAGCACTGAAACATAATACACTAAAAATCAAGATAATTGACATTTAATAAGACCATCTGTTAAGATGTTTTTGTGACAACATTAAAAAGATGGAAACCTACCATTTAAACTGAATTTCCCAACGTTCTCTTGAGTCAGTTGTGTTAAAAACATCAATATCAGGCGAGCTAACTGAGAGAGAGCGCAATGGAACCATATGCAATGACAAACATGTCATCTGGTGAAGTCATCATTTTAGTTTTTTCTATCGTGATAAAAACCTTTGACGATATGTGCCATTGATAGAGATGTCAGTCAGTTACATGTCAGCAAACTCAGTCAGTAATGTCAGTCATTAGGGATGATAGATTAATGTTTTTTCTAAGAATTTGGTCGATCACGTGGAATTTTTAATCGATCTGTGTATTTTTCAATTTTAATTTGATCTCTGACTGCGTATCAGTATCACTGAACACCTCTTCGGGGGCTAAAACATAAAACATTGAACTCCTTGACATCTTACAGTATCGCCTCACTTGATTTAGTTTTACAATTGACAGGAAGTCTCTTTTTTGTCCTTTTAAAATAAAAGCGTCTGTTATCAAAACAGGCTTTTGCATAGAACTGTGTATATATATTTCATTGTGCCCATGTATGCAAGGTTTTATACATATTGGAGTATGTATGAAAATGTAGCGATTAATCGCTTAATTGATTGTTAACGTTATAGATGCTGGAGTTGGCAGGTTTCTTCCAAATACCCATCCCTATCAGTCATACAGCACTATCTTTCTAAAGATTACAGTGGGTCACATTAACCCGAGTTTGGATAGAATAATGAATGAATGAGACTAATGGACGGATAGACTTCCGGTATCATCCATCCCACCCATGGCTGTATAATAAGATCAGCCATCTATGCTATGTTGTACTCTCTGAGCAGGTGTGAAGGCTCATTTTAACTCCTTGTCTAGTTGCCCGGTTTCTGAACACTATTGTATTTCTGTCTACTATTTTAAGAGTATGTTTACATTTTATTTTCAAGTTGATTGAAACGCTGACACCAAGCCAACACCAAGTCATGTCATCTCCTGCTGCAATCATCAAAAGTATGCAAAGTTATAATTTCAGACTGTACATTGCATATTGCAGTACGATGTTTTGTATAGTATAGTTTTTGGATTACAGTTGGATTTTATGCTGATGGTGCTGCGTCTTCCATCTGTGTGTGTGTGTGTGTGTGTGTGTGTGTGTGTCATGTTCAATTGTCACTTTTGCGTGCATTTTGTTTTATCCATACCCTGGATTAATCATAATTAGTGTTTACACCAGGGATACCCAACTTGCTTTGCCTGGAAGCCATTATTGCAAAATGACAGGAGTGAATTAGGAAACATTAATAATTTCTATCAGATAAATTAATTAAAATAATTAATTTAATTAAAGACTCAAGTTTAATTTAAAATGATTTGGTTACATTTCAGTGTTTATACAACATTAAAGACGGTTGAAACTTCATTTATCATGCAATCACTCAAATTTTGCAATGATTCATAACCTTTAACATATGTGCCTTCAACAAACACAATGAACAGCATACTTCAGCATTATCAGATAGCTTTTTTATTCATAAACAAGCTCTATTTTTATGCTTTTTTATTGCACTCTGGTGCCCTATTTACATTAAAAGTACAAAAACAACACAATAAAATGTGTTAACAGCAGTAATTCAGTGTGTGGGAATATGTGCTAGAGTATGCAATGCTGTGAATGTTCATCACGGTGTCTCTAACATTACCTCTAACAATGTATAAGGCTTGTATGATTAAACTGTGGTGCATTCAGGCAAGTATAGCTGTAATGGCCTATTTTGGTGAACATATGCATTTCAGAACCTATTAAGTATGATTGGTCTTGGACGGACTAGGCCCACCTAATTTTCTCTTTTCCCACCCACACTGTGATTTGTGCCTACGCTGCTGATTAGAAACACCCAATAAATAAATATGTCTAGTAAACTGTTCCATGTGGGAATTATGCAATAGAAATGGCACACTTTGAAAACATCTGCTATATTCACCTTTCTCACAAACCAGGACAATAGAATGGAATAATGGAATGCATATCAGCAGGGCTGGACACCACAATTCAATACAACTTACGGACAAAGCCCACACAACATGTACTTATTTACATTTACCTTTTATTCATGTACCACTAATTTGTGATTGCTGAAAACAAAACAACTTTACAGTTGAGATGTTGTCAAAAGAATGTAAATAAAATGAAATGTGATCATATGCTGATCCTTTCTGAGATACAGGTGCATCTCAATAACCTAGAATATCATAGAAAAGTTTATTTATGTCAGTAATTCAACTCAAAAAGTGGAAATAACACATTGTATTGATCCATTACACATAGAATGAAAAAATTGATGTCTTAATTTATTTAATTTCTTCCAGTATAGTTTGTGTGTGTGTGCGTGCGTGCGTGTGTGTGCGTGCGTGTGTGTGTGTGTGTGTGTGTGTGTATATATATATATATATATATATATATATATTGACTCAATTCTTGGTTGGGGCTAATTGACTTGAACTACTGGAAATAGACTTTTCCATGATATTCTAATTTATTAAGATGCACCTATATTCAGTTGAAAACAAGAAAACAATACACATTTTTCTAAATATCCACTAGGAATTCTGAATTGAATGCCTTTACTTTTTATTCACATTGGCTACACCACCCCAACATTTATGGAATCAGGGTCATAGTAGCTTTACTAAACAAATTTAACATGGTGATTAACTGTAAATATGCAAGAGAAAAATGGTGCCCTTTGTGCCCCTGCTCACTATCACACTGTGATGGCTTATTGTTATTAGTCACACCTGTGTATCCCCTGCTGTGAAAAGGGGCTGGCTCTGTAGCTTCACATTTTCTGAATGTCTGGTTGGTAATGTAGTCAACAAATGAACACATTATCGAAAAACTATAAGCTCACTGAATGACTGCTTGGCTTCAGGAGATGCTGAAGTTCTTTGCCCTGAGGTGAGCCTTTCAGACTGCACTTAGGGCGCTTTCAGACTGACAACAGCCCTCTGGCAAAACAACACAAGGGTCTACATCAGTGTGGGCGTGTTGCTACAGGGCACTGATGAGAGGATGAAACATAAACCAGGAAGTCCAACTTCAAAGCTTATCAAAGACTGAGACATCATGTAGGGGTTGGTATACCAAGTTGCATGCTACAATGTTATTTTTGTTTTCTTCTTTTTGCCAGAGCTAACTGACCTACTGCATTGGTTTTAAAAAATACAGGAGGACCAAGGACCAGTGCTGAGCTCTGAAGCAAATTGGCATAGCGGCCACACAACTATAAGAAAAACAATGGTTGGAAAATGAAAAAAGTATGGCAAACTAATCAGTGTATCATTCATTCTTTCCATTTTCAATTGGTAATCAAAATCAAATAATAAAAAAATTGACTGGTTATTTTGTTATTTGTTGTCTATTATAAAACAAAAAAAATGCTTGTTTTTTCATCAGATCAAAAATACGAAATGGAAAAACAGGCACCAGGAATTAATTTGATTTTAATATATAATTGGTCGGGTTTACGTGACCCGGAAGTTTGACTGCGGTCAAGTGAGCCGTCATTCCGTAGTCAAACCAGCCATCCCTATATAATGTAGTGCGCCCATATTGCGATATTAATGGTAAATTCATTGAAACTGCTCCTCTATGCCGGCAAGAGTTTTTTACTGAAAAAATGTGAGAAAGAATTACAGTTAAGTGTTATCCTTCATGTCAGCTCGCTCTGAGCAGTCTCAATGAATTTACCGTAAATATCACAATACGGGCGCGCTACATTATATAGGGGCGTAAACCCGACCAATTAAATATTAAAATCAAATTCAGTTCTGGTGTCCGTTTTTCCATTTCGTATTTTTTATGAGCCTAATATTGAAATATCAAAAAACAAGCATTTTTTTTTTCGTTTTTGTGTTATGCTAAAACACAAATAACAAAATAACCAGTCAATTTTTCATTATTTGATTTTTGATTGCCAATTGAAAAATGGAAAGAACGAATGATACACGGACTCAAACTCCTCGAATTGTATTCATTGGGTACACGGAAAGTTTGAAAGTCTAGAAATGCAAATCAATTGGGGGAGAACAACAACAAGTCATAAAGTCTGAAGAAGTCTGAAAAGTGCACACTCTCAACCAGCTCAGCTGGATAAGAACTAGAGTATATACTCTGTGGGCCCAAAGAGCACCAGCATGATGAAACCCACAGAGGCTTTTTTGATGTATGCTCCCAGTGAGCAACCTTCATAGGAATTAATGGGGCACCATTTCGGAACACTGTATCCAGTTCTTTTTAAAACACCCAGAGAGTGAGCCTTAAAGGGACTGCCCCGTAATCAAAAGTACATATTTTTCCTTTTACCTGTGGTGCTATTCCTCAAACTAGATTGTTTTGGTGTGAGTTGGGGATATTGTCTTGTGGTGCTCAAATCGCCAAAAAAATACATTAGAAAAACTCACATGCAATGTCTCTTTCTGGGACCTGAACACTAAAGATAATTCACGGACCTTGTGAATGGTTTATTTTATGATTTAGATGTTTTGAGCATAATTACCCAGCAAACCTTTCGCCTCTGTATTTTTTCAAGAACAAACAAGAATATTGAATGACATTGGGGGAATGTTTTTTTTTCATTTTTCTGTTAAAAAGAGTAAGTTTAGCAACATTTATGATACGTTCTAACTCATAAAGGCTACGATTTAACGCTGGAGAGCTAAACGTATTTGTGAATATTCATGTTTGCATCAAGGTTATTATAGTTAACGAAAACTAACAAAATAATGGAAACTAGAATTTAAAAAACATTGTCGTTAACTGAAATGAAAATAAAAACCAGAGGGTTTTTAAGAACTATAACTAACTGAAACTGTATTTTGTGGTTACAAAACTAACTAAAAAACTAAAATTATAGTGAAAATGTCACAGTTTCCGTCTGTCAGCTTTTTTCAAACGTAAACCTTTTGGTTGATATGAAACCTATTTCATCTGTTTGGTTTTATGACTTAATAACCTTACTGGGGCTGAAATGGATCAGAAAAGTCAACAAGTCAGTATACTGTCCCACAAAACATTTGGTGATGTGTAGTGATGTGACTGTCTTTTATATCTCCTAACCAGGATTTTTTTGGCCCTAAACCTAGGTTAGTGGTTTTGTATAGTGATGTACCAATGAAGCCTCATGAAGCATTTTATTTATTTTCTGAGCCCACTAGATGGTGCTCTTAGTTTAAAGAAAAAGGTAATTATAGTAGGCAACAATAGTAATTCATTGTGCTTTCAGTCCTTTGTTGAACATAGAGCACCATCTAGTTGGCTCAGAAAATAAAGAAAATGCTTCATGAAGCTTCATTGGCACATCACTAGTGATGTGTAAATGATCAGTTATTGTGGTTTAGTTGAGGGTATGTTTAGAAAAGGACACAGATTTGTACGCAATAGGACAGCAAATAATACCTCCTTAGGGCAAAAATGGCAGCAGTTGGCTGGGTGGACATCCAGCTATGGAAGCCAACACTAGAATCTTAAATAGAAACATAATGACTCATGGCATTAAAATCACGTTTATGTGGAAAATTGAGGGAGAACAATTTTCTGAATATGGTTTGCCTTTTCCATTAGCACATTTTGTCGCTATTTCTTGACAACTACATTGTAAGCACAGCTCTAAAAGGCCATGAATGTCAGGTACATAAGTGACATGTGTAAATGTCTCTCTTCAGCCACTTTTATACACTCTTGCTTGAATTTTTTGGCACTTAATGTGACAGAAGTGGCTGTACTCGAGTGAGAGAAAAAAAAAGTAGAAATATCACCGTGACAGACAGGTGAAATTTGGAAAAAAATAGCATCATGATAGCATGCGGGTTGTAAACATACCTTTTCTGTAGTTATAATAAAACACACTTTCACATTATGACTCTGAGAGTGAATTTGCTTTGACATACACCTGAGAAAACACTCCATCCCCTGGAGTGATTGTGTTTTTCATTAGTGTGTTTTACATTAACACTGTAATATATTCTATAATGTGCTCAGATATCGTATGAGTAACGCCCATATTTTCACAAGACGTGTCACAAGGAAATCAGGGAGACAAATGGGGTTGTTTTGTTCCCCCACCCTGCGACTCAAATATGATGAACTTCTACTTTGTTGAAAGTCACACCTTCTCTCAAGCCCTCTGAACACAAAAACACAATTACCTCTAAATATAGCCTGGATCATGCTCCTGAACGGCTAATGCACATCACTCATTATCGCCTGCCACTGTCACAGCATGTATACACACACGCACGCGAACACACACACGCATAAAGAGTGTCACCTTCCCCCTCGCTTAAAAATGACACTGAGTCACAGTGAGTATGTGTTGACAGTGGCATGTATGTATACAGACAGAATGAAGACTTAAGCCATAAATATAACGTGATTAGGAAAGTATGATAGTGAATGTATGAACTACATGTTCTTCCTGAGTATATGCACTATTTAAAAAGCATAATGCACACCATGTGCTGTGTTCCAATACTCATACTTCCATGAGTACACTTAAACGCAGTACACTATCCGCACTTACTAAGTACGCAGATTTCAGCAGGTGAGTGTTGTTCCAAATCTAATACTCCGTGGTGCACTTACGGGAAATGACGCTCGCGGCAGCCGCCGCGGCTCGTCACCCGCGAAAAACTTCCTGCTTTGAACGGCGAAAAAATTATCCTTTGCAATATGGCTCCATTAACGCAGCAAATGCGGAGAATGCACCGGCGTTGTGCCATTACAAACATTTTTTTTCGAGCTGAGCAGCTCTGCCTGGCTCCGCCTCTTCCGCTACGTAGACAAGATGGCGGCCGTTGAGTGCGTATAGTGTACATCGTTCCACACTCAGCGTTTTGACCGTTATGAGGGCAACATCCGGGTACTTTAGGTACACTTCTTTTTGCCGCGATCGTAATCGGAACACCCTGCATACTCAAACTGAGTATAGTAAGTACGGGAAGTATGGGTATTGGAACACAGCAATAGTGTTTGTGTGTGACCGTGCATGACATATGTACTCATTATAATGGTTGTGAGAACTTTCCTATTTTCATTCACATTTTAAACTTCCCCATGTGGCAAAAGCAGGAAGCAATTACGAATGCATCACTGAAATATCATCGCCTACAATATTCACTCTCTTTAAGCTCTGTTTTCTCCATCAGTTCTCTCTGGCTTCTAAATGATCCACCATGTTCACCAGCTTGTCATTAACAGTGTCTGTGTGCTATAGGGCAGTGATTTCCAACAGGGGGGCGCCAAAGATCCACGGGGGGTCGCGAAGCCCTCTTGATTTTAAGGGGTGGAATACATCTAATGTGTTCAATATAGATGAGTCAGCATTTAATTCATTAGTGGGACAAAAACAACTAAATAAGGGCTACATTAAACGTTTATTCATTTATTTAAATAGAAAAAGCACTAGAAAAGTTTAAAAATAAAGGCTATATCGTGAGAATAAGGACATGTGTAACATCCCTCCTGCAGTATACACAGGTAACCTCACCTATCAGTAACCTCGCCTAGCGGTAACCTCACCTAGTGGTAACCTCACCTAGCGGTAACCTCACCTAGTGGTAACCTCACCTAGCGGTAACCTCACCTAGTGGTAACCTCACCTAGCAGTAACCTCACCTAGTGGTAACCTCACCTAGCGGTAACCTCACCTCACAACGGAAACACAGAGCTAATGGAAAAATGGCCAGGGAGACGAAAATGCTGAATATCTTAAAAAGAAAAGGAGAGGGTACCATGAAAGTCACATTGAGTTCGGCTTCATGGAAGCAATGGACAACTGGGGGGTTGCCAACATTTACAATGGTAAAAATGTGGGTCCCTCAAGAAAAAGTTTGGGAACCACTGCCATAGGGTGTTGAACAGGTCGAATACAGTGGCTTTCCAGAGCTTTTTCCACTGACAAGAATTTCCTGTAGTGGCCGATAACTAAATGACAGTGGTAAAGTTTAACCCAAAACAGGACAGTTCCAGCCAAACAACTAAACAATGAGCTGAAACCTGTTAAAAGCCTTATGTAGGTGGAGGGGAGCTGTAGATTTAAATGATAATTTGAGAAACCTGGAGCAGCCCCGCCCCCTGAACAAGGTAGGTAAGTCAGTCACTCAGTCACATAGGCCATGTTTCCTTTAGGGGGAAGAGTGGCCGCCAGAAAGTCTCAGGCCATGCCCTCTCAAAAGTCCGCTCACTCTGCGTGTCTCAACTACAAAAAGCCCCCCAGAGAGATTTACGAGACTCTGGGGGTGACGTATGGTTTACGATCGTCGCGACGGATTAAACACGGGAGACGCAACTGTGGCCGACGTCGCTGTGCACAAATTCAGCAGCTGATCATAAACAAAGCAGCATGGCTAATTAAGCACAGCTTCTCCGCTGATCATTAACATGGTGATCGTGAATTAACCGCATCGCAACAGAGATCACTAAGTGAACACCTCCTGCAGCAGCAGCACATACATACTGTACTGCTACAGAGCTAACTGTTAGCCTGTTAGCACATACACACTGTACTGCTACAGAGCTAACTGTTAGCCTGTTAGCACATACTGCTACAGAGCTAACTGTTAGCACATACACACTGTACTGCTACAGAGCTAACTGTTAGCCTGTTAGCACATACTGCTACAGAGCTAACTGTTAGCACATACACACTGTACTGCTACAGAGCTAACTGTTAGCCGGCTCCGTGACTGCAGCTGGGAGAGACTGCTTAGCCATTTATCCAATCAGTAACCAGGTTTTTTTCAGGGGAGAAAAAAGCCCCTGCTCTTCTACAGGGACGAAAAAATCCAGACAAAAGCCCACTCCAGACGGCTCATATTCAAATTAGGGGCATTTCGGTGAGTGAGACCCGCCTCATTCCGGGTATTGCCCGGTAGTGGAAACAGCCCTATACAGACCCATGTGTAGGGCTGACCCCTTGCAGTCAGGCAAAAATATCATTTTAAACACGAGGTAATAACAATCAGCTTTATAAGTTAAGAGTATAAAGGATGCAAATTCTCAAATTCTCAAAAGTCCATAGTTTGGTGGAACTTTGTTTCCTGTCTGTATATCCACTATCAAACATCCACTGAAGGGGGAGAATGCAAACTGAGTTTAATTTAAACTATCCCAATGGGCTCTTAGCCCAGAAAAAGTAAATTGGGTATGGGAATGTATTGTTGGAATGAAACATCATTAGTACTTGATACTAGCAGTTAGCCAGTCATGTTGGTGACAGGTGGTGACAAAGCAGGCTACATTTCCTGTAGTTCCTCTAGTATAAAACCAGCTACTGAACTACTCATTTAGTAAATGTTCAGCAGCTGCAGGAAATGCCAGAAAGGGCGACAGCAAACAAGTTGTATCGAAGTTAGGCGGATAATCAGACCTAACTGCCGGACAGAGCAAGTACTCAAATTAAAGACTTGATGAAACAAAGAAAAAGTGGGCAAATACATTTAAAAACATTGTTTTTTTTAGTCGTTGATATGAGAAAGGTACATATATTGAACAACTGACTATATACAGATGGTTTGGCATTGATTACAATTGTTCGATGAGGCAAATGCAAAAATCCTATAAGAACAAGAGTTATTGCATATTGCTGTATCTACAAAAAAAATAACCTCCATCAGATACAGCCTTGATCAGTGCTTTGTACGGACAGAAAAAAAGAGATTATATGACTCAGATGGGGGACAGAGAGAGTGGTCATCATTTTTTGACAGTTTCAGCAGCACATACCTGCTTTAACCTCCTGACTGTCAACATGAAGTGACACACACTGGAACCGAATCAGTCAAACAGTCTCATCACCCAAAACCAATTTTTTTAGTATCTTTTTAGTGTCACAATGCCTGTCTCTGCATTTAGCCAGTTTATGCTAATGAACTGTTAAGGAGCTGTGTTAATTACCTGCAGTTAACACCAAGGTTACCACATTCATCTTGGAAACATGCTAATTCTGCAGCTATTTCTGTCATTAATCTTATAACAACCCGTACAGCCGCATCTATTTCATCCTTGCCTGTTGCTTTTTTAAAGCAATTTTTGTGCCATTTTCCCCACCCCAACTAATAAAACAGCCATTTAATCTGTACAAGAGATTTAATTGAATGTGAGGGGAAAAAACACAGGAAGTCGACACTCAAAAAACCCACAAACATTAAACTTTTTTTTTTCTCAGTCTCGCTTTCGACTCTATCCTGCTGGTGCCTGTGCCACCTCTAATTTGATTTTTTTTTTCACAGTAGCATTAGCAGTGTGGCAGTCAGGCTGTTGTTAAGGTTGTGGGCGTAATTATATTTAGCAATGCTACTCTTAACCAGTAGCTGAACCACTTGGCTGGGTGAGACACCTGACGGCCCACACCATCTGTACCTGTAACACACATGCACAAGGTGCACGCCCACTAGCCACCTTGTCATACTGCTGCACATGTATGTTACATTAGCAGGGACAAACACATAGACTTCCACATGCATACTGTGCTATGCAACCATATAGGGTGATGTATGCATAAGTAAAGAAAACATGAATGTATACACACTCATACTCAAACTGAGTATAGTAAGTACGGGAAGTATGGGTATTGGAACACAGCAATAGTGTTTGTGTGTGACCGTGCATGACATATGTACTCATTATAATGGTTGTGAGAACTTTCCTATTTTCATTCACATTTTAAACTTCCCCATGTGGCAAAAGCAGGAAGCAATTACGAATGCATCACTGAAATATCATCGCCTACAATATTCACTCTCTTTAAGCTCTGTTTTCTCCATCAGTTCTCTCTGGCTTCTAAATGATCCACCATGTTCACCAGCTTGTCATTAACAGTGTCTGTGTGCTATAGGGCAGTGATTTCCAACAGGGGGGCGCCAAAGATCCACGGGGGGTCGCGAAGCCCTCTTGATTTTAAGGGGTGGAATACATCTAATGTGTTCAATATAGATGAGTCAGCATTTAATTCATTAGTGGGACAAAAACAACTAAATAAGGGCTACATTAAACGTTTATTCATTTATTTAAATAGAAAAAGCACTAGAAAAGTTTAAAAATAAAGGCTATATCGTGAGAATAAGGACATGTGTAACATCCCTCCTGCAGTATACACAGGTAACCTCACCTATCAGTAACCTCGCCTAGCGGTAACCTCACCTAGTGGTAACCTCACCTAGCGGTAACCTCACCTAGTGGTAACCTCACCTAGCGGTAACCTCACCTAGTGGTAACCTCACCTAGCAGTAACCTCACCTAGTGGTAACCTCACCTAGCGGTAACCTCACCTCACAACGGAAACACAGAGCTAATGGAAAAATGGCCAGGGAGACGAAAATGCTGAATATCTTAAAAAGAAAAGGAGAGGGTACCATGAAAGTCACATTGAGTTCGGCTTCATGGAAGCAATGGACAACTGGGGGGTTGCCAACATTTACAATGGTAAAAATGTGGGTCCCTCAAGAAAAAGTTTGGGAACCACTGCCATAGGGTGTTGAACAGGTCGAATACAGTGGCTTTCCAGAGCTTTTTCCACTGACAAGAATTTCCTGTAGTGGCCGATAACTAAATGACAGTGGTAAAGTTTAACCCAAAACAGGACAGTTCCAGCCAAACAACTAAACAATGAGCTGAAACCTGTTAAAAGCCTTATGTAGGTGGAGGGGAGCTGTAGATTTAAATGATAATTTGAGAAACCTGGAGCAGCCCCGCCCCCTGAACAAGGTAGGTAAGTCAGTCACTCAGTCACATAGGCCATGTTTCCTTTAGGGGGAAGAGTGGCCGCCAGAAAGTCTCAGGCCATGCCCTCTCAAAAGTCCGCTCACTCTGCGTGTCTCAACTACAAAAAGCCCCCCAGAGAGATTTACGAGACTCTGGGGGTGACGTATGGTTTACGATCGTCGCGACGGATTAAACACGGGAGACGCAACTGTGGCCGACGTCGCTGTGCACAAATTCAGCAGCTGATCATAAACAAAGCAGCATGGCTAATTAAGCACAGCTTCTCCGCTGATCATTAACATGGTGATCGTGAATTAACCGCATCGCAACAGAGATCACTAAGTGAACACCTCCTGCAGCAGCAGCACATACATACTGTACTGCTACAGAGCTAACTGTTAGCCTGTTAGCACATACACACTGTACTGCTACAGAGCTAACTGTTAGCCTGTTAGCACATACTGCTACAGAGCTAACTGTTAGCACATACACACTGTACTGCTACAGAGCTAACTGTTAGCCTGTTAGCACATACTGCTACAGAGCTAACTGTTAGCACATACACACTGTACTGCTACAGAGCTAACTGTTAGCCGGCTCCGTGACTGCAGCTGGGAGAGACTGCTTAGCCATTTATCCAATCAGTAACCAGGTTTTTTTCAGGGGAGAAAAAAGCCCCTGCTCTTCTACAGGGACGAAAAAATCCAGACAAAAGCCCACTCCAGACGGCTCATATTCAAATTAGGGGCATTTCGGTGAGTGAGACCCGCCTCATTCCGGGTATTGCCCGGTAGTGGAAACAGCCCTATACAGACCCATGTGTAGGGCTGACCCCTTGCAGTCAGGCAAAAATATCATTTTAAACACGAGGTAATAACAATCAGCTTTATAAGTTAAGAGTATAAAGGATGCAAATTCTCAAATTCTCAAAAGTCCATAGTTTGGTGGAACTTTGTTTCCTGTCTGTATATCCACTATCAAACATCCACTGAAGGGGGAGAATGCAAACTGAGTTTAATTTAAACTATCCCAATGGGCTCTTAGCCCAGAAAAAGTAAATTGGGTATGGGAATGTATTGTTGGAATGAAACATCATTAGTACTTGATACTAGCAGTTAGCCAGTCATGTTGGTGACAGGTGGTGACAAAGCAGGCTACATTTCCTGTAGTTCCTCTAGTATAAAACCAGCTACTGAACTACTCATTTAGTAAATGTTCAGCAGCTGCAGGAAATGCCAGAAAGGGCGACAGCAAACAAGTTGTATCGAAGTTAGGCGGATAATCAGACCTAACTGCCGGACAGAGCAAGTACTCAAATTAAAGACTTGATGAAACAAAGAAAAAGTGGGCAAATACATTTAAAAACATTGTTTTTTTTAGTCGTTGATATGAGAAAGGTACATATATTGAACAACTGACTATATACAGATGGTTTGGCATTGATTACAATTGTTCGATGAGGCAAATGCAAAAATCCTATAAGAACAAGAGTTATTGCATATTGCTGTATCTACAAAAAAAATAACCTCCATCAGATACAGCCTTGATCAGTGCTTTGTACGGACAGAAAAAAAGAGATTATATGACTCAGATGGGGGACAGAGAGAGTGGTCATCATTTTTTGACAGTTTCAGCAGCACATACCTGCTTTAACCTCCTGACTGTCAACATGAAGTGACACACACTGGAACCGAATCAGTCAAACAGTCTCATCACCCAAAACCAATTTTTTTAGTATCTTTTTAGTGTCACAATGCCTGTCTCTGCATTTAGCCAGTTTATGCTAATGAACTGTTAAGGAGCTGTGTTAATTACCTGCAGTTAACACCAAGGTTACCACATTCATCTTGGAAACATGCTAATTCTGCAGCTATTTCTGTCATTAATCTTATAACAACCCGTACAGCCGCATCTATTTCATCCTTGCCTGTTGCTTTTTTAAAGCAATTTTTGTGCCATTTTCCCCACCCCAACTAATAAAACAGCCATTTAATCTGTACAAGAGATTTAATTGAATGTGAGGGGAAAAAACACAGGAAGTCGACACTCAAAAAACCCACAAACATTAAACTTTTTTTTTTCTCAGTCTCGCTTTCGACTCTATCCTGCTGGTGCCTGTGCCACCTCTAATTTGATTTTTTTTTTCACAGTAGCATTAGCAGTGTGGCAGTCAGGCTGTTGTTAAGGTTGTGGGCGTAATTATATTTAGCAATGCTACTCTTAACCAGTAGCTGAACCACTTGGCTGGGTGAGACACCTGACGGCCCACACCATCTGTACCTGTAACACACATGCACAAGGTGCACGCCCACTAGCCACCTTGTCATACTGCTGCACATGTATGTTACATTAGCAGGGACAAACACATAGACTTCCACATGCATACTGTGCTATGCAACCATATAGGGTGATGTATGCATAAGTAAAGAAAACATGAATGTATACACACTCATACTCAAACTGAGTATAGTAAGTACGGGAAGTATGGGTATTGGAACACAGCAATAGTGTTTGTGTGTGACCGTGCATGACATATGTACTCATTATAATGGTTGTGAGAACTTTCCTATTTTCATTCACATTTTAAACTTCCCCATGTGGCAAAAGCAGGAAGCAATTACGAATGCATCACTGAAATATCATCGCCTACAATATTCACTCTCTTTAAGCTCTGTTTTCTCCATCAGTTCTCTCTGGCTTCTAAATGATCCACCATGTTCACCAGCTTGTCATTAACAGTGTCTGTGTGCTATAGGGCAGTGATTTCCAACAGGGGGGCGCCAAAGATCCACGGGGGGTCGCGAAGCCCTCTTGATTTTAAGGGGTGGAATACATCTAATGTGTTCAATATAGATGAGTCAGCATTTAATTCATTAGTGGGACAAAAACAACTAAATAAGGGCTACATTAAACGTTTATTCATTTATTTAAATAGAAAAAGCACTAGAAAAGTTTAAAAATAAAGGCTATATCGTGAGAATAAGGACATGTGTAACATCCCTCCTGCAGTATACACAGGTAACCTCACCTATCAGTAACCTCGCCTAGCGGTAACCTCACCTAGTGGTAACCTCACCTAGCGGTAACCTCACCTAGTGGTAACCTCACCTAGCGGTAACCTCACCTAGTGGTAACCTCACCTAGCAGTAACCTCACCTAGTGGTAACCTCACCTAGCGGTAACCTCACCTCACAACGGAAACACAGAGCTAATGGAAAAATGGCCAGGGAGACGAAAATGCTGAATATCTTAAAAAGAAAAGGAGAGGGTACCATGAAAGTCACATTGAGTTCGGCTTCATGGAAGCAATGGACAACTGGGGGGTTGCCAACATTTACAATGGTAAAAATGTGGGTCCCTCAAGAAAAAGTTTGGGAACCACTGCCATAGGGTGTTGAACAGGTCGAATACAGTGGCTTTCCAGAGCTTTTTCCACTGACAAGAATTTCCTGTAGTGGCCGATAACTAAATGACAGTGGTAAAGTTTAACCCAAAACAGGACAGTTCCAGCCAAACAACTAAACAATGAGCTGAAACCTGTTAAAAGCCTTATGTAGGTGGAGGGGAGCTGTAGATTTAAATGATAATTTGAGAAACCTGGAGCAGCCCCGCCCCCTGAACAAGGTAGGTAAGTCAGTCACTCAGTCACATAGGCCATGTTTCCTTTAGGGGGAAGAGTGGCCGCCAGAAAGTCTCAGGCCATGCCCTCTCAAAAGTCCGCTCACTCTGCGTGTCTCAACTACAAAAAGCCCCCCAGAGAGATTTACGAGACTCTGGGGGTGACGTATGGTTTACGATCGTCGCGACGGATTAAACACGGGAGACGCAACTGTGGCCGACGTCGCTGTGCACAAATTCAGCAGCTGATCATAAACAAAGCAGCATGGCTAATTAAGCACAGCTTCTCCGCTGATCATTAACATGGTGATCGTGAATTAACCGCATCGCAACAGAGATCACTAAGTGAACACCTCCTGCAGCAGCAGCACATACATACTGTACTGCTACAGAGCTAACTGTTAGCCTGTTAGCACATACACACTGTACTGCTACAGAGCTAACTGTTAGCCTGTTAGCACATACTGCTACAGAGCTAACTGTTAGCACATACACACTGTACTGCTACAGAGCTAACTGTTAGCCTGTTAGCACATACTGCTACAGAGCTAACTGTTAGCACATACACACTGTACTGCTACAGAGCTAACTGTTAGCCGGCTCCGTGACTGCAGCTGGGAGAGACTGCTTAGCCATTTATCCAATCAGTAACCAGGTTTTTTTCAGGGGAGAAAAAAGCCCCTGCTCTTCTACAGGGACGAAAAAATCCAGACAAAAGCCCACTCCAGACGGCTCATATTCAAATTAGGGGCATTTCGGTGAGTGAGACCCGCCTCATTCCGGGTATTGCCCGGTAGTGGAAACAGCCCTATACAGACCCATGTGTAGGGCTGACCCCTTGCAGTCAGGCAAAAATATCATTTTAAACACGAGGTAATAACAATCAGCTTTATAAGTTAAGAGTATAAAGGATGCAAATTCTCAAATTCTCAAAAGTCCATAGTTTGGTGGAACTTTGTTTCCTGTCTGTATATCCACTATCAAACATCCACTGAAGGGGGAGAATGCAAACTGAGTTTAATTTAAACTATCCCAATGGGCTCTTAGCCCAGAAAAAGTAAATTGGGTATGGGAATGTATTGTTGGAATGAAACATCATTAGTACTTGATACTAGCAGTTAGCCAGTCATGTTGGTGACAGGTGGTGACAAAGCAGGCTACATTTCCTGTAGTTCCTCTAGTATAAAACCAGCTACTGAACTACTCATTTAGTAAATGTTCAGCAGCTGCAGGAAATGCCAGAAAGGGCGACAGCAAACAAGTTGTATCGAAGTTAGGCGGATAATCAGACCTAACTGCCGGACAGAGCAAGTACTCAAATTAAAGACTTGATGAAACAAAGAAAAAGTGGGCAAATACATTTAAAAACATTGTTTTTTTTAGTCGTTGATATGAGAAAGGTACATATATTGAACAACTGACTATATACAGATGGTTTGGCATTGATTACAATTGTTCGATGAGGCAAATGCAAAAATCCTATAAGAACAAGAGTTATTGCATATTGCTGTATCTACAAAAAAAATAACCTCCATCAGATACAGCCTTGATCAGTGCTTTGTACGGACAGAAAAAAAGAGATTATATGACTCAGATGGGGGACAGAGAGAGTGGTCATCATTTTTTGACAGTTTCAGCAGCACATACCTGCTTTAACCTCCTGACTGTCAACATGAAGTGACACACACTGGAACCGAATCAGTCAAACAGTCTCATCACCCAAAACCAATTTTTTTAGTATCTTTTTAGTGTCACAATGCCTGTCTCTGCATTTAGCCAGTTTATGCTAATGAACTGTTAAGGAGCTGTGTTAATTACCTGCAGTTAACACCAAGGTTACCACATTCATCTTGGAAACATGCTAATTCTGCAGCTATTTCTGTCATTAATCTTATAACAACCCGTACAGCCGCATCTATTTCATCCTTGCCTGTTGCTTTTTTAAAGCAATTTTTGTGCCATTTTCCCCACCCCAACTAATAAAACAGCCATTTAATCTGTACAAGAGATTTAATTGAATGTGAGGGGAAAAAACACAGGAAGTCGACACTCAAAAAACCCACAAACATTAAACTTTTTTTTTTCTCAGTCTCGCTTTCGACTCTATCCTGCTGGTGCCTGTGCCACCTCTAATTTGATTTTTTTTTTCACAGTAGCATTAGCAGTGTGGCAGTCAGGCTGTTGTTAAGGTTGTGGGCGTAATTATATTTAGCAATGCTACTCTTAACCAGTAGCTGAACCACTTGGCTGGGTGAGACACCTGACGGCCCACACCATCTGTACCTGTAACACACATGCACAAGGTGCACGCCCACTAGCCACCTTGTCATACTGCTGCACATGTATGTTACATTAGCAGGGACAAACACATAGACTTCCACATGCATACTGTGCTATGCAACCATATAGGGTGATGTATGCATAAGTAAAGAAAACATGAATGTATACACACTCATATGGCTAAGGTTTTTGTCTTTGTCAGCTCTTCCTGAGGCACAATTATTCAACATCTCACTTCGTTCTGCGGTCCAATTTCTACCTGGCAACCCTTCTGGCGATGTGTGTGCACGCATGCCCCTGTATAAGTGTGTTTCAGCGTGTGTGTGTGTCTTCTTGGCAGAGTCCTCAGCCAGCCTTAGTGAACAGATGGTCCTCCAGCAGGTAATAATGACCCAAGACAAACTCTTGAATTGATTATGCCTTTGTGAGGGCAGGGATACAAAGTATCACTGCCACCAAGAGAGATAGACACAGACAGAGAGGGACAGCAAGTCTCAATCCAAGAATGTGATGTATTCATTTAGAAAAGCAGAAGGAATATGGAAAAAAAAAAAATTCCTCAAGACAAAGGCCCTGTTTAGAATGAGACGATCTGGACAGAAAACGCAAAAGTGGCATTGCGTTCTCACTTTTTATTCCGCGTTTAGATGAGCGTCTTTAGGGGGAAATCTGCGTACATACGGTGGCGCAAAAGTCTGTGAAATTGGATGAAGTATGCACGCCAGGTGGCTAGGTGGTACTGTGAAGCACTGCCACACAACACCAGCAAGAGCTCACGAATGAGTAGACACTTCTCTTCTCTCCTACTTCTCTTTCTAGTAGCGCTCCCAGGTCTTGTCCAAAGCTGTCTGTTTCACCTCCGCCGAATTGGTGCATCTAAAAATGTCCCTAGGTAATTAATGCACCTTCTCTGTTCTGTTATATTATCTGTGATAATTCTGGTTAACTGCTGAAATGACTCCTGGATAGTTCTCAGAGCTGCTAGGGCAACTTGAATGTCTGACTGATGGAAATAGTCCGACATGTTTGTTGTTGTTTACCTGGACTGCACATGGATGTTACGTAAACGCGTACGCGACGAGAGCCATCGTCAGCAGATCAGAGACACTTTTGTATTTTCAACCCTTAGTTTAGATGGAAACACAACGGTGGAGTGTATTTAATATTTCCGATCCGGAGGGTGGTTTCATTATTTTGCATTTTTAAGCCCAAAACGCAGTCGGCGTCTAAACGAAAGACACATCTGATAAAATATTTGGTCGTTTTCACCTGAGAGCGTTGTCGTGTAAACAGTAGTGATGTGCCAATGAAGCCTCATGAAGCATTCTCTCTATTTTCTGAGCCCACTAGATGGTGCTCTTAGTTTAAAGGAAAAGGCTCAAGCAATAATTACTTGTGCTTTCAGTCCTTTGTTGAACATAGAGCACCATCTAGTGGGCTCAGAAAATAAAGAAAATGCTTCATGAGGCTTCATTGGCACATCACTAGTAAACAGACCCAAAAGGTTTCCTCAAGAGTGCAACATTGTAGCCTGGCTATAGCCAGACTATATCACAGATGAGATATAGTCTGGAGACTAACAATTCATATTTCCGTAGAGGAGGCGTGGTTTACGATCGTCCAGAGCCGTTTATTGGGCGCTACGAATGTCTATCATAAGCGTCTGCCAATCATATAAATTGTATGGCGAGACGACCACAACGACCAGGGTCTCGATAAACCCCATTATCTTAGCCACTAACGGAGCTAGTTGGTAGATTAGGCTTTTGCCAAATCCTGTTGGAAGCAAGGCTAAAACATCCTTTTTGGTGGTGATAAAGGAGTGTAAAGCCAAATGTCGTTCTTCTTTTAAAATAAAGTTTCACTCTAAACTTTCTAGAACTGTCTACAGCTACATCCAAAGAGAGCTTTGCGTCTGCTGCAGCCATGTTGGATCCGTTAGCAAACTACAAGTTTCCGTCTGTCCAATAGTACGCTTCATCGTCTTGCCGTCCCTCCCCGTTCTGTGGTTGGATACCAAAAGCAGGGCTAAGAATCGGCCATGGACACCATTCCGCCTTGCAGTTTGAAACGAAATCAATCGTGCAAGGCAGCATGGGTGTACCCAGGCTAGCAACATTGTTGAACTCACTGAAGAAAGATTTGTTCATGTTGGCTTCGCAAGACTGGTTGAATGTTATCATCAACGGCATTTCTTTGGTTCTATCTCATGAAAAAAACAAAAAAACAATGCATAATTTACATAAAAGATAATTATGATTTATTTCATTTTGGGTCTAATGATCTTTGTTTGGACTATCATGTATATTATGGTCAAATTGCACTAACTATAGTAATGAGATCTGGGCACACAGCAATGTCATTAAAAAGATATTTGGGACAAGTGACACAAGATGATCAGACAGGTTGTAAACAAGCCAACAGTTTATCCAGATGATTGAAGCCGCCTTATATCCAGCTGATTCATCAGCATGGAGTTAATTATCTCAGGGTGTATCACTCAGTTATTTTGGAACCTGATTCAGATCAGAGAAAGCTTGCTCTGTTTCAAACTCTTTATCTCTTTCTAAGATTTTCCAATTTGTCTGTAATTTCCTCAGTGTATCATTGGAGCAACTGTTCCCTCTTCTGCTCCTCTGAGTTCTGATTTCAGTATTTCACTCTCCTCAACAGCTGTGCACCGCACTGCAACTTCCCTGCCTTCTGCATGCAATTATTTACAGTGATGATGTCTGTTTTTAATCATATGTAGCGTTTTGTTTGCACTGTCTCCTGCTTACTTTCAGCAGGCAAATGCACCCAAAATATCAATACTTATTCAACAGGACCAATGCTAATTTTGCATCTATTTCTGTCATTAATCTTATAACAACCTGTACAGCCGCATCTATTTCATCCTTGCCTGTTGCTTTTTTAAAGCAATTTTTGTGCCATCTTTCTATTTTTCCCCACAACTAATAAAACAGCCATTTAATATGCACAAGAGATTTAATTGAATGTGGAAAAAAACAGGAAATAGACACTCAAAAAACCCACAAACATTTTTTTTTCACAGTCTCGACTTCGACTCTATCCACTGCAACTTCCCTGCCTTCTGCATGCAATTATTTACAGTGATGATGTCTGTTTTTAATCATATGTAGCATTTTGTTTGCACTGTCTCCTGCTTACTTTCAGCAGTCAAATGCACCCAAAATATCAATACTTATTCAACAGAACCAACGGTCACTTAAATATAAGATCAAAGTTGTATTAAACCAGAATTATCCTTTCAAGGACAATTAAAAAGTCTTCAAAACTCTTATACGCTTGTGTAACAGGAATTTTTCATGCCTTTTCTTTTAGGTGCATGCTTTTAATTTGACATTCAGAGAGCTGATTTGTTTGTTACAGTTGGTGGGAATGGAAATGTTTTGGTGGAATTTCCAACAGTTCTGCAAAATTTGCTTGACAGCTGGATAGAAAACATTGTTGCTCACAGCAAGAGAGAGAATTAAGGACAGAGGGATTTTGAGAGAAGAAGGAAAAAAATGAAGTAATAGCAAGGCTGATGGACAGTGTGAGAGAAAGAGAAAGATGGCTGGACGTCGAAATCCCAGTCAACCCTGAGGCAATGGGTAATTTAGATATGAACACTTTCCCTCAAGTATTCGGAGCAAAATGAGGCACATGCACAGCAGGCAGGCTGCCCTTACTGCAGGGCCTATTAGTCGCCATTGGCCATGTGTGCAGTGTCTGGGCTGAGTGTTCATATCATGGCCAATGGCTCAATAAAGAGGCTGGGATGATGCATACTGACAAAGAGACAACTGAGCTAATATACCAAGGTGAAGACAATACCTTTTTTTTTTGGCCAAATATGGACTTTAAAAGTGATATTAAGCAAATCCCTGGGCACGGTTAGTGCTTTTTATGCTGCCTGTGTACAAAATCAAACACTAAATTCTAAAATCCACTGCAGAAATGTGTCAAATGAAGGAGATGAAAGCTTAAAAAACCTTATAAAGATAAACACGGATCATGCCAACGGGTCCACAGTTCAGGCTACGATTTTCCTCTTGCCAATGTGATTGAAAGGGTTTCCGTAATCATCTGATAAATGCATTTGCATCATACACTTATTTGAAGTGAGTAACCCTAGGTGGTGGTTATATCTTTGTACCAAAGTGTGCAATCAACTAAAAGTGAGAGTACACTTTTGCTTTTATAATGTCATTTTCAGCCGCAGTAGGATGCTGTTTTTTGTGGAAAAAGCTCTTAAAACTACCTGCTCAGCAGCGAACAGCAGAAAGAGTGGAGCATTTAGCAGCTAAGAGCCAGATAATTCACTTGGTATTCGTGAGAAACCAAAATCATAGCTAAAAGAGAGTTAATACTGGATATTTATCAAGCGGAGACAAAAGCTCTCCAAATGAATAATGACGCTGCTCCTTTTAGCAGCTGAATGTAAATTGTAAACTGTAAACTCTTCACCATACCAACTAAAATGCATTATTACAGCTTGTTTCTGCTGCTCCCAATTGGCCAAAACTTGCACAACAGATGTTCAGTACTTACAACCCAAAGTTTACGATGTGTAAAACGTAAAGAAAAATAGAATGCATCAAATTCACACTGCCTACGGTTTCCTTACAAGCAGCTCGCAGACCTCAATTTTTGTGGCGCAGAAAAATCCCAGCATCCTAAACTAAGTCCATATTTGGACGATTTCATACCTCTCAATTCATGTAATGCCAAGATTAAGAGACATTGCAGGAAGTTTCTGATAGTGGAAAGTTGAGACTGGTTCCCCTCAAGAACGTAAATATAAGGTGTTTGTACATGCAGCAAAATACGACTCACATTTATGTTTTTGACTGTCCTTTGTCGCCATCTTGCGAAAGTAATAGTAGACGATGTAGAGTTTAAATAGCGGATGTCACATTCGGGGTGAATGGGTTGAACGAACTGCAGACTTTCACAGAAGAGTGACTTTTTAAGTAACTTAAGTTGTTTATGTAACTTACGTAACTCGTAACTACTTCACTACCGGAATTTACGTAGATTTATTTACTGCCTAAACTGTCTTTTGTATCTTCTAACCAGGAAGTTTTTGGCCCTAAACCTATGTTAGTGGTTTTGTATAGTGATGTTCCAATGAAGCCTCACAAAGCATTTTCTTTATTTTATGAGCCCACTAGATGGTGCTCTTAGTTTACAGAAAAGGCTCAAGCAATGGTAATTTAGAGTGATTTCAATCCTTTGTTGAACATAGAACACCATCTAGTGGGCTCAGAAAATAAAGAAAATGCTTCATGAGGCTTCATTGGCTCATCACTAGTTTTGTAGCCTAAATTGCCATGACATGGAATTATTATGAACACAAATACCATAAACGCCCAATGTAAAGTTTATGTCACATCACAGATCTTTGACATTTAGGGGTAGAATTTTTTTTAAAAACATCATAAATGTGTTGTATACCCCCCCTCCTTTTCCTTTAAGGATATTTGGGTCTGGGTTCTTATGGGTTAATCACTGCTAAGCTGGGAGTCCTTGTCAGGAATTTTTCTGGTAATTTAAGAAATCTCTGAGAGTATTTTCAGAATGTTTGTGAGTATGGCCGCAGGGCTGGGTGGGAAGACATCAGCGGGGGAGAGCTGTTTCATAACATCAAGGGGATGGCCAGGGGGATGTGAAGAAGGCTCTATTTTTTATTCCTTCTACAACTACATTTATCTTTCTACTGTCACAACTCCCATTCCAAGTTTTAGTCTGCTCATTCTGTTTTGTTTTTTCAGTGTATAGTGGGGTGATATTATTTCTGTATCTTGTCATATTTCACACTCACATACTTTCACACATCATTGCAAAACTCTGGGTTATGCTCTTCGTAATATGGGAACCTTTCTGCATGTTTGTAATCATGCACTTTCATACACGCACATGACTCAATCGTGGGTATACACACACACACACACACAATATTGTCAGGTTAAAATGCACTGGTTGCCACCGGTTTACTTTTTCAATTCTTTATCTTATATTTTCTTCTAAAAGGGGCCATTATTAGAACTATTAACATCAAATTGTCTTGAAGAAGATTTTTTACTAGCGATTGAGACCATAGTGTTGTCCTAAAAAAATAATTTGGAGGAATAAATCAAGTGAGAAGTTTCCTCGTTTTTGCATTGAAATGAATGGACATAAATTATTTTGCAGCCAGACTTAGAATCCCCTGTTGGAATTTTTTCGGTAGAATGCAGCTTAAGGCACTTCCTGGTTTGCCTCCCTGCTCAGACCCGGAGGTTGCCGCCTAGAAAAAAGAAATAAACAAATAACACAAATACTGTCACACACACACACACGCACGCACGCACGCACACACACACACACACACAAACACATACACACTCAATAGACGGTGATTTATGAAGAGCAAGAGTTTATCATCTTTATTTCTAATGAGTGCCATAGAAAAGTTCCTGAATATCACTGTAAACAACAAGTATCCCTATGAATTACTTCCTTTCACTAAACACATGTAGCTTTTAAAATAGGAGCACATGGATGTGTTAACAGAATCCACCTCAGAATTTGGAAGAAAGCTGTCAAAATGTGATGCCTTCAATAAAACAAACAAGAGGCCCTATTGTCATCACACACACACACACACACACACACACACACACACACACATATTGCCAGGTTAAAATGCACTGTTTGTGTGCAATCCTGCAAACAAACCAGTTGTGGGGCGATGCACCGAGAGATGTGTCGATTCACGTAACATACGTCGATGTGTCGCAAAAACAGTAAGAGAAAAATTCAGCATCACCGGTTTACATATATACTGTATATTAAGGTTATTTTGATTCCTTACTGTGAAACCAGTTATGCCAGTTATTTATATTAAAATATTATTTATTGATGCAGAAAGAATGTAATTGTTACAAGCATTTCTGTTTAGAGATGTTTAGTGTTATTGAAATTGCACAGTTTTTACTGTAAAATGTTTTGTCCTGTTGTTACTGGTAATAAAAGTGACTTGAATTGTACATTGTGCTATTATTTTGCTGTTGTATTGCAAAATGTGCATTGCATTACATTCCTTTTAGTTAAAAATGGAACAGACTCTTGCATCAGGTTTGTTTTGGAGAGACTTTATATTGGAGTGTAAAACACAGATTAGCAGTTAAGACAGTTGGGGAATTATGCCCTGCAGCGAGTACTGTGTTTTTCATATTTGTTTGTTTCAGGAGAAGATTATTGAAGAACAAGTTTCAGTTTTTTTAGATTTTTGAGTGACAAGTTTTAACATTTTATTTTTGCTAAATTTGCTGTTATTCGAAGGGATAGATTAATCTAAAATAATAATTGATAGATTAATCTAAAAAAAATAAAATAATCGTTAGGTGCATCCCTAAAACAAAAACAGACATACAGTGATATTTAAAATTTCCTTTAGATTCCCAGAGAGAGGTTTAATGAGATCACAGCTGGACAAGGGAAGAGACACACGACAAAAGGCTTACTCTCTCATAGCAGGAGATGTGACCTTTCACTTTCATGCAAACATATGCACACACACACACACACACACACACACACTACAAAATAAATCTTGTGAGTGACATTTATAAACATGTATCTCTGAGGACATTCTACATTATGAGAGTGACGTGTCCCAAGAGAAGGTAACATCTCACAACAGCAAGAAAATACCACAACCAGTTCTGTCACACACAAACAGGCACAAATTGTTCACACACATTGGATCATTAATGTAAATTAAGGTTAGGATGGGTAATATACAGTATACTACTAGTCTCTGGGACAGTGTGGCACGTTCTGCTAGTTACATGTCTTGTGGCTTTCCAATATAAATTAACCTCTTCACAGGAAATTGTTAACTTTCAACAATAAAACCACTTGACTAAGGTTAGGGTAAAAAAAACCCCACATAAACAAAAAAAGAGTAGGGCTTAAAAACCAGCCTTTCAGCTGAACTACTGGATGCAGTTATACAAAATAATGTAAAATATTAAAATAATGAGTATGCCTACCTGACTGTAAACATATGGGGATTTGTTGCATATGATAATAGGGCCTCTTGTTTGTTTTATTGAAGGCATCACATTTTGACAGCGTTCTTCCAAATTCTGAGGTGGATTCTGTTAACACATCCATGTGCTCCTATTTTAAAAGCTACATGTGTTTAGTGAAAGGAAGTAATTCATAGGGATACACTTGTTGTTTACAGTGATATTCAGGAACTTTTCTATGGCACTCATTAGAAATAAAGACGATAAACTCTTGCTCTTCATAAATCCCCGTCTATCGAGTGAGTGTGTGTGTGTGTGTGTGTGTGGGTGTGTGTTTGAGTGACAATATTTGTGTTATTTGTGTATTTGTTTTTTCCAGACAGCAACCTCCGTGTCTGAGCATGGAGGCAAACCAGGAAGTGCCTTAAGCTGCATTCCAAAAAATTCCAGCAGGGGGCGCTAAGTTTGGCTGCAAAAACATTTCAGTCCATTAATTTCAATGCAAAAAGAGAAAACTTCTCACTTGATTTATTACTCCAATTTTTTTTTTTTGGACAACACTATGGTCTCAATCGCTATTAAAAAATCTTCTTCAAGACAATTTGATGTCAATAGTTCTAATAATGGCCCCATTTAGAAGAAAATAGAAGATAACGAATCATATGATTTGGGGCGTGGCTACCTTTGATTGACAGGTGGCTAACAAGGTGAGCCATCATCAGGAGAGAAGCAGAACAATGCGTATCCACGGCAACGTGTCAATAAAGTTATGTATAAAGTTATATAGATATAAAAAGGAAATTTACCGGTTTGGTCTCATAACTTTGACCCTTTTACTGTATTTTCAATTAATGTTTATTTGAACTTTTTGTTCATTAAAATGTCTTGTTCAGCCTTTGGTTGGACTAACAGACACTCCAAGGAGGATTACACTAAAAAAAAGAGTAATCTAAGATATAATAGTCTAATGTAATGTTATCTAACCTATGAAATCATAGATTCAAAAATAATTTCCCAAACTTCCTTTTAAGGCGTAAATTGTCATTGGTGGGTATCTAGTTTTTTGTTTTTTTATCTTAAGTTGAATCATAAACAAGCAGAAAATGGTTTTCCAGTAAAGTCACTATCTTAACATTTCGTAAGGAGATGTGTATAACAATGTTGCATATATGCATATCTGAACTAATATTCCATCAGCTGTTTGAAGCTCAACAGTGTACTTTTCTTCAAAGGATCCCTGTTCTTTCCTACTAGAATGGCTCTGAGCTCTAAACTACCCTCTTACTGTAGATAGGAGATGATTGGCAAGTCTTTAATTTGGAGGATTGTTCCCATCCACCCATCCTTTTAAATGTTTGTACAGTTGGAGTTTGGGTGCCATAAGCATGGATACAGATTTGAGAAACGAGTGATATGTGTTAGTATCAGAGTTTGGGTGAGAATAAAGATAAGGCCATGGTTCAGTTAATCAGAGTATGAGTGAAAGAAGGGAGGATTTGAGCTGTGGGTTCAGAGGGATGTGGGGTGGAAGGATGCTTAACAAGTTTTAAGGTTCAAGGACTATGCATCCACAGTCTCTCATTACAGGATCCAAAAGGCCAGACTCATGAATTCCTCTTCAAACTTTCTTTGAATACAGGCAGTAGATCAGCATTTCTCCCAAACTGGCTTCCTGGCAGAGTGGAAAGTCTCTGAAGCAGCAGACAAAACTCTCCACTGAAACCAATACTAATGAAATTCTGTGATACTGCATCTCTACCACATAACTCTAAACTGTCCACTGAAACCAGTACAAATGAAATTGTATGAATCAACATTTAAACTGTATGGCACTAGCTCTGCCCACTGAAACCGATACTAATGAAATTCTCTGAAACAGCATTTTGACCAATAACACTATTTATTGCAGCATGTCAGTTTTTGTGGACAGCTTGGCTCCTCTTCTTTTTGTTCAGCTGGAAACACTGCAGTGGGCTCTCAGCTAAAGTATCAGTTCTTTTAATTCAAAGCCTCAAATGAACAGAAACAATGCCATGTGATGTTATCTCATCAAACAATGTGTACCCGCTTACCAAACTATCAAAATGACAAGAAAGGCAAAAGATTGAGCATTGGATATTGGCAGGAATTGAACATTAATAAACAATATTTTTGTCACTTAAGCTTATGTATACAGTCATTATTCAATGGTATACTAAAAATCCATGTGAAAAAAAATACTTCTCACTGTTCTCAGGTCAAATATTTATATGCGATTAAATTGCGATTAATTGCGAATCATTAATTACAAAGCCTCTAATTAATTAGATTAATTTTTTTAATCGAGTCCCGGCTCTAAAAAATGTATTTACAAAAACCTTACTAATTGAAAGGTTGCATACAACGTGAATATTTCATTTCTTGAACAGTAGAAGTTCTGTGTACATTTCACAGGAATAATTACAAACTGCTGAATGCACATGGCCATTTCAATGCAGTACAAAATAGGACCGGCTGTCGACTGCTGAAAACTATGTACATCTACAGTATTTGTTTCTATCAGTCCAGCAAAAAGGCACATCGTGTGCAAAAGATCCAAGCAGCATCACACTCTGGCTATGATTGTATTGGTCTGACCCATTTCCCAGAATGAAAAGAGCTGGCTCCCACAGCCAGCCTACTGAGCTCTGGGGCAGTTGGCTGCCGGTGAGACGGCTCTGTCTGGTAATGTGTTGGCTGGGCCACTGTTAACTTGGGCTGGGATCTGTCTCCATGGCCATCTGGACTGCTGGTCCATCTAGTTCCCGCACTTTGATCTCTTCATCTCCATCTGTCTCACTGACTTGACCCAATGACTGACTTTGTATGCATCCGTCTAACTGACTTTAGATTATATATATTTGTGACTGACTGATAGGGAGGCTGACTGAATCTATGGGTCTCTATCTGTCAGTCTGACCAAGTGATTTGTCCATTTGATTGATTAACGAAATGGTTTATCTCTGTGAGTGTTTTATCACCATGCTACTGTGAGGGTACCATCTCCAAGAGGTTTCCACACATGAACACTCTTAAACCTAATCAGTATTTACATCTTATCTGAAATGTTTCTACATATTGTGTGCTGCTGGCTGTGAGAAAAATGTGTCTTTGGTTTTGCCGAGTATGTTTTGTGGCGTGCCATGTGCCCAGAGCGCAGATATCCACTATCAGCAGCAGCAGCATCCAACAAAAAAAAAAAAATGGTGATTAGATTGGTGGGAGGTGCACACATAAACAGGCAACAAACAGGTGAAGAAGTGATAGCTTCAAATGTCTGCATTGTGTCAAAACAGTACTTTAATGATGAAGAGGTCCAAGCTGGCTGGTGCACAGGAGAAAAAGTTGAGGAAGGAAAATGAAATTAAAAAAAGAAAGCAAAATACAGAGCAAACATCAAACAAAACTAATGTTAACTTTTGTCAACTGTACAAACGTCATGGACTTTTGTAAACTCTGACCCACACCTAGTGGGTGTTCTCCAGGCATAAATTGAACAGTTCTCCTGCTTTTCTGGGTCTTTCTTCATTTTGACCGCTCGTGTGTTGAATGACCTTTTTTTTGCAAAGAAATAAAGAAGACGCAGGCGAGACGCAGGCGTACATTTCTGTCTCCGCCTGCAGGTACACACATTATTCCACCAGCCTAATGTTCACCCACACCAGTAGCTCCCAATAGATACATCTGCCGCTACATCATGTACAGCTAAAGCACAGCCTGCAACAAGTGAGTCCCCTCAGACTGCACCTACTGACCCTGCTGATTGGTCAGCCCTGTCAGATAAGGTGAGGACAGAGTTTGTCAGCAGAAAGCTCTATGAGTTAAACGATATTTTTACTTTTCCTGAAAGAGAGGATGGAAGAAGTTACCACCAACACATCTTCTATAGGAAACTAATGAATGGGCAAAAAGGAAAAGAAACTGACTGATGCAATCTGAGAAAAAGCATAGCTTTTACTGCTTTTTCTGCACTCTTCCCCCAGAAAATCACAAACTGATCACCACAGGACTTCACAACTGGAAGTAATAATAATAATTATAACAAAACATAGAAAACAAGGGGTCCAAAAAACTATTAAACTAAAAAATTAGTGTCAGCCCGGACTTGCCGAGGGGCCTTGTAGAACCTGATAATGTAATAAATTCCTGATAATGTAATACCCCCGATTATGTAATAACTTCCCGATAATGTAATAAAGTGCATTTACCAATAATGTAATACACTTTTTACCAATAATGTAATAAAATATAACATTAATGGGAGGTTATTACATTATCAGGTTAGCCTTCATTTCGCAAGTCCTGATAATGTAATAATTCCCCAATATTGTAATAATTTAACAGCAGACCACCCATTACTTGGGTTCAAGTGGTGATACTGTGTAGGCAACTCTAGCTCAAGAGCTCTAGCGCCACCAACAGGTCAAAGTTGAATCTTTATTAACTTTTGACCCGTTCATCCGTTTTTCACAAACGAGGTATCCATAACACACGAATGCATTCAACAGCTTCTTGAAATCTAAAGGTGCTTGGTGTTATACTTTATTACATTATTGGTAAAAAAAAAAAAAGTGTATTACATTATTGGGAAATGCACTTTATTACATTATCGGGAAGTTATTACATTATCAGGTTTTATTACATTTTCAATGGACTCAAGTGCAGCTTTTTATTACATTATCAGGGTTATTACATTATCGGGAATTTATTACATTATCAGATTATACAGGCCTCTACACTGGATGACCAGAGGGTCTGCTTGGCATGCAGATCTGATTTCACTCAGAAATGTGACTAACTTCTCACCTCTGATAAAGAGTCAGCTAGAGTTTAATAAGATGACTGTACTGTCTACCATGCATCAGACAGTCCTAAAGGGCAGCTATAGGCAATGTAGCACTGTGTTTTGGACTTTTATCAATGTGTGTTTCCAACAGGCTGCCCTCATTGTGTGTCAGTATTTCTTCAGTATTTTGGTGAACTTGTCTGTTTTTCAACAACACAGTGGTTGACCAGTGAGCTTGAGGGCCTGGAATAGAATAATCATAATAATAAAGAAGATCTCTCTTTTCACATTGGTGCCATTAATTCTCCATGGCCTTAATTAACTGTGACAAAACTGTAATTTATATATGTGCTAGATCCCTGGAGGGCAGGAAGAAGAGGAGGGGAAGGAGAGTGATGGCGGAGAAGAGAAATGAGGGGCGACAGGAGTGGAGAGGGGTGAAGTGTTTGTGGGCTGTGTTGGTGGTAAACAGACGGCAAAAGCACATTGGACCAAGGACTTTTTCTTTTGGAAATTCTATAATGAAATATTCAACCCTCACTCTGAGTGTGATAAATTTGGCCTGGACCCAGTGATTAATCACTGGCTTTGGAAAACCAAATACGGTAAATTAAATTACAGTGCAGAGAAGTTCACTTCCTTCCTTCCATGCTTTATTGGCTGGTCATAATAAACCATTAAGCGGTAACAAGGAAACAAAATATGATGCAACAAAGAAAATCCATTTAAATTGATGAACAAATTAGTAAATGTTAGCGGGAAGTGGGTGTTGGTACTTTGTTTCATGTAGCAACACGGTTGTTTGGTTAATTAGCTGTTCCGCTGTAATTAACATGGGAATGATAAACAGTAATCCTCGGATATTACAAATTAACAGGCGATTTAAAATCTGGCCAGAGAACATGCCACCCAGATTAATGAATGCACAGACATGTCACTGATCATCAGCATCATCCTTTTATGTGTGGTGATAATGCGGACATCCTTTTGAGTGGCGTAGCTAATGTGCTGTCGATCCAATCTATGAAACAACAACAACATGAGTATGCAAAAATGATCAATTCAAAAGGTCAAACCATGTTATATTTACACTCTTAATTCTTTGTTTAGACCTTCATCATCTCTCTGGGAGATAATTAAGACCACTTTGACCTTATGACATCACTTCCTGTTTACCAATCTGCCATTATCCCCGAGGCTTTCTGTATGACATATGAGTATGAGAAATACCTTAAGCCCTTAATCTCTGCCTTTTTATCACAGCAGCAGAAATCCTATGAGAGCCATTGATTGGATGGTACACAATTCATCTTGGTGGTAATTGGAACAAACACTGTTTAATGCCAGTGAGGACCATTGGTTGGCAGAGCAGAGAGCTCATCTCTTCAGAACAGCCACAGAAGTGCAATAAGATTCATACAATTGGTTTCTGAATCGGTTAAAAGGGCACAATGATATTGTACTGTGGAAATGGACTCCATTTGGTGTTAAATACAAGTCCCTGAAAAGGTTTTGCTAAAAGGGAGCAAGTCCTTAAAGTCCCCCTCCACTCAAAAATGTTTTTTTTATGTGTATGTCCCCTAAAATGTCTGACCTTGACTATAGTGCTTTATATCTGTGCAAAGTTTGTCACTTGAAAGGTGTTTTCACATTCTCCTATTGAACAGGGAGATGTTTGTGCACTCCACTACAATCTCAGGCAAATTAGAAAAGCCAATCAAAAGCTTAAAAAGAAACCTACTTCACATTAATCATTTATTCCATTATCTTTAAGTGCAACTTTTAGTACTATCACTTAATCATGATGCTTAATGACTCCTTATAAAGTTATGTATACAGTATACTATATGTTATAGAATTGAATTCTAATAACGGATGCATAATGCAACATCTAAACATGCATTTTTAATGCTTTCATGGTTCTAGGAAGAATTTATTTGATTGATTCTTAAATGACCTTTCAGTTTATGATCATGCTTTACCACAGCAGCATTACTTTAATAGTTAAATACACATGTGGAGTTTAATCCGTATATGATTTATCTTATTATATAAGATGGTCATATATATCTGTGTTGGAGACAAAGTACTGTTTTTCAAACTAAAATGTCAACACATTCTTGCTCCCAGTTCGTCAGATTTTCAATCCTATGGTGCCCCATAGCTACGTACATGCATAGTGGGTTTCAAAATAAACTTCCATCTTTGGAGGAAATTATTAGGTTCAGGCAATAAAAGTACTAGTTCAGGTTAGGTCAAATGAACAGGGTGGAGGTTAAAAGCTACTCCTTCCATAAGTGACACAGAATTTGAACTATGCAGGGAAATCCATTTACAGGTAGGTTGAAATAGCAACAACAGTTTGGGTTTCACACAAGACACAAACATTGGTCAACTGGGTCAAAGTCCAGAGTTTGTTTCACCCATCAACCAACCTTCTCATCCACATTAAGTGGATCTCTGCACTGTCTATATATTATGTCCGTTGCTGTGAGCAGCTGATATTGTAGTGGATGGGCTTTCCATTGGAGTTAACCCTTTGATGCACAACATGGGTCTAAAGTGACCCGACTAAGTTTTTATATTTTATATCTTTGCAATAAATTAATTTCATCGTTCAGTATTGCAGGTTTTCCCTCAAATAACTTGTTTTTGATTATCATACATCCTAATTTTTTGTTTCCATTTCTTACTTTTTGAATAAAATCCCTTTTTTTTATCACTACGCTTCTAATGCACAAGGTCATTTTTGACCCATACTGTGCATTAGAAGGTGTTTATATGTTGTCACCAATTTAAAACGTGACAAAGAAGACACAAATATTAACTATCCTATTTTGTTAAATTGGTGTTTTTCCAATGGAAATTATTATTTGGTGGCTCTAATAAGTCTCAGATGTTAAAATATATGATTTTCCAATGTAATATGGTGGTTCTAACAACTCTTTTAAAGTTAAAACTTAAAAATAAGACAAACATAGTTACACATATACTCAAATTGTTAATTTAGTGTCTCACTTTTTGTAGCACTACGCTTCTAATGCACAAGGTCATTTTTGACCCATGTGTGTAAACTTAATGTAATAATACAAAAAATATTTTTCTTGATTATGTATGAAAGGAAAAATGGATATAATGATCTGTTGTAATAAAAAAAGAGATATTCAAACACACAGCCAGCATGAAATAACATGGGAGATGAATGCAGGTCATTTTTGACCCATGTTGTGCATTAGAAGGTGTTTATATGTTGTGCATCAAACGGTTAAAGGAAAGCCCAGTCAAATTCATATAGACACCATATCTAATGGTCAAGGGCAGTGACCAAGCTGTGTTATCAGACGGGCTGGGAGTAAGAATGGGTTGAAAATAAAGTAAATTGAAAGTACAAAGTGGCATAACATGTAATTACTCAAACTAAAGTGTGAGTACTTTAAGAATCTTCTCACATAAACTCACACTCCAAAACTCATTAGGCTCATTTTGTCGAGTGTCACAGTGTGCCACAGTGTTCTTATGATGAAGGAGTGTTATTAAAAAAAGGACTTATTAAAGACCATCAACCTTCTGGAAAACTGCTTTTTTTGGTAGATTTGACACTTTTGCACATTGCGAAAATATAAATCTAGACCTGAATGCTTGTTGGATTCAAAATCAAATTAAAATGACAACACAGCTAAGTGTATTACAGGTAAACTAGTGCAGTGCCCGTAGGAAGTATGTATTCGTATAGTGGGAGATGCAACATAAGAAGGGAATAAAGCTAAATCTCCGCTTAGCATGCTAATCGCGAATAACAGAGTTTGCACATTACATGCAGACCACAACAACGTCTGCAACTCCATAAAACACTTACTTTTCATAAGCAGCATATACACATTGAACATTGATATTCGCTGGAATCTATTTGAATATTATTTGAAAATTGAACCTTGTAGTGCACTTTAAAACTCCTAAAGATAGGTAGGCTAAATGGACTTACAGATTTGATGAGTCAGGGTGGAAATCCAGAGTGAATTGTGTTACTGACCAGGTGTAGGCCTATCACACAATGGGGCGGAGCTCCCTTAAAAGGCGTCCGATCGGAAACAGTGCACTGCCGCAACACGTCCTACGTAAATAATATTTTGAAAAATGAATTAAAAAATCTTCAAAATCGAGGATGCACACCTTTGTGCCATGCGCAAGCCACATACGAAATCTTAGTTCAGTCTGACTAACGGTCAGAAAGATATGCTCTAGAGCAGGGGTCTCAAACTCAAATTACCTGGGGGCCGCTGGAGGCAGTATCAAAATGACCAAAAAAAGACACAAAATTACAAAAAAAAGACACAAAATGACAGAAAAAAAAACTAAATTACTTAAAAGACACAAAATGACCAAAAAAAGACACAAAATGACCCAAAAAAGACTAAAAATTACTAAAAAAGAAAAAAATATTTTAAAAAGACACAAAATTACTAAAAAAAGACAGAAAATGACAAAAAGACACAAAATTACTAAAAAAAAGACACAATTATTTAAAAAAGACACAAAATTACAAAAAAAGGACACAAAATTACCAAAATAAGTAATTAAAGGGACCTTCGCACAAAACGGTAAAGTGCCATTGATATAAAACTCACATTAAACTTTCATATCAAGGTGGGGGCCACAAAATATCGTCACGAGGGCCGCAAGTTTGAGACCCATGCTCTAGACACACATCCACATACACACACACACACACACACACACACACACACACACACTTCTTGCTTTTATTACAGGTAAAAGTATTGGGTTTCCAAAGAAATGATTTCTTCCTGACTTTTATACCCTTTTGCACTCTTTTTATACAATACAACATACATAAAGTAGTCCAACAAGGCCATACAGTGTTCTCAGTGTCGAAAAAGAATGGAGCAGTTCATTGCAATGCCCTGTTGAGACCTTATTGTTTCTCTTCACCCTGTGTGAAATCTGGAACCTCCGGAGATCCTGTTGGCTACTGAGCTATCGATCACACGGATCATGACCCTGACTTCACCACCAAGGCCTTAAAGCAGCTGTGTGTGTATGTGTGTACATGTAAGCAAATCAAAGTGGGTGTCGACCTTGCTTAACCCTGATATATTCTACACTCCCTTGCTCAACAGAAAGCCGAGAGCAGAGAGCAGGCAGATTGACAAAGGAGAAAAATAGTCAATGTGGTGCAAACGTAATTACATTTGCTCGTGCACAGACGTCGTCCTGGCTGGATTTAGGTGCCCTGTGAACGTCAGTGTCATCATAAAACAAATTAAAATATTCCGAACCTGCAAAATAATATTGTAATTTATCTCTATTTTAAATATATGGGCGACGATTGATAAATGCAGCAGATTGAAACTCATTTAACCACAGCAAGGTGTATTTGTAGTTACACCAGTGTTCCCTATGACACTGAGATAAATCACCAACAGCCCAACAAGAATCGTGTACTGTACATTATGCTGTATGTACAAAGGTCGCTGACAGGCATTCCATATTTATGTATTTGCCTCTAAGACAGTATGTAGCATAACAAAATGACATAATAAAATGATGGCTGTTCAATAATGCAGGGGGATTCACACAGGGTTAAATATAGGTCACTAATTGTACAAGTATCGAACCTTGCTCTGTATTTTGAAGGCATAAATAAGGCATAAACAAACGAGCCAGGGGATGTTTAATGTGGCTACACTGGGACTTTTCCTGTGATAAATGGGCTTTGAATAATGCATGCAGGTACAACGGAGGGGCTACAACCTTCAGGTTTGCCATCTGGTGTCCCACACTAGATACTGAGCAGCAAACACAGGAGGAGAATTCACTGTCACCGCCGTCAGATGGTGAAGGTTTTTGAACTAACTGTTTATCCTACATGCAAGATGGATGAAATAATGTGTTATACATTATATACTTAATTAAGCATTTTTAATTGATCAGCAAGTTGAGTCTGAATAAAAGGGTATGCTCTTACAAAAAAGCCACATTTGAACATTTGAACATTTAAGCCTTTTGTTCATTAAGACCGCCAAATCGAACCTGGTCTCAGAGGAATCCGTGAAATAGCCACGGATTTGCTTAACTCAAAATCAGTGGAATAGCCACGGAATCACTCTAATTTCTGTGAAAATGACATGGGTTTCGCTACAATGCAAGTTAATGACAGTCATATCCCGTGGCTATTCCATGGATATTTTTTCCTATTGGTTTGTTCCAAGTCACGTGACTTTCAAGGTCCTGGCGGTCAGAACAAAAAACATGACGGCCAGTTCTCTTATTTGTTGTGAAAAAAGCAATATTTTGACTTAAAAATGGACATTGATCACATTTCTAGCGAGAAATATATGTTTTATTTTGTAAATATTCACTCAGTGAATGTACATAATCACTTTATATGTTGGAATAGCCACGGGATATGACTATCTTTAACTTGCATTGTAGCGAAATCCGTGTCAGTTTCACGGAAATTTGAGTGATTCCGTGGCTATTCCACAGATTTTGAGTTAAGCAAATCCGTGGCTATTTCACTGATTCCTGTTAGACCATGTTGGCCAACCCATATGACTACAACGGTTGGTTCTAACCTCTGATACTCCTTTTCGACCAATGTTAACCTTGTTCTTTTGCTGGGCTGGTGCTGGTTCACAATTGGTTCAACTTGCAAACCGTCTCAGAACCTGTTTGCATTTCCACAGGCCTGAGACGGGGTCATCCCTATGTTCCACAGGGCCTATGTGCCAGTGTTTTAGAAAAAAAGTCCTATGTTCCCCACAATCTATGAGTCTTTACGGTAGACTCTCAGCATGGCCAGCAGGCCTACCGTTTCATGGCCCACCTTAGCTCATTTTTTTGCTTTTTAAATAGGTTTAGGTTTAGGTTTAGGGTTAGGGTTAGGCCTATTTAACATAGAATTTGGCAGTAATGGTTGAAAAAGTAACAGACCGGGAAACATAGGACCCTTTTTCCCCACTTTCCCCAAAAAGGGTCCTATGTTCTTGCAGGCATGAATTATTGAGTTTAATTTTATCCAAAACTTCTTTAAACACAATAGAAACTTAAATATACAAGATTACTGTGAAAACTAATCTCATACCTCTTCGGGGGGCTAAAACATAAAACACTGAACTCCTTGACGTTATCTTTACAGTTTAATCTCACTTGAGTTAGTTTACGATCGACAGGAAGTCTCTTTTTGTCCTTAAAGTGTCCATAAAAGTGTCTGTTATCAAAACAGGCTTTTTTATATACATATATTACTTTCATTTTGCCAATGTATGTATGTTTTTATACATACTGGAGTATCTAATAATAATAATAATAATAATAATAACAATACATTTTATTTGTAAAGCACTTTTCATACAGAAATCTCAAAGTGCTACAGGAACCAGAAACAAAACAAAAAAAACGACTAAGAGAGAACTCAGACACATTAAATCTATCTATAAAAACATATTGATTAATTGATCGTTATAGATGCTCAAGCTGGTAGGTTCCTTCAAAATGCCCATCACTAGCTCATATATATATATATATATATATATATATATATATATATACATATATATATATATATATATGCATATATAGTGTACATATACTGCAAGATGGCTTGTAGCTGTGGGAAGCAGCAATCCACTCTGATTGTGAACATATCATGCCTCCGTCCTTCTATTACTCATGCCATTCAACTAGAAAATGAACACAATATACTGCATGTATAATAAAAAAGACACAAAACAGCTTGCTCGGTTACAAACAGGACAGTGAATCATCTTCTCAAACAACACCCCAAACCTGACATTTAGTAATCCTGTGGATGCACAAGGAAAATGAAGGACCCATTTTGAATTTGCCCAGGTTCAACATAGATCACGCACTGGCTGCTGTTCTTGTTAGCACTAAGCCTACGGCCAAAATATATTTCTCAAAGCCTTCTGTATTTGTGAGAATACCTGCGGGGGTTCTCAACCTAACACCTTGACATGGCATTGATGGGGAGGAAATGGCATATCTGCCTGTACAAGAAACAAGACCCTGGATTTGCCCTCAAAATACACTTTTAGAGGCAATCGGCTTTCTGCAAAAAGGGGTCAAGTCAGGCAGAGAGATAAATAAATTGCTTTGCTACTGTAAGGCTGTATACTCTGCCTTGTTCCAACCAGGTCATAGAAAGCATATACTCCACATACATGGAGCAAAGGGAGGGGGAAAAACAGCCATAGAGGACTTGAGAAAGCTCTTGAAAGCAGAGCAGATAAAATGAGAGGAGAGGAGAGGAAAGGAGAAAAAGTGTAGAGAAGAGCCTATAATCAAAGACGGAGGGTGAGGAGAGAAGTGGGGGGAGATGAAAGAAAAAAGAAGAAAAGAAAAGAAGATCAGAGTAGAGGACAGGGTAGGATAAAGACTATAACAGGACCATAAAATCATGCTAAATTCTGGAGAGCAGATTCTGATCTGAGGATAGTGGGATGGAACAGCAGAATGTGATAAGAACAGCTTGCAAGTGGAGTTTTCACGCCTTTATGCTTGCAGCTGCCGTTACTCAACTGCATAGAAAAATACCTTTTCATAAAAAATAAAAAAATAACAGGAAAAAGGAAAGCTGGATGTTGCTGGTGTTTTGGTACATGTTGTTGCATGTTCCCCTCGATCCATTGTGTGATTCTGTTTGCACCACTTTGTGTAACTCGTGAGCGTGTGAACATCTAATTCGCTACTTTGATAAATGCCATTAGTGCATAACCCTTTGTAATGGATTCATAATAAACGAGGGCGTGGTTGGAGGCTAGGAGAGATGGCTGGAGCTGATTCCATTTGCCTTTTGGAAAGAGCAGCAGTTGCTGACTGAATGAGGATTAGGAGTAGAAATGATGGGATTTTGATGCTGAAAAGCCCAGCTGAGAAGCAGCACAGCATGAGACCATGAAGCATAGCGGGAGAGGAGATGCAGGCTGGGTTTCAGTGCCTCGAGCAGACAATGTCACATCTCCCACACAAAATAGCAGCATTGATTATTGCAGAATATGGAGCCAAGAACCCTGGCTTTCTCCTATACAATGCTGGAATGAAGGCATGCTGTCTAGTAATATCTGGTTAATGTCAACAAATTGACAGTCCAAGTCTTTATGCTTTCACTTGGTGCCTCTGTCATTTCACAAGAACTTTTTTTCCCCTTTCTTTTCTCTCACTGTTACGTTATATTTAATGACATGAAGCTTTCAGTATGTACAGTATGTATCATACTGAAGGTATTTGCTGTGCTGTCATTTCAGCAAAAATAAAAATGTAAAAATGGGACTGGAATAAAACTTTAAATTGTTAGTTTTTGTTTTTTTGGGAATGTTTTTTTTTTTCTTTAACCCATTTAAGCCTGGAAAGCATTATCACATTTCTACCATTAAAACTGGGTGCGCTGTCGCGTTATTCTACCATTAAAGCCGGGAAAGCGGATACGTCGTTTTGTAGTATTTGTAGTTTTTTCCAGGAGTGTCACAATGCAACATGGAACCTTTACAGAACTTTGAAATCATTACCAAAAAAAGACACAAAATGAGCAAAAAAGCAAACACAAAATGACAAAAAAAACCACAAAATTACTGTTACTGTTAATGACTGTTTAAAGGTCTAACTCGAAAGTGTGCCAAAGCACAGTTTGTAAAAAAAAAAAGAGTTTAGAGGAGACTTAGAGGAGGTCTCATCAGCCAAATTCATTAAAATCACCTGTATGGGTTCCAGTGTGAATCAATAAGAATGAACACGAGTTAATATGATTTGAGTCAGTTAACTTTAGCTATGTTTGTTCCATCTTTTGTGTTGAATTAAAAAAATATATATTTTACTGTGGCCGCATTGTTTTCGAGGAGATAACCGAAATGTAACCCAGTACCGTACAGATGAATGAATTTTTTGCATTTTCTGTTTCTAGATGTGACAAAACGCCTTTTACCCACAGAAACAATGTTCTACAAGAAAGCTAGTGCCAGCTAAACTGCACTGCCCAGATGTGCTAAGATGAATTACTGTTATTTTATAAAGATAGTCTAACTGACTAACTAAATAATTTATACATAGAAACGTAGGAAAATTTGTCTTCTCACTCACAATCCTCTGGTAAAGCTGTCAGAGTTATAGTTTGGGCGTAGGACGCACAGATAAACCACCAACACACACCAACAGCCCCATTGACTCCCATACTAAAAATGCAGGAAGATTTCTGTAGAAAAGCATATTTAACAGTTTTTCAGATCGCTCTTACAAAGCTATTTCTTTATTTTTCTTCACAAAAAACATATGTAGCTGTTCAGGAAGAACTCAGGATGCTCAAAGTGAAGTTGGATCAATGATCGGTATTATGGTTTTGCCAAAAATGCTTTCAGTTCGAGGCCAGAAATTCCAATCTGTCAACCTCTGGCTGCTGTCACTGTTCCGGACCATTCTACAGTGGCAGTTAATTCTGTCGATTGCTCTGCTCTGACTGGTCGACCCCAAAGCCTTTCATCCTTTGGTGTGATTACAGTTTTTGTATTTTCTGTTTCTAGATGTGACAAAACGCCTTTTATCCACAGAAACAATGTTCTACAAGAAAGCTTGAGCCACTTAAAGTGCACTGCCAAGGTGTGTTAGGATGAATTACTGTTATTTTATAAAGATATTCTAACTGAGATTTTCCTCTCAGCACTTCAAAACTTCACAAAACTGTCCAAACTTGTAACAGGTGGCGTGTACAGCGTGTTTTCTATGAGGAGTGCGGTTTAGTGGTTTACCTACGCAATTTGCAAAGACGCTGCTTCACTCAGTGTGGTGCATTTTGTAAAGGTTATGTAATATGAGGGTGCTGCAGATGGTGGAGTTGTCTGCTATTATAACTCACTTAGTTGAGAAGGACACTCACCATTACCTACCTTTTCTGTCACTAGCTGTTGCCATAGTGATGCAAGGAAATGGGGCTTTGTCTGGTGTGTGAGGAAACAGGTGTGTTCATCTTTGAGAACAAGCCAGAGACAGCTCAGTAACCACTTAGATCCACTTAACTAAATCCAAACATCTCACAGTTGGTAAGAAGAGTGTTCTCTAACAATGCTCAGAGTTTTTAAGCTCTTAGCCCCCTTAAATCATTACCAATGTGGCCAAAAGGGATTGAATTAACTCCCCACCCTTGTAAAAAAAACAAAAAACAAACAAACATATATACACAGGCAAAGTCACAGGCAGTCTTCAGTGCGTTTCAACATTTTTAATGCAATCTTTTGTGTTTACTGTTTTTTTTTGTGTGTGTGTGTGTGTGTGTGTGTGTGTGATTTTGGGCTATTTTTGTGTGTTTTTTGTAATTTTAGTGTGTGTTTTTATCTGTTTTTTTGTATGTTTTTTGTAATTTTTGTGTGTTTTTTATGTGTGTGTTTTGTGTGTTTTTATGTTGTTGTTTTTTTTATTTTTGGTGTTTTGTGTGTTTCTTGTGTGTGTTTTTTTGTATCTTTTTTATTTGGGTTTTTTGTATTTTTTTTTTTGTGTTTCAAAATGTTGATCCAGTAAGTCAGCATGACAAAATAATAATGAGGTGAGGTTGTGCTGAAAAAGATGATACCTGCATGGCATGGTAATCATTATTTAAGTTGCATATACATGCAGGATGAAAAATAGTCAAAAACCAACAAAATAGCCCCAAACTCCTAAGGGTAAGTCCCCCAAAAGCTAAGTGTTCTCTACAAAGTAATAAATATTGCAACTTCTGATTAATATCAATTTTAGTCCTACCCACTTTTAATTTCTACATTTCTGCTAAAAGAGATGTCATGTGAAGACCACGCCCACTGGAGGGGAAAACTATCAGTGCCACAATGCACGACCATGGACTGAAACGCTAACAAAATGCCTATTTCTAGCTAAAGCTAGTGGATATAAGCACATCATATGATGATAGCATTCTGTCCACCAGAAAGGACAAGTTGGCTGTTAGCAAGCTAACGTTAACTTTGTGTTAGCAAGCTAAGAAAGCTAATACTGCAGAGCTTTCCGAATGATCTGCATTTCAGAACAACACGAGTAACATAGTGTCACATGCTTTATCCTAACTTACAGAAATGTACTTAGCTTAAAACTCACTTTGGATATATGACTTGGTGACAAAATGCACTGCATACATAGGTTAACATTAGCATTAGCATTACTACGTTTTCAGGATTGCAGTTTTCGTCCTCTTAAAAGTTCTGTTTTTTTGGCTCGTCAGGTTATAAAAATTAATTATGGGTTATTTAGAGACTGGTGTCATCTCAAAAACGACAATAGAGAGCGTAACTTGTGCTTTTTACGTAAATTCCATGACTCACGTCACCCATGTAACTAATTCACTTCTGGCATTTACATACATTTATTTACTGTTTAAACTGTCTTTTATAACGCCTTACCAGGAGTATTTTTGCCCTACAAAACCCCAGGTCAGTGATTTTGTAACCTAAATTCATGGAAACTGCAGCCTTTTTTTACAACCGCGAACTGTACATGTATGTATAACGATGTGTGCTATTTTAAGAACAATTCGCAGTACCTGGAGCTGCGAAACTGACAGCTTATTGATTGACGATGGTGGGTTGAGAGTTGGATTAACAGACATACTGATATCGGTGTACTCTAGGCTTTTCATGATTTTATTTAATCTGATGTAACCAGTGCAATCTCCAAACAGGGTTCAATGAAGATCACATGACTGGAAAATTGATTTTTGAGGTTTATCTCAATAGTAAGTGCTTTATGTTCACTGGTACACACATAGAAAGAAAAAATGAAGGCGTTTATTTGCTGGTAGAAGCCTCCTTCTCACAATAAGAGCATGGATAATCCACCATAACCTCAAATGCCAATAGGGTGTTATAAAGACTCTGGAGTGTCTTAATATGATTGAATTATTCTTCAAAGATCTCTTGATGCAGAACCGCAGTGGAACACACAATTACAATGCCATGCGTGAAATCTACAAGTAATGCAAGGACTGTTTTCAGGCCTTATTACAAGGAAATACACAGATGCAATTTACTTTGTACTTGTTTCAGCACAAAAGATGCACCCCCTTCTATGTCCCAACCGGGTTGACGCAATCCCCCACACCTTCAAAAAAAAAATTCAACAAGCTTTTTTATCGCCATATTAAAGGCGCCATATTTATCATGCTCAAATGACCAGAACACACATATAATAAAATAATCACAATCACAGCAATGCAGTCTCGCAGTTGAATTAATCTGAAACACAGTTTCAATATAATGCAACAAAGTTATGTGCAAGAATCCACATTTAAGAGCAAAGAGGACGATGACAGGCTCAGATGCAGAAAGCACATAAGTTGGGGAAAATTTTATAATATTTTGAGCTGCGTTGAACAAAAATTGCAGCAAGTTTAAATGAATGTCGAGCTAACACAACCCCGTCATCATAACAGGTTGGAAAAATGGAAGAAGATAACTTCTTCTATGCTTCATTTTAAGATGAAGTGCATTTTGAATAGCCTGCATTTATTTATTATTTAATATTACAGTTTCTGATTTTACATTATTCAAACAAAATGTTTATTTACACGTCTTTATTGTGTGGGTGTAAAAAATGTAATTGTGTAATTATCAGACCGCCATTACATTTTTCATCTCACTTTGGGAGTCCCTGTCTTAAAGGGACAATCGACCACACTCTTAACAACCATTAATCGATCATCAATGTATTATTCCCATCCCTATAAATGTTTTTCTGCATTTTTTCTTTTTACAAGTCTGCCGCTCCTCTCTCTCTAGGAGTTCATTTGGGTATTCTTGACTTAATTCTCTAAACCTCTCTGTTCATTTACTGTGTGTGACTATGCACACGACACTGCAGTCTCAGTCTTAATTAGGAAATCATCATAAGACCACAGGTGCAAACAACTCTGCCGTTTAAGAACACCTTCATGAATCTCATGTAGACTGTATTTTAGGAACATTATAAAGAACAAACTAAGGAACACAACATAGTGTTGAACGAGGTACATTTTTTTATTAATGTGAATATTATGTTTGTATCTGGTGTCTGTTTTTATTTCCATTTATTATAAATGTTAGAGCAACAAACAGCTAGCCTGGCTAACACCAGACTAATCTCAAATGAGATCTAGTCTGGGAACCAACCGTTCATTTCTAATGAATAGCTAATAGCCCCGCTAACGCCATAACGCTACCGCTATTAGCCCCGCTACTGTAACGCCGGTGATCTCGCTACGAGCCGGGGGACAGCGGAGCCGCAGAGAGACCTTTCGCCTTTCAACTTTCACTCTAAACTATTTAAAACACCATCTACAGCTAAAGAGAGTTTCGTGTCTGCAGCAGCCATGTTGGATCCGTAAGAAAACTACAAGCTTCCGTCTGCCGGGTAGTACGCGTCATCGTCTTGCCGTCCCTCCCCGCTCTGTGATTGGATCCCTAAAACAGGGCTAAGAAACCTCCCTGGTTTCCAGACCCTTTGGCAGTTCGAAATGAAATTGAGCGCGCAAGGCAGTCTGGGTATGCCCAGGCTAACAAACAGCACTAATGTATCAGACATTTTATGAGAAGAAAAATAAATTCCATATCAATTTCAAAAGAGCAGCGGGGGTAAATTAAAACCTTAAACCTCTTTATCTTTAACTTTTCCTGGTACAGAATTTGCACAGAAATATTTTTAACACAAAGTTCTAATTCTACTTTGTTCCATATCAAGGTAGACATTTATTTAAGTCCCTCTGCTTGCTAATATTCTCAGCTAATAATGAGTCTTACAGTGGTGTTAGTGAGTGAGCCTGCCTGTCTCAAGTGTATGATGAGTAAGGACTCATCCAGAGGAGCCAAAGCCAGCAGCAAATCCTCGGTCTAATTCTCCGGCCAGCATGAAGCCTATTCCCTCCAGCCTTCCCCTGGCCCTCTGGGGGGATCTGGATCAGGATCTAATGAACTGCCTTCAATTACCCCTTCCTGCACTATTTGCCCTCTATGGATAACTGGAGAACACAATCAAGTACCTCTGTCTTCCATTTCCTGTGGAAGGTTTCACTGAGTTTACCATGGGCACACAAAGCCCAGGAGAGTTTGCTTCAATGCAGCAAAACTGCAAAAAAAAAAAAAGATTTAGATTATGAAGTTTAACAGGCTTAGATCATTTTCTGTCGGGTCTGATCTCTCCAAATTTTGAGACATGAGCATGCTTTCTAAAAATGCTAATAATGTGCTTCACGCACAAATAGGGAGAAATTACAATTTCCCACCATGAAAGGATTACGTCAAGGAGACATGACTAGCAACAGGCAGCAGTTTGACATTGACATAGAGCAGTAAAGAATTAAATGTGTAGAAGTTTACTTTTACTTTCTTTTCCTTGTGCAGTGTTTCCTCTAGGATTTTTTCAGCAGGGGGGTAAAGGGTTATTTGTCCCCTGGATGGTGTGTACGTGTAAATATCAATCAGCAATTTAGAAGGTATAAAAAAATGACAGTGAATGCAAAACAAGCTTTAGAACCAGTGTTTCCCACAGGATTTTCTGATTTGCCTACAAAGTTGAGGGGTCCGGTTGCCTAAATTTGGTGCCTATCGCACACTCTAATGCCACTTTTACATCTGAATTATTGCATATTTTAATGAGTTCTTGTATAGGAGAGTACAGGTGATTCTATGTTTTATTTACGGCATCATATTTTGACAGTCTTCTTGTTAATTATGTGGTGGATTCTGTTAACACATCCAATCCAATCCACTTTATTTATATAGCACAATTTTAGCAAACACAAGGTTTCCAAAGTGCTGCACAAACAATAAATAGATAACACAATACAAAGAGATGTAGTAAACAATAGAACAGTAAAATTCAATAAGATAAAATAAATTAAAAATGGGATAAAATAAATTAAATAAAATGTAACATGTACTGCCCGCACAAAATAAAATATGCATGTATACAAATAAGAACAAACAATCATAAAATCAACATATCTATGTACTCTTATTTTGAAAGCTACAGTTAGAGATTAATAAAATTGAGCAATTATCTGCATTATGACCATTAGTAAATGCGGCCCCAACAGTTTTGACCAATCAGATAGTCGTACATTCATGTTATAAAACTTTGTGTAACAGTAATACAGGCACCCTTTCTCTGAAGGTGGTGTCTCTTACAGACTGCAATTTCTGATCAGATTAAGGTCCATGTACATGCTAACTCTTTCATTACTGGCTTAATAAATAGTTAAAAGGATTTTACTTGCCTCTCTTCTGTTCTGCAAAAAAAAAAAAAAAACTAACACTACATGTGTTTGCTTTTATTTTGAAGGCGGGTCTAACATGTTCTTACCATAACGCTTAGTAAATACATGCACCGGAGAAACAAATGGAGGCTGACTGACCGCAGTGTGCTTTGTTCTTTTCCAGTAACGTTAGCTAGCCGTTCGCTCTAACAGGCAATCAAACCTCACTCAGAAACTGGAGTAATGCTAACAGAGTGCTCACGCTGTTTCGGGTTATTATGAGATCTCCATTCACTTGGTGGTCACTGCTACAGAATTTAAAAAAATAAAACGATCTCCTATTCTGAAGTTGTGGGCGGCATAATTTAGCAGCGGTGGGCCGCGGCTACTAAATGAATATAGTGGAAACCCTGTTGTGTCTTATTATCCATTACTACATCTTACCATATGCTTCACCTGTAGATGCCAATTGTGTTGGTACTCAGGTATCCATAGGGAAATGTGAATTACTGAATAGTGTTCATTGTGTCAACGCAGCAAGTTTTAAATATCCGTTCTGATAAATTCAGGGTTCTTACCACCCGTACGAAGCCTGAATGTAGCAGAAAGGATATTTAAAACTTGCTTGAAATCCTTGAAAATGCTTGAATTTAAATGTTGTATTTTCAAGGTTTAAAAAGTTCTTGGATTTTGGATAAAGTGCTTGTAAATGCTTGAAATTCTTACTGTATTTCTCTTGCAATCTGACTATAGCCATCTATAGACTATAGATAATCACATGTTCAATGTAAAAAATAATGAGTAGCCTATCTGAAATGAAGACCGTTCCTCCTAAAAGTGTTACACCATCACTGTATGTAAGTACTCGTCTAAATGATAGTCGTCTAAAACATGCAATTTACAACAGGTGGAAGATACTGGAAAAGCTTGAAAATTTACCTTGAAAGTCCTTGAAAAATGCTTGAATTTGACCACTGCTAAAGTGTACGAACCCTGTAAATTGCATTACTTTGGTCCTTGTTAAAATGGCATCTAATGACCAGCATGTGGGTGTATAAATGCCCTTGTTTTGCTCTAACCAGAGGCAAGTGACGTTCTGTCCCACCAGCATTATTTTCAGTCCACCTGAAAGATGTTGTAGTATATGAAAGGAGCAGATAACATGTTAATAATTAGTTCTTCTCTTACTTGAATGACATATGTTGTCAATATTGTAAGTCCTCCAGACAGCAACACAGGACAAAGGAATGTACTATTATTTTATTTTTTTACTGCTGTCTGATCCCACAAACAACTCCTGTCCGGAGTAAAAAAAACAGATAAAAAAAAATACAATTAAAAAATCCTATCACGACCCTGAATGAAACAGAAGAATAACTCCTGTTTCATTAACGTTCCTGAAAGAAAAAAGTGTTTTTTCATATTACTATGAGAAACTTCTATATGGAAAAACTGCCCTTTCCTTGCCATGAGTACAGTAATAACATATGTTTCCTGTCTCACCACAGTCCTATGATGACGAGTGAAATTGACACCCATCTGGTGGAAATCCCACAGGAATCCTGTGATCAAAAAAATGTCAGCCTCTAATCCACATGTGTCATTATCATGGCTGTAACTAAGTAGCTACCCAATTATAGATGAAGATGACATTGTCTTTCTTAATCCTGCCGACAAAGCTTTAATTGGTAGATTATATCTCTGATGGCACAGCCAGCCATCCAGTGGAACAACAACAGAATGCTTTAAATTGCTGACCAAATCAGGGATATTACGATAGCGTATTAGGGCCAGGTATGAAAAAAAAAAAAAAGGGCCCGGGGGAGAATGGTAATATTTAGAGAAAAAGCGGCAGCTCTATGAGAAAAAAGTAGCAGATTCATGAGAAAAAAGTGGCAGATTCATGAGAAAAAAGTGGCAAATCTATGAGAAAAAAGTAGCAGATTCATGGGAAAAAAAGTGGCAGATTCATGAGAAAAAAGTGGCAAATCTATGAGAAAAAAGTAGCAGATTCATGAGAAAAAAGTGGCAGATTCATGAGAAAAAAGTGGCAAATCTATGAGAAAAAAGTAGCAGATTCATGGGGAAAAAAGTGGCAGATTCATGAGAAAAAAGTGGCAAATCTATGAGAAAAAAGTAGCAGATTCATGAGAAAAAAGTGGCAAATCTATGAGAAAAAAGTAGCAGATTCATGGGAAAAAAGTGGCAGATTCATGAGAAAAAAGTGGCAAATCTATGAGAAAAAAGTAGCAGATTCATGAGAAAAAAGTGGCAGATTCATGAGAAAAAAAGTAGCAGATTTATGAGAAAAGAAGTCGGAAAAATAGGCTAGTGTTTTGTGTTTCAAGGAACTACATCACCACTTTTGTCTTCCGCTTTTCCATGACTTGCTCTGTTTTGGTTGTTATATCAGCCTTTCACCCAATAGCAATAGCTCTTAGAGGGCAAAGCCTATACGTTAGTTACGTTAGTTAGTTACGTACTCCAGATTCTATGAGTATACGCAACCCTCTAAAATCTGGGCCTCACTGCCTCCATAACGGCTGAAGAAAAAGTTATTGTGGGAGCTGATTGTCCAGACTCACTGGATTTATATGCATATGTTTCATACCGTTGCACTTCTTCACTAACGTGTCTGTGTGGCATCCACTGCTTTCTGGGCGACGTCTGTGGTGTGTTGAGGTTCCTTGACAAAACAAAAAACACCATTTTTTCTCATAAATCTGCTACTTTTTTCTCAGAGATTTGCCACTTTTAATCTCATGAATCGGCGACTTTTTCCTGCAGAGTTGCCATTTTAAATCTCATAAATCTGTGAATTTTTTCTTATAGATTTGACACTTTTAATCTCATGAATCGGCGACTTTTTCCTGCAGAGTTGCCATTTTAAATCTCATCAATCTGTGAATTTTTTCTCAGAGATTTGACACTTTTAATCTCATAAATTGGCGACTTTTTCCTGCAGAGTTGCCACTTTTTTCTCATAAATCTGTGACTTTTTTTTCTTGTATATTTGCCACTTTTTTCTCATAAATCGGCTACTTTTTTCACCCGTATATTTGCCACTTTTGTCTCATAAATGTGCTATTTTTTCTCATAGATTTGTCACTTTAAATCTCATAAATCTGCCCCTTTTTCCTGCAAGGTTGCCACTTTTAATCTCATAAATATGTGACTTTTTTCCCTGTATATTTGCCACTTTTTTCTCATAAATCTGCTAAATTTTTCTTGTATATTTGCCACTTTTAATCTCATAAATCTGCTACTTTCTTTTGTTCATAAATTAGCAACTTTTTTTCTCTAAATATTTGTATATCTGTATCTGTATATCTGTATTTTTTGGCCCTAATATGCCGTCGTATGGGTATAGATATGGATTCAGAGACCAGTTGAAAATTTGGCACCTGTGGCTTCATCGAAATGTTTTAGTTGCCTAAAAATGGAATGTTAGGATTTGCAAATACTTCTGTAATTTAAGAAGACTGTGGGTAATAAGTTTTTATCTTTGACATTGGCAGTCTGGGAAGTTTAATCTGACTGGAGTTTGTAACTTTTAAACCTAATTTCAAACATCTTTGTAATTACTCATTTTTAACAATGGGAAAAATAAAGTACATTTGAAATAAAAACAAAACATTCTTGAATCTTGAAGGTATCTTGAAGGTATTTCCGATCAAAATTGTAGTCTGTGCAGCGATTAGATTAAAAAATGCCACAATATGTGGTAAAGCCTGGTGTTACATTTTCTTTTTCTTTGCAGTGCAGCCATTGTTGTGTCTCTGGGGACATTATCTGTGGTCAGCTAACCCCTGAAACTCTGGGGAGCTCCAGTTCCATCATGCAGCTGTCCCCTGTAGAGGTTAGATAACAGATGATTTCATAACCTCCCATAGTCCTCAAATAATGTGGCAAATCTTAACCCTCGCAGAATCTTGATTAGTCAGTCCGCTTGGTTTCACACTGCTGAAGATGTGACCTTGATTGTCACGGCTGTTAAAGAATGGTTTGCAGTTATTTTTCTGCACATTCGGACCAGCTCACACTGCCTGTCCTTCCTCAAATCCATTTGTTCTCATCGAATGTAATCATTGCGGCATCTCAGAAATCAATTTTCCTTACCTTAGGTTAGATATGACACACACATACTCATGCATTTAAACACACACACACACACACACACACACACACACACACACACACACACACACACACACACAATACAATGATGCGCCACAAGCCCATAAGGGTTAGCAAATGTGTGACTTGATAATTTCTTTTTTATGGTTACAAATGGCTTAAAAAAAAGTATATATATATGTGTGTGTGTGTGTGTGTGTTATGTAATTTCATAAGTATGTTTCTCTTTTCCTCCAGTTGTTTTTTGTCTTTTTTCTTTTATAAATAATGCATTTCTACAAAAATATAACATACTGCAAAACATATTGTATTAAGATTAAGATTTCCTTTGTTAGTCCCACAACGAGGAAATTTCAAGTGGAAAGCAAAAAAAAAACCCAATAATAAACAGCAATAGAGACTAGAAATATAAGAGGAATTAGCTATAAAGTATTAACAATTTACAGTATAAAAAAGTAGAAATATAAAAGGTATTACCAATTAAGACAAAGATAAATGAAAAAGATTGATATAATAATACTTAGACATAACAATTTTAGCTTTCATCATTCAGGTAACATAACAATTATGGTCACAGGACAGTTTGTTTGTTTTATCAACAACTGAGCACCTGTGTTATGACTGTTAATGTTATACTGCATAGTCAACATCAGTAGAAAAACACCAAACAGCAGATGTACTCATTGAACCTAATTAAAATCAAATTTTATTTTCTGCCGCTGTTTTTCTATTGCTTTTATTTTCCCCAACAACTTTCCCAGTGCATAGCTAAAACAACACATGCATCAGAATTTTTATTTCAGCAAACAACATTACGGGCTGGTTATGAACAATTACAACAATCATAAACAACATATGGGTCATTATTAACAACGAGCTGTTTGTACTCTTGTACATTAACAGATGGGGTCCTTCATGAGAACAGCCACGTATAAAGTTTGGATTCTCCCTTTGACCTTCTTTATTGAGCAAGTTCCAATTAATGGCCTAATAAGATAAAATTTCAAAAACAACCCATCTGACTTTTTTTTCTTCTTCTTTTGACATGTCCTAGGACACGGAGTAGAAAGCCAGTGTGGAAAAATAGCTGGCTTCTTAATCATTTCATAATTTAAGAATTATTTTAAAGGAGAATAAGGGTTCTTGTATGTTTTATTCAAGGCATCTTATTTTGACATTTTGTCTTCTTGTAAATTCTGTGGTCGATTATGTTAACACACTGCGCTTTTATTTTGAAAGCTGCATGCGTTTAGCGACAGGGAGTTATTTAAAACAGATTTACAAAGTTTAGTGTGATTAAAACAACTTTAACTGTTAGCTAATGTTAGCTCGCGGCTAACAAATGGCATATGCAGTGGTGCATTTGGACCTCTGACCGGCCCGGAGAGGTTAAGAACTATTAGAACTATTAGAAGAACTATATTTGCTATATTTGGTAACAAATGTACTAGATTACAGTCCCAAATCTACAAGAAAAAAAAAGTGCAGATTTAAGAGATTTAAAGAGGCAAATCTGCTCGAAAAAAGTCGCAGATTTACGACAAAAGGGGGGGAAAAAACAACTTTTTTCGCGCAGATTCATCACTTGCAATCTCATAAATCTGCATTGGACATTGGACACCTTAATCTCGTAAACTTTTTTTCTCAAAATATTACCCCCCTCCCCGGGTCCATATGTTGTTTTTTTTTACACATTCTGGCTATGTAATATCCTCCAATATTCTCTAGGGTTGAAATATGGAATTTGCAAGTATTTTGATGAGTGCCCTATTAAGGGTTTATAGTATTTAGTTCAGCGCACACGCAGACGGTGAGACACGGAGCGATAATGTGGGGAGGGAACTGATACAGACAGGTAGGCATGGCAGCTCGGTATATTCAGTGCGTGTGTGTGCGCATGTCTCGGAGGCGGATGGAGAGGTGGGTCGGGGTTTGACTGACGGGTGACAGACACTCTGCTGAGGCAACGGCAACACAACGCCACAACGCAAAACCTACTGGGGCAGTGCGGGCGGGGCATCAAGGCCACCGTGGCCTCGGGCAGATATTTTTTCCAAGGGCACCAGGCCAAATTGCGAGGGCATGAGGGCCATTGTGAAAGTCCTGCCCTGGTGTCAACAAATCACACAAACCAACAATGAATTGACCGTGCGGTAAAAGCCTGATACATGTATTTCCTCTGAGTCATGGAGCTCAATTATTATGCAAACACTATTGAAAACATGCGAATGAGTCACAGTCACTTCGCTCCACACTGCCTTACTGCTGCAAATCGTTAGAAAACCAATAAACTATTTACTTCTACACCGGGCAGTCAAACACTCACAAGCCCACCTGGCAAATCAATTAAACTTGTCTCAACACAAACACAATGCAATGGGACTGACCAATCCAATGCCTGCAAACACACCTGGCAAATGTCTTTGAACATGTTATCCTTAAGATTGTGAAGACAGAGAAAGAATTGTTGTTGCTGAGGGAACTTTCCACAATGTTAAATCATGACCCACAACATTACATCGAAACTATCGGACGAGCCCTCCAACATATAGATCTTTTACTCAAACTGGACTTTTGAAATGTCTTTAAAAAAGAAAAAAAAAAGTTCTGTTTTCTGGCTGAAAAAGTCTCATCATACTGTTGGTAACACATTAATGTTTTTGTTCTAGTGCTCCGTGCTGACTCACTGCACGCTTGCCTACATTTCTTCTTTCAATCTTATGTTGCTGTATTATCCATGTGTTTACTATGGGGTTTTTTTTTCCATTTCAAGCGGGGAAGTGCTGTCTACTTGCGATCAGATCACCCAGGACACATGTTAATACTAGAGATGGGAGTAATTAATCAATGATCGATTAACGTTAGTGAAGAATTTGGTCGATCACGTGGAATTTTTAATCGATCTGTGCATTTTTTAAATCTTAATTTGATCTATGCGTATCAGTATCACTGAACTGAAACACGCCGAGCGTTGAGTTCTGTGGCTGTTTGTCAATAAACCAATGAGCTGAGAATTAAGTTGGATAAATCTACAGTTTGCAAACTGAAAGTTGCAAAAACAATTATAAAACACAGAAATACAAGAGTATTAATTTGAGCAAAACTAGCTTACTGCATCAAACTTTGCTGCGTGAATTACTGAGTTTAATTTAATCCAAAATGTATTTAAACATAAAACACACTTAAATATGCAAGATTACTGTGAAAACTAACCTCATGCCTCTTCGGGGGCTAAAACATAAAACATTGAACTCCTTATCTTTACAGTATCACCTCACTTGGTTTAGTTTTTACGATCCACAGGAAGTCTCTTTTTGTCCTTTCAAAATAAAAGTGTCAATTTTTTAAAACAGGCTTTTGAATAGTACTGTTTATATTACTTTTATTTTCCCCATGTATGCATGTTTTATTCATACTGGAGTATGTATAAAAGCGATAGCGATTAATCGATCGTTAACGTTATAGATGCTTGAGTTGGCAGGTTTCTCCCAAAGCCCATTCCCAATTAAACCTCTGAAGTCCAGGAGATTTAGGTTCAAATTTGTCAACTTCCTATGCATTAATTTCTGTCTCTGTTTAGCATCTTTCAGTCAGTCCTCACATCACATGCATGGCTCCTTTTTCTCCACACAAACTTGGCTATCAGTGAGATTTTTCATTTTATTTTAATTAACAAAGTATAAAGCTGCCAGAAACCAGAAATACAAACAAAAGACACAGGTGTCTATGTAAATGTACCTTTTTTATTATTTTTTATTTTATTTTTTTTAACCATTTATACACACAAAAAAGCAGAAGAAAATAAATAAATAATAAAACTACAAAACAGTCTATTTGCATGTAAATTAAAAATAGTAATAGTTTTCATTGTAGAAAGAAATTTCACATTTTAAAAACGGTCTAGAAACATAAATGGGAAAGCTCCTATGATTGAACTTCCAACTGGCTTTCTCAGCTTGTCTGCATATCATATATACATAAAGTTATTACTGTAAATAAAACATGTGTATTTTCAATAAATAGATGGACTCCAGAGGGTTAATACAGAGTATGAACTGCCTCTTTAAATAGGACAATTAAGGTGTCAAAGTAACTATTTTAAGTATATGCTTGAGAAAGCAATTAAACAAATAGTCAAGTCATTGTCTCTCTTGTCTCTTGTTCTTTTTAAAAACCTATAAATATTTCCCTATTAGCATGGATATTCTGCTCCCCTAGTTCATCTCTACTCTTCCTTCATTAGCATATAAGTTATTAGGACTGTTAAAGCACAAGAAAATTAGGCGTCTCATTTTAGGTTCATTAATGGATTTTTTTTTTTCAGGAACATCAGGTTATTAATGTGCTAATTTAATCCTGTCAATTATATGGGATTATTCATTTTATTTATTCTGAGTGCCATAGTAGGCCAGACAAAGAAAGAGAGAGACAGAGGGAACGAGAGATAGAGAGGGAGAGAGAGAGATGAGCAGAGAGCGGCGAAGTGAAGTGGAAAGCGCAGTGTCAGCTCAGCAGTGTTTCAATCAGCCCATCTGAAGACTTGTCTCTGGAACAGATAGCTTGATAATAAACTAATTATGATACAGTCAGACAAGTCAACAGCCGTGCGCTTGACACCTGGTTAAATCTTGACTTGGAGACGTTCCAGTGCATCCACACATGCAAAGAAGATCCACGTCTCTCTGTCCTATGCAATTCATATAGTATGTATTTATATAGTACAAATCATACTGCCCTACAAAGCCTAACTGCAGTAACTATGCAAAGGGTAAAACTGCCTTTTTAAAACTGGCCAGCCAAATGGGTTCCAGGTAGGTAAGTGATATTCTACATTAATTGTCAACGTAATTTTTATGTTTAGAAATCATGATGATTTATTTGACCTTTGACCCCAAATATGTAGTGACTGCACTCTGGTTTTGCATTGATGTAAAACAGGGGGCGGCTGGAGGCAGTTTCAAAATGACCAAAAAAAGACCCAAAATTACGGAAAAAAAGACACAAAATTACACAAAAAAAGACACAGAATTACCACAGAAGACACAAAATTATTAAGAAAAAAAAACACAAAATGACCCAAAAAAGACACAAAATGACAGAAAAAACTAAATTACTTTGAAAAAGACGCAAAATGACCAAAAAAGTACACAGAATTACCACAAAAGACACAAAATTATTTAAAAAAGACACAGAATTACCAAAAAAGACACAAAATTATTTTTAAAAAGACACAAAATGACCCAAAAATAGTGTCCTTCTAGCTCTTGATCTGTTCTGAGCATGTACTTGATGCAAAAAAAAAGAGATGACGATGGCCAAAATGTTTCGAGGCATCATGTTCCACAAACCAATGGGAGACACCACAGTGACAAGGCCCATTTTTAAATATAAAATCTATGGTTAGAGAATTACTTATATAATCAAGACGACACTGTGTCATTTACCAAACTACTGTTAACATATACTGTTATGGAGACATTAAATCATCCATGTCAGGGTAGAAGACTTTCGCATATCACTAGTTAAAACTCCATTTCGACCAAAAATGTAGTTACTGCAGTTAGGCTTGGTAGGGCAGTATAGTATTAAGAGGGTCGCCAGTTCGATTCCGGCCTTGCATGTTCTCCCGTGTCAGTGTGGGTTCTCACCGGGTACTCCGGCTTCCTCCCACAGTCCAAAAACATGCACTTAGGTTTAATTGGTGACTGTAAATACAGTTTATTACTTTCTAATAACTATGAAATTTAAGGCTGAGGCTTTAAATAAGCCCATCTGAGTTTTCTGCCTCTCCTTGAACTTTACATTATATGTTATCTTTGTCATTTTATGTCATTCTAACTGTGCAAATAAGATAAACCTAAAAAAAAAAAAAGAACCTAAATTGCCCGTATCATAGTCTGGAGACCTGTTCAGGGTGTACCCCGTCTTTCACCCAATGTCAGCTGGGATCGACTCCAGCCCCCCGGTGAAGGAAAACGAATAAATAAATGAAACTTATAGTACAAAACAGCACATATTCACCCCAAAACAAACTCAAACCATGGCAAACTGATCACCTGTTAAGCAAAAAGTGTGCAGCTTTTCCCCATATTAGCCTGTTTTGGGTTCACCGGCACATTCACATGTTTTGATAACTCGATCTAAAAAACTAATTAGTGAATAAAGTGTGAACAGAAATCAGCAGGGCAATAGATTAGTGGCTTTGGTTGACATCTTTCCATAGTCCAGTCAGTATGATTAGTGGGTTAAGCTTACATCTTTAAAAGCAGATTGAACATAATTAGAGATGGCTGTACAAAATGCAGACAAGATTAATGGATCCTCTACTTAGGCAATATGTATACGTCTCTTTCTCCTTTATTATTCTATCACGCTGCATTCATCTTTTGCCGCCTGCTGCATTCGAACCCACTGTCTTCTTTAGGCAGTCTGACTATTTTGAATTAAGGTCAGTTGTCATTAGTCAGTGTGGACATGTCCCTGTTTTCCATACCGGATGGGGAAACTTTACGAAAATTCGGCAAACCCTGTTTTATGTCTCTCTTTACTTTGCAATTCTAATAATATTACTTTATTAACTCAGGAGATCCAAGTAGACGGGACCAATCTGTTGCAAGAAAAAGGAGGGTTTTTTATGTTTTGTTCATCTTGCAGTGTGTCTATCTTTGTTTGATAAGAAATGTAGTTAATTGATATTTTAACTAGTATTGCTTCCTGATAATTTGTATAAAAAGTAGTATTCACTTAACACCTTTATTGGAAACATTTATTTCTTTAAAACCATTATTAAAATCCAAATTTTTGTTCATATATCAATTAACCTTATTTTGCTTTTCCCATCTATTACTACTCCCCTCATTACCGCGATCAAACTTCTTGTGATGATGACAGACATGAACCCAAACACAAGCAGTAGAGTCTATTTGATTGATGCCAGGCCCAGAATACATTACTTGTACTGTAAGTGTTGCCATTAATTCATTCATTCATACGGATATGCTTCTTGTTTACAGTGGTGCTTGTCTATGGTAATCATCAGAATTAAATATTATACTTTGTCACTCAACTCCCAGTCTGTCTGGTGCGCTATTTCAGTGGCAGCACACTCGAAACAAGAGGCTGTGGCTCAGTTGGTAGAGCGTTCGGTAAGCGTAAGGTTGGTGGTTCGATCCCCGACCATGGCAGCTACATACGAAGTATCCTCCCGATGCTGCGCTCATCAGTGTGTTAATGAATTCCCAATGGTGGCAGGTGGCACCTGGTAGCCTTGGCCACCAGTATGAATGTGTGCGTGAATGTAGAACGCATACAACTTGCCGCCGCGGCCCGGGTTGCTGTCAGCTGTCTCCCTCTTTCATCCTCTCTGCCACTGACTAATGAAGCTGAAAATGGCCAAAAAATAATTGTGAGTATTGCTTTCAATGACGAGCACTACCACATTGCTCACTTTCCCCACACTATCCTTACTCCTCTGCTACAGAAAGTGTTTTTCAAACACAGTTGCCGGCAGCAGTGCTCGGCGTGTCTCCAAGGCTTCCCTCTCTCCATCCAGTTTGTCTTAATCCTGTGGATTCCGGTGTAATGGCGATGAAGCACCTCTCTGCAGCGGGCGAGATCCTGTGTTTGCCGATCTGTTTTCCCCACAGGGTCCCTCAGCAGAGCTCATTTAGCAGCCTGATGCTTTGTAATTAAGAGTAGCGCTGGATAGCATTACCGCTGCCCAGTCAGTTCCTGCATTCTGTTTTCTATTGGAGAGACTGCTAATGAGTCAATTAGTCTCCTGTGAGGGACGGGCTGGGCTGTGGTGGATAAGGGTATGCCAGATGTTTGTTGACATGGGGTGAAGTGGGTGTTTGCATGTATGCATGTCTGTGTGTGTTCGGGCAGATGCACATGCAGTCACTGTTGCACTCAAAGCCGGTAGCTTAACCAGCCCTTTACAGTCTCTTATAGCCTAACCAGCAGCAGGTGGAGACAGACACAACCTCTTCACGTGGCTAAACAAGAATGATTGACTGCATGGGCAGAAAGAAGAGAAGCTATAAGTCAGCATCTAAAGCTACTTTACATTACTTTTACTTTAATTGTTTTTAGGAAAATTTTTTGATTTTTCTGCTCATGCATCTTAGTGTTATAACTAGAGATAGACCTATATCGGCCGATATTTGTGTTTTTTACTTGTATCTGCATCGGCCGATACATGCGTGCGTTCACCGATCAATTAGCCCGTTTCACTGAGCCAACACCAGGCAAGGCTCGGTGCAACATCTGACATTCTCTGGTGAGCTGCTGCGGGAAAAAGGAAAAACACATCAAACATGTGGATCATCTGAGGCGCCCCCACCTCCTGGCCTAGAACAACTACACATTATTTGCTATCCAACTGTTAATATGTTTTATTTGTTTTGTTAATGAATGTTTCTTTTTTTGTTTAAATTGAGACTTGTGTCATTTTTATCATGTAAATGGAGGGAGAAAAGGCAATATCGGCTTCAAGAATCGGCACAAAAAAATCGGCAGCACATATCGGGGATCGGTTAAGACTGATGTCAAAATAATCTGTATTGGCCTTAAAAAACCTCTATCGGTCGACCACTAATTGTTTTTCTGTTTGATGATCTCCTTCATTAACGTGGTGTGTTTCAATGTAATGGAATATAATCAAAAGCTGCAGTAGCCCCCTGGAGTCCAGGAACGTGCCGGCACATTACCTTTGTCATTATGTCACAACGTAAAAACGAAGCGATACTGAGCCCTGCTGTTAGCTTCACTCTACTTGAAACTCCAAGCCAGGTTCTGTTTGATGATGTTAGGCAGAGTAAAACTGGAGATAAGGACAAATATATTTTGTATTGAAATATAGAACTAGATGTTATCCTTATTTTACCTCTTATGTGTTATATTTGCAACTTGTGTTGACATCTGCAACTTTTGAAATTCTTCATTGAGCATGATTGTGTTTTGAAAGTTAAAAAAAAAAAAAAGTTTCAAAATCAGATTTGTTGTTTGTTGTTTGGTTTGTGTTAATCCAGTAAGTCAAGGTGAAAAAAAAAAAACAATTACCAAGTCATATAGGTGAGATTGTGCTGGAAAAAAAGACACAAACATTTATTTTTTTAAGTTCAGAAACAAATTGGAGCTTGATTGCAGACTTTCCTGCAACTGTATACAACTATTTTTTTTAGCTTTGGTCATTTTAATCAGCATTTTTACTCATTAGTTTATCTTGTATTTTGAATTTGTATTTCTGTACTGTTTGTACTGTCCTTGTCTTCACTGTAAATGAGTATAGTTAAGTGTTATATAAAAGTATTCAAAAACGCACAAAATAGTCCAAGACTCCAAATCGTTGTCTGGCGCAGGCTGGTATGGGGCATCAGAACAGGCTGAAAACATTTCACCCCAAGCAGTTTCAGGGCTCCTGTCACATTTTACTCACTTTGGCCTTGTTATTTTTATTCAAGTATAGAAGTTATTCATCTCTGTGGAATCAGCACAAACAAAACCAGAACTATTTACATTCTCACAACCTGTCTTGTCCTCTCCTCTCTGCTCTGTGTAAGCTGCCTGCAGTTCCACTGCATTTGTGTAATGTGACTGTTTGTCTTTCTCTCTTGAGTTTTGTTGAGGAACTCAGAATTCCTTTCTTTTTAAAGGATCTGGTTATTCCAAATAGTATTTTTCTGGCCAAATTTTAAACCAATTAATTTATCTTGATTTAATATAACTTTTTTAGGCTTGGGATTTGTTTTTGTGTTTTTTGGCAGATCTTTTCGGCTATTTTTATTTGGCTATGATGCATTTTGCTGATTGTTTCTTTTTTCAAAACCTGCTGACAGATCTTGGGATTCAGAGGGTTAAAGTAAATTTGACTCAATTTAATCATATAGCAGAGTATTCATTTGGATTAGACTTTTTCCAACATAAATTCTATATTTAGTCCCCTTTCGAGGCTGCTTTGTTCTCCACCACCTCCCGAGAAACATTTGTGCTGCAGCATAAAACCTCTCAGTTCCGTGACGTACAGACACCAACGACAACTAGAAGTCAGCCAGTGTTTTCTCAGCAACTAACGCCAAACTTGTGGCAGCTCATTTCTCTTGATTTAGTCTCATGCTGAATAAACACGATATCATCATTACATTCCATTCCACTGCGTTCATCTTCGAATCCCATTTTACACTTGCATATCAAAACAGATGCAGAGAATAACCCCAAATCTATTCAGTAACCTGTGATTTCTCTCAATTAACATCCACACTCAAATATGCAAGCATAAACAGCCACCCATCCCTGTTATTGTAAAACAAAGAGGTGAAAAAAGCATTATAGCATTATGGGATGTATCCTACATTGTGAAAGCGCGCTGTCAGCCCATTGTTGTGATGTGCATTGATTGAAGTGAAAAGACCGAGCCATTATTCAAAGCCATCCAGCACTCAATTAACACTCCATTTGCATTATGGCAGAGCTCTACTGCTGCCTCTTGATTAATATGTCTCCTTCTCCCTTGCCAGTCAATCATGAATCATCCTCTCTGCCACAGGACAACGCTACACTCCCCTGCCGGGAGAAAGAGGGAGGGAGGAGGGGGGTGAGGAAATGGGAAGAAAATGGAGAAGGAATGGCACAGGAAGTGCAGGAGGGAATTTTACAGTGCTGACAGAGGAGGATGGGAGGCGATCAAATGAGGAAGAATTGGAGAAATAGGGCAAAGGGAAGGCTGGCAGAAATGGAAAAAGGGAAGTGATGAAAGAAAGGTATATAATGGAGGAGAAGGAGTTAAATACATATGGGGGCTAATGGATGGAGCCCATGAAGGATGGATATAAGGGAATACAAAGAAATAGCGAAAGGTGGCTAAAGTGAAGCCTTTTTGCAGGATGGAAAGGCCAACCCTCCAAGAAACGGAGAGGAGTTCAGACATGGAAGGAGCCAGAAAACCCAGAACATACTGTAGGGATTATCAAGCCAATAGCCACAGTAAATGTTGGCATTGGATATATCTGTAAACCACAGATATGTTGAATCGCAATTTTTTTTAACCAACTATATGTCTAACATGAATGTTTCTGAATGTCTCTGCTGCTTTAAATCTCTGAAGTCCAGGAGATTTTGGTTCAAATTTGTCAACTTCCGATGCATTAATGTTGGTGTTTAGCATCTTTCAGTCTGTCCTTACATCACAAGCATGGTTCCTTTCTCTCCACAAACACTTGGCTATCAGTCTGATTTTTAATTTTTTTCAAATTATAGTAAAGTAAAAAGCTGCCAGGAACCCAAAATACAAACAAAAGACACAGGTTTCTATGGAAATGTATCTTCTTTTAAAAAAAAAAAAAAACTATTTTTTACACACAAAAACAGCAGAAAAAATAATAGATAAATAAAACTATAAAACAATCTATTTGCATGCAAATTAAAAATAGTAATAATTTTCATTGTAGAAAGAAAATTCACATTTTAAAAATGGTCTGGAAACATAAATGGCACTGCTCAGTATATTTTCAATGAATCAATGGACTCCAGAGGGTGAAACACACTGCAAACAAATGACCACTGCAACACGTGGCAAACGGATCGATGGATGTTTTAAAGATATGCCGATTGCCGTTTTCACATTTTAAAAAAACGCTTTAAAAACAAGGTGAGGCACCAAAACCAAAACAGCAGGGTAAGGCTTACAAAACACAAAGTCCATACGTAATAAGGATGGGAATAATTAATCGATGATCGATTAATGGTCGTTAAGAATTTGGTCGATCACTTGAAATTTTTAATCAATCTCTGTATTTTTTAATTTTATCTCTGACTGCGTATCAGTATCACTGAACTGAAACACGCCGATCGTTCAGTTCTGCGGTCATACGTCAATGAGCCAATGAGCTGAGAATTAAGTTAGATAAAACTACAGTTTGCAAACTGAAAGTTGCAATAACAATTATAAAACACAGAAATAATACAAGAGTATTAATTTGAGCAAAACTAGTTTACTGTATCAAACCTCAAATTGGCAGGTTTCTTCCAAACACCCATCCCTAGTATCCATACATGAGTAAAATAAATATAAAAACTGCTGCCAGAAAAAACATGGGGCGCAAACAGACCTTTTGGTTTAATGTCTTGGAATGGTTGGACCCATTAATTGATGGTAATTTTAACCCAATCTGGCCCAGGAATACCATGGGATCTCCCAGGCAATCCGAATAATCAGCAAGAACAGAATGAACAGAAGGGTTTTTTAATATGATCCTTAAAAACTGGTGAGTTACAACCCCATATTGCCAGAACACAGATAGAATAGGATGCAATGCCCTGCTCAAAAGTCAGATGCTGACACAATTATTATTTATTTATTTTTGTTAAAAACAAATACATCTTCATTGAGTTCTAAAACATGTCCAAGCCACAGCACAGTCTGGTTAAGAGTAAGGTCCCATGGCTTCACAACTGAATCCAAGAAGAATCAGAGGGAAGATCACGATGAACTACCATGACAATTGAATCTGCTCTCATCATCTATACAACAGATAAACAAAAATACTGCACAGGAAGTGGTGCTCTAGAGTCTGTCACTAAAGCACAAAAGAAATATCTGAATGTTCATTTAGTGAACAGTCAACCATGTGGAAATTGACTTGTCCCCAACAGGAAGAGAGATGTGGGAAAATGAAGACAGAAAGGTGCGGCGATGGCAGTGACATAGATAAGGGATAGAGAGAGGCATGAATGAGGGAATGATGAAGGATAAAGATTAATGGGTTTGGTGGAAGATGTATGGGGAGGAGGGGGGTGGGGCGGTGAAGGGAGGGGAAGGATGCAGCTATAAAAGAGCAAACAAGTGACAACGGGAGGCAGGAAGGAGGAGAAATGTGTTTGACAAGATCCTCCCTTTTGCATTTAAAGCTTTGGAGAAATAATGAGCCGTCTTTATGTATAAGATGAGCATGGGGAGAGAACAGGAAGGACAAGGGGGGAAATTATGATTTTTCTGTTTTGAGCAAGTAAAAGTAGCGGTCAACTGCAATATGCTGTGCTACGTATAACTTTCAGGACAGGGTCAAGTACTATTTTATCCATACATAACCCAAAAAAAATAAATAAGAATCTTGGTTTACAGAAACACAGCAACAAACAAAGACATGGCTGCAAGAAAGACATGTACAATCTTCAAAAAAGGCGTAAAAACCCCATAAATGTATATTTGTCACAGTTCAGCTCTGCACTCTCCTGCTCATCCCTGCAGCCTCTGTGTCCCAGTACTTTTCTATCCCCACCTCATCAGCCCAACCCCACTCACCTGTTCACTCAGCTGCTCCAGATCACTCATCAAGTCGTCACTCTATAGACTCCTGCCTCAAAGACATTCAATGCAAGATTGTTCTATGCATTTGATGCCAGACTTTCCAGCGCTTTACTTTACTTTTACCGCTTTTACCGTCGTGTGCAATTGGGTCTTCACCACACCGGTTACAACAATTATTGCATAAGGCAAATTACAATCATCCCATGTATGTATATGCATTTGTGAAGGCCTTATATCACAATATAATTACATGATTTGGCATTACAATATAATCTGAAACTCCTGTGGTTAAATTAATAGTCAGGAAAATGTTGGTGCACATTTTGTGCTTCAATTATATTGTGCAAAGGTGTACAAGTATACAAATCAGTGGAGGTGAACCTTGCCAATTAGTAAGCAAATATACAGAAAGAGGAAAGCACTTAAAAGCCCTCAAACCAAATTATAATCACAATTAAACACAGTGATCTAGCCTTTCTTTGAAAGTTGTGCTGGTAAGGATAATACCACACAAGCTGTAAGGGTGCCATTTGCTTTTCTGCTTTCCACCAATCTAAACCAGTATTCAACTTGTAGTACATTTAGAGAACCAGTTCAAAGGTTCATAAACCAATTAGATCACAACTTCTGTATGATAATTGTTTCCCAATACTTAAGAAAGGGGCACATACTAATAATAACTACAAAATAATGTTGTGTACATACAAATAGAATTCTGTTTGTACCTTTCATTTGGTTTCTTTGTATCTCGTACTTACCGATTGACCAAATTGATGATAATAGTAGATAATAGTGTTGACAGAGTGGTGTCACACTGAAAGCAGGATAAAAAGGAAGCAATATAGCCTAACAACAGAAAGTCTAACTGCACAGCCAGAAAAAAAAAACAAGGGTAAAAATGACATGGGAATTGGACTTTATTTATTCAGTGCTTTTCTATCTAGTCTTTGGTGACTCAAAGTGCTTTAACTCCCCAAGTCAGCATTCATCCCATCGTTCATACACTGGTGGCCATCTATTATATACAGGGTGCCAACTGCTTATCAGTAATGCCAATGGTCTTACAGCACTCACATACCGATGACACAGCCTTAGACGTACATTTGGCATTCAGTATCTTGCCCAGAAAGCGCCTACATATAACATCATATATCATCATATACAACAGCTGGGATCAGGGATTGGACCAGCCTTCCAATACTGGACAACCCCTCGTACATCTGAGCTACAACTGCCCTGTTCAAACAAGAGGGCAAAAGATGCAAAACCCAAGTAGAGAGTAGACAAATTTCAAAAAAGCCACATCAAAAACTTTAAGAAAAGAGGCAATAAAAACAAATATGATAAAATGATAAGACGATGCCAGATTAAAGCATAGTTTATCAAAATGGGTCTTAAGAAGTGATTTAAATGAGGTCACTGATTCTGTGAGCCTTATCTCCTCAGACAGGTTGTTCCAAAGCCGAGGGGCACTGATGGCAAAGACACGGTCACCTTTAGATTTGAGCCTGAACTTTGGAATGGCCAGAAGGGCCCTACCTGAGGATCTGAAGCTGCCATTTGGCTCATATGAGGTCAACATTACCCCTAAGTAGCTTGGAGCCAGACCCAGATGTGCTTCATAGATGATCAGTCAAATCTTAAAATCAGAGAGAGAAGCCAGGGTCAGGGTTATTGGAATTAATTTTAGGAGTCTAATATGAATTGCTCTGATCTGAACTTATCAGCTGCTCCTGAGTCACTTTCACCTCAGTTTGTTCTCTCGGCCCCAGCCTGCCACCACCTCCTCTTTCTGATATAGTTACTGGCTGGCTGTTAGTGTGATTCTCTCCTGATTGACCATATTGGCCAGCAGCACACTGAGCTTAGCCGCTTACTAGCTAGCTAGTTTGGTGAGATTTTGAATATAATAAAGCCCCCAAAAAGTTGGTAATAATAATAAACGGAGCAATTTTAAGAGATTGCTTGGATTGCAATCGATTCATTTCCCGGTGTTGCAATTCATGTGTGCATCCACTTTGGGCTCTCTCAAAAAGTTAAACCTACTAAGAAATCCTGAACAATCAGTGACATGGTTGGCATGTACAAGCAGATCTTTGATGTGGGACAATCAGTGGAAGTTGCTAAGGACTAAAGTAATCAAGTTGGTTTTGGTGCAGTAAGTAGAGCAATTTGTAAAGAGCAAGTCCTTACCACTACTACTGTGCAATTTCCTTTCTATTACATTACTGTGGAATGGCCCTGCTCTCAACGCTTCAGTAATGTAACTAAACAGGGTTAAGCTGCACTTCCATAGACAGACAAGACTGTAAAAGATCGTATAGAGATAGAGCAGCTTCAAGGAATGGTTTTACTGGATGTTTAATCTGTATACTTATTGTAACTGAACTAAAAACAGTCTGACTCTCTGCAGTTTATCCCATCATTAAAGAAAAATCACAATTGAACTCAATGAATTTTGGTAATGCTGTCTTTTTATGGTCAATTTGTGTCTTTTCTTTTAGTAATTTTGTGCTTTAAAACAACTACTTAACTAGATACAGTTACACAGGTTGACTCCAAATAATTGCATTGATATGAATAAAGCTGATTTTGGAAGGACCCGTTCACATTTCTGTGGCCTTGTGAAATGATACAGTCAGTATTAGTTCAGTATTATTTTGTGAATAGAGAATCTGAGGTTAAAGGTTTAGCATTTAGGCATTTTGACAAACATCCAAAATCACTTTTCCAATCTCTCACTTGATTGAACTTGCAAAGTTGCCGAAAGCCACATTCAAAGTCGATCAATGTGATGTAGACAGAGGGGAGATGACTTTACACTAAAACACAGTGCGGCTCTCAATATCATATCCCCATCCAGTTTTTGCAGGTCAGATTATTTTCAGTTCACATAATAATTACACACCAAGTGAGCAGCCATTTCAATTGCTTTACAATAATGAGATTACATGGTAATGCAAGGTTTTAGCAAGTGATAGAGTAATCCATATCTATTTCACGCCAGTTCTGTGCCCATACCAGCCCTTTTTCTCTATCTAGTCGATCCCCGCTGTTCTACGTTGAGCAATTCATCTGAAATGTGTGAGAAAACAGCCTTATATGTCAAGCTCAGCGGTGGGGAGAGGATCTACCTGACAACAAATTAATGAAAATGTCACTGACTTATACCTCCATCTCTTCGTTTCATAAACGCTCTGCTGAGTATATTAACATAGCGGCCAAGATGCTTTCACTCTTCTCCCTAACCGCCCTCATTCATGCTGTCTGCAGTAACCTCCCTTCATTCTCCTTCCTCCCTCCTCTAATCTCCTGCATGCATGTCCGCATTCACTGTTTGAACCCTGCACGCTTGTTTGATTAAAAGTAGAGCAGGGCCTGTGCAAGGCTTTGAATGATCTTTTACTTTATCTTGACATAACAGAGCCATGGCCCTGTGAAGCCAGGGACTATGGGTTAATGGGAGCCATGACAGCCAAAGCCATTCCATCAGCAGTGGTAGTCTGCCGAAAAGGTCAACCTCTAGTCCACACAGCCAACCAAACGGAAATGTCAATGTTGGAGAGGGTGAAAGTACAGGAAGGCCTTTGGTTGGAAGTGAGCTGGATGCATATTTCACATCTCTGCAGGGTTAAACTCAAATTAATAGATTGGTAATACGTTTTTAAATCGCACAAACAAACAAAAGTAGTATGGAGGCTCAATGGATAAGCAATGGCCCCAAGCTTTTTCTTTGGAGATGGAAATGCCACTTGACTTGCTGTGCATTTACACTGGAGGCAATCCAATCCATAACTCACAGGAAGTCCATTGATTTCTCCTGTTGTTTGTCATTCTTGTTTCTCTATGGATGTGACTATGTTCAATTTGAAAAAAAGAATCAAAAGTTAACATTTCTTGTAGCCTTTAACACATTTTGTGGTCTTGAAAGGGGCTGCACTATGGTGGTTGAGAGATCTCAACATAGAAACGAGGAAACAACCTTCAACACATATAATACTGCAAATAAGTAAAGCACAAGACACACAAAGAGACTACAGACCAGGCTGTACATTACAAAAGTGAAGTGAGTCACAGTATAGCCTTGGACTTGGGCTTGAAATTAAAAACTTTGAAACACCTGGACATGCAGTATTTTCAATTCCATTCAAAATTAGATTTATGTCCCCTACTGTCTGACCTTGACTATACATGTATCCATGCAAAGTTCGTCACTAGAGAACACTGTACATTTCACTACAATCTGAGATTCAAATATAACAGGCAAGTTTATTAGGTACATCACTACTTGTAAAAAGCCAATTTAAAAGCTGAAAAAGAAACCTTGTCAGTACAAAGAGCGAAAATACACTCGAACATCGAAACAGATATTACTGTACATTTCAAAACCCTGAATAGTGTGTCTGCCTTTCCTGCTATATGCTTACAAGTTAAAACACTAAAGTTACTTGCCAATTTAATTTTTATTTATTTTGTTTTCTCTCTTTCTTTCCTCTTCCCTCTCTTCTCGCGTTAGTGCTTCTTGCTTTGTTTGCCTATTTATTTTCATTGTGTTATACATATAAGTTAGCCATGTTATATATATTTATATATATGTCGTAGCATCTGCCCCTCACCCACACACACACACACACACACACACACATCCTCTGATTCGCCATGGAGTAAAAAATCTGTTTTATTATGGGTCTGAACAACAAAAAGACTACAAACATATTTCTACATTTATAATAAATTCAAAGAAAGATCGTTCTAGAAGCTTTTTTTGTATTTTGTTTTTTGGAGGGAATGACGTCTCATGTCTCCTAAAACGTTTCGGAAGTGACGCAAGTGAACGGGGCAGGTGAGGGAAGCTGGGATGCAAAATAAGAGACGTGGGAGAGACCGGAGAGACCCATGGAGTTGCGCAAGAACCGTTTCGCGAGCAGCTTCAATTCTCGCATTGTTTTAGAGACGCTAATGCGAACTGCAAGTGTGTGAAGCTGCCAACCATTTCCAAGTCTCGCAACACCCGATCCATGACTCTACAACTGATAAATATAGGAATTCATGGCTGATTTGTATCGATTGAGGAGGCTGCTACCGACGCAGCGTATCTCTCACTTGTTAAACCGAATATCCGGTTGCATCGGGTTATCGTTCATCACATTGCATGTAAACTGGTGATGGGTCATCTGTGTCAGGCTGAGTTTAACCCTTAGCAACATAAGTGCAACACCACAGCTCTTCCACAACTGTGCCATGATCGATAAAAAGTGATGGGTCTAAACTCAAGTGTAACATGATTTTTTTTGTGTAACATGATTTTTCGAATTTTGCAGTGTGCATTCAGCATTTCAATGCATTTTTAATGCAATCTTTTGTGTTGAATGTTTTTTGTGTGTTCTTATATGTGTTTTTTGTATTTTTGTGTGTTTTTTGCATTTTTTGTGCATTTTTGTGTTTTTATGTGTGTTTTTTGTAATTTTTGTGTGTTTTGTGTATTTTTTATGTGTTCTTATATGTGTTTTTTGTATTTTTGTGTGTTTTTTGCATTTTTTGTGCATTTTTGTGTTTTTATGTGTGTTTTTTGTAATTTTTGTGTGTTTTGTGTATTTTTTATGTGTTTTTTATAATTATTTGTGTGTTTTAGGTAATTTTATTGTATTTTTTTATGGGGGTTTTCTGTGTTTTTTGTATTTTTTTGTGTGTGTGTTTTGTGTTCAAAATGTTGATCCAGTAAGTCAAAATGAAAAAATAATAATCAGGTGCTGAAAAAAATGATACCAACATGGCAGGGTTAAAACTTTTTAAGTCGTTTATACAGGCAGAATGAAAAAGAGTCAAAAACCAACAGAATAACCCCAAACTCTAAAGGGTTAACTTAGATTTCAAATGAATAATCACTGAAAACTCTTTACAAAACAGACTTGAGCTTCTGATCAAGGTTTTTCATCACAACAGTAAAATAACTTTCACAACTCTCTACAGCAGTGGTGACTGAAATGTTTTTCCTGACGAATAATCATGAATGATTTTGCTTTAATCTTCTGAAGACTTTCATAAAAATGTAGACTATTTTGTATTAGGTTGCACGTCAGTATCTTTACAGTATCTCTGATTTGTAGAGCAAGGTGTCATTTTCTCTTTGGTGGTCACTGTTACTTGTTCAAACTTCAAGAAACTCAAAGAAAAATTTACTTTAATCCGCTCAAACTCAAATTACCTGGGGGCCGCTGGAGGCAGTATCAAAATGACCAAAAAAGACACAAAATTACAATAAAAACCCCACTCAATTACTTTAAAAAGACACAAAATAACCAAAAAAAGACACAAAATGACCAAAAAAAAAATACTCAAAATTACAAAAAAAAATACACAAAATGACTAAAAAATAGACACAGAATTACAAAAAAATACACAAAATGACCCTAAAATACACAAAATGACTAAAAATACACAAAATGACCCAAAAATACACAAAATGACTAAAAATACACAACATTATTAGAAAAAGACACAAAATTACAAAAAAAAAAGAATATTACCAAAAGAAAGACACAAAATTATTTGAAAACACACAAATTACAAATAAGCTTTCATATCAAGGTGAGGGTCACAAAATATATGCCGCAATTGGCCTGTGCGCCACAAGTTTGATACCCATGCTTTAATCTGTTACATTCCATCCGTGTGTTTTTTCATTATTTTGCTTATTTGAAAAGAGCTTATTGGCATTCTTGGCACTGACTAAAATGAAGCTCCTGGCTCAGCGTGGCAGAATCCTTGAGTTGTTTTTGGGTTACTGACAGACCAATTAAAGTAAAAAATGTTCTACAAAATAAGACAATATTGTTGATACTATTATCTGCTTCAAAATAGTATTGTGTTTTTTGTTTCTCCTGAGTCTTATTTGTTGCAAGTTAGTTCAAATTAACTTATAACCTTTGTATTGTTTTCCCATCAACCATGCAGCCTTTGTCCTCTTTCTTTGACAGTTTTAAAGCAAAAAGTAGAATTCACCTTTGCTTTAGCCAACTTATTTCTAGCCAATAGTTTCACATTTCATTTTGGAATTTATCCATGTCATATTGTGGCAATTAGATGAAAGACACCCAAATGTCTGATATTAAAATATTTGAAGCGAGGACAAATTTGACCTGAGGACAACAGGAAGGTTAAGTTGAAAGGTGGACTAGCACTGTAATGAAGACCAGGTGGTTTTATACCAAATGCCTCTGGGAATGAACCTTTTTCATCCCTGACAACAACTTTAAGGGTTTACAGCAACAATTAAGTGGGCTTTTCTCTTTAGTTAAACAAGGTAATGCATGCAAGGGCACTCCCAGGAATGTGGGCTTGAGTGTGGTAATGGCCTCTACTGTTGCTCTCACTGAATTTTTAACAGATATGAAAGCAAGCATTGCATCATAATCCTGCGGTGGGTATCCCGGACTGTAGAGTAGCCAGTAGATGCACTGAAACCAATTGGGATTGTAGGGAAGGTTCAAAGCTTTCTTGCTCAGAGAAAAAGAAGATAAATTATGTTTAATTGGGCCATCCTGCTGTATGAGTGTCTGTTTTCAGGCAACTATTACGTGTTTTCCTTTCCTCTTTCTCCCAATTCCTCCCTCCATCGTGTCTCTCCCTGGTCACTCAAGCCACACCACTGTCCATTTCCTACATTTGCTAGGTCATGAAAATTTCATCAGCCTGTAGCTACTGTTAACTCAGGGATGCATTGGGGCGGAAGACACAGGGGACGCCAGCTACTGCAACTGTGATTGCCCGAAACACGGACAGACAGACAGACAATTGGACGAATAGATGCATTGCTATCTTGGTCGTCCAAGCTCGACATCGTGCATGTCTAGGGACACCGCTGGCAAAAAAAAGCCTGTAACCTGTTAGAAATAACCTGTTTCCTGTCTCTGTGCATGGGGGTCACTATCTGATTGGCTAGGTCACTGTCTATGCATGCGTCTATCACTAACTGTGTGTGTGCCCTCTCTCTATGCATTTATAGATTAATCATGTAAGATGCTTTTGATACAATGATCATGTGCTAATATTGTTTTAAAACTATGATTACTCTAGATCAGGGATGGGCAACTGGAGGCCCGGGGGCCGCATACGGCCCGCACCCTCACTTGAAGTGGCCCTCAGTACAACTACATGCATTTGAGCATGAAATCTTAAAAGTGCAGTGTAAAAATGCACAAAATTATTTCTTGTAATTAATGCTGGTCTGCTGTTCTTGCACTGAAGAAAAAAGAAATCACAATAGGTAGTTATTTTTTATTTGCTTCAAACCTTTTGTATGTCTATTTATACTTTTAAATATGCATTTGAGCATGAAATATGTTAAGTTACTGCACTGTAAACATATTTAAAATTGCAGTTTCATCATATCTGGTTAAGTGCACAGTGCACCTATATGTGGCCCTGTGGTAGTGTCCATGAAAAATTGTGGCCCCCTCTAGCATTTAAGTTGCCCATCCCTGATGTAGATACATCAAAACTAAATACATTTATTCCATCTGCTTAAAGTTAGTAAGATTCTATCATCACAAAAAGTTATATTTTATGTTTTATATGTTATGAGAACATTGCATAATCTGTGTCTCCACTAATATCTCTGCAAGTCATAACAAGGCAGGAGGTTGTGTTGAATGTTTTGGTAACAGGTCAGGTCACGGACATGACGCTTGGTGACATGACGTGTCCACAATATTGATTAAAACTGACAAATCAACGGTTCGAGAGGGACGCACCTTCTGGAGAGTTCTACGGACATTATCAGTAAACATTCTTAGGCTACACTGAAAAAAGTGATTTTGACCCTTAGTAAATCCATCCATCCATCCATTCTCGTCCGCTTATCCGGGGCCGGGTCGCGGGGGCAGCAGGCTAAGCAGGGCATTCCAGGCGTCCCTCTCCCCAGCCACAACGTCTAGCTCCTCCTGGGGGACCCCGAGGCGTTCCCAGGCCAGGCGAGAGATATAATCCCTCCACCGTGTTCTGGGTCTTCCCCGGGGCCTCCTACCAGTTGGACGTGCCCGGAACACCTCTAACGGGAGGCATCCTTACCAGATGCCCAAACCACCTCAACTGGCTCCTTTCGACGCGAAGGAGCAGCGGCTCTACTCCGAGCTCCCTCCGGATGTCTGAGCTCCTCACCCTATCTCTAAGGCTGAGCCCAGCCACCCTACGGAGGAAGCTCATTTCGGCCGCTTGTACCCGCAATCTCATTCTTTCGGTCACTACCCAAAGCTCATGACCATAGGTGAGGGTTGGAACGAAGATGGACCGGTAAATCGAGAGCTTTGCCTTCAGGCTCAGCTCCTTCTTCACCACGATGGTCCGGTACAACGCCCGCATCACTGCTGACGCTGCACCAAACCGCCTGTCCATCTCACGCTCCATTCTACCCTCACTCGTGAACAAGTCAGAGATACTTGAACTCCTTCGCTTGAGGCAGTACCTCTCTCCCCACCCAGAGGGGGCAGTCCACCGTTTTCCGGCAGAGAACCATGGCCTCAGACTTGGAGGTGCTGACTCTCATCCCAACCGCTTCACACTCGGCTGCAAACCGCCCCAGTGAGTGCTGGAGGTCCCGGCTTGATGAAGCCAAAAGAACCACATCATCTGCAAAAAGCAGAGATGCAATTCTGAGGTCACCAAACTGGATCCCTTCCTCCCCCCGGCTGCGCCTTGAGATCCTGTCCATGAAGACCACGAAGAAAGTAAGTAAATGTTACATATATTATTTAAGCATATTTTAATAGAAATTATGTGTTATTTAACTCCACTTCTAAAATACATGTAATTTCAACATATATTGTCAGAATTATCTCATTTTATTTCATCCAAATTTCAAATTTTTTGTCAGTTTAGACTGTTCATTCCATCCTTATGATTGTGGTTGACAGAACCTGAGCAGTGTGTTTCTGCTTTCTTGTGTTGTTTTGTTTGTATCATATTAAAGTTGGTGGTCTACACATCTTGTGGTTCTCTCTCATGTATGATAGGTAAAAAATATCTAATTAGAATCAACTTAATAAAAAAGGTACAATTTAAACATTTTAATTGATTTGAAAGAGTACAATATATTTAAAAAACATACACAATTTGTTTAAGGTCATTTAAAGCGGGTTTAATTGGATTTACGAAGAAAATTTGAGTAAAATGAACTACATAATATCATTTTTTTTAAATGTACTTAAAATGTATAAGTCCAGTCAACATAATAAAAATATCTAGATTCAGATAGAATTATGTCGTGCAACCACTTGTCATAATAACATTATGTTCATTCAACAAAACGTTTTTTTGAGTGTATAAAACTGGGTTTCAGGGACAGAAAGGGGTCCAACCTCCATGAACTGACCAGCCTAATGTCATGTCAGGGACGTGTCGATTGAACCCAGAGACTCTGTAACTGCACAGTAATTGACATATTGTAATAAAATTAAGTTAAACTGAGAACTTGGACGTCTCCTGCTCACCATTCCCCATCAAACGATCTGCACAGAGAATTGGTAAGAGGATTTACTGTTGGAGTCAGTCATTTTAAATGTTTCCTCAATGCATTTCTCAACAAACCCATCAACCTGGAGCAGCCGAGGATCCACCAAGAAGAGCCTGGATGCTGTTTAGCATCTGTGAAATATAACCCTTAGATGTTTAACAATGTCCTTAAGAGCGTTTGTCTAAAAACACCTCTGTCTCCAAGCATAATGGATTTACCAATAGGCCACTTTACAGTACAGGCAGCTATGGATCTCGCTCTTAGGGAGTGATCGTTCTGGCAATCAGAACATTTAATCAGAGTTCAAGAAGCCACAGAGACTGTCCTCTGATTCCGTTAATTGCTTTCGGCTTTCAGTTCTTACCTCTCATTGGAAATTTCCAATTTAGAGCCATTTCATTTTATTTTCTTTATTTTTTTCTTTTCACTCCCTCAGTTCTCATTCTCTGTAGAGCAACGAGCCATTCTGTTCGGCACAGCAGCTAAATTGCAAGCATTAATCATTTCAGAGTCATTATCAGCATTTTAAAGGTGAAAATCCAAACAAATTGTTTTTCATTTGGCCCGAGCTTAATAGGATTGTTTTCTTGTAATTTGCAGCCTTGGAGCATTTAACACAAACAATTAACAGTAAATTGGTAAGTCTGCTTATCTGTTCTCAGTCTACATAATATTGCATCTTTAATGAAGAATCACCTTAAATGAAGGAGGTGTATAAACTAAGCAATAGGCTAAATGTAACTTCATTTATTATGATAAATTAGACAGCAGATTGGTAAATACTTAGGGTAATATTTTGCTAAATACATATCTATTTTCTAATATCTCCTATTATTTATAGTATTGTAAATGCTGCACTCAAACACATGCTACAGTAATATCTTCTTTTAATTCCGTGATTCATATATCCCTGCTGAACAACACCACATATTATTTTAATTTATTAGGATGAATTACCCACTATTCTCTAATACAACTACTTCATAATAATAATGAGAATGAATAATGAGTGTCCCAATCTCCCTATAAGTGTCATTTTAACTTAATCCCAAAAAGCAATTTTTCTCAAGTATCCCTAGTGATGTCTAGCCATTAAGATACCTTTGGTTTTAAATGTCCAGGATTGGAGGCATGAACAATTTAGAGTTTTGCAGCACCCTCTGACAACTGAGGTCAACAAAAAAATATTTTTTTGGTGGCCAACATTAAACAACTGCCATGCTAGTGGCTTAATGAGGCTGTACTTAAGCTTGAAGCATTTCTAGTACAAACAATATCTTCACTAAATGTAAAGTACAGTTGAGACAAATATAATTGCTGTAGTTCCACAGGTACTGGGTCCAAATATATATAAATATTATAATAACTGAACCAAATGTACTGACAAGATATCGGTTGTTGAGATGTTTCACTCAAAATGTTAAATGAGGTGACTGTATGTTATGACCAGACTTGCATAGCAACTGTAAGTCTGGTCATAACATACAGTCGCTATGCACTTTATGGGTTTTTTATGCACACTGTTCACTGCACCTTATTTGTTTCACGGCACCTATATTTTTATACTGTATATTTATATTTTATTCTGCAATTCTCCTTCTTTAGACATTTTTATTTTTTTATTTTATTTTATTGCTTGAAGAATGCCTAGGTTGTTCTTTTTCTTTAATTGTGTTGTCATTGTCTCTGTGTGTAATGCTGCTGCTACACTGTAATTTCCCAGCTTGGGATAAATAAAGTATATCTATCTATCTAAATGCAAACCTGCTAATACTTGCCTAGCTATGTGGTGGACCAATGGATTAACCAACCATCATTGGTACCATAAACCGCAAAAAACTTGCTGTAAATCGTCTTTTCTCACCAACACCCACTCTCTCATCACAGTGGATGACCAACTACATGGATAGTGGTGTTATTGGAACATCAGGCTTCAAGAAAGCATCCCAACTTAAGCTGCGTTTCCTTTAGGGGGAAGAGTGGCCACTGGTAGTCTCAGGCCACGCCCAGGCCACGCCCTCTCAAAAGTCCACTCACTCTGCGTGTCTCCATTACAAAAAGCCCCCCAGAGGGATTTAAGAGACTCCGGAGGTGACGTATGGTTTTTGATCGTCATGACATATTAAACACGGGAGACGCAACTGTGGCCGCTGTTGCTAACTGTGCACAAAGTCAGCAGCTGATCATAAACAAAGCAGCATGGCTAATTAAGCACAGCTTCTCCGCTGATCATAAACATAGTGATAGTGAATTAACCAGCATCGCTAACGGTGCTTGTTGTAAACAAACAGAGATCGCTAAGTGAACACCTCCTGCAGCAGCAGCACATACACACTGTACTGCTACAGAGCTAACTGTTAGCCGGCTCTGTAACTGCAGCTGGGAGAGACTGCTGCAGGAGGAATGTGCCGATTCGACTCGTTCTTACTCTTAGAGCCGAAAAGTTGCTAATTATAGCAACAAAGTTGCTAAGTTGGCAAATGGCGCGTTGTTGTGGCATCGAGTACTACGTCACATCCTGCTTAGCGATCTATCCAATCAGTAACCAGGTTTTTTTCAGGGGAGAAAAAAGACCCTGCTCTTCGACAGGGACAAAAAAAGTCCAGACAAAAGCCCGCTCAGGACTGCTCATATTCAAATTAGGGGCGTTTCGGCGAGTGAGACCCGCCTCATTCCGGGTATTGCTCGGTGGTGGGAACAGCCCTATAGCCTATCCATGCAGCTAGCAGGCCACATCGAGCTACACTCTCCGGGGACCCGTCCATTGCAACAGTCTGTTAAATGCAGATTTATATTTCGAAGTTCACTATAAATATTAAGATATGAAGACATAGCAAAGCTTATTGTGTCTAACTGTAAAAATCTTTTACTTCACTGCACTTAATTGGTTAAATTATTTCATTTTTTACAAGGTAAAATAATGTAGCTACAACTAGTGATTTTGCGAGCATGTCAGCAGTAATAAGAAATCGCACCTTTAAATGTAGCTCCACCATATTGACCGGCACAGTGACAGCACATTCATTCATTCATTACCATTAACTGATTATCCGCATTCAGGTCGCGGGGGGCTGGAGCCGATCCCAGCTGTCATTGGGCGAGAGTCGGGGTACACCCTGGACAGGTCTCCAGACTATCGCAGGGCTGACACATAGAGACAGACAATCACACTCTCATTCACACCAACGGGCAATTTAGAGTCACCAATTAAACCTAAGTGCATGTTTTTGGACTGTGGAAGGAAGCCGGAGAACCCGGAGAGAACCCACACTGACACGGGGAGAACATGCAAACTCCACACAGAAGAGCCGCAGGCGGGAGGCGAACCGGCGACCCTCTAGCTGTGAGGCGAGAGTGCTAACCACTATTAAAGCCTTTTGTATACAAATAAAAAAGGCAAATAAAATAAGCATGACTTGATAGTGGGTGATGGTAGGCAGCTAAAGAGAAGCTGATTAAAAAAAAAAAAAAAACATTTTGCCTCTCAGGCTGCCAGTAATGGTTTCTTTTATTACAATTTATTTTCCAATTAATTGTGTATATATATAAAATGCCATAAACAGTAAATAGTGCCCTTTCCAATACCCACGGCCCAAGGTGATGTCTTCAAATTGGTTCTTTTGTCTAACAATGATGTAAAAGCCAGAAGATATTCAATTAAAACAGATACTGACTTGAAAAAATAATAATTATCAAAATAGAAGCTAAAGGCAAATTATGATCATTTAGCACTTCTTCGCTTATGTAAACAAGAATGTGATTACCATGCTGGAAAAATCTGTTTTGCACTATTCTTTCCTGGTCATCTTTGCAAATGTTTAATGTATTAGCACTTTATCTGCACATTATTTAATTTCCTGCAATGTTTAATTTCCTAGTTAAATTCAAATTCCTATGCAAATGTTTAATATTTTAGCCAAGATTATAATTCAAATTCAGATTTATCATAAATTAATTATTCATAGATTAAGTTTAATTTTAATGTCTGTATAGTGTATGTTCAATGCATGTTTGAATGCTGCTGCTGGGTGCTTGAATTTCCTTCAGGCTGAATAAAGTATCTATCTATCTGGAAAATCCATTTAGCTTAACTTAGAATAAAAGTAATCACATGTCAATTGGTACTGTTACCCATTGTGTATTCTTAAGTTCCACTATGATGTATTAGAGTGAGTTCTGTGACACATCACTCAGTGTGTTTACATGCACAGTTTAAACAAGCTATGCTTAAAAGTCGATTATGGCGTCTAATCGGACTTCTGTCCTTGTCCCAGTTTACATGCAACTGAGAAAACTGAATAACTGACGGTAACGTGTCCTCCTCCTTAACACTGGGTGGTGATATGTGTCGTTTCAGTGGGTTAATATGGCGCCCTTTCTGGTTGACCTCAGTTTGACACTTTGTGCCATCCTTACTAACCGGCTAATGCGACTGACTAATGTGACCATTTAATGTGTGACCAGCTCACGCGACCGACTAATGTGCAACCGGCTAACATGACCGGCTAATGTGCGACCGGTTATCGTGACCGGCTAATGTGCAACCGGCTAACATGACCGGCTAATGTGCGACCGGTTATCGTGACCGGCTAATGTGCTACCGGCTAACTCAACCGGCAAATGTGCGACTGGCTATCGTGACAGGCTAATGTGACCAGCTAATGTGCGACCAGCTAATGATACCGGCTAATGTGCGACCGGTTATCGTGACCGGCTAATGTGCTACCGGCTAACTCGACTGGCAAATGTGCGTCTGGCTATCGTGACCGGCTAATGTGACCGGCTAATGTGCGACCAGCTAACGATACCGGCTAATGTGACCGGCTAATGTGCGACCGGTTATCGTGACCGGCTAATGTGCAACCAGCTAACTCGACCGGCTTATGTGCGACCGGCTAACGATACCGGCTAATGTGCGACTGGCTACCATGACAGGCTAATGTGCGACCAGCTAACGTGACCAGCTTTCTTGGATGTTTTTGTTCCGGGGGTCGAACGGCAGCGCGGGGGTTGGAGCATGGGAGCATGCGGACATGTGTTGTCTTGTCATACATGCCGGCGAAAATCCTATTCCAATCACATTATCTGGGTTTCCTAATCGGAGTTGGAGAACTCCAACATTAGTCGGACTAACACGTTAACATGCACTTCAGTTGTCCAGTTATAGTCAGATTAAGGCAAAAAAAATTTTTTTTCAAGTGTCATGTTAACATACTGACTGAATTTGTTGACTGATTTCTTTTAAGTTATGCTTGGTGTTTTCCTTCAAGTTAACACTCATTAACCGACACTTAATTTCTGTCTGTATTCAAACAAGCAGTGGCAGCTGTGTATAGACGTCCCATCACCTGTTGGCTGAGCCTATCAGCAGTTTGTGAGCAGTAGTTGTGCAAGAACTCAGTGACTGTGACGCCCAAACATGAGGGGACACAGTCGGCTGCCTCCTGTGTCTACACTCTGTGACCACTCACCAAATGGCACGGCGCTGAGCAGAAGAGATACGGTGTCTGTGTGTGTGTGTGTGAGTGAGAGTGTTTGCTTACATGTGTGTGACGTGGCACAGAAGAGAATAGATTGTGCGTGACCACGGTGCCTGACAGAGATTAAAAATGAGTGGACCGCTGCCACCAAACCACCAACGCAGCAAAATACACACATGCACAAACATACATGCATACTCCATGTTGACAGGCTGAGGAAGTGTCCTTAAAGCCTAATCCTTTCTTGTACTTGTCTCCTTCGCAGTTTGTGTGGAAAATTGCTATGTCAGAAAAGGCCAAAACATGCTATGGATGACTCCTAATTGGACGGATCTGGTCACTCTGCTGCCAAATCATCCGGAGGGCACACCAGGCGGCGAGAGAGCGAGAGCGGAGAGAGAAACAGATCTGATATACATGTTCCCTAAAAGGAAGCGGCGAAAACATGGCAGCCTCTAACTGCCTGACTAAACCTAATGTGATTGTTTTATGTGTATGAGTGCATGTGTTTAGACATTTGTAAGTGTTTGTGTCTGTGTGTGTCTATGTGTGTGTGTGTGCACGTGCAGACATATAGCTAAACTCAGTGTCCCAGCAACTCAGAGAGAGAGAGAGAGAGAGAGAGAGCCTCTGGGAAGGAATCTTATTTGTCTCATTTTTCATGATTCCATTGATCTCAAGAGCAGTTAGAGTCGTTTTTTCTCACCTAACCTTATTTTCAAATTCATGACTGCCCCATTTCAGAAATGCTACAGGATAATGATGAAAAAGTGATAAAAAATATATATATCTTATCATTCTGTTTTTCTTTCTTTTATTATTTCTTCACATAACACCTTCCAATCTGTTATGTGGGATGATAAGATTATGCAATTGCAGCTTTTTTGCTGCGCTGTAACCTTGTTGTATCAAAGTAAGCTTTGTATTGTACCTAAAGCTAAATACCTAAAATGTTAATGTAATTTCTAGCACCCTGACCACGGGAAAAAGTAAAGACTTCAATTACTGCCAACTAGTACGGTGACAGTTGACATCATTGTCTTTGCAGAATAATATGTCGCCATGATTGTAGACAATGCTGTTGTCGACCCTTCACTTTATGTGAATAAAGCTACGAACCCCTTTAAACCCAAATATGTTTGCATATGAAAGAGACATCTCATTGTAAAAATAAAGGCAAGCTATGACTCTCACTCTTAAATAATTAGAGGCCGGTGATTCTGATTTTAAAACCTTAATATAATATAACAGGGTTCGTACGGTCATGAAAAACCTTGAAAAGTTATGGAAATCGAAAATGCAATTTCTAGGTCCTTGAAAAGTTATTGAAAAATAAAATCCTCTGTAAGGTTTTGGAAAAGTCATTGAAATATTGCTGGATTATATTTACAATTTGTAAAATAGGCCTATTAAAAATAATATAGTAATCCTTATACTGTAGTTTTAGTACATTTGTACATTTTAGTACTTTTGGTACCTTTAATTGTCGGTGCCAGCTATTTTTAGAACGGCGGAGCAGAGCCGTAAGCTGCTCAGAGCTATGCTACGAGGCTAATTGGATTTCTTGGTTTCCCTCATTAAACTCATCAAATACATAATCCCATAACGGCAAAAGTTGTGACCTGCACATTCATCACGCTATGAGATAATAACAGAACGTTACCAGACGGAGTTGTTTTAGAGGTAAATTCATGTAAAAGCGCCGATGCGTGTTGCCTTCAGGGACAGTTCGGTATTTCAGCAAGCGGTCTCTGCATTTGAATGTTATTTTTATTTGTAAAGTAGATCGCACTGCCAAAGAAAAGAGAGCACTTTCGATCGTAGCTTTATCGCCTAGAAACAGATTCGACCGTGATCCATGATCACATACGCGACGGATTCAACACGGGAGACGCAACTGTGGCCACCGTCACTAACTGTGCATAACTTCAGCAGCTGATCATAAACAAAGCAGCATGGCTAATTATAATAATAAACATAGTGATCGTGAATTAACCGTCATCACTAACTGTGCACAGATTGCCCGGTGCTTGTTGTAAACAAACAGAGATCGCTAAGTGAACACCTCCTGCAGCAGCAGCACATACACACTGTACTGCTACAGAGCTAACTGTTTGCCTGTTAGCTATTAACGGCCCGTGGCTCGTTAACAAACAAAAGGAAACTGAGAGAAGCTGTGAAGGTCCTCTCAGCAGTCAGAATATATAAAAGGTTTATTTTAAATGATAAGGAAAATAAAAACATCTAATGAAAAGTTGTGTAGATGCTTGATTATTTTAGAGAGTAAAGACAAGCTTTGCAAAAAAAAAATCGAAAAGACAAAAAAAAAAAATGCAATACAATAGAACAGCTGTTTAAAATCCTCCTCCTGTAAAACAGTATTTTTTGAGCATTTAAATGTGATGGCTGCATTTGGTTCTGAATTCTTATGCATTAGTATTTCTTAAGCAGGTGTCAAGTTACCTAACATAAAGTGTGTTTCAAACACTGCAGGTGACTTGGCTGTAGCGCAAATAAAATTTCATTCAGAAGATTTTTTTTTTAACTTTAATCCATATAAATGTGTGTGAATAAGAATTCAAGTTGCAATTAAAACATAGCAAGGTGTATCAAATGTGTCTGTGGTTTGATTTAGAGGCACCGACTACAGTGGTCCGACTGAAATGCGTTAATTTTTTGGTCTTGAAAATTAATTGAAAGGTTATGGAGAACTCATTGAAAAGTTATGGAAAACCATTGCTAAAAAAGTGTACGAACCCTGATATAAACAAATATATGAATTGGCAGTGGCCCTCTGTAATGCCTGCGAACGTAATAATGCTCACAAATGTAATAAACCACAAACGTAACAAAAATTTGCAGCTTTTAATGCAATATTCCTACAAAAGTAATACATTTTTTGCACAAACGTAATAGCCGCTGCCTACTACAAACATAATACGAGATTTTCCACAAATGTAATAACTATTACGTGTCTTCTGCTAGAATACGAGTGGATCTAGTGTTAAATTGCTATAAAAGTCACATATTTTACTTTTGAGACTTATATCATAGCGTTTAATCTGCTCATCTGAAATCTGATTTCCACACATTTAAGGAAATAAGTGCTGTGCTTTGTCATTGAAGCTCAGAAATAAAATCCTAACACACTGCAGTGTTCCTGGGAGTTTTGTCAGTGGAAGTGACTGCAGTTTCACTCATTTGTGAAACTTTCTTGCTCTCCATGTTGTAATCTCTGTACAATGATGCAGTTTGGGGAAAAAATGGGTTCACATCAGGGGCTCCTCGACTGATATCCACATCACTGATGTTTATGGGACAACTCTAATGTCTCAGAATAATTAACATAAAAAACACACAGAAGCTTTCGAAATTAGCCAATTAACGTGATGCTCTCACTAGGAGGCAGAATCACATTTTAAAGAATTTAAATTGAATTTGAACAACTTTCAATGGAAGCACAATATAAAGTATAAAAGCCCAGGAGATTCAGACTAAACAGCTATCTTAGACAACACATTGAAGAAAATAACATTTTTCATCAAATCCGATGGTTTAGTTCAGGGGTCTCAAACTCAAATGACCTGGGGGCCACTGGAGGCAGTATCAAAATTACCAAAAAAAGACACAAAATTACAAAAGAAAGACACAAAATGACTGAAAAAAACACTAAATTACTTAAAAACCACAAAAAAACAAAAAAATACACAGAATTACCAAAAAAAGCCACACAATTATTTTAAAAAAGACACAAAATGAGCCAAAAAAGACACAAAATGACCAAAAAAGACACAAATTGACAGAAAAAAACAAATTACTGAAAAAAGAAACAAAATGACCAAAAAAGACACAGAATTACCAAAAAAAGACACAAAATTATTTTTTAAAAAGACACAAAATGACCCCAAAAAGAAAGAAAATGACCAAAAAAGACACAAAATTATTTTAAAAAGACACAAAATCAACAAAAAAAGTAATTAAAGGGGCATTCCACACACAACACGGTAAAGTGAAATTACTGGAAAAAAAACACTGAATTACTTTTTTTTAAAAGACACAAAATTACCAAAAAACGACACAAAATGACACAAAAAATACACAAAATTACTAAAATAAAAAAGACAGAAATTATTAGAAAAAGACAGAAAATTAATTAAAAAAAGACAAAATTACAAAAAAAGACACAAAATTACAAAACAAAAGACACAAAATTACAAAAAAAAAAAAACACACAAAATTACCCAAAAAAAGACACAACATTACATGACATAACATTTCCAGTTCTTCAGGTAACAACAACACGGCAGATAATAAACTGTCCGGTAGCAGCTGCCTTTCTTTTTGTAAACGTCGTCATAGAAACAGGTGAAACAAAGCTCCAGCTTATTCCAGCAATAAAGGGACCTTCCATACACAACACGGTAAAGTGCCATTCATATAAAACTCATTAAACTTTCATATCAAGGTAGGGGCCACAAAATATCGTCACAAGGGCCGCGAGTTTGAGACCCATGGTTTAGTTTGAAGCCACAGATGAGTCTGAACAGTGAGCTTTGTAGAAGCTAAATTAAATTGCCCCACAGTTTAGATAATGCCTCACACCTTTACTGTTTGTCCCTACCATATTATGCAAACAAACATAATTTGAGCCTCTGCAGCAGACAGGGACTGTGGCAGCGACTAGGAAAGCGGCTGTATGGTTCTATATCTCAGAGAAATGTCACAGCTAATGGAGACGGACCAGCAGTGGAAGGGAAATTAAAAGCAGTAATTGAGAGGTACTTGAATGGCCAACATGCTGTACTGTGTCCCTGGGGGCTTTTAGACTCTCACAGAGCCGGGAGACAGATGACTTTGAAGGTAAGCATGGATCCATCCACTTCCAGCAGGGTTAAATCACTGTGTCCTGTCAGTTTGACGACACCACACGGTGAGCCCATAATGTGTCCCATATGGCTGCTCTGTGGTGGAGATGCAGGCTGCACTATACAAACGCACTGCATGCTTTATTTTTCATCATCTTTATGCTGCCTACGCTCATATTTATGCGTTGGCAAATATTGTATAATTCGGTTTACAGTATTACTGCAGCGGTAAATTTCCTTCCTGTTGCTGTTATGTTTTACACCCAAGACTAGAAATAAACTGCACTCCTTGTTTCTCAAATAAAATGAATGAATTGTACATTTTTCTTTTTTGAAATGTCATTAGAACTACGCTTAATATTGTTTTTGTTACAATAATGAAAAAAAAGCTAATTAAATGAAATGAAATATATGTATTTTTTCCCCTCTGAATGTGCTTTTACTCTCTCTGCTTCAAAACTCTGCTCATACAGTTTATTTATAGTAGAAGTGTGTGACAAACCGTGATTTCTTCCACAATACTGTTGGATGCATTAACACTAGAACTGCCAGGGTGGTAGCACTTGTACTTCCGACCCCCACGTTGTGCTGTCATAGTAATATAGATTGGAGGAAATTATAGGATGATTGCACATTGCAATCCAGAGCAGAGCTGCCATACAGAAATAAACACAGCCTCTGATTGGTCAACAGGTCAGGAACACGTCCCTTAAAGGTGTCACCTGCCACAATCGGGAATTCATTCACACACGCAGCATCGGGAGCAATCAGGGGGTCTGTTTCTAGCCCAAGGGCTTTTACAACGTCTACTAAAAGACTCCGCAGTTCGAAGGTGGATTACAAAGCTGCTGAGAGGGGGCCACTGGAGGCAGTATCAAAATGACCAAAAAAAGACACAAAATGAACAAAAAAAGACACAAAATTACAAAAGAAAGACACAAAATGACTGAAAAAACAACAACAAATTACTTAACAACCACAAAAAAACAGAAAATACACAGAATAAGCAAAAAAGTTATTACAATTATTTTAAAAAAAGACACAAAAAGACACAAAATGACCAAAAAAAACACAAATTGACAGAAAAAACTAAATTACTAAAAAAATACACAGAATGAGCCAAAAAAGACACAAAATTATTTTTAAAAAAGACACAAAATGACCAAAAAAAGACAAATTAATTTTAAAAAGACACAAAATTACCAAATTAAAGTTTTTAAAGAGACCTTCCACACACAACACGGTAAAGTGAAATTACTGAAAAAAACACTAAATTATTTTTTTTAAAGACACAAAATGACCAAAAAAAAGACACAAAACGACCCCAAAAATACACAAATTTACAAAAAAAAGGTCACGAAATTATTAGAAAAAGACACAAAATTACCAAAAAAGACACTAAATTACTATTAAAAAAAAAGACACAAAATTACAAAAGAACGATCACACAACCATTAGCTTCTGGACAAGAAAAATTAAAAGTAAATCTCTTGCATGCATGGATCCAAAGATGTTTAGTATGTAGTAGAAGTGGGGTAAAAATTCAATAGAGCATAGTATCGTGATATTTTGCGTGGCAATATTGTATGAATTGATGGGGCCTAATATTCATATTTAGCATTTATTAAGCCTCAGCATTTTTGCAGCTTTTTTTCGGACGCAGTAGCAGGCTCACTTTTAGGAATTTACTGGAGATATATGAAACTAGAAGATCTAAGGCATGGGTCTCAAACTCGCGGGCCAATTGCGGCCCTCGTGACCATATTTTGTGGCCCCCACCTGGATATGAATGTTTAATGTGAGTTTTATATGAATGGCACTTTACCGTGTTGTGTGTGGAAGGTCCCTTTAATTACTCTTTTTGGTAATTTTGTGTCTTTTTAAATAATTTTGTGTCTTTTTTAAAATAATGTTGTGTCGTTTTTGGTAATTCTGTGTCTTTCCTTGGTAATTTTCTGTCTTTTTCTCATTTGGATTATCAGAGCAGTGATCAGAATCAAGGATGAAGAACTGTAACGGGCAACTGTAAGGTCTGGAGAAGGTGGCTATTTGCCGTTTCCATGGTTTCGTTCACCACTATGTAGAGACTTATAAAGTACAAATTAAAGATAAAAATACAAAGTAAAGCATATTATGATCGTAACTCATATACAACAACTCCCTTACTTATTACTAATAAGCAATAACTCTGAGGTTATTGAGGGAAAACTCTTAGTTAATGTCTTACTGGTTGTATAATAAGGTCATGCAGAATAAGGCTTTAATAACTACTTAATAATGACTAATTAAGAGCCAATATGTTGCTTATTTGCATGCTAATAAGATACTAATTCATGTTGAATATGTGTTCCCTAATATAAAGTGTTACCGTTATATTAAATTATGTATATTTAACATATGAACTGTAAGACATCATACAAAAAACCAATATGGAACATGTTTCAAATGTAATAAAAATCTCACGTAGGCACACATGATGGTTTATTGCATGGGAAATATGCCCCACATGTGATAAATTTACATGCAGATGTGAATATATTATGATGTACCTACTTTTCGTGGAAAAACATAATTTCCACATGTAATATCCATGTGAGACTACCACCACTGCACCACTGCGTGGGATCAATAAGTTACCACGTATGTTTAAATCATAACATAAGGGTGATGACTTTTTAGCTGAAGTTGCTACATCAGAACTCCCACACAATTCCCATTTTAACCCCCTGAGCATCTCTATGGAAAGATGTATACATATTCATCTGCACCCTGCTACATCAGAGCTGACAGAGGAGTTCAGTCAGTGCACGTACAGTATGGCTTCAACAGCACGCTCATTAATCGATGGCCAAATGTCTCACTCCCTCCCTCTGATTACATCTCCTGAGTTAATGAGCCACACAGTGAACATCCTCCCTCCCTCACTATATATTTCACTATCTCCCCTCCATCCCTCACCACCTCCCTCCCTCTCCCTCTTTATGTCTCGTAAACGCACTCTTCAGTTTCATTTGAAGTGTCGCTGATCCCACTTTAGGAAAATATTAGAGACTTTCTTTCCCAGAAACACCGTAGTTATTCATCACATCAGTGGGAGGACAGTCGACCAATTATCAGAAACTACTGTTCCAGCACAGCGCTGTGAGTATGCTTTGCTGATTGTTCCAGACTGCTAATTGATTGCACTCACTGTCGCTCTTGTCAGATGAAAGCCTGGTCTCTGAAAAGATTTTCAGGGTGCTGCACTAAGCACGATTTTTATGCAAAAATACACCTGTCGCATCGGCTTAAAACGGAGTGGATCTGCATGCACAACACTGCTTAATCCTCACACACTGGAAATGTACTCTTACCCCTTTGGCCCAAATTATATTTTTGGTAAAGCTAAATTGGAAATAGAATTTTGATTATATTTTGCTTGTGATACTTAATATATTTATGGTAGAAAATGGTTGTTGGGACACATGCATGTACTATTTATATGTTAGACCCAGAATAATGAAGCCTGTTTAGCTTAAACACTAAACATACATTCATTCACTCATTATCCTTAACCCTTTATAGGGCACTCCTGGAAATTGAAAATGTCAACCCTGAAGTGTATTTGGAGGATATTACAAGACTTTTTGCAAAATGTTTCATTTTTATATTGCAAATTGAGGTCAATTGAGTCATTGTTATTATTATATTTATTATAGTCTCTTTCCCACAGCAACTAAATAGACAATAACACATCATTTGCATCCATCACCACTTTATCTTTTACCTTTAAACTATCTATTATCTTTTTAGACTATTTATTACATATGCATAATGTCTGAATGTCTTTTTTAAAGCACCTTATATATGAGAAGCACACGTAAATTTACCGTATTTCCTCAAATAGTAGCCGACTTCTATTAATAAAAAATCAGTTTGGGACCCGGCTAATAGTAGGGGCAGGCTATTATTTGAAGGAGGCTTTTATTAAAAAAAATAAAATCAGAGCAGCTCTGACCGGCACTTTTTAGAGTGTTTTACACAGCGCATTGTAGCCAGTTACCTGGATGTCGGCCATATTGGAAGTACTCGGATGTAAACAAACAATGAACAGCACGCTGAATGTTCATTTTAAGCAGGATTTAAAATGTCTAAACTACTAAAAAGCCCAGAAGAACGTGCGTAAACGGCTCGACTTTACAGAGAATGACTAGGACAGCGGGAGACTTTGACATAACACCGGTAAGACACCCGGTTTATAAAAGAGGCCGGCTTTTATTTACTAAAAATTGTTTTTACACTCGGTTACTAAATGAGGCCGGTCATTAATAGGGGCCCGGCTTTAAATTGAGGAAATACGGGAGTTGTATACTTTTTTAATACAATGACAATAAAGGAAAACTTGAATCTTTTATGATTTACTGATTGGTCAGATGCCACAGTGTCATTATCTGTGATGTAGAAATCCATGTGGTTCTATGAGCTCACGGAGAGCGAGGAGACCTGTTATAGATGTCTGCTCAAGTTACCAAATATGGTTCTTTGCCTGATAAAGGGTTAACCGCTTATCCAAACTCGACCCGATCCCAGCTGACATTGGATGAGAGGCTGGTCACAAACTGCATAGAGACAGACAATCACGCTCTCATACACTCCTACGGGCAATTTAGGGTCACCAATTAAACCTGAGTGCATGTTATTTGGACTGTGGGAGGAAGCCGGCCACTAAACCACTTTGTAGCCTACATGTATACAGGACATACATATTGTTTAAAAATGTGTGCATAACCTTAAATGTCACAAACTCAAAATTGTAAATTACATGTCAGTTGATATTCTGTAACGCTGATGGTTGTGAAGTTGCAGGTTTTATCAACATGGTCTCACAGGAATCCGTGAAATAGCCACGGATTCGCTTAACTCAAAATCTGTGGAATAGCCACGGAATAACTCAAATTTCCGTGAAACTGACACGGATTTCGCTACAATGCAAGTTAATAACAGTCATATCCCGTGGCTATTCCAACATACAAAGTGATTATGTACATTCACTGAGTGAATATTTACAAAATAAACATATATTTCTCGCTAGAAATGTAATCAATATCCATTTTTATGCAGAAACTAAGTCAAAATATTGATTTTTTCACTAAAAATGAGAGAACTGTCCGCCATGTTTTTTGTTCTGACCGCTGGGACCTTGAAAGTCACGTGACTTGGAACAAACCAATAGGAGAAAATATCCATGGAATAGCCACGGGATATGACTGTCATTAACTTGCATTGTAGCGAAATCCTTGTCAGTTTCACAGAAATTTGAGTGATTCCGTGGCTATTCCACGGATTTTGAGTTAAGCGAGTCCGTGGCTATTTCACAGATTCCTGTGAGACCAGGTTCGGTTTTATGCAATGGCACAAGCAAATGGTGGACGGTCAGGAATTTTGTCTTTTGCAGACTTGCACTTCCATGAATAGAATGGTGATTTTCATTCAGATAAAACCTGGTGTCTGTTCTGAAAACATCAAATGTACACCTAGCTCTTAACACTGCATATCTCAGGTCTTCAGCAGCCCTGGACCATATTAAACCCTGTCCAATTCAATCATTTAATTCAGCTAAGCACTCAGTTCACTGATGTTCCTTAAACTTCTTGCTTTTTACAATGTTCTGGTGTCAAAATGTCAAGATTTTATTAAAAGCAAGGTTTTCAAATGCTATTTCTCTAAGAATTGCATTGCTTTGATTAAGACCTGAGCAAAACCAGAAGCCCTCAAAAGCATGGCACCTTGGCTTTCAACCATTGTGGCCATGAGGAGAAAGGAAGAGGTGCCATGAATTCCAAAAGCTAATGGATGTTCTAAGAGTCTTAAATAACACTCACAGCATATGTCTGCCGTGGAGCAGCTCTGCTCTGCTTTTTTATATATAGATTCACACTTTAATTTAAAATTTCCTAACTTGTTTTTTTTTTTATTATCATTTCACCCAGCCACAGTGGTGGAAAAGTATTCAGATCTCTTAATTAAGTGAAAGTACGAATACCACACTGTGAAATTACTCCACTACAAGTAAAAGTCCTGCATTCAATGTATATATATATAATATATATATAAAGAAATTACCAAAAAAAGACCAAATTACATTACATAACATTTCCACTTCTTCCGGTAACAACAACACGGCAGATAATAAACGGTCCGGTAGCAGCTGCCTTTCTTTTTGTTAACGTCGTCATAGAAACAAGTAGAAATAAGAACAGAAACAAAGCTCCAGCTTGTGCAATGAAGGGACCTTCCACACACAACACAGTAAAGTGCCATTCATATAAAACTCACATTAAACTTTCATATCAAGGTGGGGGCCACAAAATATCGCCATGAGGGCCGCAACTGACCCACGGGCCGCGAGTTTGAGACCCATGCTCTAAATACTTCTAACTGCATCTAAATCGCAAATATTACTTTTGTTTGTTCACAAGAGAACTTCCTTTATTTCTCCTTGTTGACATAAACCATTCAGAACATGCATAGCAAAAATAAAGTTTATGGTGCCTTCCGTAATTAAAACCACAATTTATCTGTTTATCCGTTACAACATGAATGGAAAGTGAGCTGCAAATGTGTTTTCATTTATGTGTTTTACATTTTGGTCTTACAATAATGATGATTAAAATTGTACCTAATCTTGCATGAAAATACTAACAACAACACACCTCCAACATTCTACACAGCCATTTGTTCTGCAGGTTCCCTCGACCCCCATGGGGAGTAAAAAAGTGACACATTCAAGGATTAATATTAAAAACTACAGAAAACATAGGTGTGAATAAGTGGGTTTCTGTGACACTCTATTAAAGGAAGAACAATCTCACTGTTGAATCACCAAAGGTCCCTTCTTGTACACCGTATGTTGTAGGCATTGTTTAATAGCTGCCTTCATACTCCACTGATGATAAGGCCTGTGTGCTGAATCCAAAGCTCGTCTCCATTCATCTCAACTTAACTCCACCGGACTCCATTCATTACCCCTCGCAGATAACCCAGCCGCGGGAAAAGGCAGAGTCAGCGGTCGACACACACTCGGAGATCCACCAAATCAGTCTCTCTCTCTCTCTCTCTCTCTCTCTCTCTCTCTCTCTCTCTCTCTCTCTCTCTTTCTCTGATACAATAGAAGAAGTCTGTGATCTACTTTACTGCAGAGTTTTCACTTTCCATACACTAAACTTGGGTTTGGTCATGGTCCTTGCTCTTATATTTTCTTCATCAGATGAGTCAAACAAACTGAGGAGGAATCTATCAACTAGTGAGCCAAATTCTCAACATTTTATTACAACAAATGAAGGCTTTTAATGTATTCTGCCCTACAAAGTCCAACTGCAGTAACTACATTTTTGGTCGAAATTTAGTTGTAAGTAAAAATGAACTCCTTGATGTCTGTTTTATCTTGTGACAATGTTTTAGATTTCAATTGTGCTTTATTTCAGAGAAATAATTACATAAAAACCACAAAATCCAACTCAAAACTAAGCAGTAATTGCACTTACCATGGTCTCCTTTGGATATTTTCAGAGAAATAATGATACAAAAATTGCAGCAAATACAAAATCTAACTCAAAACCAAAGCAGACTGCAGTAAGTTCCCTTATAAAAATATATAAAAGTTGAAAGAAGACAAGATTGTAGTTACAGCACTTTGTTTTTTAAATAAATGTATGTAATTGCTGGAAGTGAAGTAGTTAGGAGGGTGAAAAGAGCAACGGAAGTTACGTGAAGCCTAGTGACTCTTGCAGTGCAATGTGAACATGAAAATAAATATAAAAAATGTTCATATCTACTATTCATTTTAAATAGTATGGCACTTAGACCAAATTTCTTCCAAGGCCAATGTCCTGTCTTGCAAAAATAACAAAACTGAAACATTTTGGTCAATCCTCACAATGAGTCTAATGTGCTCCATTATTGAATGGGTTCTTTCTAGGTTGAGGCCACATCCTTCTACCAAGTTTCATGAAAATCAGGCCAGTAGTTGCTTGGTAATGTTGCTGAGAAAACAAACCAACGAACCTAACCGAAACAATATCAACCTCTTTGGCGGCGGTGTTAATCACTGAGGTGTTTGAATCACATTTTTTTTTCTTTTTGACATTCACATTTGCTACTTACTCAGCCTAAGCAGTGGTTAGTTTCATCACAAGACTCAAACTGTAGTCAAGTCTGTGTGTGTGTGTGTGTGTGTGTGTGTGTGTGTGTGTGTGTGTGTGTTTTCTTTCCTTTGTCCAAAGTCTACCAGTTTTAAGAAATGTATGTCTTTGAGTGGGACAGGGTTCGTAAATCTTGAGAGACAGATGAATGAAAAGACCAAAACCTAAAATGTGTTAACCTGAGGCCACCAGATGGTTTGTTACACAGACCATCTGAGAATCCGTCATTGGAAACTGTTTGGAAAAGGGCAGACACTTTCAAAAAAATTGCTGGCAGGTGACTGGATGAATCATCTGTCTATCACTGTCACACTGTCCATGCCAAAGCCAGTTGGGAGAAGAATATCAATGATAAACAGATAGTTTATTAATGTTTAACCCTTTATCAGTCAAAGAACTATATTTGGTTACTTCAGGTAATATTTCGAGAAAAAAGTTGCAAATTTACTAGATTAAAGTGGCAAATCTACGAGAAAAAAAGTCACAGATTTAAGAGATTTAAAGTGGCAAATCTGCGCGAAAAAAGTTGCAGATTTACGAGAAAAAAGGGGGGAATAAAGCTTTACTTACCACTTTAACCCTTAATAGGGCACCGATTGAAATACTTGCAAATTCCAAATTTCAACCCTAGAGAATATTGGCGGATATTACATACAGCCAGAATGTGTAAAAAAAAACATGTGAAAATAATATTTTGAGAAAAAAGTTTACGAGATTAAAGTGGCAAATCTACAATAAAAAATGTGCAGATTTATGAGATTTAAAGTGGTGAATCTGGGACTGCGACTTTTTTTCTTGTAGATTTGCAACTTCAATCTAGTAAATTTGCAACTTTTTTTCTCTAAATATTACCTGAAGTTACCAAATATAGTTCTTTGCCTGATAAAGGGTTAATCATCATTTATAAACCACAAATAAGCCATTTAGATGGTTAATACTTAATTTATTAATGTTTAACTAACTACATCACTTATAAATGACAAATAGATGGTATATTAATGTAAGTTTATAGTTACTTTACCATTAACAAACCAATAAATTATAATTAATAGTTTATCAATAGTTTTAGCACTCATAACATTTTAACACCATATTTAGTATGTTAATGATGTTGAAATGATTCATATACCTTTAAGAAATTGGTTGAAAACATTTAAAGATTAAATATGTATAGCACTTTGTAAATAGTTAATTGGTTTATAAACCATCTATAAACATCACTTAGTTGGTTATTCTAAAGTGTTACCGAAGAGCAAGTTTCCTTAGTTCTGTTATCTGCTCTTGCACTATGTATAACCTTATTACCGTCATTCACAGTAGCCCCTCTGTGCCATCACTTACTCGTGAAGCTGCCAGGGACTCACAGGACACTAATCATGGGATTGTTGGGACACAAACACACGTGAAGTCTGAAAATAGATTTGCAATCTCAAGATCCTGCAATTCACCTGGGATCTCTTGATATCACAAGAATCCAGCTGCTGTGCAAGGTAAGGGATTTGTTGATTTGAGGCAAAATTACAATTATGAAATTATTATGGACTCTTGTCATTTTGGAGACTTCATTACCTTCATCTAGAACTGTCCTGTGGACGACTTTTCAACTCTGCCACGGAGATGAACTACTTTGGCTTCAGTGAATGTGGTAGTACTAGTACATTTTGATATATACTTCAGGGTTTCCACTATATTCATTTAGTAGCAGCGGCTTGGATGTTCTGCCCGCAGCTACAGTGACCACAGCGGGAGGCGCCGCTAAAAGCAAACAAATGTAACTTTCAAAATAAGAGCATGTGGCTATGTTAGCAGATTCCACCACCTAATTTATAAGAAGACTGTCAAAATATGATGCCTTAAATAAAACAGAAGAACCCTTATTCTCTTTTACAATAATTAATTAAAAATATGCAATGATTAAGATAGAATAGTGGAATTAGAATGTGCAAGATGCCCCCAAATTTAGGCTTTTAGGGCAAATATTTTCTCCAGGGAAGCGTAAAGCTTGTTTTGCAGTTGAGTGGCATTCTTATACGCTCTAAATTGCTGATTGATATTTACACGCGCACAATAATCCAGGGAACAAAGAACCCTTTACCCCCACTACTAAAATAAATCCTAGATGAAACACTGTACTTGCTTAAAATCATTTTTATTTTAAATACATATCCAATTCTTCAGATATATAAATAATGATGGCTGCTTTCATTCTAGATCTGGTTCCAGGTTGGAAAAACACCCATGCTGAACTATGCTCAGACTTTTTCTCCTTTTTCTTTTTTTTAGTAAATAGATATGTAGAAAACATTTACAATAAACTACTGCCAGCAGATTCTTCATTGCCAGTGGAGAGTGTGTTTTTTTCTTCAGCAGTGTGAGTGAAAGTGTTGACTCCTCTCCAGAAAAGCCAACGCTTCATTATTATCATCCCAACTTAGAACCCAAAAATAAATACATCAAAACCGCTTGTTTTAATTTAACTATGTGATTATGTTTTTCTACGCAAAGCTAGTATCTTACACACAACTCACTGGTTAAACCAGTGAATTAATAAAAGCATGCAGTCCAAATATAGATCGAAATGACTGAGAAGTGGAGACAGCAATGAGACGAGCTGACCTGCAGAATGAGAAGCTGTAGACTTGCTGTACAGTAAGATCTGTCAGTTTTCTGCTGTTACTCAGCTACAAGCAGACTTCATCTTTCCCATGAGCCTCTGCAGTTAAGCCAGTTTGATTGGAAGAGGGGTAAGCTGTAGGTCAGGCTGCTCACGACAAGTCATCACCGTCCGGCTTAAGAAAAGGAGAACCTGACCCACTCTCTGGTACACTCTGACAAAGTCCTCTTATATTCAGTAGTGGCTCAGACACACACACACACACACACACACACACACACACATTCTTGTACTTCTGTCTCTGTGAGGACCCTCATTGGAATAGTGAATTCCCTTCCAAGGTTATCATAGTTTTGGATTTTTTATTAGTTTTAGTTTTAATTTTGTTGTGAATTTTTGTTTTGGAATTCAGTTAGTTTTAGTTAGTTTTTATAGTGAGTTTGCTAGTTTTAATTTAGGATTTTTTTTTTTTGAAATGCCTTAGTTTTAGTTTTTTGTAATGGGGTATTTGTTGGGTGGGAGATTAAAAGAGGTCACAGTAAATTTTGCTTTTATTTCCTTTGTCAACTTTTTTCATACATAATGAAGATGGATAAGACAAAGACGAAAACGAAAGAGACATTTTCACTATAATTTTAGTGAGTTTTAGTTAGTTTTGTAACCACACAATACAGTTTCAGTTAATTATCTTTTTTTGTAACCTTAACCCTGAAACAAAGTCTTAAATCTCCAAAAAGCCTTTAAAGAAGTGAGGACCGGCCGGAATGTCCTCACTTTGCAAAAATGTCCTCACTCTGTTGGTTAAAAAACGTGTTCCGGTCCTCACTATGTAGGAAGTACAAGAACACACACACACACACACACACACACACATGTACACAAACTCCAGTATGTCTCTGCTGACTCTTTCTTACTGTGTCACATGAGAATCCAGTGTGTGTCTAATCACATTACAGCAGTAATAATGTTATCTCAAGGTGAAGGCAGACACTGTCACATGTGAAGCTGAACCATAGTGCAACTACTGTTCATACCAGTTTGTTTCATACTAGGGTCAATAAAACTTTTTTACTATCACCAAGGTATTTGTTCAATACTTTATGTTGAGAATAACCAAACTTTTTTTTTACCCAATCAGGAACTCTCTGAACTAAAAAAAAGGTCAATAAGGTTACAAATTAATGGGGTCAGTCCAACCAAATTATTCAGCAGTAGCAACTTTGAGATATGTATATATATATGTGTGTGTATGTGTGTGTGCGTGTGTGTATATATATACATATATATATATATATATATATATATATATATATATATATATATATATGTATATATGTAAATATGCAAATTTATATATATATATATATATTTACATATATATATATACATATATGTATATATATATATATATATATATATATATATATATATATATATATATATATATATATATATATATATATATATATATACATATATATATATCTTGGTCTCAACTCAATGTCTATAGCCCTATCACATATTCTCTGTTTTGCTGGCTTCACATCGATCTGGCCTCGAACCGTATCACGTCTGTAATGTCTCTGTTACTACCTCTGAAGGCTATTTAAACAAGCAACCAACACATGAAACCAAAAAACTATAATAGGTTGTCAACAAGCACCTGAAGCCAGTCCAATGAGTGCAGATGAGGAGTGAAAGTGTCTTTGCTTCTTGTTTTCAGTTTGCAAACTGTTATCCTTGTTTTATGGCCCAGGCAGAGGCTCAGTGTCTTAAGTCTAATTGACCGTTGTTTTATGTGAAAGCACAGCTTGTGTCGCTCTAAAAAAGAGTTGATTTTTATTTCCAAGCTAAGAGATACTGCTGTGTTTATTAGGCAAACAAAAGTCAGTGAGGGGAGGTGGGAGGAGAAGGGTATACAAGACAAGAGACGAAAGAAAAAGAAAGAAAAGTAGAGTTGGAAAGAGAAGATGGGCGAGGAAGGGGATATGAGGTGAAAAGTTTTTATGGTTTTCACTGAAAGGGTATGTAGATGAAGGGCACATCTAAATAAGTACGGCTATTCGAAAGTTCTATCACCTGGCATGCCAGTAGCTCTATAAATGTGAAGGGCATTTGTTATAATACATATTATATTTTTGTTCTGTTTATCTCTGTATCCACAGTGTATTTGGGAATGTCAGAGATATTCTGAGGCTTAGTAATGACAAGCATGACTAATGCCTGCTTCACACTGGTTGTCAGATCACTCTACACAACTTGCTGTCTTGTAATCGAGAATCTTAAAGTTGTTGTTTTCACACTACATGACTGACCGGCGACAGGGGGGTCACACATTTCAAGATCTTGCACTTGCAGGATTCCCCAATGAGTATCTCTGCTCTCCAAACTACATTTTGTCATGAAAGCATACACTAATATTAGTTATACTCACTAATATTGTCTTTCCACACTTGTTTGCTATTTAAAGCCCCTTTTCTGTGATACCCCTTTTTACTCAAATCTAGTTCTTTTGCTGGGCTGGTGATGATTCAGTTGGTTCAAGTTGCGAACTGTCTGAGGACCTGTTTGCCTTTCCACAGGCTCAAGAGCCACGTCATTACATTACTGTGTACGTCTGGAAATGTCCCCGCGCGCTCTCCACAACTATGATAACAACAATGGCCGATTACATATCTCTCTACAAATGTTCCTCCTCGCCTTGTGAGCCTCTTCTTGAATGCTATGGACGGTGATTATATTCTGATTAACACTGAAGGTAAGATGTTCATGTTCGACTTTGTTGTAAGCTAATACTAGCCTGATAACGATAGCCTGCTAATGATAGCCTTCTAACGACAGCCTTCTAACAATAGCCTTCTAACGATAGCCTGCTAGTGATAGCCTGCTAATGATAGCCTTCTAACGATAGCCTGCTAAAGATAGCCTGCTAATGATAGCCTTCTAACGATAGCCTGCTAGTGATAGCCTTCTAACGATAGCCTTCTAATGATAGCCTGCTAACGATAGCCTTCTAACGACAACCTTCTAATGATAGCCTGCTAACGATAGCTTGCTAATGATAACCCGCTAGCGATAGCCTGTCTCAATCACATTGCAGTTGAACAAATCAAATTAATGATACATGTTTTAGTTGGTCTTGTTGGTCAGATAATCCCGCCCCAGCCCCTGATGTAAGTGGTTCGTGGTTCAAGACCAGCAAAGAGTTGGTGCCGCTCTGGAACCAGGTTCCTGGCCGAAAGCCGGTTCTTTGGCAGTCGAAAAATGCGAGGAACTGGTTCATGATTGGGCACCTGCTCCGAATCGGCCCTGGAACCGAAAAGGGGTATAGGTGCAACAACATCTTTGGTGTGTGTTGCAAATGCAACACATACAGGTAAATTCCATTGTTACAGGGGAGCCCGCCATCAGGTTTCCCCTCAAGCTTGTGTTTTCATTGCCTGTAGCCCCCCAACAGACACCCTGACAGATCCTCATATTTAGCCTGCTAGATATCTGGAATGCTTATGGGGTGCATCATATTTTAACAGTTCACACTAGCAAACTGCAAGTGCTAAGCCAAAACCATTCTTCATGGAGTTCTAAAGTTTGAAGTACTCACAGTGGTAAGTATATCTCTATCATCTTATATGTTTTGTTATATGTTAAGTTAAACCTTACATCTTTAGTTTCTCACATGAAGCAGCAGAGGCATTAAACAGGAATGTAATAAAGGGAGCCAATGTGGTGAGCAGCTCACTCCAGTACACTTAGCTAATGGACAACAGCGTGTGTGTGTGTGTGTTTGTTTGCCTGTGTGTCCTGCTAGCAAGTCCTTCATCTTGGCCATGGTTCTTATTGACTGTATTGGAGGCCATAAATCATTGTGTATGTGAGTGTGCATTTGTGTGTGTGTGTGTGTTTGTATACGGCCCAATGCTTCTCTGGATGTGAGCAGCAGCACACAGCAATCTCAGGTCAGGGAGGCAACAGAGCGAGCAGTGTGTGTGTGTGTGTGTGTGTGTGTGTGTGTGAGAGAGAGAGAGATAAGCGTGACAGAGCAACAGTAGCCAAAATGGTAGACGGGCCATTGGACAAGATGTACCTGTCTGTCTGTCTGCGTCACACCTTCTTCACACAGTGATGTAAATGCTTTTTACACCAGTGCACACTTCAGTCACAAAGCCATGGTGCTTGTGCGCAAACACCCACACACATACACACACACACACACACACACAAGTGCACAAAGCTGCAATTAACCACACTGCATCAATGCAGCACAGCGGTGTCTTTTGTCTAGTGTCTGTGGGTTTTTTTTTACTTTCTTTGACGTCCTTAACCTAACTTTGTAAATCTTTCTCCACCTTTTTACTTTTCTTTTTTTATCCATCTGTCCATCAGGATGATGATGGTTCGAGTACAGATGGTGGTGAACTGTATCTGACGTTAACTGCCCTCCATTAACATTTTCCAGAGTGCTGCTGGAGTAAGCAATTGAATGGAGCAGTCAAGCAGATGCAATGTGGGCAGCCATCATCCTGTGTGTACGCACACTGACACACACAGACAAAGATACAGTCATAGACAAAGCTATCTATGAAACAAAACAAAAGTGTTGACATTTTAGACAAATTGCTGCAGGTGGATGCGGGGGTGCAAAAAGGTCTGGAAATAAGCTGTAATATGAGCTGCTATTACTGAGTTACAGAGATGTTACTGTCAGTGGCACAAATACTACTGAATCCATGATAATGTATAACTAATTCATGCTTTCATAACCTCCAGATTGGACTATTGCAACAGCATTCTCTATGGTCTCCCATCCACCAACCTTCAAAAACTACAATTTGTCCAAAAACACATCACGCCCATCCTTCAGCACCTTCACTGGCTCCTTGTCCAGCACCGAATCCACTTCAAGATCCTTCTCATCTCCAACAAAGCCCTCAATAACTTTGCTCCCCCATACCTTACTTCTCCACACACATCCGCAATCCAGACTCACTCCATGCCTTCAAAAATCTATTTAGCCCATTTAAGGCGGGAAAGCATTACCGCATTTCTACCATTAAAACCAGGAAAGCGGATACGTCGTTTTGTAGTATTTGTAGTTTTTTCCACCTATTTTCGGTCTCTTGGCCAATGAAATGCATCAGAATACATGTGGGAGTGTCGCAATGCAACATGGGACTTTTCCAGAACTGAAATCATGGCGGAAGACGACTATGGCGGAGGGAGCTCAGATATAACAGCTATACGCTCTCAGATACTTTTTGAATTTCATTTCTATCTGCTTCAGAGGCAGAAAAATATATTATTTAGTAGGAAGCATTGACATTTCTGTTGAATTTCCAGAAAAACTTCAGGTTTTAGGGGGTTATTTTAAAATCGCCCACAGGTTTTACGGGCATTTTTTCCAGGCGTTGTAGGCCTAAAACCCGGCTTTTCAAGAAAGCTTGCAAGACCTGACTCCAACCACCAAACCTGAACTCATGGACTCTTATCTCTGTTTTTGTCTGTATCATGTATTTTTTAGTGATGTGCCAATGAAGCCTCATAAAGCATTGTCTTTATTTTCTGAGCCCACTAGATGGCGCTCTTAGTTTAAAGAAAAGACTCAAGCAATAGTAATAAACTGTGCTTTCAGTCCTTTGTTGAACATAGAGCACCATCTAGTGGGCTCAGAAAATAAAGAAAATGCTTCATGAGTCTTCATTGGCACATCACTATGTATTTGTCTCAATTTGTTATGTTAAGCGACTGAGTACCTTTAAAAGCACTATATAAATCACATTTATTATTATTAATATTATTATTATAATATTGATACATTCAAAGGAGGAAAAACAGTTTCAGGTGGATCAAGGTTTGTCCATCTTGTCTTTGGCAATGCCATTGCCTGGACCAGGGATGGGCAACTTAAATGCTGGAGGGGGCCACAGTTTTTCATGGACACTACCACAGGGCCACATATAGGACCGTGCACTTAACCAGATATGATAAAACTGCAATTTTAAATATGTTTACAGTGCAGTAACTTAGTATATTTCATGCTCAAATGCATGTATAACAGTATAAATAGGAATACAAAAGGTTTGAAGCAAATAAAAAACTGTGATTTCTTTTTTTTTTTCAGTGCAAGAACAGCAGACCAACATTAATAGCAAGAAGTAATTTTGTGCATTTTTACACTGCACTTTTAAGATTTCATGCTCAAATGCATGTAGTTGTACTGAGGGCCACTTCATGTGAAGGTGCGGGCCGTATGAGGCCCCCGGGCCTCCAGTTGCGCATCCCTGGTTTAGACAAAAGCTTTATAACATAATGGACGGACCTCTTCATATCCCTCCTATATACTATTGCCTCTTCTCTCCTCATTGACTATGCTTTGGAAAAAAAACAAATGTATCTTTATAGGAGATCATGAGCATCATATTCCTTTTCAAGGATCGTCCATCTCAAGAAAATACCGACATGCTCATGCATGTTGAGTTATTGATTGCTGTAATTATTCTTCTCCACTCTTTTTTGCTTGATGTAAAGTGATGCCTTCAAGCACAACTCTGCTGTAAAAGATAAGGGGCAAAATCAGTAGCCTTTATTCAATGCAGATACATTGGAAAGTTCAGTTAAAGCTAGAATGAGCCTTAAGCACTCTGAGATAAAAAATAAAAAAATAAAAATCAAGTGGGTATTTTCCAAAGTTTAACAGTTGTGGGTATGATATTCTGTTCGTCCTGGTAGTGGTGTGCTGCATGAAGCCCTTGACTTCTATTGTTACAATAAATAAACTTTTTTAATTTTTTAATTAATTATTATTGAGAGTCAATCCCACAAACCTCACATCCTGCTGCTCTGAATACTAATGCAGCAACCCTTCATCAGTTCATCCCCAAATTATTATAATTACACTGTAACAAATTGCTGTAAGAACTGTCACAAATTGTGACAGTTACATACTGTTTTCCATTAAAAAGGTATTATACTGTAGAAAACAATGCATTCCGGGCAATATCTGTAGGTAGCTTGCCGTTTCCCATAAAATATATATATATAGAAAATATCATATATATATATATATATATATATATATATATATACACACATATATGATATTTTCTATGTCTCTTCTTGTCCACATTTTTTAATGGCTGTATTTTACATAACTAACTCATTCAGTTTATGGTATATTAAAATTACTGAGGTTACAGTGAAGACAGCGCTTAATTCATAGTAATTGGCTTTCAGACAGTAATATGCTCTATTCACAAAAAAATGACTGCATTGTATACTGCAACAATGTTGCAACTAGCTTCACCACTGTGTTTTAGTCTACTGTAAAAAAATAAAAATAAATGAAATGCAGGATTTTACTGTAATTCACTATGTGTTTTTATCACAGTAACATAATGTAAAGTAAATAGCAGTAGAGGAACTGTAAAATTAACAGTAGAACGCTGCCAGTATTTTACTGTTAATTTACAAGACAATTGTTTACAGTGTATATTTTAATGGTACCAGTAGTGCTATTCATCAGTACAGGTTGTTTTGGTGTGAGTTGTCGAGTGTCGGAGATATCAGCCATGATATGTCTGCCTTCTCTTGAATATAACACAACTAGATGGCTCTTCTCTGGTGGTGCTTGAAAGGAAAAATTCAACAGTAATGATCCGATTACTCAAGATAATTCACAGACCTTGTCGTAAGCAGTTTGATGTCGGAGCTATACTAGAAAGAAAATAGTTTCCACATGACTCTGACATTGCTGTTGAGTTTTTTTAAATGCATTTCTCAATCCACAAACCAAGTGCCATAAAATCGTTGGAAAGAAGGCAATGTTGGAAAGAAGGCAAACATCTCTACAGCTGATAGAACACGTAAACTCACACCAAAACATTATAATAATAACTTATGATAATACCTTTATGGTATGTGTTGTGTTGTGTTGTGTGTGTGTTGTCTCCTCTACTTGTATCTTACCTATGTACTTGCTGTCTTTTATATTTGTATTTATTTTTATTTTTTTAGGGACTACGGATGCAAACTAGCAGTTTTGCTATAATCCGGCATATTTAGAAAGATGTTTTTCGATGTTCATTAATGTGCGCTGTCCCTATCCAAAAATAAAGTATTAAAGTAAAGTATTTATAGCACCTTTCAAAAACGAGTTACAAGGTACTGTACAACAGAAATAAAACATATAAAATACAATTAACTGACAACAACAAAATAAAACCACAAAAAGAAATGTCATTGGACTTGAAATTGGAATTGACATTGAAAAAACTTAAATATAAAACCACCATTCACAACAAGGTAATCATACAAAGATAATAAAAGGAAATTAAGAGAAGGCCAATTGATAAAAGTGAGTCCATTCCATGAGACCATTCAGGGCTTTTAAAAAAAAAAGTAATAAAATCTTAAAATCTCCTAACTATACTGTAAAAATGTCCCGTTGTTTTTACAGAAAAAAAACTGGCAGCTGTGGTTACCAGAATATTTCTGTAAAAAATACAGTACATACACTACTGGTCAAAAGTTTTAGAACACACCAACTTTTCCAGAATTTAATTGAAAATGATGCAGTTTAATGTCTCAGTGTACTGTAAATTAATGCACATTTGCAACATTTAAAATTCTTTATTGAGCATGATAGTGTTTTGAAAGTAAAAAAAAGATTCAAAATCACATTTTATGTTGGACTAAAGGACTAAAAAAAGACACAAAATGACAAAAAAGACACAAAATGACTAAAAAAATGACACAAAATGACCAAAAAAAAAATACACAAAATGACTTACAAAGACATGAAAAGAATTAAAAAATGGACAAAATAGCCCAAGACTCCATAGAGTTAAGTTGTTTACCCACTTCTTGTTCCCTGAAAAAGGCCTACTTGTATATTTCTGAAATGTACATTATTTTCCAGCTTTGGTTAAGCTTACCTTTTTTTATTTACCTCTGGCAGTTCACCACTTACCTCTTTACCCTTTCAAGCTGTTCATTTGACTTGAACTGCTTGAATTTCAATAAAAAACTGGAAAAATTGGGGTGTTCTAAAACTTTTGACCGGTAGTGTATGTCAACATCTTTACAGAGCAACTTGTACATTTTACATCCTAAAACTGTAGTGATTTTTTTTTTAAGTTGTAGAATATACTGTCCTTTACTGCTAATTTCACAGGATGATGCTGCTTTTAAACTAATTATTTATGCAAAATGTACATGCAGATTTTGCTTATTGTGGATTGAATACCAGTAAATTAACATTTAGTTATTATTTATTGTACACTGAATACCAGTTAAATTTACAAGTTGTTCTGTAAAGTTGTTTACATTTGTACTGTATTTTTTGCAGAATTATTCTGGTAACCACAGCTGCCATTTTTATTCTGTAAAAGCAACGTAATTTTTTTACAGTGTACCTTGGTTACCTGTGAGTCAAATAGTTAGAAGTTGATAAATAGAACTACAGGTTACAGAATAAAAAAAAAGTGTTATCGGTTTTGGGATGAACTGTCCCTTTAAAACCACTCTCGCAAAAATGATTTTTAGTTTTGGTCATCATGAGTCCAATTAATGGACATCATCTGGGAACGGAAGTGTCTTTGGGCATATGCATGTATTATCCAATACCCTTGCTTTTTTTTCAAACAATTATTTATCAGCTCTTTATTATTTCATGTATGGGCTACATTTCTTTGTCTGAAAGTACAGATTTGATAAGGAAACTTTCCAGGTTTCCAGGCAGTGCACAAAGTGTCACAGCATGTGTTGGAATGTGTGCAGGTGGCTTTTAACAGCACACATCACTTTTTTCATGACCAGGCACCTTGAGAGGCTATTCAACCATTGATTAACAGTTGGTGCTTCAGATTATTTCCTGTTGAGCAATTCAGTATTTTTCCTGTAGAATACAAAGACTGAGCTGCTTTCGGTTCGTTATTGGGAGTTTCATATCATCAGGAAGAAAAAAAGTCTCAGATTTAAGAGATTTAAAGTGGCAAATCTGCGCGAAAAAGCAACTTTTTTCTCGCAGATTCACCACTTTAAATCTCATAAATCTGAGACTTTTTTTCTTGTAGATTTGCCACTTTAATCTTGTAAATTTATTTCTCAAAATATGACCCCCCTCCCCTGGGTCCGTATGTTTTTTTACACATTCTGGCTGTATGTAATATCCTCCAATATTCTCTAGGGTTGAAATTTGGAATTTGCAAGTATTTCAATGAGTCTTATTAAGGGTTAAGATTAGCGGATCACCGTACCACAGTGGACAATAAAGTCTTATCTATCTATCTATCCAACATGGTCTCACAGAAATCCGTGGAATAATCACTCAAATTTCCATGAAACTGACACGGATTTCGCTACAATGCAAGTGAATGACAGTCATATCCCATGGCTATTCCAACATACAAAGTGATTATGTACATTCACTGAGTGAATATTTAGAAAATAAAACATATATTTCTCGCTAGAAATGTGATCAAAATCCATTTTTATGCAGAAACTAAGTCAAAATATTGATTTTTTTCACTAAAAATGAGAGAACTGTCCGCCATGTTTTTTGTTCTGACCGCCATGACCTTGAAAGTCACGTGACTTGGAACAAACCAATAGGAAAAAATCTCCATGGAATAGCCACGGGATTAGTCATTAACTTGTATTGTAGCGAAATCCGTGTCAGTTTCACGGAAATTTGAGTTATTCCGTGGCTATTCCACGGATTCCTGTGAGACCAGGTTCATCTATCTGTCTGTCTGTCTGTCTGTCTGTCTGTTTGTCTGTCTATCTATCTATCTATCTATCTATCTATCTATCTATCTATCTATCTATCTATCTATCTATCTATCTATCTATCTATCTATCTATCTATCTATCTATCTATCTATCTATCTATCTATCTATCTATCTATCTATCCATCCACCCACCCACCCATCCATCCATCCATTCATTAAAGAGGTGTAAGAGAGTGGGGGCTACTTATGACCCATTTATATCGTAACAATTTCAACCTAGTAGTAATAGACTAGATATAGATATTGGGCATCATTGAAAATAAAACAAGAATGCATGTGCGATGCATCACTGTCAGCACAAGAGCATTTCCATTGCAAAAATTGCGTCAAACGTTTAGAGCAGTGAATGTAAAAACACTCACAATTTGCCTGTCAGTTGAATCTCTACAGGGTTATTTTTTAATGTTGTGATAGACAAGAGCAAAACAGAATGTATTTATGATAGTGTGTCACATTTGTTACTCACGGCTATAGTGCTGGAGTGGATCTGGCGTTTCCAATGGCCTGAAAAAGAAAAGAAAAGAGAGATGGAGGAATTGTGGACTACCTGCATTATTTAATACAGTGAAAATTCTTTGTGTCCAAGCATATGAAGTGGCCTCTCTAGGAGCCTGGAAAGAGTCTGAGAGGGAGAGGGAGAGAGAGCTGGGAAGAGGGGGAGATGAATAGTCAGCGGCATATTTTACAAACTCTCTCCTCTGCCTCTCACTCCCTCTTCTCCCTCGAGAAGGAAGCTTTTGTATCACCTCTCACAATACTTCACTTACTGCTCTCCCTCTGAAAATAGCACAGATAAAGGCTGAGAGAGAGAGTATGCCAGTGAGTCCTCAACATCCTGCAGATGGACAAAGTGGGTAGATCTGCTTTTCTGCCAGTTTGTATATGTGTGAAGGAATATGTGTGTGTGAGAGAGCAACTAATATATACACTGGAAGATGGAAGGCAGAAAAATGCATGACGGGTGGAGGATCATGAAATGGAAGTGTGGGGAGCTCAGAGCTAACTGTAAAACGGTTTCAAACCGCGTGGAGCTTATTTCTCCAAATTTAGATATTTTAGTCTTTTCTTATGTTAGAGGTAGCTTTTTATTTGACCTGTTACATTGCACTGTAAACAATTGTTTTGTAAATTAACAGTAAAATACTAGCAGCAGGTTTGCCAGCATTCTACTGTTAATTTTACAGTTCCTCTACTGTTATCTACTTTACAGTATGTTACTGTGATAAAACCACATACTGAATTACAGTACAATCCTGCATTTCATTGATTTTTACAGTAGACTAAAATACAGTATAGTGCTGAAGCTAATTGCAACATTGTTGCAGTATACAATGCAGTCATTTTTTGTGAATAGAGCATATTACTGTCTGAAAGCCAATTACTATGAATTAAGCGCTGTCTGTCTTCACTGTAACTTCAGTCATTTTAATATACCACATACTGAATGAATTTGTTAAGTAAAAAACAGCCAAGAAGAGACTTAGAAAATATCATATATATATATATATATATATATATATATATCATATATTTTATGGGAAACGGCAAGCTACCTACAGATATTGCCCAGAATGCATTGTTTTCTACAGTATAATACCTTTTGAATGGAAAACAGTATGTTACTGTCACAATTTGGCTGTTTTCTTACAGCAATCTGTTATTTCTGTCATGCTACAACTTAGCAGTTTTTCTTCTTTCAAACAGGACATCTTTCAAAAACCCAACATTTCTGCAAACCTAAAGGACTAAAAAAGGGTATTTCATTGACTCCACCAAGGTGGTTATGTTTTCGGTTCCGTTTCTCTGTTCGTCTGCCTGTCAGGAGGATTATAAAAATAACATAAATCTTGGTGGAAGGGTGTAGCATGGGCCAAGGAAGAACCCATTACATTTTGGAGCGGATCCAAGTCACATAAATTAATTTTCACATTTGCAAACATTGTGAGATAGGGGTTGTTGTACTGCATTCGTGTGGTGTCGGAATATTTTGAAATATTTGTTCCTGATCGTATTTCACGGCTCACCTGATCTGGTTCCTTTGTTCTTCATTGTCAGGCAAATACTGGAAACAGCCAACAACTTGTTGTTTCAAAGCCCTGAGCTATAAAATACAACACATAGTCTTTGTAGTGTCCATGCTGTCCATTCTGTCTTACAAAGGCGTCAAAATGTATTATTATTATTATTATTATTATTGTTGTTTTATTTATTTAGGTTGGTTTTGTGATTTTGTTGTTGTTCTTCTTTTTCTTTGCTTTCCTCCTTTTTTTACTGTGTTTGTCCATTGGTGATTTATGTTGTGTTTTGTTTAAATAAAAAAAATAAAAAAAAGAAGTCAAAAGGGAGATGGATGGTGTGGATCGGTGTGCGGTGTATGGAGACCAGAGTTCATATTCTGTATTCCACATGGTAAGCTTTTAGGAGAGGTCCACTTAAGTTTAATTGGTGACTCTAAATTGTCTCCAGCCCCCCGCAACCTGAGTGCAGATAAGCGGTACATATTGCAACTTTGTAGATCAGTAAAACATTTTCTCACTATGTTGATCACATGTAGTCCTAGTGTGAATTAGTGTAATTTAAAAGCATTTGCTGTTGCAAAGTACATTAAAGAGATTTTTAAACGTGGACGGTTTTGCAGCTCATTATTTGGTCATCAACCAAGTAATTGGATGGATCCAAAAATTTCAACCTATTGGTGAATGTATTTACCACAATTTCCCAATTCATCTTCAATGGATAATTCTGCATGCTATGACTTACTGGGGGAACCAATGTCTTGGGGAGTCAGCCTCTGGGAACCAAGAATATCTGAATTGAATGACAATCCAACCAATAGGTGTGAGACATTTTGCCCCAAACCACAACCCAACCACACAGACGTGCTCGGTGGAAGAGTCATGGAGAGAGTGATCACTAAATTCAATATGATTCATCATCTGGGGATCATGTCCATCTGCACAACTTTCATGGCGGTCCATCCATTAGTGGTTGCATAATTTAAATCAGGAAGAAAGAGGTGAAGTGGCCGAACGAACTTCCAATTCATCGAACATCACTGCTAGCATAAAAAACAAAGAAAATCTGAAGTTTTCCCCTGTTTGAGTTAGGCAACTTTGTTCCAACTAGCCCTGATGACTAGTACTCCTGTCTTACTTTCACCACTCTTTCCCCACTTACAAAAATAGCAATTATTAGACGCCAGAGTGGTAAAAATGGATTGGTATTAATTATAAATGTGCGTGGGCTTTCCCTGAATTGCACATGAGGTCATACTGTTCTGTTACAGAGATACTGCTCCACTGCATCCGGAATTATGTAGGTTAAAAAAAGAGTGGTGGAGTGAAGGTCTAGTTATTTATTGATTACTCAAGTGCAGTAAATGCCCTCAGTACGTCTTTAAGTAAGGCACACTGAAAGAGAGAGACATGTTGCACATTCTGAAAATAAAGGCAGGCTGAAAAAAATATGTGTGAGCCGAAGAGAAAGATAACCTTACCCATTAGTGAGTTCCTTGTTCTTTCAATTGTTGCTGTCTGCCAATTTTTCCTTTTTTTGGTGGTAAAATTGAGAAAAGCTAGCTGTAACAAGCAGTCATTAAAATGTACCATGCGCAATTTAAGAACCCCCCTGTGGAGCTATACATCTGTAAAATGCATTTTATTCCATAACATTCATTTGTGTTCCCTGCAGGGCATTTGTGAATCGAAGAAACGGTGGAAGGCCATCAGAGAAATATCTGTGTTGTAATTATGCAAAGGGTGAGTTGGAAAAAAAAGACGGGGGAAAGAGAGTGGGCGTGTGGCTGGGGTGGGGGGTTAGCGGAGGTGAAAAAGAACAAAAAAGGCCTGCTTTCAAGTTGGAGATGAGACGATGGGCCAAATGAAACGGTTTGCACCATGCCCTAACCTGTGGCTGTCTTTCATTTCTAATTTTCTATTTTTCTGCTCCCGTAGCAACAGGCTCGATTATTCATTTTTACTCTTAACTGCTGAAAGGGCTGCCTGTGTAATAACTTCAGTTCAAACCTGCCACGTTTCACCTTTGAATGTGCCTAGCATTTCGCTGAAGGTTTGTAATTGATATTTCTCATTTCAGTCAGATGTCTTTAAAGACCACGATTAGAAGGTAAAACTGAGTCTGAGGGGTACAGATTTCAACCTATTACATTTTCTGAAACAGAAAAATAAAAAATAAAAGCTGTTGAAGCACACTATACAGATGGATCATTAAAACTAGAGGGCACAAAAGATTGGGCTTAGAAATGTTAAATCATTTGTTTAAGGAAGGTGGTTTTGGTGACTAAACCTCACAATTTTACAGCATGAATGTGTTTGTTCCTTTAAAACAGCAATTGTGGTTCATTACAGGGAAATGTTTACTGGAAGACTACCTGTAGACAGTGAATTTCACATGGGACAATGAATAGACATGCAATAGTGTGGTGGCTGTCTCCCCATTAAAGCCGGGAACGCGGATACGTCGTTTTGTAGTATTTGTAGTTTTTTTCCACCTATTTTCGGTCTCTTGGCCAATGAAATGCATCAGAATACATGTGGAAGTAGCAATGCAACATGGGACTTTGCCAGAACTTTGAAATCATCAACAAAAAAAGACACAAAAAGACACAAAATGACTAAAAAAAAGACACAAAATGACACAAAACGAGCAAAAAAAGACACAAAATTACAAAAAAAAGACACAAAATGACCAAAAAAGACACAAAACTACTAAAAAAAAAGACACGAAATGACCAAAAAGACACAACATTACTAAAAGGTTCAGGTTTTAGGGTAATATTTTAAATCCGCCCAGAGGTTTTACAGGCATTTTTTCCGGGCATTTTTGGCCTAAATGGGTTAAGACAGTTTAACATATTGAGCATAGATTCATTTTACCTGTCTACTTCTTATGTACTTATTTTTATTTTATTGTTTTTACTTTTATGTTTTATTATCATAAGATTGTGCATCTTAATTCTGCCGCTTTTTTCTTTTTTCTTTATTTTTTCCGAATTGGTTGTTAGTTTGGTCTTGTAAAAAATGTAAAAACTCAATAAAAGTTGAATCATAAAAAAAAAACAGCAATTGTGTGGAAAGCAGTATGCATCACCTCACATTTCGTAGGATATCATAAAGCTTGTACTGCTAAATTTCCTGTGGAAATCACAGGAACAGCTTGGTGATAATAAGTTGAACAGATTGAGGATGATGACACAGAGTGTAAACCATAATGCCATTAGAAAAGAAAGAGACGCCATTCCTTAAAGGTCATTCCTGACAACAAGCATACACTGTAATTGTAGATGAACCTCTGCCTGCCGTGACATTGCTTTATATAAAAACAGATGATGAAATCAGTCACTGTCCACATGTGCACAACACTCTTCAAATTGAGCTTCCAGTGTGTCTCCCAAGAAACAACAAGACTGTTCAACACTTCTGTGCAATTAGGCATTTTCCGCACAGAAGCTATGGTAAAACCTCTGCTTAAGAAACCCAACTAGGTCCCTACTGACCACGCCAATTACAGGGTAACCCTCAATCTTCCTTTTCTTGGCAAACTTTTGGAGAAGTTTTGATGATTGTCTGAATACAAACAATATATTAAGAACATTTCCAGTGCAGCAATTGGACCAATCAAAGTAAACTTTTCCATTGTTTGACTATTTAGCAAGCGGTAACCCTTCGCTTTGTCACAAACTGGGCTTACACACTGGATAAAAGTGAGAAAATGCAGAATGGCTTAGGGTCAATTATACACCAGAAAGGACAGTTACCTCTTAAAGCTCTTACTGTATGAACAAATTATTAAAAAATCCAGGATAACAGAAATTCAAACAAGAAATCACTTAGGGAACCCAAAGCCTGCAACCCAGCATGAACCCTCAATGACCTACGGCAAATTTAGTACATGTTGTTATCCACTATTCCCATTCCTATTCCTGTCCTGATCCTGAGCTGTTACTAGTCCCTATTAGGGTTGTCACGATACTAAAATTTTCAACTCGACACCGATACTCAGGAAAATATTCGAAACTCAATACCATTTTCGATACCACAAGGATAAAAACAAAGACGCCAAAATTTAACAGAAACATTTCTATTAACAAGAAAAATGCAACATGTTAAAATGAACAGAACCACAGGTTAAATATTAATAATAAAAAACAGTTGTGCAAAAATAAACTGCAACTATGATAACAAGCTTCAGCTCTGAGGTAGTGCAGAAAATAAATAAATACAATAAACAATAACAATTAGAACAATATTTTGAGATTGTATGCGGTGCACAATAGAAGGAAAGCTTGATGAAAAAAAGAGGGAGAGTCGGCTGTGTGTGTTGCTGTTTGGTTGCAGGTCGACTTTTCTCTGCTTCATTCTGGGACTTCAACAGAGAAAATAACACTTTTCAGTCACCAACATTTATGTAAACTTATTAACTCTATGCTTATGTATACTGACACTGTGTCAATTAATGTAATATGGGCATACTACGTGCCTGATTTATTTATTTATTTATTTATTTACGTTGCTTATAATCATTAACGTGACGTCAGACTTTAATTGCTAGCTGCGGCTAATGGCTAATAATAACACGGGCAACATTAATGTGAGCCACCGGCCACGATAACATCAGTAATACGTCAGTTTGAAACGAAAGACACTAACCTGTCGAAATTCACTGTAAAGGCTGTAAAGGGTGTTGGTCCTTAAAATGTTTCGCCAAGTTTGAAGTACTGCTTGTGCACGTCACGGTGAGGGGAAAGGGGCCTGCTGCTGTGTGCCTATTAACATATATTCCTGGAGGAAATGGAAGTGGCCCTCCATAGTGAACATTTAGTTAGATAGCAGCAGCACTTTGGTTTGTACAATGTAAGAGTCAGCAGGTCTATGATCAGGCGGCAATCTCCGTGCCTGAGCATGGAGGCCACCAGGAAGTGCATAAAGCCTGCAATTCACCGAAAATTCCAATAGGGGGTGCTAAGTTTGGCTGCAAAAGAAATCTGCCCATTCATTTCAGTGCTAAATTTGAAAACTTCTCACTTGATTTATTATCTAAGAAAAAATGTTCAGGGACAACATTATGGTCTCAATCGCTAGTAAAAAATCTTCTTCAAGACAATTTGATGTCAATAGCTCTAATAATGGCCCCATTTAGAAGAAAATAGAAGATAAAGAATCGTATGATTTGGGGCGTTTCTAGCTTTGATTGACAGGTCACTGACGAGGTGAGCCGTCACCGGGAGAGAAGCAGAGCAATGCGTATCCATGGAAACGTGTCAATAAAGTTATATATAACGTTATATAGATAGAAAAGAGGACGTTTAGCGGTTTGGTCTCATAACTTTGACCCTTTCACACTGTATTTTCACTTAATGACAGTTTATTTGAACGTTTTGTTCAGTAAAAATGTCTTGTTCAGTGTTTGGTTGGACTAACAAACGCTCCAAGGAGTCGCTGCTCAGTTTTCTGAGGTAAGAAAGATACATTTTTATTTATTTTTTTGCTAGCCAAAACTAAAATCCCACTTAATGCTCCAATTAATGCTAACATGAATTAGCAGCGGCTTCTCTCAGTCGGGTTGCCGGTGTAGAGAGGCTGTAGTCAGTGATCAGATCCCTCGCGCTCCACCACAGTCCAATTATGGTCTGCTCCGTGTATCGGAAACAAGATGGCGACGAGTATAACGCTGAACTCGAGGCTTCCAACGGGCAGTCCACAAACCAATGGGTGACGTCACGGTGACTACGTCCATTATTTATATACAGTCTATGTCTATGATCCATGCCAAGGCGGAAGTATCCTTAGGGGTGTAGCTAGGATATGTGGAGTAAAGAATGACACGATCCACCAAGGTTGAACAACCACAGGACTAAAACCCAGGAGACCAGTGTTTGTGTCCGGTGTAAAATCAGAAGTTACCCCGGGATTCCACTGGATGCGATACGACTCCGACACGGGTCCAGCGGACAGCGGAGTCCCGAGGATGCACAAGATCTCGCAAATTCACACATAATCAAGTGATAGAACCAGACTAGAGAATGTCTCATTTAATGTACAAGAACAGATCATTTGCTTTCAAACAATATTTATTGAACCATATTAGTAACTTACCAACAACTCCCATTACCCCTTCAATGGTTTTTCAAAGCCAGTTCCTTTTTTTGGCATTCAGTGGAATTTAGGGGTTAATGTTGTTATTTGGGCCGGGACTTTAACGTATTAATTAAGATTAATTAATTACACAAAAATGAATGCGTTAAAGAAATTGACGCATTTTAATCACACTTATTTTTGCACCGCGGACCGATTATACTGGAGCACCAACTAGCGTTCATGAGTTCAGACAACAACAAACCACAGTGAACATGAAGGAAGAAGCTGATGAGACGCTTTGGTTGGCCCCGTGGATGATGGGACATTTAGTTACAAAAAACCAACAGATGGAAGTGTCTATAAGAGCATGGTTGTGTTGCTATGCAACAAGGAATCCACATATCACCGCAGCACATCAAGCCTCAAGTATCACCTCAATGCAAAACATATAGCAGCTAGCGGCTAGTGTGGTAGCTAGCGTGGATTGTGTTTTATTTAAAAAAACAAAGTATTATAGTTTACAGAAGGTCTACCTACCTATGCGATTAATTTCGATGAATTAATTACAAAGCCTCTAATTAATTAGATTAATTTTTTTAATTGAGTCCCGGCCCGAGTTGTTATTTAAAGTTGGGTCATACAACTTTCGTGCATAACCCATGCTTAGGTACATCACGTCTACCTCATGCTGTACATCACCTCTGTAACTACCTCACTCCCTATAGTTATGTCATTTGGCCTTTTTAAAACTATCTTTTGCTAACCCTAACCATGTCATTTTCTTCCCCTAACCTGAAGCAATTAATTCTGTTGCCTTAACCTAACCAAACTGTGAAAGTTTCACAACGTTAATGATGTGTTTAGAACAGCAAACATTACGTTTAAGTATGACATTATGATCTCCTGCCTGTGGTAGGGCTCCTAATTTTAGAAACACTCTTGGAAGTCATATTTCAGGGTGGGAATGTGTGATTATATTGTTTGGAGGACTTGTTGGTATTTCAACTCTTTACAAGCAGAGTAAAACCCTTTACAAGAAATTTGTTCTTGTTCTCAAGGTGGCAAGAACAAGAAAAAAAGTTCTTTCTGGCCAGGACATTTCATACTTCACGAGAAACTCCACTGCAGAACTCCTGGGAAGTAGTCATATTGCCCACGTCTCATTCAAATTCAGATTTCTGACCAATCAAACAACAGTTCTTGGACACCACACAAGAACAAAGTTCTGCCCAGAAGATGTGTCAAGCACAGAGAAATTTGTTCTTTCTCCCAGGGCTGCAAGAACAAAATGACATCATTCTGTTCCTGCAGCCCTGGGAGAGAGAACACATTTCTCTGTTCTTGTGGAGTATATATTAGCCTTAAGGGTTCTGACAAGGGTTCAGATTCACCTACCACTAGTGGTCGGTTAAACAAGTGTATGGAAAAGAAAAAATATCATATTTGTGCATGCAAATTAATAGTCTATCTGAACTTCTGTTTGCATCCCTGTTTTCCAAATTGCTCTTAAAGGGATGAATAAGACTTTTGAATTGAATTAAATAATTACAGTGTTCATTACCATGGTGGCCTCTAATACATAAAAGTGAGTATTTAGCTTAACACACTGGGCAAACAATAGCAAAGGTTTAGCGTGTTTGCATTCAGTAACAAAGCATGGCTTTTCTGTTAAACTTTAAATAAATATAATGCAGCATTTACTTGGCATACCATCTAAATGAAAACACATGCTGATAACTATTGTCACATGCATTTGTAATTTTTATTTTTTTTGCATTAAAAAATACTTTCATATCCCATATGCTGTACTTAATAGGCTGGAAATGAGCAAATTGCAGCTTGTTAGTCATTGTGCAATTCCTCTATGGCTGTTAAAGCTTAAATATGTGCTTTGACCTATACTTTATTATGCATTAACAATTAATTAAAAGTTCCACAGTGTGTAATTTATACACAACTGTGAGAGACAAATTGTCACTCTATTGTGTACTTTCTATAGAAGTCTCTTTGGCTTGTAACCTCTTAAAAGTAGAATATTATCATATGCTCATGTTCACATATTCACAATCATTTCAAATACATAAGAAAGAAAGAAATTCAATTTAATGAGTCGTGGTAACCCATCAGATGAGGTCTGAGCTCACCACATGGCCACTCTGTGACTTTATGTGCCTCCTTATGTTAACCTTCATGAAAGCATACAGCTGAAATGTCACCATGTGAAATAAATGTCACAGAAAATGAAAGTGGGACCATACAACCAAATCACACACGCACTCACATCCATCAAATGAGTTCCTGTTTCAACTTGTTCATCTGCCTCAGACAGTTTCCATAGGAATCCTGACTGTCTGAACAATCCTGTCAATGAGACAATTGCTTAATAAGTCAGTTAATGACCTCGATCAGATATTGTTTCGTGCAGATGATCTCTATCAGCACTGCTTTCACTGAATGAATTAATCAAATTGCTTAGCTCACATGCTTTGAGAATGGCTGGGCTCAATGAAATGTAACAAAGACAAATTTTGTCTTCATGCAGTCACCAATAAGTGCAGTAGCCAGCTGCTGCTAGTAACTCATTAGTTCACATTCATAGTTGTTGCATGCTAAATGGACTCCTGCCTGCTGGGGGACGCCTGTGCACACCAAGGAGCTCAAATATTATTAAAGGGATGAATAAACAAATAAACCACTGAAGGCCAGAAGAAAAACACACGAAAATTTACCAAAAAAACACAAAAATTACAAAAAACACAGATAGAAACACACAAAAAAAACACAAAAAACACACACAAAAAACAGATAAAAACACACAAAAATAGCCCAAAATCACAAAAAAAACAGTAAACAAAAAAAGATTGCATTGAAAAAGGTTGAAACGCACACTGCAAAATCTGAAAAATCTCTGCAAAAAAAGTAAAATCATGTTACTACACTTTAACACTTTACTGAAAAAGAGCTGATGCACTAAATTGGACATGGACACTTCAGGAAAAGCCAAAACTTTAGAGTTCAGCTGACAGCATAATCTTGCAGTGATTATTCTGTCTGAGGTAATAAATCAAGTGAGAAGTCGTCTTATTCTGTATTGAGATAGATAGGACCGGAGTTCTTCTGCAACCGCTGTTGGCGACCCCTGTTGGTTTTCTGAAAGATTACAGGCTTAAGGCACTTACAGGTTCGCTTCACTGCTCAAACTGGGAGGTTTATTGGGAGGCAATATTAGATGCTTAGAGTAATGGGTGCAAAACAAAGAGCACAAAGGTCCATTTAGGGTCAGTGAGAGTTGAGGTGGAAGAGTTAAACCCCAGACTTTGACTGATACAAAAGCACATTTAATTACAATTGCTTGAGACTTTTTATTTAAACTTAAAGCACCATTTAGTGGGGTCAGAACATTAAAAACTGGTTCATGAGGCTTCATTGGCACATCACTAAGTGTTGGTCTGGAAAGGCAACTTTTTCACATTAAACCTAGTATAATCTTCCATGATAGTAATATGGAAACATTGAGTGCAGCTCAACTAGGGACAGAGAAAAAATACTCTAAATAAACATTTTTGTTAAGTCTACAAATAATACCAACAAAGGCTTAACCTTAAAAAAAAGTCTGTTGATTTACTGTAGATATTGGGGCTTTTTTACAACAGGAGCTTGTGCCGAATCTCTCAAACAGATTAAAAGATTAATCTTGGTCAGAAATTAAATCACTGTGTTTTAAAAAACTTCCAAAAGTTCCCCTCTACACTGAGAAAATAAAGTACAGGTACTATCTGGCTTTTTGAAACAAGATTTCCCAAACCCTAAACCTCTCCTTTTAAGATGCACCGATAAAAGGACAACAAATAACACTCTCCTTACATTTTATCAGCCGTCGTTACTGCAAGTGAATGTAAAATCAGCAACACAACCTTGTTGTCTTGTTTACCCAACATAAATTACCTCTGAGCATCTCCTTGTTAATCAAGATGAGAACACACAAACACAGATTTACACACAGGTGATACACACACACACACACACACACACACACACACACACACCTCCAATAAAATACTTGCTTCTCACACTTCTGCAAAGTCAGACTAAAATATTTTGTCCATAAACGCCTGGGGACCTGAAGCACTTTGCATGTCATATAAAATTTCATATGCTGTCTAAAATCAGTGTAACAGAGACCATAAAAAGCCTCATTCAATCACAAAGGAACACTGCGTTCCACAATAGCTCACATGGGTTGATGCAGGATAAATATAAAGTGTTGCAGGCAGATCTTTATTTATTTTTTATTTTTTACATGTAATATAAGTTTTGGAATCAATATTTAGTTTTTCTTTTTTCTTTACAAATACATGTAAAGCATGGGTCTCAAACTCGCGGCCCAAGGGCCAATTGCGGCCCTCGTGACGATATTTTTTGGCCCTCACCTTGATATGAAAGTTTAATGTGAGTTTTATATGAATGGCACTTTACCGTGTTGTGGGTGGAAGGTCCCTTTAATTACTTTTTTTTAGTAATTTTGTGTCTTTTTTTATAATTGTGTGTCTTTTTTGGTAATTTTGTGTCTTTTTTGTAATTTTGTGTCTTTTTTGGTAATTTTGTGTCTTTTTTGTAATTTTGGGTCTTTTTTGGTAATTTTGTGTCTTTTTTAAATAATTCTGTCTTTTTTGGTAATTTTGTGTCCTTTTTTAATAATTTTGTGTCTTTTTTGGTAATTTTGTGTCTTTTTTGGTCATTTTGTGTCTTTTTTGGTAATTTTGTCTCCTTTTTTAATAATTTTGTGTCTTTTTTGGTCATTTTGTGTCTTTTTTGTAATTTGGGGCTTTTTTGGTAATTTTGTGTCTTTTTTGGTAACTTTGTGTCTTTTTTATAATTGTGTGTCTTTTTTGGTAATTTTGTGTCCTTTTTAATAATTTTGTGTCTTTTTTGGTAATTCTGTAATGTTTTTTTTGGTCATTTGCAACTTTTTAAAAGTAATTTAGTGTTTTTTCAGTCATTTTGTGTCTTTTTTGTAATTTTGTGTCTTTTTTTGGTCATTCTGTCTTTTTTGGTCATTTTGTGTCCTTTTTTAATAATTATGTGTCTTTTTTTGGCAATTATCTTTTTTGTCATTTTGTGTCTTTTTTTTAAGGTAATTTAGTGGTTTTTCAGTCATTTTGTGTCTTTTTTGTAATTTTATTTTCTTTTTCTGTCATTTTGTGTCTTTTTTTGGTCATTTTGATACTGCCTCCAGCGGCCCCCAGGTAATTTGAGTTTGATTTTTCATTTTCAAAGTTCTACTCCTAGACACTTGGCCAAAGACCAATCAAAGCAAATACTTTGACATTTTTCTTTATGACAGTAAATGGTGTCTTTGGGTAGAAATTGGTTCACAGCTCAGGAATGTCAGTCTGAAAAACCTGCATGATCTCCTAAAAGCTGTTTCAGAAGAAAGTCATATTGAGAGCAACTATCAGGACAAAATAAGGGCAACTAACAGCTTTAATGGCAAAATGTCCACCTGTCCCCTCCTCACCTTACTCTCTTCCCTACTCATTTATTTCTCCTCTCCATTTCCTCCGCTCTGTGAGCAGTATGGTGACCTGAACCGTGCAGTGGTGATTGCCTCTGCAGTTCAATGCGGGGGTCTCATTTCCGAAGCCCCATGACTATTCCTGGAGGTGCAGCTCCACTGTGATTGATGCTTTATAAAACCTTTTTTACAGTTGTGACATTTCAGGGAAAACAAGCAAGGTCTGAACTTTCCATCTGCCGAGTCCACCCGCCTGTACCTCCCTCTTCACTCACCACAATATCTGCCTTGATTACCTATTTGTTCGTTTTTGTTTGTTACTCACCTCTAAAGTTCTTTTTTCCCCCGCAGTGTTTTCCTCTATCGTTTACCTCCCTGTCCTCTTCCTTTATAGGTTTCCCAATTGTTTCTGATAGCCTTCACTCCTTAGATTTCAAATACGTGCACTGTAAAAAATATCTGTAGATTTTACCGTGAAAAAATTCTAAACCATAACAGTAAAAGACTGTAAAATGATAAATGGTTTAATTCAGTTTCAGTAACAATGAAACACTGTAAATGTATAAATCAGCCAAAACAGTATTTTTTACATTTTCTTTTTGAAAAATACATTACTCCACTGTAAAATACACTGGCACCGTGTTTGTAACAAAAATATACTGTAGTATATATACAAGCCATCACTGCATTTTTTTGCATTCATTTTTTGTAAAAATACCTTTTCTCACTGTTAGATGTACTAAACATCATATCTCTAACAAAAATATACTGTAATATGTAATGGTAAAATCTTTAATTTATGCAGCATTTATTTAGTTGTCAATTATATGGCAGAACAGTGTTTATTTTGATGGAAAAACGTTTTTATTTTTTACGGTAATATATGGAATCAAATGGCAATCTTAAATGTGAAATAAACAGAAAAGACGTTTCTAATGGGACACAAACACAGATGTTGTAATTAACTAATTTAAGCTGGGAAAGCATTACCGCTTTTCTAGCTTTAAAACCGGGGGCGCTGTTGCGTTATTCAACCATTAAAGCCGGGAAATCGGATACGTCGTTTTGTAGTATTTGTAGTTTTTTCCACCTATTTTCAGTCTCTTGGCCAATGAAATGCATCAGAGTACATGCGGGAGTGTCGCAATGCATCATGGTTTTTTTTCCAGAACTTTGAAATCATGGCGGAAGACGGCTATAGCGGAGGGAGCTCAGATATAACAGCTATAAGCTCTCAGATACTTTTTAAATTTCATTTCTATCTGATACAGAGGCTGAAAATATATTATTTAGTAGGCGTTGACACTTCTGTTGAATTTCCAGAAAAACTTCAGGTTTCAGGGGGTTATTTTAAAATCACCCAGAGGTTTTTACAGCATTTTTTTCCAGGTGTTTTAGGCCTAAATGGGTTAAAATAGAGAATTTCAGTATTCCTGACCGTTCCCATATTTCTGACTTGTTTAATAATACAGATCTGACTGATAATTAAACCAATATGGACGCCACACCAAAGGCAATCGTCCAAGGCAATTAAACCCTTTTTGAGTAGTCTGATGACGTTTATGTTTGAAAGTGGTAAACATGGGAATCTTTCCCATCTCTGCATTCATCACATACAACAGTAACACAGCATTAGAGCAGGGTTGGCCAACCACTTCGACATGAGATGGTGCCAATGAGCTTGTAATGCTTGCAATGTTTTCCAAGCTCATTTAGAAATATTGCAGACTGGGATGTGTATGTTTATGACATTTGGGTGACTTAATTGTTTCTGAGCTCATTAAGCTCAGTGAGAGTTATCCCTTGCTGTTTTCTGATCTAGTTCACGTCTCATTAAACATAATATTGATGTTATAGATCCTCAGCCCATAGACACAAGCAATTAGAATCAGACATTTTGAGTCACATTGCAGCTAAACCTTCTTGTTCTACTTGCCCAGGTCTACTTTGATCAAGCATTCTGCAAAGCTTCTGAACCAAAAACCTGACCTTCTAAAGCAGGGGTCTCAAACTCAAATTACCTGGGGGCCGCTTGAGGCAGGATCAAAATGACTAAAAAAAGACACAAAATCACTAAAAAAAGACACAAAATGACAGAAAAAAACCAACAAATTACTTAAAAAAGACACAAAATTACAGAAAAACGACACAAAATGACCAAAAATTACACAGAATAACCAAAAAAGACACAAAATTATTTAAAAAAAAGACACAAAATGACCCAAAAAGGACACAGAATTACCAAAAAAGACAAAACTAGTAAAAAAGACACAAAATGACAAAAAAAATAAACAGAATTACCAAAAAAGACACAAAATTATTATTTTTTTAAAAACACAAAATTACCCTAAAAAGACACAGAATTACTAAAAAAGACACAAAATTATTAAAAAAAGACAAAATGACAGAAAAAAAATAAATTACTTAAAAAAGACACAAAATGACCAAAAAAGACACAAAATTACTAAAAGACACAAAATGACTGAAAAAAACACTAAATTACTTAAAAAAGACACAAAATAGCCCAAAAAAGACACAATTAAAGGGACCTTCCACACACAACACGGTAAAGTGCCATTCATATAAAACTCACATTAAACTTTCATATCAAGGTGGGGGCAACAAAATATCATCACGATGGCTGCAATTGGCCCGCGGGCCGCAAGTTTGAAACCCATGTTCTAAAGTGATAGTGGCGGATCTGTTCAAGCTCATGCATCTCAAGCTTTCAACACAACCTCTGGAATGATGCCCATACAGTCATGCACTGTGGCATGTACAACATGCCTGCAGTGTCTCACTGCCTTATGAACCATGTTAAGTAGCTTGGATGACTGAGCAGCTGACCTTTACACAAGGTAATGTATAGTGATATATAGTCCCAGTATGTCCAGCAGATGTGCATGGGTGGGTTTGACATTTGGTTCTTCTGGCCAAGTGTGAATGTGGAAAGGACATATAACAAGTTGAAAGTGGTAGGTCAAGCTGAAGTAAGAGTTGAGATTGTGACAGTATGCAGTAGTTGCTACGTGCTGCCAAGAAGAAGTTTATTTGCTTTCTGGGCACAGTTAGCTAGGGAAACAGCCTTCAGTAGTGGAACCTATGTTCAGCTCTGTGTGGATGTTAAACATGAGAGATCAACAGCTATGTTGCTGTAGGCAAATATGCTGGCCACAAACAGCTCAACATCCATAATTCAGGTTTGCTTCTATATAACATTTCTTTATGGATCATACAAACTGTTTTCTCATCCTTCTGATTTAACTGCAGTAACTGCACCAAGATTAAAACTGAGAATAACTGCTTTAAAGTTTTTTTTAACTGGCCAGCCAAATGGATTATAGGTAGGTTAGTGATATGACACTTATTTCTAAATGTATTGACAATGTCATTTTTATGCTAAAAAATCATGATGATTCATTTGATCTTTGACCCCAAAAATGTAGCAGTCCTGCAGTAAGCTGTGTACTATTTGCATGTGATTGAGGAATAGCAGATATTCAAGTGTACGTGCATGAATCTGGTCATTTTGGTAAAGATTATACTAAAATATATGTTCCTCAACTATTTCAAGATCCCTGTTTAGGGCCAACCTTCAATTTTTTAAATTCCCAGTTTATTCCCATTTTTTATTCCTATCAGTTCCTTTTAATTCCCATAAATTCCCGTTAACTGCCCACCCTGACCTAAGCTCCTGTTGCCCCCCTAGCCATGTATTACAGAGGGTCTCTTTGAGGGTCGTCTCCTGTGGAACTTTGTACTCATTATACTCTTGTGATCCTTCACTCAAGTAGTCCTAGGAACTACGATACAACATTCATCAACCCCAATGCATCTAAAGAACCATGGAGACTTCTGCTATTGTGACTTTTACAGAACAATGGGCCTCATTCACCAATGTTTCAGTTTAAGTTTTAAGTTCTTTCTAAAAATTTGTTCAGAGAAAAGTTTCTTCTGATTCTTAAACTGCAGAATTGTTCATACCTGTGTTCTAATAATGATGAATCCCAATTTCCTCCTGAGTTGAAAGGGCCTGCCAGTTGAATCTAATTAGCATAGGTAAACTCCCAGCCAATCCCCATGAAAGGGCACAGAACTGCAGTGTCATGTGCACAGTCACACACAGAAATAGAAAAGAAAAGTTTGGAGGATTAAGTCAAGAAAAGTACCCAGCGAAAGTCAAAAGAGGGTGAAACAGCAGCCTGAGACGCCCGCACATCCTTTTTTCTATCAATCTTCAGCTGCATTATCCAATAAAGACATAAAATCATAAAATAATAATTAAAAAACAACAAAAACACAAGATAAGATTGATAAGATAAGAAACATAAGATTGCATAATGAACCACTTATTTTTTGGATGACATCACTCTCAATTAACACAGATTATGTGAATGTATATGGGTCAATGATGTGATCTAACCCAGTGTCAGTTGGTGTAACCAGTAATCCCCCCCCCCATAAAATGTTTTAATATATACAGGAAAATAAATGTGAACAAAAATGAGAAAAAAAAATACAACATACGTTTACATTGCAACACTATGGTACATAACAAATTTTACATAATTTGTCAAAACTTTAGAAAAAAATTGTTGTATTTAGAATATGTTCTGCTCAATATTGATGAAAATGTGTAAATGTAGAAATACACATAATTACATGTATAAGTCCACTTAAATACAACATAGGTGGATGAAGTATTTATTATTTAACTTTTTAGTTTTTTTATTTCTTTTTAAACACCACAATGCTAACTAAAATAATGCTTACTGTCATTTAAATGTAATTATATTATGTTAGTGAGCCATTGAAGAAAACACAATTATTTTGCACAAATCAGTCTGAACTCAAATGTGTGTAAGTTTGCTTCTAGATTCTGTTCTTGCCTCAGAACAAATTCTGAATAAGAAAACTTATATTCATGAAATCTGTGTTTTTGGGTTTGAAGAAGATTTTTTTCCCCTCAAGAACAGTTGATGAGGCCCAATGAATTGGGGTCCTGTTCAAATTAGACTGAGACATGAAAAAATTGTTGAGGGAAGATCATATCTGAACTTGGCTCGTCTTCATTGTGACGTGGCTATATCCTGGCTTCTGGCCTTTACATAGGCCTTTTTAAACAATGCCACAGCGATTTTGATACAAATTATATGGAATTATTGACAAAACAACTTTTAAAACTGTGCTTGATTTGACATGAAATTTTGATTTTTGCATTCTACTTTTATGGGCATGGTGGGTTTTGTTGTGATGTTTTTGAGCAGTTTGCACCTGATATTTAGCCTGGCTAACGCCAGACTAATCACAAATGAAATATAGTCTGGATACTCTCAATTCATTTCTCCATAGAGGAGCCGTGGTTTACGATCCTCCAGAGCCGTTTATTGGGCGATACGAATGTCTATCATAAGCATCTGTACGTAGCTCTTAGCCAATCATATCAGTTATACCAGATGATGTATGTAGAGCGACAGAAATTGACGTTTACATAGCCAGACTAGCCCATCTCTACTTTGGGACTAAAATGCTATTTGGACTTTTAAAACTGTGCTTAATTTGACATGAAATTTTTATTTTTGCATTCTACTTTTATGGGCATGGTGGGTTTTGTTGTGTTCATGTTTTTGAGCATTTTGCACCTGATATTAGCTGTTAGGGCTGTAACATCAGTGCACACTCTCCCCAGCCCCCATGCACCCCTCTGTCATACAGATGGCTAGCTTTTGGTAGCACTACTTCCTATGTTTCCAAAAGGGATTTATGTATTGGCAGCGTGTATTGTGTGTGTGTGTGTGTGTGTGTGTGTGTGTGTGTGTGTGTGGGAACATATGTCACTGCCATGCTGCCAGGTCTAGGTAGTAAATTCTCCATCATGACTATCAGTATGATTAAATAGAGGTACCTGGCCACATCCATCATGACACATAATCACTGAGAAGGTCACACAGGTCATGGACAAGGGGAGGAAGCTAATGGAGTAGGTACATTCAGTGTGGGAGCATTATTCGATAACCACATGTTGTGTTTATTGAATAAAAGCTCTTCTATCACACTCGTTTTTATTTAGTCCAAAACCAGACATTGAATGAAGCGACTGTTTCCTGACATGTTAATGTCAACCCAGTGACTGATGGTAAATCAACGGCAATCATTAAATTTGTGATCTGTAAAGAAAGTGCACAATGTTTACACACATGTAAACTACTGAAAGTTCAGAGTTCGATCAAATTGCATCAAACTGCCTCGCCATCCACCGAGCTCCCCTGAAGGCGAACAGAAGGCACACTGCAAAAACCAACTGACAAAACATAAGAAATAAATAACTAGAATTAACCCTTAACAGGGCACTCATTGAAATACTTGCAAATTCCAAATTTCTACCCTAGAGAATATTGGAGGATATTACATACTGCCAGAATGTGTAAAAAAAACAACATACGGACCCGGAGGAGGGGGGTAATATTTTGAGAACAGTTTACGAGATTAAAGTGGCAAATCTACGAGACAAAAATGTGCAAATTTATGAGATTTAAAGTGGTGAATATGCGAGAAAAAAGTTACTTTTTCCCACATTTTTCTCATAAATCTGCAACTTTTTTTGCACAGATTTGCTACTTTAAATCTCTTAAATCTGCAACTTTTTTTCTTGTAGATTTGCCACTTTAATCTAGTAAATTTGCAACTTTTTTCTCGAAATATTACTATTATTTTTATTCATACTTGGCCCTAATATGCCGTCATAGTCAAGTTCTCCTGGTACCATCACTGAAGATTAACTCTGTACGACTGTTTCTTGCAGATTTTTCTTTCTAAATGTTTCATTTTTACATTGGAGGTCCAGGTCAATAAAGTTAATATTATTATATTAATATCATACTGACTGGTCAGATGTCATTATTATTATAAATTAAATATTATTATTATTTATATTTTTCTTTGTAAGAATTCTTTCAATAAGTAAAACATATCTAGGCACTGGAAAACCCAAAGATGTCTTGAAATAAATCCAAATATACTTATTTTGAGCAAGTGTGGCTTGAAAAGCCCAACTGTAACATTAAAATAAGCCAGCAATACTTGAAACGAGCAAATTTTGGTGGGTAGAAAATGCTTTTGAAATTGCATTCAAACTACATGCAACTAAAACTCTCAACCGGAACCAATATTTTAGGTAACAACTCATCATATTCAACAGTTAAATAGCTTGAAAAGCATGAAAAAGCTCACAATGTCAATTCTAAAAAGATGTCTTTAAACAATAAGATAATCAAATAAGCACATAATAATACTAATAATTAAATAAGCACATAAAGCTAGGGTCAGTAGGTAAATTATACTCAAAACAATATAATTAAGATACTATAGCTAGATATAAGAAGAAAATACTTGAAAGGTTCATGTTTTTTGCAGCGCAGTGACAGCAGAAGATCCTTTACTTAGTATAAGTATAAATATCACACTGAAATTACTCCACTACAAGTAAAAGTCCTGCATTCAAAACTTACTGAAGTTAAAGTACAAAAGTTTCAGCATCAAAATGTACTTAAAGATTTCATTCTATCAACTTAATATACTGTTACGTTGTTTAGTTAAAATGAAAAGAGTCTAATCACTTTAAATTATTCATGTTTTTTATGTTAAATCTCAACATGAAAAGTAACTAAAACTGGTGGCTAAATGAAGTGAAGTAGAAGTATAAAGTTACATAAAATGGAAATGCTCAAGTAAAGTACAAGTACCTCAAAATTGTACATAAGTGCAGTACTTTGATTCACGGATTTGATCATTTCTCAGATCAGAAAAAAAAAGAAAATAGAATATATCTTTGCTTCAGTTCATTTGGTCGGGTGAACTGTAAAGACCTGTAACTTGTGCTTCCTTTTCTTCCTGATGCTGATTTTATTTTATTGTTGTACAAACATGAATCTCCTGAAGTGGCTCTGAACAGGAAGCAGCATCTCAGCAATATCAGCAGTCTACTGAAAGGCTTGTCCAAGTGCCCCATCTGGTCCGCCTTATGAACAGGTGACACGGTGCATCCAGGTCAATGTTGAGAATTCATGCATACTGTTAACACTTCTGTCCTGGAGAAGAGACACGTGTTCAAGATGTGACTGTTTTGTAACCTGCAGTGGCAGTGACTATGTAAAGCCTCGCATGTGCTCTCTTTAGTGCAGATCAAGTATTCTTCTCAGGGTGTGATCCTGTGGTGGAGCTGCAAGATTTACTCAACATGCCCTTTACACACTTTGTAATTAATTAATCGAAATTAATCGCATTTTAATCGCATATAAATATTTAACCTGAGAACAGTGAGAAATATTTTTTTTCACATGGATTTTTAGTATACCATTGAATAATGACTGAATACATAAGCTTAAGCAACACAAATATTGTTTATTTTTGTTCAAGTCCAACAGACCAGTGCAATTTTTGCCATTAAGTGTAGCAATAGCATATTTAGAAATATGGTACATTTCGTAAATGCAGGTAGCCTATAGGTAGGTAGACCTTCTGTAAACTAGAATACTTTTTTTTAAGTAAAACCCAATCCACGCTAGCTACCACACTAGCATTAGCTGCTATATTTTTTGCATTGAGGTGATACTTGAGGCTCGATGTGCTGCGGTGATATGTGAATTCCTTGTTGCATAGCAACACAACCATGCTCTTATCGACGCTTCCATCCGTTGGTTTTTAGTAACTAAATGTCCCATCATCCACGGGGCCAACCAAAGCGTCTCATCAGCTTCTTCCTTCATGTTCACTGTGGTTTGTTGTTGTCTGAACTCATCAACGCTAGTTGGTGCTCCAGTATAATCGGTCCTCCTGAAACTCATCCAGTGAGAAACGTTACGCGGTGCAAAAATAAGTGCGCGTTAAAGTCCCGGCCCTAATAATAACATACTTAAACTGTTCATAAAATGATAAAACAGAACACTAAATCAGAATTAACTCAGAAACTTCTTTTTTACTGAATTGTAAAGTGTGTGTCAATTTGTGAGTATGATAAATGTCTTTAAGGCATCACGACAGCCAAATCAAGGGAAAATTAAAAAAAAAGATCGACAGGTAGCAACTGTATCCAAGGTAATCTTAGTTATATAGGGAAGGTACAAGGTTGTAATGTACAGCTGTGCTGTAGTTTTCATCATTAAATGTACACAAAAGAATGAAAACAAGTTTTTAAAAAATATAGCTTCACTCACAATGTACTGTATGCATGCTGTCACTCTAGATTCAATTTTCAAGGTTTTAGCAGCATTTTCCAACAATAAGGAGGATTATACATATGTTCAATAATGCACCTAAACAACATAGGTAAAAACTAGTTTTAATGGGATTTTTTGTAATTTTTCCAAGGACATGACCAAGATTGTATGGCTTGCTACAACCACATGTCATATGTGGCATATGCACATTAAACTAACAATATCTCATCCTTTCATTGCTTAAAATGACTTGCACATAGAGGCTGTACTGGCCCTGTAGCTAAAGCAACTACTCAGCAGCACAGCAGCTGCAGTCCTCAGCACTGTGGAATGAGTGTATCCACAGTACTGCTGTGCACCACTTTGGAGAACCTGTAGAAGCACTTTGGCAAAGGCTCTCAGCCCCAATACACACTCAATGGAGTTTGCAACTAATTTAAAAACAGCGGTTAAAAAATATGCTTTGGGTCAAATCTGCACGTCATGGACGAGTGCTGACAGCTGTATTTTAAACCGTACCGACTGCTGGGGACAGTGGAGATTCAAGTGAACAGCAACGAGTGCTTAAATATGAAGATAGACTCTCAACAGATCATTTGAATTTATAATATATAACAGACTTCTTTTGGAGCTCTGCACTGATAACTAGGGTCGTGCCAAATAGTGCTATCACACATTTTGCCGTTTTTTTTTGCAAATCCTTTCTTGTAGTAGGCACTTTAACGAGAATAGAGCTTTTAGAAGTTATTTATGAAGACTCTGACTTCTATTAATCACAACGCGGTTAGGAAACAAGTATGAGCTAATTACGGATAACGTTAGATCGTCATTTTGACTTGATGGGTTTCATTTTTTTATTACATTTTAATTTAAAACAGTATTCACCATTCTGTTTTTGATTGCCGCAACCTGTCACTCAGTTTCTACAGTAATTAAGTTTAGTTAGTTAGTTTCAAAAGGTTAACAACATACCACGGATCATTCTAGAAAAATAGCATGCACGTCAATATACACGTACGGTTCAAAGTTTGCAAAAGTGCAGTTTCTGTGAATTTAGGCTACAAAACCACTGACCTAGGTTTAGGGCAAAAATGTGATTCACAAACTGTAAGCCACAGAAGTTAAGGAAGTTATGTAATCAACGAACGTAAGTTATGTAAAAAGAAAATGCAAGTTAAATAAAAAGGTGTACTTTTGTTTTCACATGGGACACGAACCCCGTTCCCCGTATTTTGCTGCACATACAAAAGCCTCATATTGACGTTTTTGAGGGGAGACCAGTCTGATCATGTTTAGGTATGAGGATTGTAGGGGTGCTATGTTTGGAAATGCTGCTATGGGTCAAATTTGAGGGTATAGAACAAACAACATTTGTGGTTGTATGATTTTGGAGGATTTGCTGTAAAATAGCTAGCTCAAGCTAGTATTCCAAGGAATAATGATTTAATTTACCCACATAACTGCTGTGCACTAGTGAACCCTCAGATTTATGTCGCAGTGGTTGAGTGACCACATATTCATGTACTGATCAATAATCACACACATCATAATAGTAAATTATGTCTTGAGGTGTCATTCGTTGCGGTTTTGTCAATTACCCCCTTAAAGAGATTTCTCTTTTAGTTTATCCTTGACTTATTCCCTTTTTCTGACTGTTTGATGTATAGTAGTTCGCTTCAGCTGTTGGACAGTTTTGCAGGTTTTTAAAACCAAAGCAGGGTGAATGAACATTATAAAATATTAAAATGGAAAGTATCCACCTGAGACACTACCAGACACTTAAGAAGCCTTTAGTAAGCTTGAAGCTCTTGATAGGGAAGACGGAAAACCCAGTTCCATTCACAGAGACACGATGATTCATGACTTCATTAAGGGCGCTTTCACAACCCAAAGTTTAGTCTGTTTTAATCCAACTCTGGTGCTGTTAAATATTTGTTATGGTTTGTTTGGTTGCTTGTGAACGCTCCTATCATACTCTGGTGCGCACCAAAACAACTGGTCCAAGACCACTTGTGAGAGAGGGTCTCGGTTCGTTTCCAAACAGACCCTAGTGTAGTTTGATTGCACTGTGACCGTAATCCAACCAGAATCTGACCCAATTAAAGCAAATGAACCAAAACGCAGTGGACCGTGGGCTACCTGCGCAGTGAGATGAACACAGATAATATTTAAAGATGAAATTTGTGTCATTCAGTCTCTGTAAACTACCACTGAGCTTAAGCTAATTTGTCATTGCAGGATTATTAACATATTGCTCAAAATAACTTAATATTTACCTTCGTGGTAGAAGCAGATCGTGGTAGGAGCATCAAGGTGCTTTTCTGATTCTACAGCTGTCAGATTGCAGCATGGCACAAATAATGGCTCAACACATCATTGACGACCCGGAGCCTCAACAAGAGCTTGTTTTGAGGGTTTCTCTCTAAATGAGTTTGGTAGAAACACCAGAGCAGGATTATTGTAGGTATAATCAAACATACGGTTCCATGTTGTTTTGTTTACATTTTTCACCGTCAATGTTTCAGCCAATATGAAATAATTCCAGCCCTCCACCTTCAAACATACCTCCCTGAAATTTTTTTATTTTTTTTGTCTGCTTACATTTCTGCACTGTGAAAGCAAACCAGACTAAATACAAAATAAACAAATTAGCGTATTCACCAAAAGGTATTAATTAAAACAACAGTCAACAGATTAATGGAGACTGAAAATCATTATTTCACTCTGATTCGCCTCTTATGCCGTGTTTCCTTTAGGGCCAAGAGTGGCCAGCGGGAAAGTCTCAGGCCACGCCCTCTCAGACGTCCGCTCACTCTGCGTGTCTCCATTACAAAAAGGCCCCCAGAGGGATTTACGAGACTCGGAGGTGACGTATGGTTTTCGATCGGGTTGCTCTTGGATTAAACATGGGAGACGCAACTGTGGCTGCTTTCGCTAACTGTGCACAACGTCAGCAGCCAATCATAAACAAAGTAGCATGGCTAATTATGCACAGCTTCTCCGCTGATCATAAACATAGTGATCATGAATTAACCGGCATCGCTAACTGTGCACAGAGTGACCGGTGCTTGTTGTAAACAAACAGAGATTGCTAAGTGAACACCTCCTGCAGCACAAACACACTGTACTGCTACAGAGCTAACTGTTAGCCTATTAGCAATTTGCAGACTGGATGCTCAGGGTTTAACATCCCCTCCGGCTCTGTGACTCCTGCTGGGAGAGACTGCTGTAGGAGGACTGTGCCGCTCTGACTCGTTCTTACTCTTCTTCGAGCCACTGCCCCCCACGGCTCGTTAAGAAGAGCTGCCTGCCCCAACAAAGTTGCTAAGTTGGCAACACTGCTTTGCTGGCTTTTACAAATGGTACGTGTTGTTGTGGCGTCGAGTACTACGTCAAATCCGGCTTAGCGTTCTGTCCAATCAGCAACCAGGCTTTTTTCAGGGGAGAAAAACAGCCCTGCTCACATAAAAAGTCCTGGAATGGAAAAAGAATGGACATGTGACAACGTCTTATACCAGATTTGAGACGAGTCAAAGCAAGCTTTTAGTCCCGCTTACCTGCCTTGACACGATGCCCTTCACTAGCATGATAGCAATAGGGTTTACAGAGCAACAGAGAAAAGGGCAAGAGACCAAGACAAGAAAAGACAGTAAAAGAAAGAGCGAGGGCGTTAGAGAAAATGGCAATCTCCCCCTCTCCTCTTTATTCTAAACTCCCTGGTGACTGAGTGAATGAAATTTAGATTAGCCTTTACGCTTGACCTGTTAACTCCCAATGACATAGAAACAGATTGTAGCTGTAAAATAAGAGGAGGCGGAGGGTAAAGGTAGGAAGAGTGGAAGAGGCTGGAAGGAAAAGAGAGGGAATGTGAAGGGTGTAGATGACTGGGGGAGGAGAGGAATGTTTCGTAACGACTGTGGGAATCAGAAAAATATGTCAGAGAGATGAAGAGATAGTGAGTGTGAGGGAGAGATAAACAGACAGGAGAGGAGATTAGAAAAAAGGGATGATGGGATTAAATATGTGGATGAGGTGGAGAGAGACAGATGCCAGGAGGTAACTTCCCCTTCTGACTCCATTTCTCTCTCCTGGGAGGATTGCACATCATATATTAGAGTACACACACACACACACACACACACACACACACACAGTCGAAGACGAAGGAAATACATTTTAATTTGTTTTCTGTTCAGATGACTTGACACACGGTCATATACATCATGCACATATTATCCTCATTATGCACACTCACAAAACTCATATCGTATATCATGTATGTAAATAAATTGCATATGTTATATAGAATGAGCAATTCACGTGGCCACTTGGGCTCTGGGAACTTCCGATTATTTTATTTTTTTCAAACAATTTATCTCTGAATTGAAAAAAGCAATACAGTTATCATTGATAAAAATTATTGGGGGTAACCCCTTATTTCTGAACCAGACAGTGACACACGCTGACATCAGGAAGCAGCCTCGCACAAACAGTCTGCTGGCTGCTGATCAGCTGCACAGGAACAAGGGCTTTGCTTACTGGCACCTCAGAAGGACATGACCAGACAAAATGTGAATCTGGGTGGGTTGAACACTTTTCTCACCTATAGATCACCACTGTCCAAAAGAGACTGGGCTCCCCTCAAATACAAGCAGTATAGACTGTTTGTACAGGCAACAAAGTACGACTTATTATGGTCACACTGTTAAAATAATCGCTTAAGTCATTTTTTGTCAAAACATTTTTTTTTGCCTAAATCCTCTCCTCCTGCGGCCACCTATGGTAAAATGGCCTACATCCTCAGTTGATCAGATCATCACTTCTTTGACAATTTGTCACATTCATAGGCATCAGATAAGAACCCAGAAAAGAAGAGCTAGAGGGAGATTGTTTAGTTTTCAGTTTAATTTATCAGTGTTTTATCGTTGACCCTAATATTGGTAACACTTTACTCTGTGTCTTCATAAGAGTGACATGAGCGTGTCATAAACATGACATGGGATGTGTCATGAACATTAATAACACTTTGAAGTAACATTAATGCTCATGATACTTGTCATGTCATGTTTCTGACAGGCTTGTTTCACTCTTATGTAGACACCTTCAAAATAAAGTGTTGCCATATCTTGCTTAAGTCACAAAGGCATGTTCGAAAAAATTCCCTAAGTCGTTTTTTTTTCTTAAGTTACATAATTTACACACAGTGTTATTACTATGCCAATAGCCATCCTTTGTCACATCCTTTTTGAGTGAAATGATCAATAAATGTCATATGTTACACTTTTGGTGAAGTTTTTTGTGTTTCCTGCAAAACTTGAAAAAATGAGTTTGAATTTTAACAGGGTGACAATATTTACATTTTAGACTGTCCTCCGCCGACATCTTGCTGATGTAGTAGTAACGATTGGCAGTGATGCAGAGTTTAAATGGTGGATGTCACAATCGGGGAGGTGGATGGGTTGAACAAAAAGTGGACTTTCATCCAGCATAACAGCGTTCTTATCCCGTGTGAAAACAAAAGTAAAGGATTCTTTTTACATAGCTTACGTTCTTTATGTAAGAACTTCACTTTTAAACTGTCTTCTATAACGCCTAACCAAGACATTTTTTTGCCCTAAACTGTATGTGTAAATGACCACGACCTCCGAATTACTGGTGGCACGTAATGTGTGAAAATGACGTGGCTCACGGTTTGTAAATTAAAATAATAAAATAAAGTTTTTTTATGCAACTATAACGCCTCACCAGGATTTTTTTTGCCCTAAACCTAGGTTTTTATTACAATCGTTACGTGTATGTATAATGATGTGTGTGCTATTTTTAGAACGCTCCGCTGTACCATGAGCCACAAAACGCTCATATGGGTCCGTTTGACAAACGCTCATAGCCGTCGTTATTGGTGGTATTGACAAAAAGTCTATTCTGTCATTTGGGTTTGAGATCTTGTTGGTCCAAAAGGTTTATTGTTTCATAAAAGTGAGAGAAAAAATAAATATAATCCCTTTCAGACATGTTTTGACATAAAATATAGTTTGCTCGGAATAATGTTTTTCTCCCCAGGAAGTTCAATTACCTCGTTAGAAATTCTCAGCCTCATTTTAAAATGACAGAAACCATGAATATTCAAATTTATTTTTTTTCTATTTAAAAGTAGCTAGTGTCTCCCACTTTGCTGAAAAGTGTATTCTAAGTGCATGTCAACTAGAAGCTTCGACATCACACTGTAAGATGCGTATTGGATCACTATTGGCCTCAAAAGTCATTGGGATGTCACAAATCATGCTCACACAGGGTAGGTTCATGTTTTTAAGTTTTTCAGAATATAGTATAAACATGTTTAATCATACACTGACAGAGTTATTAGTCACTGTAATTGTATATCAAGTTCCTGTGGTGACAGTTCTAATTCTGTGCAAACTTGCAATTAAAGTTTAGCTGAAGCTAATATGAGTTTTCAGCATTTGTTATACAAACCAAGTGGGTATCCTCTAAAGTTACAAAAATCTTGGACCATCTCCGTCTTTGTGCATCTTGTGCCAGTCGTTCATTAGCCGGTCACATTAGCCGTTTGCATTAGCCGGTTGTTCATTAGCCATTCACGTTAGCCGGTCGTTCATTAGCCGGTCACGTTAGCCGGTCTTTCATTAGCCATTCAAGTTAGCCGGTCGTTCATTAGCCGGTCACGTTAGCCGGTCTTTCATTAGCCATTCAAGTTAGCCGGTCGTTCATTAGCCGGTCACGTTAGCCGGTCGTTCATTAGCCGGTCACGTTAGCCGGTCTTTCATTAGCCATTCAAGTTAGCCGGTCGTTCATTAGCCGGTCACGTTAGCCGGTCTTTCATTAGCCGGTCGTTCATTAGCCATTCACGTTAGCCGGTCTTTCATTAGCCGGTCGTTCATTAGCCATTCACGTTAGCCGGTCGTTCATTAGCCGGTCACGTTAGCCGGTCTTTCATTAGCCATTCGCGTTAGCCAGTCGCGTTAGCCAGTCGTTCATTAACAGGTCACGTTAGCCGGTCGCCGTTCAGTAGCGACGGCACAAAGTGTCAAACTGAGGTCAACCGGAAAGGGCGCCATATTAACCCACTGAAACGACGCATATCGCTACCCAGTGTTGAGGAGGAGGACACGTTCCTGTCAGTTATTCAATTTTCTCAAGTTGCATGTTAACTGGAACAAGGACAGAAGTCCGACTAGACGCCAATATCGATTTTTAAGCATAGATTGATTAAACTGTGCATGTAAACGCACTGACTGTCCAATGAAACATAAAGAGGAAATCTTAAATTAAAATAATAAACTTCGGGTCAAGCAGAATGTAAAACTATAAAAGTCAATAAATATTAAACATACAGTTAATAAACTGGATTTTCTCCCCCATCACTGCCACTAAAACCGTCTTGGAAGGAATATCTTTGTGGACAGTATGGACATAATTATAGCCACCATAAACTGAGCACCGTCTCTCTTTCAATCATGTTTCTATAATACTAAAATTATAATTAAAATGTAAATTAAAAGGTAATTAAATATGCACAGAGTTTTAATGGAATGATTGACACGACATAAATAAACACTAGTTTCCAAACTCAATAGCAGGATGACAGACTTTCTTACACAGAAGAAAGGAAAAAAGTCTAATGTGAGGATGCCTTATAATGCCAAGAACCTCAGTCCAAAAATGCAGCATGATTATTTACAGCATATAGAGTATGCAGAAATGTAAACATAAAAACAGCAGGCAGTTATGCATAATTCTGCAACAGTCTGTGACAAGATCAACATCACAATGTCTTATGCAGGAATAATCTAAGCTAATTGTCTTGACAAGGTGTCAAATGTTGAACAATTAGACGTGTTAAATGGCCCTGTAATGACTGCTGAACATGTTGGCCATATGGATGGGCCCCACTGAGATCTAACTGTTGGCAAAGGGCCCAACACTCCTATCATCAGAGAGAAAAAGAAAGAGAGAGGGAGAGCAAGTGAGGTAAGGACAGGAAGTGAGGAACTGCAGGATGAACCTGATTTAATCCTTGTTTAAAGAATGATTTTATGGATGATGATGTCAAGTGCAAGACTGATATACAGATGGATGACAGGCAGGTAGACAGGGGTGACAATGCATTCTAGGGACGTTGATTCTCACATTTTTTCCAGGTGGAATAACCACGCGTAAATGTAAAATTAAGACATGAAATACTTCCAGAGAAGCAGAACATAAATCGCACATTTGTGTAGCTTGTCTAGCAGTCACAAACTCTCACACTTTCCTGCCATGCTCTTGGTCGAAATGATTTCCTCTCATATTTTTTCAGACTGTCTTTTATGCTCCTCATCATCTGTGACAGCGGAAATTCTTAGCTGTTCGACAGTTGATTCGGCCTCAGGTCCTTTTCTGCTGAAAAGACTTCGGGAGACGCTTTTCACTTGTCAGGAATTTATTTCCTCCGTAGCAGTAAAACATATCACACAAGCCCTTTAAAAAACTCCCGTAGGTTGTACTTGACACTTTTGGGGAACTCTCAGACTAAAAATGGACTTGAAAGAACTTGCTGGGGCAGTCCGTGGCCTAGAGATTAAATAATCGAGCTTGTAACTGGGGGGTCGCCGGTTGGAATCCCAGGACTGACAGGTCAAGGACTGAAGCGTGGTGTGTTCACTGGTTTGTAAAGGATGGGTTAAATGCAGGACAGATCGCTGTTTCAGTATGCGCAAAACTTAATCTTATTCTAGCCTAGCGACAATAAAGCTAGAAGCAACACCCTTTGAAGGAGACACAAGTATGTCATTGTCTGGTCCTCAAATATAATTAAACTACAGCTTTTACAAATATGCAGTGTTTTCTTCAGGCATTTTTCCCCATATGTGTTTATATCTTCCCAATTCAAACTCGATATGTCCGTTGTTTCAGCAGTCTATGGGTTTCTGCGGTTCTGCAGAGAAACTGGACTCAGCAGAAGCTATGAGTTTCATCGTACCTCGTTGGGTTTTATGATACAAAAAGCATTAGTTAAAACTGAACTGAAAAAAAGAACCACACCCTCTATAGTTGTATGTTGTACAGTTTGTAAAGCCTAATATTCACATGACTTGGCTGACATTAACATATAAATCATTTTTCAGTTGTTAGCAATTAAGGTAGGATTAAAACTATATATTTCCAATTTATAACTCATCTCAAAGGCAAGAGGACTGGAAGTTCACCTGTTTTTGAACATTATCAAACGATTGAATGGGCGTTATCTTATATAAAAACTTTGACACTGTTTTGGGGGTGCTGCTAATGTTCACTCAGCTTGTTTCTTAAGATTCAGAAGTTCAGGATGTTTTTTCTGTGAGTCTCCAGACGTCCAATGAATAAAATCGTATTTTGGTTGAATTATATTGATAAAGGGGCGTCCTGGTTGCAGACTGGTAGAGAGCATACCACTAAAGGCTAATATTCCGCAAGAACAGATAAATTTGTTCTCTCTCCCAGGGCTGCAAGAACAGAATGATGTCATTTTGAGAGAACACATTTCTCTGTTCTTGACACATCATCTGGGCAGAACTTTGTTCTTGTGTGGTGTCCAAGAACTATTGTGTGATTGGTCAGAAATTTGAATTTGAATGAGACGTGTGCTGCAGTGGGAGGGTCCTATGACGACTTCCCAGGAGTTCTGCAGTGGAATTTCTCACTAAGTATGAAATGTCCTGGCCAGAAAGAACTTTTTCCTTGTTCTTGCCACCTTCAGAACAAAAACATTTTCTCTGTTCTTGTGGAGTATGTAAAAGGTTTTGGCTGAGTCCTTGTTGCAGCGGACACAGGTTTGAATCTGTCCTGAGGTCCACCTTCTGTCTCCCCACTTCCTTTCTCTCTGTCACTATTAAAATAAGGCATGAAAATGCCCCCCCACCCCCCAAAAAAATATAATATTTAAGTAAAAAAAGAAAGAGATCCTCCAACGGCGTTGGAGATGGATAGGCCATACTCTCCGCAAACCAGCCACAAACACCACAAGACAGTCCCTCAAGTGGAATCCCCAAGGGAAAAGAAAGAGAGGTCGACCACAAAACACCTGGCGCAGAGACTGGGAGGCGGATGCCAAGAAAATGGGCTACACTTGGGGACAGCTTGAGATGCTGGCCCAGGACCGAGATGCTTGGAGAACTCTTGTTGGCGGCCTAAGCCCCAGAAGGGGTAGTAGGCAATAAGTAAGTAAGTAAAAAAAGACCAAGAAATAAAAAAGTGTATAGTCAAAAATTAATTATAGATATCTCTGGGTTTCAACATTGTTGGAAGGGTTATACAATTAGCACAGAATATGTTCAGTTTCTGTTGCTGCCTCCTACATTCTGCTCTAGTTAATAGCTGATAATATACTACATGAAGAAGCTCCTTCTGAATAGCCCTAAAATAAATTTGGAAAACACACATGCACAGTCATGGCGGACAGAAGAAACACAAGCAAAGACACCAGAGGAGACTAAAACTCTTCATTGGGTTTTATATCTCAGTGTGTGTGTGTGTGTGTAACCTGTCTGGTCATTCATTAGCAGTCACTCACTAGGCTGCGGCATCTAACTGCATCTAACAAAACAGAAAGCACTGCTCTCCATTAAGAGCCTCTTATCCCTGCCATCCACTAAATCAGCTCCCTCCCTACAGACTCCCCGACTTTGATGACATTGCTTCAAAGCTGTTTCACTTTCACTTTAATCTTTAATGAAATAATAGCGCTAAAGAAGAAGTGATAGGCATTTATGTCCCTTTTAAAGGGAGATTTCAACCGACTACAAAAATTTAACAGTCATGTTGCTGTGAAATGAAACTGTTGAGCTTCTAAGCGGGAAATTGCACCTCTTTGACATTGGGCAAAAATAAATACTTTAATGGGTTCTCTCTAATTTCTTTGTCTCTGACTTTGACGACTGCGTTAAAAGGAGTCATCAGAGCCGCCTGAAAGGCCCGCTGGGTGCAAAACAATTAGTTTTGTCTGACATTGTTTCTCTGTCTGTTTCAAGCTTAGAGTGATGGGAATATGACTTTTAATACATATGAATTTACATTTTAAATGTGACGTTTTAAGAGTTAGGTTCTGTTCAAACTATTCAGATTTTTTGTATAGAATAATATGAAATTGCCACTGTTTTGTCAGCTCAGTGCACCATTCAGCATGTAATGACAGCGTGTTGCTTCCATTGCAAAATAATAAAATGAAAATTGCTAATATTTACGAGGGCTGTGCCTTGATTGCCGTGAACAAACCCCCAGTAACACTGCCTTTTTCTTAGCCCGGTGACAGCTAATTAAAGTCAACATATTAATTAAGTGTTAGAGATTTAACAGGCTCTCTGGGTGTCCAGCCCAGTCAAGCTGCAACAGAGAGCTACTGTAAGAGCGGGGGTAATCCTCATTTTACATCCAAATAAAAGTTTCTGATACTCGAGGGGAAAACAACATTAAGATGTAATTTAATAACAATAATTGGATTAAAATATTGTGTCTGACAGCTTCACATTAAAGGTTGTTATTTTGTTTGTATTAGAGAAGAATTGGTTCTCCTTATTCCCTCACCACATACAGAGTATACTTTCATGGCCTATTGATGTGATTGTCACAAATGGTAGTGCAGCCGGAGCTGCTGCGATGTGTTCAAGTTCAGCTCAAGGCAACTAAACGAAGATTGTATGAACCATTCAATGGTATAAATGCACCCTTATATGTTGAAGAGGCTACTAGACATGACAAGGACAGCTTGAGCAAAGAAAATTCCACTTATATTGCCATATAAAAACAGTATTTCAGTGCACGCTGTGTTAAGGCGATTTTTTTTTTATTCCCGGAGCCTGGATGAGGAGACATCTGTAATTGAACATATGTGTGAGTGCATTACAAAGAAAGAAAGTGATTAACAGTCATATGTGCGAATCCCTGAGCTTTCAAGTAACTAAACTCTATGAGTAAATGTATTGGCACTGAATGGAGAAATTATTTATATGAATCATAGGACTCTGAAAACTACATATATACATACAATGATGATGTAAAGGTCACCAACCCTTAATTTTCAGCTATTCAAGAAACCTCACCACTACTCATTTATGCTTCCTTTTCACATATGACCTCTAAACTGAATGGGTGACAAATTGAATGACAAACCAGAATCCATTTTCTGACCTTAGAATATTCATCATCATTTGTTTTACTTGATCTCTGCAACCCATAAAGATAAATACCTATCAAATAATAAAAAAGGAATGCTAAATGCTAAATGGACTGCACTTGAATATTGAATTTCTAGTCTTTACAACCACTCAAAGCGCTTTACACTACAGACAGCTCTCATTTACCCATTCAAATAAGTTCTCCAAACTAAACGACAGAAGAGGTTGTGTGTCAGTAACACCCATTACCACGTACGGAGGTACGTATCGCGGCAGCATGTTATAAAAATAGCACACACGTACGGTTTGCTGTTGTAAAAAAGGCTGCAGTTTCAGGATTTTCTGTAACTGTGTTGTAAAACCACTGACCTTAGGTTTAGGGTGAAAAAAAATGAATGGTAAGGTGTTATAAAAGGCAGTTTAAACAGTAAATAGTAATTACAAGGGTCATGTGACTACCACAAGTTACGTAAAAATATAAGTTGCGTTCCAAAAAGTGATTCACGTAACTTCCATAAACAACGTAAATTAAGTTAAAAATGGTATACTTTTGTTTTCACACGGACACAAACCCCGTTCTCCTGGGTGAAAGTCCTCCATTTGTTCAACCCATCCACCACCCAAGCCCCCAACTGAAGGGCAAAAATCTGCCATTTTAACTTTGCTTCGCCATCTGTTACGTCCACCAGCTCTTAAAGGGGTAAAAGGAGGTAACATAAACCAGATGTAATGGATTTAACAAAGGTGTTTTTAATAAGGAATAAAATAGCAGTACGATATAGGTACAAACAAAAGGACCCTTCAGGCTAAAGGTTTAACAAAATGAAATAACAACAAAAACCAGGGTCAGTTTAACTGTTACACAGAAACTAAAGAGCAACCACAACTAAACACAGTATGCAACAACGAAGCCGAGCACAGACAAAGGTTTGGGCGACGGTTCACATCAGATCCAGCCGCCTTGACTGAAGCTCCAGCCAGCCTTTTGAAAGTTGTGGACGACTAATTGCCGAATCTGATTGGCTCCTGTGGTCGCTGGAAGCTCCAACCATCCTTCACCAGCAGCCTGACTGGGGATTTCCACCGGGCGCGTTACAGAAGCAGCACGGCTCCACCGCGGTTTTGCTGCGTCTTCTGCCCGGTGTCAATTCACACCGGGCGCGTTACAGCAGCGTCACGTCAGCTTAGCGAGCCGGTCGTATACACGCGAGATAATCCTGACCATACGGGAGACCGCAAGATCCCGTGATAAACTCTAAACTCTATTTATACAGTCTATGGATAAACTGTGTGTATAAACAACAACAACAACAACCAACAGCTTACTTTGCTTCTCTGACGTGAAAGATCTGTTGATCTGACCATCTATCCTTATAAAAACAATATGTTATGTCATAAATGATTGTATGATGTTCCACTTCAACAATCAGTCTCTTGTCGTCCGTGTCTCCGATCCTCTGAGACCCTTTGATTGATTGATTGATGATCTGGTGCCCCGGTCATAACATAATGTTGATGTGAAGTAGTTTTAGGCTGTATGAACTGCGTATTGTGTTTTATTTTGAAAGGGGCGGAAGTGTTTTATGCTGATTCTGAGTCGGACTTCCTGTCTGGTGCTATGTGCTCTGTTGAGATTCACGCGATTTGGCAGCGTCTCGCGGAGAAATAGAAGTCCTACCTAATGCTCGCGTAGAGACGCTGCTGAGACTTTGCTGTAACGTTACGCAGCACGCCCGGTGGAAATGCTCTCATTGATTAGAGTGTTACCTATTTGCAACGGCGAATGCGACGTTGACGTGGCGTTGCAGTAACGCGCCCGGTGGAAATCAGGCTTGAGGGGAGGGAGCAAACACACACACGCACGCGCACAGACATACGCACAACCACAGACTATGCGGCTGGGGCCGTAACACCATCAAACGCTACTATGTCAGCAAGATAGCAGTGAACGCATTGCAGCAGTCGGTGAAATACGTCAATATCGTTTTTTGCTGCCTGTACACAAGACCTATACTGACCTTTTTGAAGGGAGAACAGGCTGCCCATTCACACACTAAACGCCACCTGCCACCATCAGGAATTCATTCACACACCGATGAATGCAGCATCGGGAGCATTTTGGGGTTCAGTATCTTGCCCAAGGATACAGCTACACCACCTCAACATTCAGTAAAGGCATGTTTTAAGAAGACATCACATCTACAGATTTCATTATTTTTGAAATATCAATAAAAATATATCAATCAGCTCTAGGGTATGAGGTATTTTGTTAAAGTGCTCAAATGGCCAAAAGTCAACATTGGTTTCACCTCTACAAACGACACCTTGTCAGTCCCAGCTACTCAGAACATATCCATGTTCTAAGTTGCCTCCACACATTGTATCTTAGACATTTAAACTCAACCTAGCAGCAAAACGTCTTTGCAAATATGGTAGCCAAGAATAAAAACACAGCAAAAGTATCTTAGACTCAGGAATAAAGATGGGGTTGGAAAGAAAGGGCGTTCAGAGTCCCCGGGGCCCTCTAATCGCTTAGCCGGCAGCATCTCTTGAAGGGACACAAAAATCAGCATTGTCACCTATTTATGCAGCGATGAAGCCTTAAATGGCACTATGGAACAGGTACAGGTGTTTGGGGGAGATAAGACCCCCGTCTGCCTACCAGCTCCCCCCATTCTGACACTTTTAAAGGGCTTTAGCCACTAGGAAAAAAAGAGAGTGATAGGTATTTCCAGTAGCCGGACTGTCAGTCATCCTCCATTTCGTATATAGACACAGATGTGTGTCTGAGAGGAAGAATGATGGAGGAAGGGGAGGAGGGAGGACTTGTCATCTCAGAGTGGAGATGACGACAGAAAGAGACAGAGGAGGGGATTGAGGTAGAATTAATAAGTCAAAAGTAGAGGGTGAGATAGAGGGAACGCATTATAGAAGTCAAAACAGAGAAAGTGGGAAGCCATCTATTCAACTGGGATATGAAACACCACTTTGAAGCATGTTTAAAGTATTAAAGTTACATTTTATTACAGGGTTGTCATGTAACAATTTATTTTTGGTCAAGTATGACAAGTCCTGGGAACATTAACTGTGGAATAAATGTTAGTTTACAAACTTTTTGGTGACATTCACAAATATCTTATTTTTTCTTTTATCAATATGGAAGAGTTCATGGGTTCATAATCGCATATAATAATTAACCTCTTGCAACCCATCCATCTTTCCTACCATAGAGCCATTATTGTGTTTTTTATAGGAGGAGAGTGGATTTTTAGGGGGAGATAGCAGGTCGACAGTAGATGCCAAAGAAGTGGTGGATATCATCTGAAAGCTGATAACCTGAAGATTAATTTAGGATGTGTCAAGTTGTATTTCAGAGTGTATAATGGCTTAGAATATTATGCTCAAAATATATGATTTCCATACCCAAGCTCAACTATGTCTCAGTTTTTTCACCATTTTTTTGGGTTGATACACATGTGATGAACTGATAAAATGGGTAAAAGTCCTTAAAAATACCAAGTCCTTCAGGAACACCATAGAAATGCATGCTCTGATTTGCTTTGAAAAAAAAGCTTTTGACATTTTGGAGATTTCTGCAAAAAATGTGTTGTGCTTGCGGCTGTGGTTATCCAAGATTATTCTGTTCAGCAAGGTCAAGTTTCAAAAATGATCTATCAACAATGAAATGGCTACTATGGGCACTGATATCATTGCACATGAATAAAATGGAATCCACAACAGTCTCTGTGTTCCAGTCGTACCACATTTAAGCAATTCTAAAGCTGTTTAGTGTCACCGGTATGCAGAAATATTCAAATACACCATTTATAGAATAGGCCATAATTCCACATTTATACTACATGCAAAACAATGCATGTTTTTTTCCCCAGACTGCAAGGGATTAGCATAAAGTGGGCATGTTTGAAAGGAGAGACTGGGGTCACAGTAGTGACAGTAGCTGTAACTGTTCCTCTCGAGGCGAGATTACTGTAGTAAAATTGCACAATATAATGCAAATGAGTGCATAGGCTCATAGCTGTCAACACATTAAGACACAGTGGGCAGACTTCATTGATAAAGCTGTCATCACACCGTGCCTATGTAGATTTTCTATTCACATTTCAGCCTCGTGTTCCCGGGGCTACAGCAGCGGCCACTGTAAAAAAAATCTATTGCATCATTCACTCTTCATGAATGTTACGAATGGGATTCAATGCACCCTAATGTGCAGCAACGAATTTAATTCATAATTGATAACTAGTTTCATCTGATGTAAGATATCTGCTCTTTGTTAGATGCTGTCTTTAATAGCCAGTGGGGCCAAATGGCCTGGAAATGCTGCAATTGTTTATTCTACTTCTGACAGAATGAATATTTTATCTCTGATAAAGTGAATCATCAGAGAGAGAGCACAAACAGAAACATAGCTCCTCTGTTCTGTAACCACATCACCAGTTTAAGAGCAGAACATTTTGTTTTACTTATCTGGAGTTTTTCCCTTTGGCAGAATCAAAGGCAATTTAATTTGTTAAAAAATATATTATTTGCTGGATCTGTGGTCAATGTAAGTGTGTGTGTGTGTGTGTTCAAAACTTATTCTAAACCAGGCAAGTTTGTCCGTCACTAAGGTATCCACAAAGTAAGTTAGCATGTGTCAAGTGGTCCAAAGGAAGATAGAAAAATCTGAAAGAATGTCTATAGTTACCCCACAAATCATTATAAACTTGACAAGTCCCCACGAAGCGGTCCCTGGTCAGGTGCGGGACTCTACTTTGTCTGATTCACAATTTGAAGTCGTATCTGAGTTTCTGGCTTCTCTAATATGTTACCTGATTTTTTTCAGGGCTGTAGAACCTTCAGAAATGGCAGTTCCCATGTTGCATGTTCTAGTCTTGTGTCCCATGTGTTATAGACAAGGGTGTGTGTGTGTGGGTGTGTGTCTAGGGCATATCTCGCTGACCATTCGTCAGACTGGCCTAAGTTTTCTTATGTGTCTTGCACATGGCACAAAGGTGTGCATCTTCGTTTTTGAAGATTTTTAAATTAATTTTTCAAAATATCATTATTTACGTAGGACGTGTTGCGGCATTGCACTGTTTCCGATCGGACGCATTTTAGGGGAGCTCCGCCCCATTGTGTGATAGGCCTACACCTGGTCAGTAACACAATTCACTCTGGATTTCCACGACTCATCTCATCTGTAAGTCTATTTATTGAGAGTGCGCTACAAGGTTAGATTTTCCAATAATATTCTAATAGTTTCCAATGAATATCAATGTTCAATGTGTATGTGCTGGATGGTGTGGTACCTTATGAAAATTAAGTGTTTTATGGAGTTGCAGACGTTGTAGTGGTCTGCATGTAATATGCAAACTCACATCCATCTGTTTGTGCTGCATGTAAACGTATTCCCTCCTATAGCTGTGTCTGTATATATGTCTAACCATGTTGAAAGTTTATTTTTCTTATAAATAACTATTTCTGTGTCTCTTTATATCTCAATGTAAATCCATGTATTACCCAATATACACTTTGTATATTACCACATTGTACATCCACTTTCACACACAACCTCATTTGACTATAATTGAAAAATCTTCTTAATTTCCCACTATACGAATACATACTTACGGGCACTGCACTAGTGGTTAATAATGTATGCGGCAGGTGGTAATGAAGGAAACACAAATGTTAACTTGTACTGTTTGTCTTGGAATTAACTTTTTTTATTTTTTTTATTTTTTACATGTATTTCATGTATGAGCCTCTGAAAGTTTCTTATTCAATAAGTCCGAAAAACGTCATAGATGTTTGCTGATACTGCTGAGTAATACAACAAAGTCCTTTTTGTAGCTGTTGTAGGCTGTGGATTATATCATAATTATCTCTATCAGCAGAAGGATTCTGTCCAGTTGTCTAGGATTTGTAGATGTTCAAATTTCCAGTTCTTCTTAGAGCCTTAAGGCCTTGTTTTGCATTTGCATGATTGTTTCCTGATCTCCCTCTGCTCTGGTTAAAGGTGCTTTATATGACATTCAGAGCTGTGAGTGTGACTTCATTCTCCAGTCAGGACATCATTACTCCACTATATCTTTACAAAGTATTTCTTTTAAATGCAGTATCAATGTTCTGAATGCTGTGTACAGTACCTTTATGTTTTGGTTACAAAAACCAATGCAACAAGTCAGGAAACAGTTAAAGAAAGCACTGACTTACATTGGGTAACAAGATATAAACAGCAGTCACCTGACTCAAAGTCATACACTTGGCTGAGACATATCTTTCATATCTATCCGCTGGGAGGTTTCTGTGTCTCTACATTGTATAAAATCACATTTCTGCTGCTTTTGTTCTGCTCAGTAAAAAAATAACATGGCCAATGGCCCTTGTCAATGAAATGTGAAGAGGTCGTTTTAAGTGTTTAAACACATACAAACGCTGTTCTTGTTTTTATTGAAATGACAGTCTGCTATATTAACCTTTAAAATGGAGATTAAATGGAAAAAAAGGCCTTTTTTAAAAACCTATTTAGCTCACATATACAGGGTCTCCGCAGGTTTCAATTTAAGATTTTTCAAGACCATAATGAATTTAAGACCCATTTCACTTCAAAAAAGTGCATTAAATTGTTTGTTCAGTGGGCTTTTGTTAAGTTTTCTCTGCTGCTATGCACGCACGCAGTGCTCGATAAATTGTGACCGGGCTGCACAGGTACTTAGTTCCATTTTGTAGTTATGATATAGCATCCACAAAAATTGAAACATTTAAAAGTGAGACTGAAGTTTAGGCATTTGTTTTAAGTAAAATAATAAGAAATAATAAAAAATAATAAAAATGTTAATGAATTTTTAAGACCTTTCAAAATTGTATTTAAGGCCTTTTAAGGTATATTTTTAAATCAAAATCCAATCATGCTTTCTTCCTGTGACAAAAAAGAAAAAAAAGTGCATACATAACATTCAAACATATTTGAAGCAGTAACATCATAATGTACACCCGTCAATTTGTCCAATAAAAAGCTAAGGATTTGATTTAAATGCCTCCAGATATTTATGTTTCACTGGGAATTGCATTACAGAAACTCGCAGAGACTACAGACCTTCCATCCCACTCAGACTTTAAATATAATGCAGATAAATTTGGTCAGGTGGAGCCAGCAGTTTGTAAAAATGAACTGAGCTGTTGCAGGTAAGATTTTAAGTCAATACAAAGCAGTGATCCAACTTTGGTAAAAGCAACCATGACACCCACTGTGGACTCACATCACCCATAAATAAAACAGGCAAAAGAAATCTTACAAAAAGTAACTTTTCCTGAAGTCAAACCATGTGTCTAACCTTTGGAACTTTGTAAGGGTCAAGGGTCAGCACATTGCATTCGATTTACAACAGCATCAAAATCAATAAATAACTGGCAAATATTTAAAATTTTAATTCTCTACTAGCTCTTCTCCTGCTGCAAGAGAGTGGAAAACAAACTACACAATGTAGTCAGAAGGTTCCTGAGTGTTTCATCTTCAGTATGATGCTAGCTGACATTGAATGTCATGTTGGAGGACAGGAATTGTACTTCCTTCTGGCTATACGTGGTCTTGTTTCTTTGCACACATGCACACACAATATCTGAAACACGTGAAAGCTCATGATGTGTCCCTCATATAGTCTCATCTCTCAGAGGACACAGACATTGTTAAACTCTGGCAGGAAATGAGTTCTGTGCCGCAACGTATGACACACAGCAGTCGACAGGCCTCCCTGATCGCCCTTCAAAACTGATGGATACTAATATGTCACCACATGGAAATGTGTCATGAAACAGGAAAAAATTGAAACACCGAAGTAGAGAAAGCTGGAGAGAGGAAATGGGGCAATAATGGCCCACAAATCTATTAGAAACACTTTAAAGTAGGAAAAAAAGGGAAATGGATGTTTCTAAAAATTCCCTTGTTCTTCCGGTGCCGTGTACTGTGAAGACGTCCTCTACTGAAAGTATTACTTCTTTGTTGGGGGCTGTGTTTTCAGTGCATGCAAAGAAAATAAACATAAAATCACTGCTACTGTCTTTCTTGTCCATTTTCCTTCCTCTGTTTTTTTTTCTTTCTTTCTTCTTCCAGACACCATGCATTTAAAAGCAGCCATCTAAGAGGGAAAGGCTTTTCCTATTTCTGCCTCTGAAGACACATCAGGGGCCTGGGCGTGAGTGCATTGTTCAGTGGAGCAAGGCATTTCCTGCTCCAAATGAAGACCAAAATCCATCCTCCAGGCTGAATTATTAACAACATACATCCCCAAGAATCCCGGGGACCACAAGAGAGAAGAGGAGATGGAGAGGAGAGGAGAGTGGAGAGGTGGGGAGAGAGAAAATGGAGGTTAAAGGAGAAAAAGGGGGTATAGACGGTGTGGGGTTGCTCGGTTCAATTCCTGGGCCTTTTCACAGATGTAGAGCAGCATCTGTAGCCCGAGACACACTAGACAGTCTCAGCACTGCTGTGTTTGTGAGGACAATCTCTTTACTAGTTGAATACCAACCTTGTGGCTGTCATACTGTCTCAACCTGACACATACTGAGACAATATGAACATTGTATACATTTATTGACAGAAATAAACGATACAATAATATAACATGACACATTTTTTGTTTCGATAGCAACTAAATCTCCTAATACTACTGTATGTTATGTAAAAAAAAAACACTTCTCCACCAACAACCTCGTTCCAGTCTGGTTTCCATTTCCACCACAACACTGAAACAGCCCTCCTCAAAATCACAAATGACCTTCTTCTCTCCTCTGGTGCCGGCAACCTCAACATCCTCATCCTACTCGACCTGAGCTCAGCCTTTGACCCCATCAACCATTCCATCCTTCTCTCCCGCCTTAATACCATCTACAACATCACCGGCATTGCACTCTCCTGGCTCCCCTCTCCCAAGGTATTCCCCAAGGTTCAGTTCTCGGGCCACTGCTTTTCATCCAGCCTGAAAATTTTATGTAACTAACATTTTTTACGTAACTTGTGGTAGTCACGTGACCATTTTATAATGCCTTATCAGGAAGTTTTTTGTTTTTTGTTCTAAACCTAGGCCATGATTTTATAACAGAAATCCATAGAAACTGCAGCCGTTTTTTACAATCGCGATTGTGCTAGTTTTAGAACGTACCACTGTACCACAAGATGTGAAACGCAAGCCGCGTTACATACATATGTGTCATAATTTGTGCTACTGACACAGGAACTGTTCTGTCGTTCAGGTTGGAGAACTTGTTGATTCATCCGATACATTCTTTCCACTGGTCAAGTAATACGCCAGCATGGACTTCATTTTCATTGCTTTGCCGACGACATTCAGCTCCACATCTCCATCAAAGTCATCACTCCTGCCACTCACTCTATCTTCACCAGCAGCATCACTGAAATAAAATCCTGGCTCCAAACCAACTTCCTCAAACTCAACAGTGACAAATCAGAAGTCATCATCATCAGTCCCTGTTCTTATTTTGAATGATTTTTCAGGACTAAATACCTCTAGACTAAAGATGGTTGTTACGAGATGGAAACCCTCACAGATACTTAAACTAAGACAGTGGATCCTTACCTTCTTAGATGTTGTATACTTGGAATTATCAACGGCCCTTATCCATGGAGCTACTGAAAAAACTCTATCCTTGTGGCTAGGCTTGTGAAAAGGCTTATTGAGTGTGTGTGTGTGTGCGTGTGTCTGAGTCTGTGTATGTGTGTGTCTTTATGTAGGTCTGTTGTCTATATCATTTCCATGTTTTTGTTACATCCCTTTGCAAACAGGCAGGCATGCATTGGGCTGCTTTTTCTTTTCTTTCCATACTATATGTTTACTGTTCTGTGTTTGTTTTGTTTTGGTAAGATTGATTTGGGTGGGTGGGTGGATAATTATTGTATTTCTATGTCACACAGCTGTGCTATAATTTATTGAATTTTGAATGCATACTTTTGTAACAAATGGTGGACCTCTATCTTTGTATGCCCACTCAATATTGCATTGTATTTTTGTACTTTGATGTGAAAATTTGGTCACAAAAAAAGAAGTCATCATCATCAGTCCCAAATCTCTCACCAAATCCACCCACAACTTCTCCCTCTCCATCGATGGCTCCATTTTGCTCCCTTCTCCTCAAGTCCGTTACCTCGTTGTTACCTTCGACTAAGCCCTCTCCTTCAACCAATACATCAAAACATCACCCAAACAGCTGCTGAGACCCTTACCCACGCCTTCATCACATCCAGACTCGACTACTACAATAGTCTACTCTACAGCTCACCATCCAAAACACTCAAGAAACTACAATATATCCAACACTCTGCTGCCTGTCTTCACACCCACTCCCACAACCGTGACCACATCACCCCTGTCCTCCATAACCTCCACTGTTATTGATGTAAAGCGTCTTTGAGTAACTAGAAAAACGCTGTACAATTTTAATGTATTATTAATATTATTAAATAATAAATTGCAACCAGTGATGACCCACTGGCAAACAAATCTTTATCTCTCAAAGTTTTTAGGGACAGACAAATACCTTACCATAATTGGACAATTAAATGCTATAAATTTAGAGAACTCGGAATAGATCGATTTAAAACAGAATGATTCAAAATTGAAGGAATAAAGGCTGAGATATGCCGACTTTTAGTCCAGAGCACTGAGTCAGAAATGATATTTACTACATAGAGCAAGATATTTACTGTCCAACCATTTATTTTAAAAAGCACAGTGTAAATTATTCCACCTGACTGTGCAGCAGCCCCATCATTTTGACATCTCACTGCAGGCATGCATGTCTATAGGTCCTGTGTGTGCATGTTTACTGTATGCATCGTGGGCCTTTGTGTGTTTGTAATGGGAAAAAAAATGAGTGAAGAAACTGAATTTCCCTGAATAGTGATTGTTAAATTGACCTTCTTCTATATAATATCCGCAATTCCACAGTGAATATAAACAACTAGTTCCCATTCTGATGCACACAAACGTCTGCTTACAATCCCACAATGCATTAAATATTATCTTTCCGTCACATTTTGAATGCACTGGTTTAAAAGATAGAGATAGGAATGCCGTATACCGTATTACACAGTTTTCATATCCGAGCAGTGGTCCTCCTTAATAAAATAAGAGTTTAAAATGCAGTAAATTTCAATATATTTAGTTCCCTGTAAAGTCGCTGAACCCTACAAGATACTTCATCCAGTAAATCCTTTAAAATATTATATGAGTATTATAAAGGGCTTAAAATGATAAACTAATTAAACATAGTGCTCTGGAAAAAATGTTAATTCGTTCAAGCTTGTTTTGAGTCTAATTTGGAGTTTAATCCATTATGTGTTGGAAGGATTTGCTCCAAAGTCATCTCTGTCCACCATAATGCTTTACAGTGTGTCAGTGTTTAAGTTGAATGTTTAATTATGGCGAATATGCTAAGAACCTTTGTTCTATGTAATATATGGAGCCCTCATATGGGTTCTATGGGCATGACCTCTCATCTCAGCAGAGCTGCTTAGTGAAATTTGCATATACTCTCTATATGTGATTGGCCAGTCAGGATAAGCTAATTCTTTTCTCAAAGGGCTGACCATATAAAAAGAGCTCCGCTGACCTTATTCTGCATCTACCAGAGGTGAATCTCATGACCCCTTTAATTTAATGCTTCCTCTGCTACTTTCCTCTTTCTGACTTTGTGACCAATTTTTTTTGCCACAATTTGACCAGTTTTACTCCAGTAAGAAGGTCATCTCAGTCATCGGACATGAAATAGACTATTATATGAATGCAGAATATGTGCAGAGTTGTAATTTGGCGTCTAGGTCTGACCTCATCGCTCAGTCTCAGAGTCAGGAGTGATGATAACATCTTCCCACTTGGAGAAGTAGATTCAGAGCCTTCAGGTGGATTTAAGGGTGGACTCAAATACTTTATAAGCAGCATTGCTTTCAGCTGAGTGGTATGGCAGCAGGCATGGCAGGAAGAAAATCAGCAGAGCACTGATGGCTTAACTATGATGTGGTGATAAGAGAATGCCGTATGAGTCTTCCACCAGGCTTGTGTTGACTGTCTGAGATTGACCACGCTCGAAAAACTAACATAACAAATGTATTGATTATAACCAAGCCCCCTGGTGCCCCCAAGGCTTTGAAGTGAATTTGACAATTGTGGCCAACGCAGGTGGCAACCTCCGGGTCTGAGCAAGGAGGCAAACCAGGAAGTGCCTTAAGCTGCATTCTATCGAAAATTCCAGCAGGGGGTGCTAAGTTTGGCTGCAAAAACATTTTTGTCCATTAATTTCAATGCAAAATGAGAAAACTTCTCACTTGATGTATTACCTCAGATTTTTCTTTTTTAAGAACAAAACCATGGTCTCGCTAGTAAAACATCTTCTTCAAGACAATTTCATGTTAATAGTTCCAATAATGGCCCCATTTAGAAGTAAATAGAAGATAAAGAATAAATACAGTCTATGGACCAAACATGTAGTCACAACTTGGGCCCTGAAATGACTTTTTCATCATAGACTTAGATTATGAAATGTGTGAAAATCAGGTTCATAAGGTTCACAAGGTTTATAGATTACAATGTATAAAAAAAACCATACACATAGTTGAGATGTGTTGCATTATCTCTAAGGGCTGCAATGATGTTCAAACCAAAAGATCTCTGTGATTTTTATCATCATCCAACTGTCAATGGAGTCTTATCCCCTTTGTGCATGCGTCAGCAGGGTGTTGGTCTCAGAAGTCGCTAGAAGGTGCCTTTTCATCCAGTTCAAGCCGATTTTATGCTGCACTTTTTTAGATCATGGTAATTTTTAACTTTATTTTAATCACATGATCAGTTTGTGACCTCTGCGGATAATTTGGCTCCTGGTTATAACCTTCTGGACATCTGAATCAGAGTGTTGGAGAAACACTGATTTTATTCAGCGTTTTTACCAATTAATCCAGTAGCTCCTACGACTTTAGGAAATGTCCTGTGGGTTGTATTAGAGGGTAGAACAATCAACCTATGTGTCTGTGTGGGCTGGAAGACTTTTTGGACAATCGGCACAAGTGTTTTAATAGACAGCATATAAAGGTCTCCCACTCACACACGTAGGCTTTGTTTGATTGTTTGATTTAATTGCAATTATTGCAAAACCTACAATATGAATATCAAACCAACACTGGTTAATGTGTGTTTCCTAAAGCATAAAGCTCTTAAAAGGCAAGCATTTGCTAATTTGATGACCTGTGTGAGCCTACTTGTTTCAAGATGTACAAGAGGAAATAACTGAGTTTGAACAACTTCTTTGTTATTTGCTGACTGGTTTTTGTGATTGGTCATTCTTTTCCATTCCTACATCAATCCCTCTAATTTGGGATACAAGCAGTAGGAAAGAAAATGGAGCACAGCCTGAGTTTTAAGCAAGAAAACTGTTCTATGACTCTTGCAGCTTGACTTGTAGCCATAGTATTGGGTACGATCCATTTAGATTGTCATGTTGGTATGGTGGTTCTTGCTCTTTTTCTAACTTCTGGCCAATAAAAGCATAAATGGTCTTTTTTCGTGAAATGCAACTCTCTTCTTCATGCCCTGAATGTTTCCATGTACTGCTTTTGTTAGCTGTAAACAATAAGCACTCACGCACACATGCTCTTAAGTGAATTCTTCTGTAAAGTCTTGCCATATCTCCCCACGCCATAAGCAGCCTACCTATCCTGTGTTGTTTTAGAAATAAGCTCCACAACAGGAGTGGCACTAAAGAACACTTAAGGTGGCCACTTTGCCAGACAGCACAGTGGGGAGATAACAAAGGCGGCTGCAGGAGTCAATAAAGAGGCCAGGAATAGCAGGACGGTATCGCTGAGAGAGGTAAACAACCCTGAAGAGGAAAATTTGAAGAAATGGGGATTTTTTTATTTCAAATCTTGTCTCGCATGGTTTCTAAAGGTTTTGTTCAGTTTGTGGTTTAATTCAAATTCTCAACTGTGCTTTTCAAAGTTCTTTGTATACAGCACTTCCTTAATGCATCCGTATCCCTGAGCTGACCTTCTACACTGTTCCAGTGGGAGTTTGCTTACACTCATTCTACAACCTATCACCCCACCGAATTTCATTCTCATATGTAACACTTTAAAGCAGGGATAGGCAACTGGTGGCCCGGGGGCTGCATACGGCCCGCACCCTCACTTGAAGTGGCCCTCAGGACAACTACATGCATTTGAGCATGAAATCTTAGAAGTGCAGTGTAAAAATGCACAAAATTACTTCTTGCAATTAATGTTGGTCTGCTGTTTTGCACCGAAAAAAAAAGAAATCACAATAAGTGGTTATTTTTTATTTGCTTCAAACCTTTTGTATTCCTATTTATACTGTTATACATGCATTTTAGCATGACATATGTTAAGTTACTGCACTGTAAACATATTTAAAATTTAAGTTTCATTATATCTGGTTAAGTGAACGGTCCTGTATGTGGCCCTGTGGTTGTGTCAATGAAGAAATTGTGGCCCCCTCTAGTATTTAAGTTGCCCATCCCTGCTTTAAAGTGTCTCTTTTTTAAATGAGTCATTCTTCACATCAACATTAATTAGAACCACTGCAAACCACTCGTTATGAAACAAAGCACATCACCTCTTACGCTGGCCATCCTGTTATTTCCTTCCTGCTAAACAATGGTGAAGAATACCAAGAGGAAATGCCAGGAGTTTTCATTAAAACAAAATTATGAATGGTGTGTTGATTGCAGGCCTAATTAATCACAGCATATCACACAAGGCTAAATTGCATCCTAAGTTACCATATGACTGGTTGCTGACAAGCAATGCTTTTAAAAGGCTGTTATTTTAAAGGGAGTGTGGTGCAGTGATTACTCCACATTAACAAAAATCTAACTACGTTACAAGTTGAGTTAATAACAACATAAAAACTGACTAATTCTATTGTGTTGGATTCATTGAAAATTCTCTTGATTTAGAATTACATACACAAAAATATCATATTTAATGTGATAAAAATAAGTAACTTATATCTCAAACATTTTTATATCAAAGTTACTTAAACAACTGCCTCAAAATCAAGGACACATTCATATGTAATACATTTTATCAAATATATAAAGTAAAATTAAATGACTAGTCTGTTGTCATCACTTATCAACTCAAGAAAACATTTTTTCACTTCACCTGTTCAACTCACTTTAGTAGTTTAGTTAATAGACACTCCTGCTGTTATTAAAGTCACATGAACAGACACTGCAGAAGTAACATAACATTCATAACAAGCATAACTACCAACCAAGGTGCCAGACAGATGCTGTCCCACACTGCTCCCTCCACTCCAACCCCTGCTTTACAATGTAATGCTCAATGACAAATTAACTTCCCTAAAAGAAAAGGATCTGTTTGTCCATCATATCTATTGATTATAAGCAACTCCCATTCAAAATTATTTGCAGTCAAATAAAAAAAAATGTATTGTCTTCTCTGAATACATTTAGTGTTATCTCTGTTAAACTTTGACCTGTAATACCAATTTGCTTTTTGAATTTCACCCTAAAATGCACTGGTATTACATTTTAGATGCACTGACCTTTAGTTGTATTTCCAAATACATAGATCAGATAATAATGAAAAACTATCATCATTTGACACTTCATAACCATGTGCAATTCCCATGCAACTTTTCTCTGGGCTTAAACATCTGTATATTTAGCCTATATAAGGTTTAGTGGCAGGAAGTAATATTTAATGGGAACATTATTTTAGTGATATAGAAGCTTAGACAGGAAGTAGTAATCACTGTGTCAAAATAAAAGGCAGCGTGGTAAATATGTGAAGAACTTATTGTAAATTGCATATGTCAACAACAGGTTTCAGACAATATGTGCAATGAGTGTGTGTGTGTGTGTGTGTGTGTGTGTGTGTATATATATATATATATATATATATATATATAGATGTATAGATATATACTAGATAAACAAGGTAAACTGCCAAACTGTATATGTATGCACACACACACACACACACACACACACATATATATATTTAGATGTATAGATATATACTAGATAAACAAGGTAAACTGCCAAACTGAGGTTTTCTGCCATCAAATTCAAATTGAGCTAATATTTTCCATGAGATACTAAAAAGTCTCAGTTTCAACATATGATACTTTATTTATGTTCTATTGGGAATCAAATATGGGTTTGTGAGATTTGCAAATCATTGCATTCTGCTTTTATTTACATTTAACACAGCGTCCCAACGTTTTTGAAATTGGGGTTGTATTGACCGCTTATTAAAAATGCAATATTGTCATACCTGCATTCACAATCATTCTCTCAATGACTCTAAAAAAAGTTCAGTTTGCAGAGAATGGAGAAAATGCACTCATCCCAGTCCCTCTCAAGGAGAAGAACTGCTAACATTGTTTATTATATGTCTGCTCAGCTCTCCTGTAGTTAGTCTGATGCCCTGTTGCAAAGTCAGAGTGGACACCAGTGTGATATAATAATGATGGCAAACAAAGTGACTGCACTTACCTATACACGTCTCTCTGTGCTCTTTATTACTTCACTTAACTGAAAATTCAATACTTTTGCTATGAATGTTTGTTTGTTTTTGTGTTCAAATGGAGGAATGGTCACTCTACTTCTCTGTCACCTAATTGGCTCAAAGGTGGAGTCTTTACCAATTTTGATCCTTTCAGCTGAAAGTGCTCTGTAGTCGGGTAGCCATGCAGTCACCCATAGACAGACAATAGAGTCCCTAGTTTTCCTCAAATGCCAGCAAACGCTTTCCATGTTACCACCTTCTACAACATCTGAGCAAGACAACTACAGTGGTTGAAGTCAAACTGTTCTCATAAACGGTTTGCTACAATTCTGAACAAAATTGCGTCCACTGAAGAAATAATTGTTTGTCTTGTTAAAAGCCATAGTGGCCCACTATGTGGAGTGTGGGAGGTGAGGTGACACAAACAAACCCCTAACATTCAACCAAGAGGCCTTTTCTTTTTTCCGTAACCTTCTGTACATGTTTACATGTTTAAAATTATAAAATTCCCACATGTGAATCACAGGAATCCATTTATGAGAATATGTCAGGCGGCAACCTCCGGGTCTGAGCAGGGAGGCAAACCAGGAAGTGCCTTAAGCTGCATTCTACTGAAAATTCCAGCAGGGGGTGCTAAGTTTGGCTGCAGAAAGATTTGTGTCCATTAATTCCCATGCAAAATGAGAAAACTTCTCACTTCATGTATTACCTCAGACATTTTTTTAGGACAACACTATATTCTCAATTGCTGGTAAAAAATGTTCTTCAAGACAATTTGATGTTAATAGTTCAAATAATGGCCCCCTTTAGAAGAAAATAGAAGATAGAAGATTGATTGTATATGTGTTGTGACTGTATTGACGGTTGTTGTTGTTGTTTTTGTTTTGTTGATGATCTCGGAGAATGGATAATTTGATTTAATGTTTGGACTCCAGGATGAATAGCTATGCTAATTTGCTGGTGCTAATGGAAATCCAATAAATAAAATAAATAAAAAATGAATGAATTATATGATTTGGGGCGTGGCTAGCTTTGATTGACAGGTCACTAACAAGGCAAGCCGTCATCAGAAGAGAAGCAGAACAATGCGTATCCACGGCAACGTGTCAATAAAGTCGGTAACGTTACATAGATATAGAAAAGGACGTTTACCGGTTTGGTCTCATAACTTTTATCCTTTCACTGTATTTTCACTTAATGACAGTTTATTTGAACATTTTGTTCATTAATAATGTTTTGTTCAGTGTTTGGTTGGACTAACAGACACTCTAAGGAGTCGCTGTTCAGTTTTCTGAGGTAAGTAACATAAGTTTTGTTTTTGTTTTTTGCTAGCCAAAATGAACCTCCCAGTAATTGCTAAATTTAAGGCTAACATGAATTAGCATCAACATATTTTCAATTTTAGGTCGAGGTGGAAAAGTTGGTGTTTGGATAAAAGCAAAATGTGATATTTTGCAATGGAAACAGATATAGCAAATATGACATGCGTGAAGCATTTAAAGATTAAATATGTATAGCACGTTGTAAATGGTTAATAATTGGTCTATAAACCATCTATAAACATCACTTAGTTGGTTATTGTAAAGTGTTACCGGAAGTTTTTTTGCCCTAAACCTAGGTCACTGGATTTGTAACCTAAATTCACAGAAACGGCATCCTTTTAACAACAGTGAACCATACCTGTTTGTGTAATGACGTACATGCTTTTTTTTTAGAAAGCCATTGGACGTGAAATATTGTATGGGTCATTCTGACAAACACTCATGTGTTATGTTGAAAAAACTTCCTATACTGTCAGTTAGGTTGGAGATCTTGTTGCAGACTTTGGTCTCCTGCTTAAAGGTCTACATCAGGGATGGGCAACTTAACTGCTGGAGGGGGCCACAATTTTTCATCGACACTACCACAGGGCCACATACAGGACCGTACACTTAACCAGATATGATGAAACTGCAATTTTAAATATGTTTACAGTGCAGTAACTTAACATATTTCATGCTCAAATGCATGTATAACAGTATAAATAGGAATACAAAAGGTTTGAGGCAAATAAAAAATAACCACTTATTGTGATTTCTTTTTTTTCAGTGCAAGAACAGCAGACCAACATTAGTCATTTTGTGCATTTTTATACTGCACTTTTAAGATTTCATGCTCAAATGCATGTAGTTGTACTGACGGCCACTTCAAGTGAGGGTGCGGGCCGTATGTGGCCCCCGGGCCTCCAGTTGCCCATCCCTAGGCCAACATGATCCACCAGCCCAACCTCCACAGGCCTAATTTCTGCCTAGCTGCATAAACGGGACACTACCATGAGTTTTCACACTGAATATTGCCAGACATTAATTATAAGGTGCAGAATTATCAATATGAATGAAATTCCTGAAATATGGGATGCTGATCTATCCTGCCACCTGTCTGGCTTCACGATTGGCCACATGTTGTAGAGTAAGAGAGGCACAGCTGGTGGGAAGGATGCACAGATACTGTAATTACCATGCTTAACTTCCCCGTGTAAATTGGATTATTGCACATGTCAAACGTGCAATCAGCATGGGTGGGAAATGTTTTCTCCTTATAATCGTAATAGAAGTCAAATGAAGTCAAAAACAGGGGTTTTATATCATAATTTATTCATTAAATTGTTTACAGAACAAAGTGTTTAAATGTCTGGTAGGATATGTTCAGAACTCATTTACATTACACTTCCATTTACAGAACAAAACGCATAAAAAAGGATCCAGTAAAGGTGTTTTTTCTGTGACAAAGGGTTTTTAGAATAAGTTGAAAAAAAGAGAAAAGTGTTCCATCTGTCCCTGTTCTCCGCACTGTGTATTTTCTTTGTTTCTGTCACTCCCCACCTCTCCGTGCCTCTCTGCTCGCTGTGGGAAATATGTGGTAGAGATGCGTCTCTTGTTGTCGTGCCGTCCTGCTCGGTAACAAAGCGTTGGTTTGAATGGGCTGACAGGTCGTGAAAATTTCATCAGCATGAGAAATGCCTGTTTTCCCCTCAACTTTCTGTTTACTGCTATCAATAATTTGTGAACAACAAACAGCAGATGTCTCACCCCCTAACAAAGGCCCTGTGTGTGTGTGTGTGTGTGTGTACATGTCTTGTGTGCCTTGATTTGTTTATGTGTACTTGTGGGCATATGTGCATGTCTTCGAGCATCGGTGTGTATCTGTGTGTGTGTGTGTGTGGGAAACAGATGTTCCTCACTGCTAGAAGAACACAAGGATGGACTTTGAACACTGGAGCAAATTGTGAATTAATCAATCTATTACCATGGAGAATGAGGGGACAAAGACCTCAGTGCCAGTACCAAATAGAGTCATACTGCTATTATTGTAATTATAGTGGAACCAGTAATTGTATTATGGGCAGAGGAGCACCTGGCTCTATCACTGTGTTCAAACTGGAATGAAACAGGTATTTATAATCACACAATAACTATAAATCCAGATTCATGACATAACCTTTCTCAGCATCACACTTCATTGTTTACCCAGGGAAAGGACAACAAGGTTATTTTAGTTAACGAAAACTAACGAAATAACGAAAACTAGAATTGAAAAAACATTTTTGTTAACTGAAATGAAAATAAAAGCAAGAGTTTAAAAAAAAAATACGATAACTAACTGAAACTGTATTGTGTGGTTACAAAATGAACTAAAACAACAGTGAAAATGTCTTACGTTTTTGTCTTTGGATTGTGTATGAAAAAAGTTGACAGTGTTTCTATTAGAAAGAGGATTCTATTAGTAAAAACATGCAGGAACACATGGTAAATATGTTTACTGAGACTGGGATGTCTACACTCGAAACCAAAAAACTAAAACTAACACTAAAACTAATAAAAACTAAGCATTTTCAAAAAATAAAAACTAAACTAAAACTAGCAAACTCACTCTAAAAACTCATTAGAACTAACTGAATTTGAAAACAAAAATTCACAAAGAAATTAAAACTAAAACTAATGAAAAAAACAAGACATTATAACCTTGAAGGGTTGCGTTTTTTACGTAACTTGCGGTAGTCATGTGACCCACGTAACTACTTCCGACATTAACGTACATTTATTTACTGTTTAAACTGTCTTTTATAATATCTTACCGGGACGTTTTTTCCCTAAACCTAGGTCACTTGTTTTGTAGCTTAATTCACCAAAGCAGCAGCTTTTTCTACAATCACGAACCGAATGTTTATGTCCTGACAAACTGTCTATTCTGTCGTTTAGGTTGGAGATCTTGTTGAGCATAACAGTAGGTAAAAAAAAAAAATCATCACACATCTTTGAAAAATCCCACATTCTTTACCTATGAAAATGACCACTTTCAGCAGCAGGTAGTTCATTGGTTTTACACTTAACGCCCCACATTGCTATCAGCAGAGTTTAACGGCTTTGGTTTGTCCATTAGCAGAGGCTCTGGAGAGCTGAAGTGGGAATTTGAATAAACTAAATAAATAAATTCAAACTGCAATAAACTAAACGAACAACACAACACAAAAAATTAGTTAAAAAAACAAAACCTGTTGTACTAAACTGCAGCTAAACAAACACCAGCAACCATCTAATACCACTGTGTGCTGAAATTGCAGCTACCTGGAGTGAAATAATGGCTTGAGCTGTATTCTCTGTTCTCCTTTAGAAATTATTTAGATGCTACAAGGTGGGCATGTAAGGTTAAAGGCTGAGCACTTCTCCAAAGAATTTCTCAGAGGCAGTGCTGTTCTTCAAGCTGAAATAATCTCATTGGAAATTGAATTTCAATGGGTGTAGCAGGCTAGAAAGAGAGCTCAAGTGTTCTCTTACTGTACTGTATGCAACCCAAATTTACTAGCATTACACGTACTGAACTCAATGCCCGTAAAGGTGCAAATTGAATTTCAAATTTACACCAGTCACTGAGTGCTTGTGAATGGTAAGATAGTGCTTTATCTAAGCACTTGTAAAACCATGTTTGTTTTGTTTTTCACAAATGAAAAGGTACATATATACTTAAAGGAATGGCTCAGTTTAGTGCATTTATTACTTGGTCTGGTATGACATATCTAAGGGTGGCTAATGTTATCAAACATTACATAAATATCGCTGTGTGACTGAAAATACCTAGACCGAATGAGACCCTAGACCAGGTGAGATTTGATTTGGTCTGGTGAGATCATTTGAGATTTGGTCCAGATCACCGGCACTATCGGTGATCTAGCTACGAGCCGGGGGACAGCGGAGCCGCTGAGAGACCTTTCGCTTTTCAACTTTCGCTCTAAACTATTTAAAACACCATCTACAGCTAAAGAGAGTTTCACATCTGCAGCAGCCATGTTGGATCCGGAAAACTACAAGCTTCCAAGTGCCGAGTAGTACGCGTCATCGTCTTGCCGTCCCTCCCCGCTCTGTGATTGGATCCCTAAAACAGGGCTAAGAAACTGGCTTGGTTGCCAGACCGTCTGGAGGTTCGAAATTAAATTTGAGCGCGCAAGGCAGTCTGGGTATACCCAGGCTAGAAAATACCATTAATACTAGAATCTTAGTTCTGTGAAGATACACATATGCATATTCACTCACCAGCCACTTTATTATGTACAGCTGTTCAAATGCTTATTCACTGAAATATCTAATCAGCCAATCACATGGCAGCAACTCAATGCATTTAGGCATGTAGACATCATTTTTTCCAGCCAAACTTAGCGCCCCCTGCTGGAATTTTTGGTAGAATGCAGCTTAAGGCACTTCTTGGTTTGCCTCCCTGCTCAAACCCGGAGGTTGCCGCCTGGTTTAATCTGTCGACCAATCAGAGGCGTATCTCTGAAAACTCTGATTTCCAATGCAAAAGCCGATTGACAATACAAAAATAGTTGCAGTAATCACTGTGATTGTAAGGAATTTAATCTATGGCAAAAATGTTTTCCTTTTTTTTCTAAACATAACCACATAGTTTTTTAAATGTATTTTCTTATGGGGTTTTTTTTAGCATTAACCTAACCATGTAGTTTTTTTGAATGTAGAATCCTTTTCTTAAACTTAACCATGTTGTTTTGGCAGCAAAAACTAAATTGCGGCCGCCTTTTAATAGTGTGATAATGACCTTCTGCACATACAGTGGTGAACCTTGTGATTTATTTATTGACTAAGTAACTAAAATGTTGATGTGGATCTTTATTTTTCTTTTTTTTCCTCAAATTTTTATATCTGTTTGGTTTGGGTTACAGAGGCATTGCAGCCCAACATTTTTTTCGCCCAACAACTCAATCCAGCTGCCCCCAGGGGTTCCTTGGTCCCCAAGGAGCTAAGTGCTCAAACTGAACGTGTTTGGCTTAATGCAGGCAGTATGAACAGTGCTGTGGAGTCTATATCAATCAATCAATCAATCAATCAGACTTTATTTGTGTAGCGGTTTTCATACAAGAGAGATGCAACACAAAGCGCTTTACATAAAAAAAGGAGAAAATAATAATTATAAAAAGATAACGAAACATAGAAACAAACACCCTCCGCCCCACCCACATTCATCCCACCATCCTATTAATAACAAAGCACAAACTGAGGAAGCTCAATCTCAACATGGAGCAGTGAGGAAACACTGGAGGCAGGTTAGAAATAAATTAGATAAAGAATATAGTAAGATAAAATAAAATAAGATAAAAAGATATATATATATATATATATATATATCATAATAATAATAATTATAATAAAAATAAAATAAAAAGTAAAAGTCAATAATGACAATTGAATTGAAATATATATATATATATATATATATATATATATATATATATATATATATATAAATGCTGGATAACAAAGATAAAACAATAAATGAATAATTAAGAACTACAGCATGATTATATATATATATATATACTAATAAATAGTATCAAATAAATAAATAAATAAAAGAGAAGTTGTAATAACACTAAGATGCATGAGCAGAAAAATCTCTAAAAATGGTTCAGGTAAAAGCCAAGTTAAAAAGATAAGTCTTCAGTTCGCTCTTAAAAATATGAACAGTCTCTATAGTAGAGTACGGGAAAGCACAGTAGCAATTCTTCAACTGATGAAGGTTTTTCTTTGTGCCATCAATGAGGCTTGAATCGACCAACGAGACTATGTCTCAGGAGGAGCTCTGCCACGAAGAAATGTTTGCTAACCTTGCACTCAAATACACCTAGAACCACTGGTAAACAAAGGGTAAACACTGTACACACTCCCTAAATGTACATATAATACACAGTGCAGACGCATCGCAGATGTAGTGTAGGTAAGAGTTTATCTCCTTGGGAGGACTATGGCTTAATCCACTGTTGTGTCAATTGTGTTTGTGGTGTTGGTGGGAGTGAAGAGCGGCTTAAAGCTCCAATCCCTGACCTGTGACTCCCACACTGAGGTGCGGGTGCTGATTACACACCATGTGGCCCGCCGTGTGCAGCACACACATGCAATTATACTGTACTCTGTCCACACATACACACATCTTTGTATGCACACAATTGCACCTATATACTGCACAATAAACAACACACACACAAGCAACATGAGCTCTAGGTATCAAAGCAGGTACTGCTGAGTCCACCGACAGTCTAATAAATCTGATGTCAGAGGTCCTGAACTCTGCAGCAGGATAAAGAGAAGCTGGAAGAATACCAAGAATGAGCAAGGGGAAAGAAAAAGAGCAAAGTTCTTTAAGCCCTCTACAGGAAAACACACACTGTTTTTTTAGCAGAATAAACTAAATGTCTATGTTTTTGGCCCAAAACTCAACCTTTGAGGCTGGCTGGCCATGAAATAAGCAGATAATCAAACAAATTCAGACTAACTGACTCTTCACTTGTTTTCTCTAAAGCATTATGAGGCATCATTATGACACTGAAGACATGCATTCAACTATAATCATATTAAAGTGTAGTTTAAGTGGTGCTCATTAGAAATGCTTCACGCAAACATTGTGATTGTATGGTAATTATAATAATCAGTGAGATAACATAAACACAGGAAGAGAGAGCTGCATGCAACTGGATAATTAGTGACATGATTTTAAATTTAAGGCTCATCTTTGTGTGTAATTATAACACTGTAATAAACAATTTAACATTCCTTGTAACCCTGGTAAATTCCTTGAGAAGGGTTACTTTTAATCAGGTTTATTATTCTGTGCCAGTTAGCAGTGTAGCCTGTATCTTACCTCATATTTCCTTCCTAGGGACACTGAGATTAATAGGTTAAAAAAACAGTTTAATCACATACCTACAAAAAGTAATGCAGTATAATTTGTATATTACCCACAAACAGAAGGAAGACAGATCAGGTACTATAAAGAGTAACAAAGTCCAGGGAGTAGAGGTGGGAATCACTAGAGGCCCCACAATACGATTTTATCCCGGTAATTGAGTCACGATGCGGTATTATTATTGCGATTTTAACCATTTCGTGCCCACAAATTTAAATTCAATCAAGAATTGTTTTGTCAAATAAGAGAAAATTCTCAGTGTATTCATCTCACTTCAGTCTTTTTATTTGTCCACAATGAGAGTCAAACCCACAGACTGACCAACAAAGTATTCAGTCAAACTGAACTGAACTGATATCAAACATGTATGGACGACAACAACTGCAGCACTTTATCAAACTTTCCTCAACTGTAAGTATAGCTCATATACAGTTGTGGAAAACATTATTAGACCACCCTTGTTTTCCCTCATTTCTTGTCAATTTTAATGCCTGGTATTCTATATCTTTGCAATAAATTAATTGCATCATTCAGTCTTGCAGGTTTTCCTCAATGAACTTGTTGTTGATCATCATACATCCTAATTTTGTGTTTTCTTTTCTTACTTTTTTAATAAAAACCCTTTTTGTATCACTATGCTTCTAATGCACAAGGTCATTTTTGACGCATGTGTGTAAACTTGATGTAATAATACAAAAACTATTTTTCATCATAAAATATGAAAGGAAAAATGGATATAATGATCTGTTGTAATAAAAAAAAGATATTCAAATACACAGCCAGCATGAAATAACATGGGAAATGAATGCGGGTAATCTTTGATCCATGTTGTGCATTAGAAGGTGTTTATGTGTTGTGCATCAAAGGGTTTACACATAAAGTGACTTTATTCTCGACATTTCTCGACTTTATTCTGGTAACTTCGACTTTACCTGGCCCTAATCCTCTTCTGTAGGATACTGATACATCTTATGAAACGGGTAAGCTTCATTGCTCTGATTTTTTTTTAAATGAAAAAACCTGCAGTTTTCTGGGAGTTTGTTTCATATGATACCAGTCTCTCCAGTATATTCTTAAGTGAGCCCAGTACAGCCTCCGGGGGAAAAAAGACAAATACTGATGGCCCGCTGGCCGTTGGAACACTAAATATCGATACCTGGCGGCCATGAATCAATATTATATCGCCACGTAAAATTTCACGATACTATGCTTTATCAATTTTTTCCCCTCTGGTAGAAAGGTTGGGTGGATGGATAGATGAAACACCTGAGGACTTTCACCAATCTTTTACTATATACATCCAAGTAGTTTTATTGCCTTAATAGGTTATTCACTGCCGAGGCTTCATAGGTGCAATAATCGCTTGTTTTGCCAGACATTTGTAGGATAACACACTTTTCATAAGATATACAAATCATTAGGATAGGATGGGTTTATCATTTTGTAGTATGAGAAAAACATTTTTGGAACATTTAAGCATGAAAAACATGTCTTCGTAGAAACCCTGCTGCCATAGAGCAACGTTATCATTTATTTGAGACCTATTTCTGGTCACCTAGTAAATGAACCTGGAATCACCCTTCAAACTATGTTTTGATCTCCACCAACTTCTGAGAAAACTGTCTCTTTATCTGTTCCACTATGTTCACCAGCTCATTGCTGACTTTGTCTGTCTGTTGTTTAATGCTGGGCAGGGAGTGTGCGATGGGATTATAAGGGCTTGAAATGAGGTTTATGAAATCAATGAGACGGAACCAAAACACTAAACTTGCAGGACTTAAAACCAAAACAACTAGCTGGGGGTAGCTAAAAATAATAAAATCCTCCATCAACACTGTTATTCTCACATTTTAATGAATATTTCTGCATTCAAATTCTTAGTTAATTGCATTACAAAGATCTTACATTTGGCTCTGAATCTTGCCAAATCCCTTTGTTGCATTCCTTGTTTTGAAAATGAAGCCTGTAAAAATGCTGCTAAAGCCATGAATGCACTATGCACCAATGTGAAGTTTTCTACTTTCTACACATCTGATTGGTGCTCTATCACTGCTAACCCACTGTAGCACAACATCTGACTCAAGCTATTTGTCAAGTTAAGTAAAAGCAGCAAGAAAGTCCCCAGGGAGGTGTACATTTGACATTATTTTGGAGAAACTGTAATAGTATGTGGCATATGAGCGGAAGGCATGGACTTTGATGGAGCTGAAGGGCGCGACGGAAGAGGGAAAAAAAAGCATAAAACATCTGGGCAACTGTTGGGCAGATTGTGGGGGATTCAGTTGGAGTAGCCTCATAAACATGAAAACCTGTCTTTAAGTAATGTGGCAAAAAGACATACCTTTAGGCCTTTCCTCTTTGTAAATTAAGTGCAGCTCAACTGAGTTTTGTGACAGCTTGTCAGCTTATCTAATACCCACTTCCTGTTTGTGGCAGATTTTTTTCCCCACCACCAGCAAGGTAAGATTGTCGGGTTTAAGAGTATCATTTCTCCGTTTTAAGAGAAAAATCTAATTTTTCCACCTGCCAGACTATTATTTATCCATTCACTTCTGACATGTCAACTTTTTTTTTTCCATATTTTCATGCACAGAGGTAGTTTGTGTCTATGTGTGTGTGAGAGCTGTCTTGGCAGTGCAGTTCTGGTATCCTGCAGAATGCCACTTATCATCTGGAGTCCTTTTTTTCTCCCAGCACGCAGCGCAGGCAGGAGCCATCTGTGTGTCTATCATTAAGACAGTCCCTGTATGGTCCACCCAGACTCAATTCCCAGTCTGTCACAGCATTTCCAGGGATCAAACTGAACCGAGCTATACTCAACTACACAAGTTCACACTTCATTGTGAAGCAGTGATGGTGAAGCCACTCAGAGAACATCTAGTTTTACTGGAACACTCTACACTGAAAAAAGTGATTTTGACCCTTAGTAAATGTTACATATATTATTTAAGCATATTTTAATAGAATTATGTGTTATTTAACTCCACTTATAAAATACATGTAATTTCAACATATATTTTCAGAATTATGACAATCTTATTTTATTTAATTAAATGTAGCTCGAAAATTAAATTCATCCAAATTTAATTTTTTTTTGTCAGTTTAGACTGTTCATTCCATCCTTATGATTCTGGTTGACAGAATCTGAGCAGTGTGTTTCTGCTTTCCTGTGTTGTATTGTTTGTATCATATTAAAGTTGGTGGTCTCTGTCATGTATGATAGCCAAAAAATATTTAATTAGAATCAACTTAATAAAAAAGGTACAATTTAAACATTTTAACTGATTTGAAAGAGCACAATATATTTAAAAAACATACACAATTTATTTCAGTTCATGTAAAGTGGGTTTAATTGGATTTACTAAGAAAATTTGAGTAATATGAACTCAAAATAATTGAGAAATATTATAATATAATTTTGTTAAAGTCCAGTCAACATAATAAAAACATCTAGATTCAGATAAAATTATTTCGTGCAACCACTTGTCATAATAAAATTATGTTCATTCAACAAAACATTTTTTTGAGTGTACTTCTTGTTGCACGCATTCAAATATGTATTGTACTGTGGGATTATTGAACTGGGGGGGACGAAGCTGTCCCCAAAAGATTTCAACTCAATTAGTTATTTTTCCACTACATGCCTTAACCCTAACTGTAGTGTAAACAACAACCAACATATTACATAAATGACTAGGGTTGTCACAATACTACGATTTTCAACTCGATACCGATACTCAGGAAAATATTCGATACTCTATACCATTTTCAATACCACAAGGATAAAAACAAAGACCACGAAATTTAACTGTAATATTTTTAACAAGAAAAATGCAACATGTAAAAAATTAACAGAGCCACTGGTTAAATATTTATAATAAAAACACGCTTCAGGTCTGAGGTAGTGCAAAAAATAAATAAATACAATAAAAAATAACAATTAGAACAATATTTTGTATGCTGTGCACAATATTAGACAAGCTTGATAAGTCGACTTTTCTCTGGTTCATTCTGGGACTTCAAGAGAGAAAATAACACTTTTCATCGATACTTTTGAAAATGAGTATCGTATCCGGATACAACGTTTTAGTATCGATACTTTTTTGAGTATCGATACTTTTGACAACCCTATAAATGACAAGAAGTTTTTACATGAAATTCCCACAGCAGCCAAACAAATTTACTGACTTGAAGCTGACTCAATGAAGGACCCAAAAACATGTTTGCCCTAAAAGCATACATTTGGTGGCCTCTCGCACATTCTAATAATACTATTCCATCTTAATCATTGCATATTTTTTATGAATTATTGTAAAGGAGGATAATGGTTTTTCTATGTTTTATTTAAGGCGTCATATTTTGACAGTCTTCTTGCAAATTCTGTGGTGGCTGCTAACACATCCATGTGCTCTTATTTTGAAAGCTTCATGTGTTTGTTTTTATTTTGAAGGCGGGTCTAACACGTTCTTACCGTAACGCCTTATGGTGTGTTTAATTTACACTGAAAGTCGGAGCTTGAAAGTCTGAACCTGAAGCTCGGAGCAACGTAGAAAATGTATGTAGACCTTGAACACACCATTAACCGCCCGGACTCTCTATGTGCGCTGCAATGTAAATAATCTAACTAGAGGAACATTATGTCATGTCATAGTTGATTATTTTCCTGGAGATTAGTCTTGCCATCCTTCTCATCAGCATTTCAAGGTCATTTCTTTGTTCTTAACAGCCCAGTCTCCCAGGAATTCTGTTCCTGTCCAATACTAACTTTCAAAAATGTCACTGCAAATGCAGGAGCAACCGAAACATTCATAGATACACATAATTGGTGCATGAGCATATCATCTCTTAGCTAGTACCAATAACTTTTCTGTATGCAGTTTTAATCACTAAAAGTAAAAAGAAAAACGCATCTACTGTTTTGCAAAGTAAGCTAAAAGATGATAATATTGTCATTTTCATGTTTTTCTTTTTCTTCTTCTTCACAGACACAATACAAAAAAAATAAATATACCTTGCTAGTTAGCACTAGAGAAGAGATAATCAAACATGGATTTAGGCTCATTAAAAATTGTATTAATTAAACTAGAAAATACTCTCAGACCTCAACCAAGGAGGCAGTTCACTGATGAGGCAAAGTTAAAATCTATATATAATTATATAAAAACACAGATCCTATGCATGCATATAATACATGGGAGATGTTAACTCTTGCAGATCTTGCATCACAGTTGTTATCAGGCTGTCTTCTTCAATGGTTCCTATGATTGGACTCGTCGGTTGCCTGGCAGGTGACGGTGAAGGGTAAAGGATGCGTCAAACACCCAGTGGATTACTTTTTTTTTTTTTTAACCCTCTATTGTACGGTGTTGCCCTCAGGCAACTTACCCATTTTTGGCCTGTCAAATTCTACAATGCATGTTCTGAGTGATGTGATACTTTAAAACAGAGAGAATATTATAGGGAACCAATAGCAATGCTTTAATTTGTCACATGACCTCCAGGAGGCCAAATTGAAACCCTATTTTGCAGACTTTTCCAAAGGAAACAGCTCTGCCATTTTGTGCCACAAGAAATCACTCAAAACATAATTCCCTGACCCTTTTCCATCTGGAAAAAATATATTCCTACTTACAGGTGAGTAAACCTTCATTTTTGATAGTTTCATACACTTACTTGAACACATAGACTGTTCAAGACATTCATTTCAATGGGTCGTTGGTTCAATGGTACAATGTTGCCTTCAGCCAAAATTCAGACAAGAAACCAGTTAAAAAAGTTCCTTTCATAATGTTTTTTGAATTTAAAATGTTATGTATTGTACCCAGTTGAAATTATGTTAAAAACTTTTAAAAACTTTCTTTTTCACTTGTGCACCATTATGGTACAATGTTGCCTACGGGCAACAAACCCCAAAAACTTCCAAAAAAAAGAAAATAATTATAAAATTTCTTCAGATTATAATTATTTAGTCTATTTTAAGACAAAAAACACTCCAAATATTTTTTTCCTAACTGGCATCACAATGCGTACCATAGAGGGTTAAGCCTAATCCTGTTCTTTTTCCCTAACCTTGGTATAGTGGTTTGGTCCCTAGTGGTAATGGTTTTCCAGCATTAACATGTTTAAAACAAGGATTGTGATATTAAAACAGCAATCATGATGTAGTGTACAACAGCCGTTATCACATGTCAACAATGAGTAGCGGTCACATGTCAGCATCGTGTTGAAAACAGTGCTAGTCACGTGTCACATTTCAAGTTTTTGTTTCTAACCCATTCATGACAGTAAATGGCTACAACACTATGGTGCAATTAAAATAGTAAATGTACCAAATAGGAGTTAAAAAATACAGAAATGACAACCATATAGGTAAATGTATTACATCATCCAGGCACAAGTGTGCACACACATGTACTTTTACACACACATATCCTGCTTAAACCCCCTCAAGGACCATCATTACCATCAGTGGGTTTATTTATGATGCTTCTCCCGGTGCTGGGAGAAAAATAATGTGGCTGCTTTTCATAAAGTCTCTGTAATGGATCCCTAATGGATTTGTCAAATTGACTAGTGAGGAAAGGAGCTGCTTGGAGGGAGGGAAATGGACAAAAAGTGGTCTTTGATCAGTGCATGTGTGTAAGAGCACATGTGTGCAACATTTGTTGATATGATACAGCAGGTCCTGGTTTGTTTAACTCTGTTCTAATGGCATAAGGCATGCTTTGCCATTTCCTATGGCTCAATTTGTCAGCAGCCAGTATGAGCACTTTTCTACACAGAGACACAGGGGAGGCTGGCGTATTTCTGAGCAGTACCTTTTATAGTGACATACATTTTTTTTTTAAAAAGGGGATTAGGGTTTCTCTAAAAAATGACATTTTTAAAGTCTTAATAATTTACTAGAAGTTAAAGTTATTACAGATGAAAGCTTCACGTCTTGTGACAAGCTGCTTCGTGTCAGGGCATGTTGTCACACATGACAGTGTGTGCTGTCACATAGTCAAGTGCGCTGTATTTCCAGACTCACTTCCATTTCCTTTGAAGTACAATTACATGCTTCAGCTCAGTAACTGACAGCCAGCATCATGTCAAACATTTTCAAACATTTAAAAAAGAATGGAAAACTGTCTTGTATTAATACATACTCCCGCGACATACTCTGACATTAGGGTGACAATGTGCCTTGAAAGATATTCCTGAATACTGTGAGAGTCTTTAATTGTCACTCGTTAAAGTAGCATGTTTAAAAAAAAAATGATTTTAAAAATATGTCCGCCGCCTGCTGGTAGGCCAGTAGATCGTTGTCAGCCTATTCAAATAGCTACAATAGTTCTCTCCCCCATTTAATGGCAAGGAAAACATTTTTTTTTTCTCATTTCACTTTAGTTAGGCACCAAATGCGGCCAGTTTGTTCAATTTACACAGCAAAACTACTTATCTCAGGTTAAACACTTCCTGGTTAGGCACTAGAAAACAAACGCACGTAAGTGAGAAGTATTTACCAGGACGACGTAAAACCAGAAGTGACAGTTATGTTAGATACTAAAAACGTGAAACACTGAAGTTAAGTTGAGTTACCTAAAATAACATTGTTTACTTTGGGTTTTACATGGAACACAAGACCGGGTTCCGGTTTACAGTCATGGGTTTGTTTGAACCATCCACCTGCCTATGTGAAACTTTTTCTTTTTGTGCTTTATACTATATATACTTATATTTATCTTTCCTTGCTTTCTGTTCGCTGTCACACGCCGTAACGTCACTCCCGGCCTTGGCGATCTGGTTTATAATTATTAAGGCTGGTAGATGGCGCCACTAAACCACACACATTAATATGGCTTCAATGGGCTGATAATGGCGGACTGGCCTACCAGCAGGTGGAGCAGGACCCTACTCCCCATACTGGGCTGGCATGCTGCCAATTTCCAAGTCATCAAACACTGACAGAGAGTGACTCAACGTACTGTTATGAAGGGGTTCATATGATATCCTACAAAATGACATATGGTTGCCGCTGCAGTACCTACCTCAAAATCACTGTTTAAAAGAGTTGTTAATGCTGAAAATGGTTAAATTTACCCACCACAACCACTTCCTTAAGTTTAGGCAACAAAAACACTAAGATTAGGAAAAAAGAACAGGGTTCGGCTTAAAAGCACCAATTTGAAACACATGACCCAACAAAGTGTCGATAGTGACATCTGCTGTTGTGCTCTGTTTCGTACAAGTTGTTACTGCTGTAAAATGGTTGGGTTTAGGCACCATGACAACTTCCTTTCCAATTATTTCTGGACGTAACTTCCAGCAACGGGACACAAAGGTTGTTCTCTATCGTCTCGAGACTATCTCTCCACTATGTTACATATTTAATATGTACAGGGTGGAGAGATAGTCTCTTTACTCAGAGAACCAAGGTTACAACGTAACTGTACACTCTCCCGGAAAGAGTGGGGGTTTGAACCTTTAGCCACCTCTTCTACCAGACCGACAGGTGACCTACATGACTTTTAACAATATTTTAACACACATGCAGCCACAGCATGAGTGTCTCATTTATGCAAAAAATCATATTGCAAATGTGAGGGTGTGTTTATTTGTGAGTGTAAGGTTACTGCCACGTCCTAAAGCATAATTGCTGTGATTCACTGTTTTATTCTCTATAGTGCAGCTACCTTTTTTCATTCACCTGACAGGTGGCTCGGTCTACTGGTTGTGTAAATGGACAACTGTTTTGACATATCATCTTCAAATCAGTATCAGGTATTACATTAAAAAGGATGTGACAGTAAAGGGAAAACTGCAAATTGCGGTTTTTGCAGTGGCGGAAAAATGCGGTAAATCCTTTTACGGGTAGGATTCACAGCATCATCGCCATCAGCTGTTAATGAACTGAATAACTGATCAGCTCAAAGCAAAAGAAGAGAATACAGAGTTGTAAAATGTGTCAAAACACAACAGGCATCAACAGTTATTACACGTCCAATAAAAAACGTGTTGAATAACAACATGTCAATTTACTCAACAAAAATAACTGCTACGGTTCCATGTAGCCTGTGTTCGTCACCACACACCAGCTCCCTTTCCTAAAATAGTGGAGGACATGGTGAGAAAATCATTAAAGCATTACTCATGCTAACATTATAATTAAAGAGGTTTGGTTGTCATGCTGAATAAAGAAGACAATTTTACTGCAGCAAGAAAAAACTGACCTTCAACTCTCTGGAACACCAATATGAATTTCAAAGGATAGATATTTCTTTTATCCAAGTCTTCTTCCTCTTATGACACTTTCATAACAGCCTTGTCAAATCCCCTAAAAGACCTGTTGTGACAGGAACTGACTCCCTCCTTGAACCTTTGACTCGGGTTTGTTGATTTCTTTATGAGGGCTACATTTTTAAACATTATCAAGTTCACTTTTTTAAATGGTTTCATGTTCGGGTTCATTGTGTGTGAAGTGATGAGCTTTTATATCTCTAGGAATAAAAATTAGGAACTCTGAATATACCCTAGCAGGTGCCTAGTAACTGAATATATATATATATATATATATATATATATATATATATATATATAAACACCTAAATTCCTACAATCTTTCTTAAAAATGTGTTTTTACCTTTTTCAAACAACCATGGATGTCTAGACTGCTCTGTGCAATATATTTAGGGCTCAGGCATCAAAGGTTTAAGAGCTCTTGTGTCTGCAATCTAAAGTGATTGTTGGTTCTCCCATGGGTCCCAAATACTAGAATTCCAATTAAAGTGCACTTCTTTAGTTGGTTGGCACAGGTAACCACCTTTTTGGGTTTGTTTTCACACAAGAATTTCTTCACACGCAACACTGATTAGTGTCTAGTACAGCCTAGTATAAGAAATACATATATATTACTTAAAGATGCTGCATGTTGGTCAGTGCCAAAGCATGTGCAGCATGTAGTGTGTAGAGCAACTGACTTTTGCAACAAGATCTCCAACCTCACAGTACCGCAGATTGTTGTAAAAATAACGGTTCGTGGCTACAAAACCACTGACCAACGTTTAGAGCAAAAAACTTCTTGGTAAGACATTATAAAAAACAGTAAATAAATGTATGATACAAGAGTCACGTGACTACTAAGTTGCGTAAAAAATGCAAGTTACGTAAAAAACGCAAGTTACGTAAAAAAATCCCGCAAGTTACGTTAAAAAACGTAAGTTACATTAAAAAATGTGATTCACACAACTTAAGTAAACAATGCTGGAAGTGAAGTGAATAACATGGGTGACGTGAGCTACATAAAAAATTTATTTCACAAACCATGAGCCATGTAAGTTATGTAAAAAACGTAAGAATGGTTTAATTTTGTTCTCACCCTGTTCTCCTGGGTGAAAGTCCCCCATCTGTTCCACCCATCCGCCATTTAAAGTTGTACTTTGCTGCGCGTACAAACGACCTATATTGACGTTTTTGAGGGGAGACCAGTCTGGACATTTATGTGGTAGAGCTCACATCCTCACGTCGTAGCCAACAGTTATTGTTCTCTTCTTTAATTGAATCAATATCTTTTCCCAAGTTTAACTAAGTATTAGTCACCTACCCATAAACCATGAGCCTACTGTCGTTAAAATAGCACAACCATCCACTGATCCCTCCCACTCTAACCATACTGTACTGTCATGCGCATACATTATAGAAATACATGTAATATAAATGTTAAACATAAACATTCAACCCTCTACACTTAGAATAGTAGAATGCCTCTCATTAACCCTCGAGGCCTCTTTAAAATGTCCTTACACTTTATACATTAAGGTCCCGAAACGGTCCCTCTCAATCAAGTGTCATAAAAATGTGATACATAAATATTTTTTTCACTTTCACAGCATTTAATCTTTTAGCAGCTTCAGACTTAACATAGATATGATTTTTTTTCTTTTCATTTTTTATGTTTTAATGCCCTTTCTGTCATAAAAAACCCTGATTTTCTCAGGGGCAAAAACACAAAATATGCAATATTTTAAAAAATAAGGTGCAAAGAGGAATATTTGGAGTGAGGATATTACAGCCTTGACTAGATCAATAATTGATAACTCCTTTTTCTCAATCCCAACACAAGAACATTTTTATGGCTTTTTCAGTGCCATGCAGTTTGCCATTTCCATTGAAATTGTATGTGATTTATCTCTGCTGCCCCAGGTGGTTTGAGGGGGGTCATCAGACCTAAAACCTATTTTCCATGTATTTTGGAGGGAGAGGCTTAGATTTGTTAGGTATTCGTGGGAAAAGCATTATATTATGTCAGGATTACAGTGTATCAAAAATATGTGTTTATAATGGGAGTCAATGGGAACAAAACGGGCCTTAAGGGTCAAAGTGTGAGTGTTATGCTTATCTGATATTCTATACACCTTGCAAAAGAGGAATTTTTTTTAAATTATAATAAAAAAACAAACCCTGGCCAAGTTTCATACAATTAGCCTTTAAACTGACCGATATATTGAGATTAAAATTAGCTGAATGTACACATTTGGTCCCAAAGGTGCCTCGAGGGTTAATATAAATTGTTGTTTTTTTTAGTCCCTCTTTTTGAATTTTTCTCCTAATTTTCAGTGAATATAGCATAAATTATAGTGTCGCCTGCTACTTATTTATTTTTTATTTAACAGTAAATAGTGTCGGGAAATGCTACTTTTAAAAGATAATTATTATTACTATTCAGATAAGTTACTAATTATATTACAGCTGTAGTGTGAGAAGTCACACGTCCACATTGAACCCGTTTACTAGATCGATGCTAAGTGAGTTACTTTTACAATATAAAGGCTGTCCTCTCTGCCATCTCGCTAACTGAGCTACACATGAGCACTGACACACCGTGTGATTAGACATCTACGCAGCTAACGTTACCCTCCATGGAAAGAAACAGAAACTTTGCAGATGCATGTGGGATTTTCAGACTGTTTATATGAAAACGTAACTAAATAACAGATTACTTGAATTGCAAATATAATGCATTATGGTTCCAGTTACAATGAAAAGGTAATCTGAATACTCCAGCCCCCAACACTGACAGTGAAGCCCACTGTTGGAGACTCCCTCTTGTCTCTAACGCCTAAATTCCACTGAATACGGCTGCAGATCCAACCGACTTACATTTTTTATGTAACTTGCAGTAGTCACGTGACCCTTGTAACTACTTCACTTCCAACATTTACATACATTAATTTACTGTTTAAACTGTATTTTATAACGCCTTACCAGGAAGTTTTTTGTCCTAAACCTGGGTCAGTCGTTTTACAACATTAATCCGCAAAGACTGCAGCCTTTTTTACAACCGCGAACCTTATATGTAAGTAAGTTTATTTATATAGCACTTTTCACAGATAAAATCACAAAGTGCTTTACAGAAGATAAAAAGAAAGAAATAAGATAGGGGAGCTTAAGACAATTAACAGTTAAAACACAATGAAAACATTAAAATGATAAAATAATATGTACAATGCATGATGGTCAGCCAAATGCCTGTCTAAAAAGATAGGTCTTAATGTGATTTTTAAAAGAGTTCACAGAAATAGCAGACTGTAGGGGGAGAGGCAGAGAGTTCCAAAGTTTGGGTGCCACATTTTCAAATGATGGATCACCACGTGTTTTCAAACGGGTACGCGGAACAGACAGAAGATGTCGTGTGTTTGACCTAAGAGACCAAGGTGACAGATATGGGTGAAGTAGTTCAATAATATATGGGGGAGCCTGACCATGCAATGCAATACCGCAAAAGGCGAGCCACAATACGTACATACGTGTCATTATGGGTGGTACTGACACACGACCTATTCTGTCGTTTAGGTTGGAGAACCTGTTGTCTGCACATTTATTTACTGTTTAAACTGTCTTTTATAACGCCGAACCAGGAAGTTCTTTGCCCTAAACCCAGGTCAGAGGGTTTGTAGCCGCGAACCATACGCATATGGATTATGAAGTGTGTGTTATATTTAGACACAAACAAAACTTGTTTTTTTTACTTATTTTAAAACCCCCTGAAACATATATTCAGATTGAATCTGGTTCAGACTTATTCCAATTGCTTACTCATTCTTGCAATCTCACAAACACACACACACACACACAGAATCAGAAGCAAAGGTCACTGGCTGACTGCAAACGTCTGCAAGTCGCTCCAAGATAATGAAACCAACAACTAATTCTCTTTGGTGCCGGCAATCCACTAGACTCTCACATTTACAGAAATTGAAATAAAACAAAATAAATATATTAGTATATTTGCCCCAAAGTTCTATACCTCTATCCCATACGGTTGCCTACACTAACACACACACACACACACACACACACACACACACACAGCACCTAACAGTGTTCACTCAAGAGTCGGAAGTGTGCTCTGGCCGCAGCTCAATTTGTCCGTTAACTAAAGGTCATGCCGAGTGTGTTTTACCAGGGAGTCGGTATTTCAGAGCTCATTTGCTCCCCTTTACTTCTTGCCTACAGCTCACAGTGTTGAAGGCTGCAATTTACACACAGAGGGAAGCAGTGAGGAGACATAAGTTATATTTCCATCTGACTGCCAAGCCACTTCCCTGGCAGCTAAAGAAATAGTATGTCATGTTGGGTAAAATAATCCTTTGTCAGGTAAGAATACAAAGAGAGGCACAAACAGCAAATAAACATATAATACACACACACGCCTGAAGTCAGAATACTTGTAAGATCGGATCTAATGTTACTTTTTAAAAAAAGTTTTCTGTACTGAACCAATCAATGCAGCAGGTACACCGTCTTCATTTCTTACAACTCCACGTTTACTAAATTTAAGAGCATAATTTTTGCACATATCTCATTGTATATGTAACGACCCAACATGGCCGAATACTATCAACTGACTTTTTTTATTTCATTTTATTTTTTACAATTCTTAAATTTAATATTTGAGGATTGCCTCCATCAGAAAAAAGTGACCAAATCAAAAAGCTTGAATGTAATAAAAATATTTTTTTTCCCTTTATGTTGCATTTATTTACTGTTTACACCAACCAGATCTTGTAAAAAAGTAATTAAAATCTCCACTCCTCTTGGCAACTGGGGAACTGTGAGTGATTTGTCTGGAGCCAACAAGCAGTGGGAAAAAACTGTGAAATGTCAACTTAAGTGTTCCCTTAACTGAGAAAAACTTAAGTGTGCAGTTAAATTAGTTCTGAATTTGCAGTACCTGTCCCAACTTTTCTGGAATCAGTGTTATTATTAGTTAAATATTGTTGTAAAATGAATTATCGAAGAATAGTCTTTTTCTTATTTTAACCCTTTGGAGATTAGGGCTATTCTGTTGGTTTTTGACTCCTTTTCATTCTGCCCGTATAAACGACTTAAAAAGTGTTCACCCTGCCATGTTGGTGTTTGTTTTGTTGTTTTCAGCACAACCTCACCTATAAGACCTGATTGTTATTTTTTTCATTTTGACTTACCGGATCAACATTTTGAACACAAAAACAAACAAAAAAAAATACAAAAAAATCATAAAAAACACAATAAAATTACAAAAAACACATAAATCACACAAAACACAAAAAACACATTAAAGCGCTCAAAAAATTGCAAAAAATAAAGTAAAAATTGAAGATTATATATTTTTTCAAGAGACATTGACAATGACATTGCAAAAAAAATAAACAATTATTGAGGTATTACCAGTAGGGAATGGGAATAATGATTGGATGATCGATAAATGGTTGTTAAGAATTTGGTCGGTCACATGGAATTTTTAACCGATCTGTGTTTTTTTTATTTTAATTTTATCTATGACTGCGTATCAGTATCACTGAACTGAAACATGGCCGAGTTTTTGACTCATTTTCATTCTGCCTGTATAAACTACTTAAAAAGTGTTCACCCTGCCATGTTGTATTATTGTTTTCAGCACAACCTCACCTATATGACCTGATTGTTATTTTTTAATTTTGACTTGACAAAAAACACAGAAAAAATACAAAAAACACACACACAAAAAATACAGAGAAAAACGCACAAAAAATTTGCAAAAAAAAAACCATGAAAAACAAAAAAACATTAAACACAAAAGATTTCATTAAAATGCTGAATGCACACGGCAAAATTTTAAGAAATCTCTGCAAAAACTTCAGTAAAATCATGTTACACTTGGTCAAGGTGGTTTTAACCTTTGCTGAAAAGAGTTGACATGCTAAATGGGACATGGAAACTTCTGGAAAAGCCAAAACTTTAGAGGGAAGCTGACAGCAGGGCTCTCCGGCGCTTTCTTGAACTCCAGAGGGTTTAAGATTAACGCAAGTTTGTTTTTAGTTCTGTCTCCCTGTCTGATAGCAGGGTAACAGAAAAACTATACTGGCCTGTATTTCATGAAACATGGTGGAAGGGTGCAGCATAGGCCAAGAAAGAACCCAGACCCCTGGGGCAGATACTTCAATCATTTTTTTAACCTTTGTTGACTGCAAAATTGTGCTGCATTCATGTGTTCTCTTAATGATCACAGAAATTATATATATGTATACATTTTGTGTTATATGTTTAATTTTATGTAAAGCTTTTTGAATTGCCTTTTTCTGCATGATGTATGATGTTGAGAACTGACAATCATAAACATCTTAGTCATCCTTTTGTGTATCTGTTTCTGATCCATGATGTAATTCGTATTTTTTATGAAATTAAATGGCTGCCATATTGTGTAAAAGGTATTTATCTTACCTCTCAGGGTGAATTTTATTATTTGGAACTGCAAATGTTTCATTATATCATTCATTAAAGCTTGATAGACTGGGGGATTTTTTTGTTTCCAGTTCAGCAGAATTATTCTTCTAGCTAACATTGTCACAAAGCAAATCACATTCTACTGGTTGTTTGATAAAGAGAGCTCCATTGCAGCTCTATATTGTCGTTTTTGAGTGGAGACCAGTCTGGTTCTGTTCGACAGAGATACATATATGTGACTAAGAGCAAAATTATTCAGATGCATGCTGACTTTATCTGGGCATTGGACATTATCACTGACATGTAAATGGTTCTTTAGGACAGGATGGTGATTTATTCAATGTATATGTGCAAGGCCGGCATTATATCTTCATAAAGAACTGTTCTCCTTCTGTCAGAATCACACTGTGGCTGTCATATGTAATATGACATAGAAGGAATGTGAAGTTAGGAAAGAGGAAGCATCTACAGCATTGGTGTCAAACTCGCGGCCTGTAGGCCAATTGCGGCCCTCATGACGATATTTTGTGGCCCCCACCTTGATATGAAAGTTTAATGTGAGTGTTATATGAATGGCACTTTACCGTGTTGTGTGTGGAAGGTCCCTTTAATAACTTTTTTTTGATAATTTTGTGTCTTTTTTGGGTCATTTTGTGTCTTTTTTAAAATCATTTTGTGTATTTTTTGTTAATTTTGTGTATTTTTTGTTAATTTTGTGTCTTTTTTAAATAATTTTGTGTCTTTTTTTGTTAATTTTGTCTTTTTTAAATAATTTTGTGTCTTTTTTTAAATAATTGTGTGTCTTTTTAGGTAATTCTGTCTTTTTTGGGTCATTTTGTGTCCTTTTTGGTAATTCTTTGTCCTTTCTGGGTCATTTTGTGTCTTATAAATAATTTTGTGTCTTTTTTGGTAATTCTGTCTTTTTTGGGTAATTTTGGGTTTTTTTTGTAATTCTGTGTCTTTTTAAAAAAAAAAAACAAATTTCATTTTTTTCAGTCATTTTGTGTCTTTTTTGGTCATTTTGTCTTCTAACACAAATTCTATCTGTGTCTACACAGATAGAATTTCTGTGACCTGGGACATAAAAAAAAAAGACAGAGAGAGCCTTTCAGCTTCAGCTAAATGAATGACAATCACATGTTCTAACAGCAAATATCACAGGAGTGAAAAAAAAAACCTTGACATTTTTGAATTGTAGTTGGTTTGTTTTTTACTTGTCACACTGAGGAACACGAGAGCAGCATGAGTCATCTGCGTGGTTCCTACTTACAGTTTGTTCTTTAGTGTTCTATATTTAACCCGTTTGATGAGGCACTTTCTCTAAATTAACATGCAGGAGACACAAAGCAGCATTAGGAATTAATGAGGAGAGTAAAGGTCAGGGCCTGACAACACAGTAGAAGGGAGTTTCACTTTTATAGCTGCCTGCTCACCATCATCACAGTAATCACACATAGCAGTGTGATAATGCAACAGTCCCACTTGCACGGATGCAATATCACACCTCAAAATAAGCACATTTACTTCCTCTTCATTTGATTTTTCCTTGTGCTTGAAACTCACTCTTCTGTGTTCACAAATAAACAACTTGAAAATCCCATTCCCAGGGGTATCACTGAGGATTTTGGCCATGCATTTGTTGTTTTTTCCCTCCCAATCTACAGTGTTACATTGAGTTTTAATTAGCACAAGAACGGATCAACTGTCCTCCACTGACATCACTCCTGGGACCTTCCCTGATGCTCCCAACAGCTCTCAGAAGGAAATTAATTTGTACAACTTTCTGCAGTTATGTGATATTTGAACAATGCCTCATTTACATCACATGTTACACTACAAGAAAAGATGGTGGGCTATTTTATAGTTAAATAGTTTTGATAGTAAATGCATTTTTTTCATTTCTCAAAATGAAAATTGCCATTGAAGATGATATTTTTATTTATCATTAGTTAAATATTGTTGTAAAATGAATTATCGAAGAATAGTCTTTTTCTCATTTTAACCCTTTGGAGTTTGGGGCTATTCTGTTGGTTTTTGACTCCTTTTCATTCTGCCCGTAAGAACGACTTAAAAAGTGTTCACCCTGCCATGTTGGTGTTTGTTTTGTTGTTTTCAGCACAACCTCACCTATAAGACCTGATTGTTATTTTTTCATTTTGACTTACCGGATCAACATTTTGAACACAAAAACAAACAAAAAAATACAAAAAAATCATAAAAAACACAATAAAATTACAAAAAACACATAAATCACACAAAACACATTAAAGCGCTCAAAAAAATGCAAAAAATAAAGTAAAAATTGAAGATTGTATATTTTTCAAGAGACATTGACAATGACATTGCAAAAAAAATAAACAATTATTGAGGTATTACCAGTAGGGAATGGGAATAATGATTGGATGATCGATAAATGGTTGTTAAGAATTTGGTCGGTCACATGGAATTTTTAACCGATCTGTGTTTTTTTTATTTTAATTTTATCTCTGACTGCGTATCAGTATCACTGAACTGAAACATGGCCGAGCGTTCAGTTCTGCGGCCGTACGTCAATAAACCAACGAGCTGAGAATTAAGTTAGATAAAGCTACAGTTTGAAAACTGAAAGTTGCAATATGAATAAATGATATGAATATGAATATAAAACATAGAATTACAAGAGTATTAATTTGAGCAAAACTAGCCTACTGTATCCAACCTTGCTAACATGAATTACTGAGTTTAAAAAACTAAAAACTTTAAAAAATATTTAAGTGTGTAAAAAAAACACTTAAATATGCAAGATTACTGTGAAAACTAACCTCATGCCTCTAAAACATAAAACATTGAACTCCTTGACGTTATCTTTACTGTATAAGTTAGTTTTACAATCAACAGGAAGCCTCTTTTCGTCCTTCCAAAATAAAAGTGTCCTTTATCAAAACAGGCTTTTGCATAGTACTGTATATATATATATATATATATATATATATATATATATATATATATATATATATATATATATATATTATTTTGCCCATGTATTATAAATGCTTGAGTTGGCAGTTTTCTTCCAAACACCTATTCCTAATTACCAGTCTTGCTATTTCTACCTGCTTCCAGTAATGTTAAACTAAGCTAATCCCTTTCTGACTCTCAATCCATATTTATCATATTGACATGAGAGTGATATCAATCTTCACTCCTCCTCTATCGATTAGTTGAACTCGATTTATTTCTCTGGATCATCATTACAGATGAGGGAAACCTCAACGATTTTCAAAGCTTTAGTAAAGCTTCAAGTGAAAACGGTGTATTTTCCAAAATGTTGAACTACGTATGGAACCTCATGTCAGTTTTTGTTCCCCCTGGCCTGGGTCTCATTTAGAAACACTGGTCAAGGCAAAGCACGTTATGACAGTTGATGTGTGGCAATTAGCTGGCTCAGTACAGTGAAACTTGTCGACAACTGACCCTGCATCCATCACGCAGCACAGGAATGAGTTCTGAAACCCCAAAGTAAATGGATGCTAAACTCAATGAGAATTTTGAATGGGTTGGTGGTTAGATGCCTGAAATAGAGTCTTTGGTTAGCCCAAGCTTTAGAGATGTTCATTATTACTAGGGCCGGGACTTTAACGTGTTAATTAAGATTAATTAATTACACAAAAAATAATGCGTTAAAAAAATTGACGCTTTTTAATCGCACTTATTTTTGCACCGCGGAACGTTTCTCCCTGGATGAGTTTCAGGCGGACCGATTATACTGGAGCACCAACTAGCGTTCATGAGTTCAGACAACAACAAACCACAGTGAACATGAAGGAAGAAGCTTTGCTTTGGTTTCACATGGATTTTTAGTATACCATTGAATAATGACTGAATAAATACGCTTAAGCAAAAAAATATTGTTTATTTTTGTTCAAGTCCAACAGACCAGTGCAATTTTTGCCATTAAGTGTAGCAATAGCATGTTTAGAAATATAGTACATTTCATAAATTCAGGTAGCCTATAGGTAGGTAGACCTTCTGTAAAGTATAATACTTTGGTTTTTTAAGTAAAACACAACTACTAGCTACCACGCTAGCTACCACACTAGCCGCTAGCTGCTATATGTTTTGCATTGAGGTGATACTTGATGCTCGATGTGCTGCAGTGATATGTGAATTCTTTGTTGCATAGCAACACAACCATGCTCTTATCGAGGCTTCCATCCGTTGGTTTTTTGTAACAAAATGTCCCATCATCCACGGGGCCAACCAAAGCGTCTCATCAGCTTCTTCCTTCATGTTCACTGTGGTTTGTTGTTCTCTGAACTCATGAACGCTAGTTGGTGCTCCAGTATAATCGGTCCTCCTGAAACTCATCCAGTGAGAAACGTTCCACCGTGCAAAAATGAGTGTGATTAAAATGCGTCAATTTTTTTAACGCGTTCATTTTTGTGTAATTAATTAATCTTAATTAACGCGTTAAAGTCCTGGCCCTAGTTTTTACGTTGTAAAATCAGTTTGATAGGTGCACAGCTCTCCTGTGCACTCCGGGCATGGGGATTTTGATATTAAGAATATTGATTCATTATTGATGAATTGTCAAGCAGATTGTGTTTAACATTTGAGTTGTCTTATATCTTATCTTACAACCGAGAGGTCCTTAATGGAATATTCATGGCTCACTACAAGTGCAAGCACACAAAATGATGCTTGAATTTTTTTTGATAATGTTCATCTATCATTGATATTAATTCATATTAAATTTGTGAGAGGCATGATTATATAATCTGGTTTCAATTCCCCACCTCACCATCTGTGTCAGCAGTTTCCCCTGTCTCATTAAGGTGTTCACATTGTCTCATTAAGTTTGTTTTCAGAAATCAAATCTTTTTGCGCAGGAATTGGCAAACACAAAAATTGGAAAAAAAGGAGAAAAAAAAAGGTTACCAAACCTTTTCCTTGTCTGTTTATTTATTTGTTAATTTACTTGTTGTCTGTCATCGTGTTACATATTGTCACTGCTTCATAAAAGCCCAGCGACTGGATATCCTCATATACACGTCACTGTGAAGCATTTCAAGTTGAAAACTTCCTCTCCACCCATGAGAATAGAACAAAACAACAAGATCTGCTGTTTATCTTGAAAAACCACATCATTGTACATATGTGGGAAGAAAGCAGTTCCTTTAGACTTTTAAATTCAGTCATTTTTTGACGCCTTGAATGCGACCATCCAAATGCCATAGGGCTCCATTGTAGTGAGGTGAGCGGGAGCTGATATCTCAAAACCTCAACAAAATCACACCAACACTGTTATCTGGTAAGAGAATAAAAAGAAAGATATCCCCTGGTGTTTTGGGGCTTTAAGACATGGCCTCAGACACACACACACACACACACACACACACACACACATACATGGCCGTGAGGTATCAGCTTTCTTTTGTGCAGAGATGAGTAGTCAGGGCCATCCTTATCATTGCTTGATGATAATAAAGAAGGTGGGATGCTTTTCTCCCACATGGAGAGGAGATAACAAAGAAAGTGCTGGACTGTCTGAGATACTGTGCCGCAGACCAGGCTCCCATCTTCTCCATTCTCCATCCTCCCCTCCCTCCTTCTCTCCCGCCACCCCTCCCGTTCTTTTTCTCTGTTCCCTTTTGTTGTTTGAGAGACACATCAGATCGTGTTGCCGAAGAAAAAGAGAGTAGACGACAGGTGATACCGCGGCTGCTTGCAGGTAAGGAATGTCAGATGGTATTAAGAGGAGAAAAAAGCAGAGACAGAAAAGAGAGCTGGGGAAAAATCAAAGAGCCGTAGGTGCAAAACAATGTCAGGAAGCTAGAAATATGCATGTACCATTTGTATAAAAATTGCTGTGCAGAGAGGCATAGAAGAAAAATGTACAAGAATAACATGAAAGAAAAGAACTATTAAATGTTTTTTTAAAGATTAAACTAAGTTGTGATATGTTCTTAAACTCCCAACAGGTCAGTATGACTTATAAAGATAATACAAGTCTGAGTGAAAATAGCCACACAAAGACCTGCAGAGACTGAAAGAAGGGTCCGATAGGTCAAGCTCTAAAAATAACTTGCCCATGCACTGTACACACATCCACACTAAGGCTGAAATGATTCCTCAAGTAACTCAATTACTAAAAATCATTCAGAACGTGCAGCACATACAGATTAACGCTGGGTGCTAGCACATGTCAGAGTGACAAAACACTTACAGCCTAAAATGTATAAATTCTAAACAGCAGGTATATTCAGTATAATAGGATTGCAATGAGTCGGATCGGCAGGTGTAGGGCACAGTAAGTTAGGGTACATAAGCCATTCTCCATTAGTCTTAAAAGCTTACAGTATGATATTTAGATCAGGTTATAAATTACTTTAATAAAGTAAGGGCCTGGTTACACAACAAAGCTCTTGGGGAAAACGACAAAATATTTTATCAGATGTGCCTTTTCTTTAGAAGGTGAGGGCATTTTTGGGGCTTAACCCTTTGATGCACAACATGGGTCTAAAGTGACCCGACAGAGTTTTTATGTTCTATATCTTTGCAATAAATTATTTTCATCATTCAGTATTCCAGGTTTTCCTCAACAGTTTGTTTTTGATCATCATACATCCTAATTTTATGTTTTCCTTGATTCATTTTTTTAATATAATTCCTTTTTGTGAATGAACCATATCCATTTTTTAGCTAAGTATCTTGCTAAGATAACTACTTAGCTAACTTCTTGCTAAGTGGTAAGCTAAGTAGCTTGCTAAGCTAACTACTTAGCTAACTTATTGGCTAAGTAGTTTGCTTAGCAAGCTACTTAGCCAAGTAGTTAGCTATGTAATAATACAAAAACTTGTTTTTGGAAAATACACCCGGCCTTTTCACTTGAAGATGTTTTTCTTCATTAAGTATGAGAGGCAAAATAATGATCTGTTCTTATCAAAAACAACATATTCAAAGAATACTTGGAATATTCAATCATAAAATAAGTTGATATTAAAAGACACAGAAACACACAGCAGCATTAAATAACATGGGAAATGAATGTGGGTCATTTTTGACCCATGTGGAGCATTAGCAGGGGTGTCAATATGTTGTGCATCAAAGGGTTAAAGACGCAAAAAAAAAATGAAACCACCCTCCAAAGTGGAAATGGTCTTTTCAGCAGTTAAGCAGAATTATCACAGATAATATAACAGAACAGAGAAGGCGCATTAATTACCTAGGGACATTTTTTGATTTACCAATTCAGCAGAGGGCAAACAGACAGCTTGGGACAATACCCGCGAGAACCAGTCAATGGTGGGACAACTTTGTTCAAGGTGTAGCGCTACAAGGAAGAAGTGTCTTCACGGGCGTCCCGGTGGCTCACACTGGTAGAACGTTACCATTAAGGCCGAGTCCTTGCTGCGGCGGAGCCGGGTTCGAATCCGGCCTGTGCTCCCTTTGCCGCATGTCCTCCCCTCTGTCACCCCCTTTCTATCTGTCACTTTCAATAAAAGCATGAAAAATACCAAAAAAAAAAAAAAAAGAAGTGTCTTCACATGCGGGAGTTCTTGGTGGTGTTGTGTGGCAGTGCTTCACGCTATCACCTGGTGTGCATACTACGTCCACTTTCTAAGACTTTTGCGTCACCGTATACACGCAGATTTCTCCCTAAACGCGGAATAAAAAGTGAGAATGCAGCGCCACTTTTGCATTTTCTGTCCATATCGTCTCCATCTAAAACAGGGCCTAATATGGCACTTAAATGCACAAAATGGGTTGGTAACATTTTACAATAACCAACTAAGTAATGTTTATAAATGGTTTATAAACCAATTATTAACCATTTACAAAGCGCTGTACATATTTAATCTTTAAATGTTTTCAACCAATTTCTTAAAGGTATATTAATCATTTCAAAATCATTAACATACTTAATATGGTGTTGAAAATGTTAAATTGAGTGCAACTAAAACTATTACTAAACTATTAATTATAATTGATTGGTTTGTTAATGGTAAAGTAACTATAAACTTAGATTAATATACCATCTAATTGCCATTTATGAATGATTTAGTTAGTTCAACATTATAAAAATATGTATTTACCATTCTAAATGGCCTATATACGGTTTATAAATGATGATTAAACATGAATAAACTATCTGTTTACCATTTATAAATGATGGTTATTGTAAAGTGTTACCAATGGGTTTAGTTTTGTTGGATAACATTACTGTATGCAATTTAAAAAATAACGGTGTTTATATTATTATGCATTACATTATATTTTTCTCAAATTACTTGATCATTTTCAGAGCCTTGCTTCATATTATCTTTTGTATATTACTTGTATAACTTACTATACACTTTAATACAGCAAAAGTGTTTCTCATCCAATTATTTGATTACCCAATTGAAAAATGGGTAGAATAATCGTTGCAGCCCTAACCCACACACACATCAGTACCCAGACTTGGACTGGCAATCTGGTTTTTGGCAAATACCAAAGGGGCAGCCCACTTAATAAGCTGTGAGGCCACTACCAGGGGGAAAAAAAGAAGAAGGCCTGCCGGCTCTGGCCCATTTTCTGTGAGAAAAGCCCATCTGATTAGGGGTTATAGACTAAAATTTCCAGAGAGTAATTCAGTTTCCAGTCTGACCCTGTCAGTGCTGTGTATTAATTTGAAGATGTATTAAGATATCTGACATATAACAGTTTAAATATGCATCAAACATGTTTTGATAAACACACAGAAATCTGACCAACAGTCACAGTCTCTTTACAGGAAACTTCTGCTTGATTAAGATATGAGCAGCTCTGATTTAGGAAATCCCACTGCACCATTTAATCCCACTGCACCATTTGGAAACATAACAGGAAATTACAGGACATTGAACTTTAGTTACACAGAAATAATGACGCACGAACCTGCAAAGTAAAAGGACAACACAATGTTGTCTGCTCAGAGATGTTCAGATCATTGGAATTGTCTGTCACCTTTGGGATCTGTATCCATTTTTGATACCTACAATAAATTCTGCACAAGGCTGTAATTCAAATCGACCTGGTCATCAAGTGTTTTTCTTGAAAGATTTTCTACGTCATCAGTACCAAAGGGGAAACTATTTATCTTCTCAACAACAGAAGCATGTTACGCTCCTCGGCTGCAGAAAAAACAACAACTTGCTGTTAAGTTGTTTTTTTTCATTACACAACTTGGTGTTATAATGAGTGGCCAGCTGTTCAGGTGAAACACCGTAACACCCTCTGGTGTTGTGCTGACACATGGCAAACTGCAACCGGAGAAGACTTTTGGAGGTACAGATCATATGGCTGCGTTTTTTCTGTTGAGCAGGGTGTTTACCCAAATGTATTCCAAAATGGTGGTGATTTTGTTTATACTTCATTAGTGTCTGCACATGTGGACATGCGCAAATGTGCGATTGGCCCTTAAATTGTTGGCTCCAGACATCCATGTGGACCCTCGTGGACATAAGCAGATGATGAAATGGACGTCATACGGAGCTGCACGGACCCTCGTGGCTACGCAAATGAGTAAATGATGTAAATGAGCCCAGCTGCTCAATAAAATCAGATGCTGGGCTGCACTGTAGTCACTCGCCATCTTAAATTGCCATTCCCTTCTTCCAGATGTTCCACCTCTATACAGAAATCCTTAAAATGCATATTGCATAAAGGCAAGCACAAATATTTTCATCTGTGTACTTGGTGACCTTGGTGATATCTGTTGCATATTTCATTTCTAACTGGAGAGAACAACCAATTGACTGATTTTGACTTCAAATTGGATCCATTAACTTAAATGTTGGAGGGGGCCACAATTTTTCACCGATACTACCACAGGGCCACATATCGGACCATGCACTTAACCAGATATGATAAAACTGCAATTTTCAATGTTTACAGTGCAGTAACTGAACGTATTTCATGCTCATATGCATGTATACCAGCATAAATAGGAATACAAAAGGTTTGAAGCAAGTAAAAAATAATCACTTTACCGTGATTTATTTTTTTTCAGTGCAAGAACAGCAGACCAACATTATTGCAAGAAGTAATTTTGAGCATTTTTACACTGCACTTTTAAGATTCCATGCTCAAATGCATGTAGCCTCCTGTTGCCCATCCCTGATCTAAGGTGTTGGGCCAATCAATCCAGAAGTTGATGAGATTTTGCTTTTAATCTAAATACTTTGCTATAAGTTTAAAGGTCCATTGAGTGTGTAACAGTCAGCTTCAAGCCAGAGACTCCTTGTAAAAAGTAATAACTTGCTACTTTGGAATTTGTCAGAAAAGACACAAAATTACCCAAAAAAGAATCAAATTGACCAAAAAATTACATAAAAATAAGCAAAAAAGGACTCAAATTCACCACAAAAAGACACAAGTTGACCAAAAGAGACACAAATTGACCAAAAAAAGCAAACAAAATGACCAAAAAGACACAAAATGATCAAAAAAGACACAAAATGACCAAAAAAGACACAAAATGAACAGAAAAGACACATAATTACTAAAAAAAAAAAAAAAAAACGCACACACACACACACACACACACACACACACACAAAATGGGCACAAAAAGACATTATATGACCAAAGACTAAAACACTTCCAAAATGATTTGGCGATCCCCAGAAATCATCTCGGGACCCCTAGGTTGAGAATAGCTGATTTAGAGGACAAATCAGCAGAATCAGAACTTCTGGGGACCATAAATGTTGACAAAACCACACATTAAACTCTGACAACTTTATTGAATCACTGTGATTTTAACCCAGCCTGTTCCCTGTGGTACCAAGGAAGATCAACATACCCAGGACATCGTTTCATTTCTGCCCTCACTAAACCTAACAACTGTAATTACAATAAGCAGCCATACTGCAGGGCACTGGTTCACAAGGTCGGAGATCTCCTCCTCACTGTGGACGGCTGCTCCATCTCCATCAAATCTGACATAGAAACAGCTTTCTTCCATACTCTGACCCTCACCCTGACTCTGTGGCTGAGACCCTCACTCATGCCTTCATCACCTCCCACCCGGACTACTGTAATGGAGGCAGGGGTTTTCAAGCAACTCCCTGAACAGGCTCCAGTACATACAAAACTCTGCGGCCAGAGTTCATATCACACATCATCCCCACACTGTAAAAATGTCCCGTTGTTTTTACAGAAAAAAAATGGCAGCTGTGGTTACCAGAATATTTCCGTAAAAAATACAGTACATAATGTCAACATCTTTACAGAACAACTTGTAAATTGTACATCCTAAAACTGTAGTAATTTAAAAAATAAACATTTGAAAGTTGTAGATTATACCGTCCTTTACTGCTAATTTTAACAGGATGATGCTTTTATACTAATTATTTATGCAAAATTTACATGCAGATTTTGCTTATTGTGCATTGAATACAAATAAATAAACATTTAGTTATTATTTTGTGTACATAAAATACCAGTAAAGTTTACAAGTTGTTCTGTAAAATTGTTTACATTGCATTTTTTGCAGATTATTCTGGTAACCACAGCTGCAATTTTTTTTTCTGTAAAAGCAACAGAATTTTTTTACAGTGTACCTTCACTGGCTCCCAATCAAGTCACGCATCGACTACAAACTCCTCCTGACCTACAAATCCCTCCATGCCTCACTGATCTCATCCACCCCTTAACACCGTCCCAGAACCTGCGGTCCTCTGATGCAGGTCTGCTCTACAACCCCCTGCAGCAAACTGAAAACTTTCAGAGCTTGTGCCTTCAGCGCTGCAGCCCCCACCCTCTGGAACTCTCTCCGGGCTGAAATCTTAACTGCTGCATCTCTGGCCATCTTCAAAAAACTCCTCAAGCACCATCTGTTCACCAAGGCCTTTGGCCTCAGTTAAACCTCTCACTTTTTCTCTCTTTCAGTTATGCCTATTGTAAAGCATCCTTGGGTTTCTTGAGAGTTGACTATATTTTCTCTCTAATGTATACCAGTTTGCATATGTCAAAATTAGGGCCGGGATTTTAACACGTTAATTAAGATGAATTAATTACACAAAAATGAATGTGTTAAAAAAATGTAAGCATTTTAATCACACTTATTTTTGCACCGCGGAACGTTTCTCACTGGATGAGTTTCAGGCAGACCGATTATACTGGAGCACCAACTAGCGTTCATGAGTTCAGACAACAACAAACAACAGTGAACATGAAGGAAGAAGCTGATGAGACGCTTTGGTTGGCCCCGTGGATGATGGGACATTTTGTTACTAAAACCAACGGATGGAAGCGTCGATAAGAGCATGGTTGTGTTGTTATGCAACAAGGAATTCGCATATCACCGCAGCACATCCAGCCTCAAGTATCACCTCAATGCAAAACATATAGCAGCTAGCAGCTAGAGTGGTAGCTAGCGTGGATTGTGTTTTACTTCAAAAACCAAAGTATTCTAGTTTACAGAAGGTCTACCTACCTATAGGCTACCTGAATTTCTGAAATGTACTATATTTCTAAATATGCTATTGCTAACCTTAATGGCAAAAATTGCACTGGTCTGTTGGACTTGAAGAAAAATAAACAATATTTTTGTTGCTTAAGCTTATGTATTCAGTCATTATTCAATGGTATACTAAAAATCCATGTGGAAAAAATTACTTCTCACTGTTCTCAGGTCAAATATTTATATGCGATTAAAATGCGATTCATTTCAATTAATTCATTACAAAGCCTCTAATTAATTAGATTAATTTTTTTCATCGTGTCCCGGCACTAGTCAAAATACTTGAAGAGGTCATGTTGCCTTATGCTGAAGAGGACATGCCCTTGAAATGGGTGTTTCAACAAGACAATGACCCCAAACACACTAGTAAACCAGCAAAATCTTGGTTCTAAACCAACAACATTGATGTTATGGAGTGGCCAGCCCAATCCCCGGACCTTAATCCAATTGAGAACTTGTGGGGTGACATCAAAAATGCTGATTATGAAACAAAACCAAGAAATGTAAATTAATTGTGGAATGTTGTTAAAGAATCTTGGAGTGTAATAACAGCTGAAAGGTGCCACAAGTTGCTTGACTCCATGCCACACAGATGTGAAGCAGTTATAAAAAACTGTGGTCATACAACTAAATATTAGTTTAGTGATTCTCAGGATTGCTAAATCCTAGAAACAAAGTCTGAAAAAAGTTTGGTCAAAATAGTTTTGAGTTTGTAAAGTTAACGGCATACACTGCTATATTTTTGAACACAATCCCTTTCAACCAATTGCCCAGTTGTACAGCCTTAAGAGCGTGCATATCACCAATGCTGGGTCTTTGGATCTCCTGCACCTACTGCTACCTTGTTTGCCATGTAGCAATAAAAAATATACTAAAAACCTGGATTAATCTGGTTAGTCACATTGGACTGCTAATATATTGAACACTACTATATATGTGTGTGTGTATATATATATATATATATATATATATAAAAATCATGGACAAGTCAAACCATAATATTACTCACATACGAAGAAGTAAAACACACACTCCAGGCTTAAAGCAACACATTTGCAGCTGCTAAATGCAGAAAGGACTGCTTGCAGAAATATGACAATTGTGTAGTTGAATAAATTAATAGCCTTATTTATCCATTGCAAAAATAAAAACAAATCAAATAAATAAAAGTAAAACAACTGACATACTGCAACCAACAGTGCAAAGCCTCAAAGCCTGCTGCTAGCATGGCCAAAATCTACCCCATTAAACTATTCACCACAACTGGAAACATGATCAGATAAACAGCTTGTAGTCGTATGGATTTTTTTCTCCCAGCCAGTTCTTTAATGGATTTCTGCGGTTCCCGTGAGATTTATGAAACATTTGTAAAACCTATTATTTTACTGTAACTGTCAAAAATGTGATTTTCTCTCTTCATTCAGCCTTCCAACAGGCTTTATGCATTCAGGAGTCATTTGTACTGAGCTGTTTAGGATTTATTGACTCCTCATGTAAAAGTGACCTATTGTATACGTGCATCCATCTTGTCCTGATGCTACACACAAATCCACAGAATTCAATCTGATTCTCTGCAAGACAGCTAGCCTTGAAGTGTATATGAGGTGAGCTCTGTTAGGAATCCACTGTGGACATACTTTATCCCTGTGTCTCTCCCTACAGACTGACCGCACTGTGTTTTTGTCTCTCTCTTTTTACCTGCCTCTTAATCTCACTCTTGCACTACCTCAAGAAGCTTCAGTGTAACAAAACTCCCAGCAGCCTCAGCTGATGACATGGTGGATCCCTGGACAATTTGTCTGTGGGTACATACTGATAAAAATGTAACACCCAAGCTAGAAACAAAGAGAAAAAAAAGTGCCTTAAAAGGGGATTGAACTATATTGCAGTGGAGAGGTCACAGTAAATGGTGTGAGACATATCATACAAGGTGGAAGGAGTATTGAGATCCTTACATTAAGGAAAGAACGCACAAATGCAGTGTAAAGCCCCTACTCTTGCATAAAGCAGGAACCTCCATTGACAGAACTGCTCTTCAGTTTACCAGTCATGTGGAGTAGTACTCAGCCTGTGAATACACTTGTAAATGATCTCATGAGTCACTAGAGGAGAGAGAGTTTGCAGTAGTGTTTCACTGTGGGAAATGTGGGACTTTTTTTTCCCACCAGGTCACTTTACTGGTTTATCTTTTACTATCTGTTTACATCCGACCACATTAGGGTCAGGGCCTATATTAGGCCTTCAGTATTTTTATATGTCATATACCACTTTTTTACCATCTCTGCAAACATTTAAATATATTTATTATTTGATGTCCATACTACAACTACTCCTACTACTACATGCAACAAGTTATTTAACCAATTTAACCTGCAAAAATATATTTTCTCCAATGTGCAATCTCTGTAAAATTCAAAGTACTTTCAGGAAACAAACACAAAAAATGTATATTAACAATAAATGCCCAACAGCAGAAATGTAGGTATATATATATATATATATATATACATATGTATTCTTATTCTGTTCTTATATCTATGTGTCTGTATCTTGACTTGCTGTGACAACTAAATTGACACCAAGGGATAAATCAAGTCATATCTTTTCTCTCTTATCCAAGTTCCAATATCCATACAACAATATTGTTAAGTATGCCAGAAATAGATGACTATGTCCCAGTACAAATGTTAAATTCACTACACCAAAAAAACACTACGATTATACATCTGAGGGCATTTTACTGCATGCAAGCCAGCACAATTTTCTGACTATTCTGACGCATGATTCTCTTGTAAAATATATATTTGATCAAAAGCATTTATAGAATGTTATGAAGTAGTATGTCTTAATTGTTTGCATACTGTATGCAACAGTAAGTACTTTTTTAAAGGCAGTTTAAGGCAGTTTATTATTATCAAAAAGTATCTTAGAGTCAATTTTGTCATTTTAAATCCATTGTCTCAAAGACCTCCAACTTGGAAGTGCAGGAATAATTTGCTGGAGTGGCCACTTAAACAAAACTACCCCAACGCTTGGTTTTATTCTCATAATTTCCATTGGTTGTAATATAGTACCGAGATAATTTGCTGAGATCAAAGCCTTTGTTAGTCAAAGGGATGGTTGAAGGCAGGGCTGGACTGGGACACAAAAACACCCCTGACCGGCCAACCACAACTGATTGCACACCAACTATCCCAGTGCTGCCCTGAACCTTCGCTTCAAGACATGGAGTAGCCAGACAGTAGGGAAAAGTAGCCAGTTAAGGGGTCCGTTTGCATGCCGTTTTGTGGCACATTCTAATGCCACTACTCCATCATAACCTAAGGATTTGCCTACCTGGTTATAAAGTAAGGAATTATTATCAAGGAAACTAAGGCTTATTTTATGTTTATTTAAGGCATCATATTTTGAAAGACTCCATGTAAATTCTGTGGTGGATTCTGTTAACACTTCAAAGTGCTCTTATTTTGAAAGCTAAATAAGATTAGCGACACATACGCTACACAGCATCTGTTTCTTCCCCTTTCTTATTTTCTGTCTGTGGCGTGCGTGACTGACTGATTGATTGACAGCTGATCAACTCTCGGCCCTCCCTCTACCTGTTTTTTTTTTTTTTTACCATTGGTAAATCAGTCAACAACAAAAAAAAAAGGTTGTAAGGCCTGTTGGGCTGTGGTGTGACTGATTGATTGACAGCTACTGGGCAATCATTCATTCAGCCTAAAACGCCTGTAAGAAATGCCTGTAAAACCTCTGGGTGACTTTAAAATAACCCCCTAAAACCTGAAGTTTTTCTGGAAATTCAACAGAAGTGTCAACGCTTCCTACTAAATAATAGATTTTTCAGCCTCTGTAGCAGATAGAAATGAAATTCAAGAAGTATTTGAGAGTTATATATGAGCTCCCTCCGCTATAGTCGTCTTCCGCCATGATTTCAAAGTTCTGGAAAAGTCCCATGTTGCATTGCGACACTCCCACATGTATTCTGATGCATTTCATTGGCCAAGAGACCGAAAATAGGTGAAAAAAAACTACAAATACTACAAAACGACGTATGCGCTTTCCCTGCTTCAACGGTAGAATAATGCAACAGCGCCCCGCGGTTTTAATGGTAGCCATGCGGTAATGCTTTCCCAGCTTAAATGTGTTAACCGCTTATCCGCACTCGGGTCGCAGGGGGCTGGAGCCGATCCCCGCTGACATTAGGCGAGAGAGATTAGCCAGACTATCACAGGGCGGACATATAGATACAGACAATCATGCTCTCATTCACATCTACGATACCCCCCCCCCCAGCATGAAACATTACATTACATTACATGACATTTAGCAGACGCTTTTGTCCAAAGCGACTTACAATAACTGCATTCAACCTGATGGTACTAGACATAGACCACAGGAATCAAGTAAGTACATAACTTTAAGAGCTAACTGTCATCGCTAAAGGAGTGCTATATGTTAAAGAAGAAAAGAATAAGAGCTTTTAATAAGACCTCAAAATATTTTTGCACTACCTCAGACCTGAAACTTGTTATCATAGTTCCAGTTTCTTTTTGCACAACTGTTTTTTATTATGAATATTTAACCTGTGTTTCTGTTGATTTTTATATGTTCCAGTTTTCTTGTTGATACAAATATTTCTGTTACATTTTGGAGTCTTTGTTTTTATCCTTGTGGTATCGAAAATGGTAAAGAGTATCGAATATTTTCCTGAGTATCTGTATCCAGTTGAAAATTTTAGTATCGTTACAACCCTACCATGTAGTGGGCAATCAGTCAACCAAAAGAAATGTCGGCAAGTATGACAGTTGGCCAGTCCAGCCCTGGTTGCATTGCTTCACCTTTGACCTATGATACTTGCTGCTTCAAAATGAATTCTACCAAATTTGCACAAAAAGTTTGCTATAAAGGGAGTGCTTTAATGTAATAAAGTGTATTCTGTGGCTCTGCAGGAGGCTTGTCAAGTCCGAGAAAATAACCTTTAAAATGTCATCAGTTCACACTAGGCAACTACAGAGTTCTAATGGAAAGCCTGCACTGCAGACTTGATGTGTAGATCATAAAATGTGGGAATGCATTGAGCAGGAGAGGAGAGTGTCGTGTTCAGACGATGTTTAGTTGCACAATTGTCCATGCAGGATCCAGCATTTTTAGAGCTTGACCCATACTTGAGACTAAAATTGAGTCATCAATTGTGACCGTTCTTTAAAAAAGAAGTTTCTAGCACTTGTCCCAAACTTTATGGAAGTGCAACTCTAAATCACTAGAGACACCCTTTAAGATAAAGTGCAGCAGTATAATCAGTAAAGGGTGCTCATGTTTCATGAATCCTTTCTGAATTCTATATTACTTTGCATCCATCCATCCTCTTTATCACTGTGTCCTGCTACAAAACACACTATAGTTGATATTTTTGACTTATTACCAATTAAATATGTAAGCAATATTTGAAAAACGTTATATACTCCTATACACATCTACTTTAATCTACAGAAATGGATCACATTTATATACACTACCACTTAAAAGTTTGGTGTCACTTAGAAATGTCCTTATTTTTGGAGAAACAGTTTTTTAAAATTAAAATAACAGACATACAGTCTAGACATTGTTAATGTGGTAAATGACTACTAAAGCTGGAAACGGCTGATCTTCTTATGAAATATATATTATATGTTGTCAGCAACCATAATCCCTGTGTTCCAGCGGCACATTGTGTTAAAACTGCTTTGTGCTGATTTGAGAAGCAATAAAATTATCCTTCCTGAGGCTAGTTGAGTGTCTAGAGGGAAAGTTGGAGATTTGTACAGGTTAAAATTATGATTTCTACCTTTGTCAAAATCTTTACTGTATTTTCGATTCATTTTTTAACTCATTTCATGAATAAAACAGTTCGTTTTCTTGGAAAAATGGAGACATTTTCTGGGTGACCGCAAACTTTTGAGCATAGTGTATGTACAGCTATGGCCTGAATAAATGTTGGCATTTTCTGTTTCTGCAAACTGCACAAACACTGAATCTCTACATTAAATGTGAACACTTCCGCACCACTGCCACCCATTCTTACAGTGACACAGGACAAACTTGCTTTGTTAACACATGATGATTGTGCACTGTCAGTGCTAGATAATGGTCTGGCTACATCCACTATTATTCTGGAATACAGGGAGAAAACATTCTGACTTGTTTTTATTATTTTAAACCAATCAATCATCTTGGGCAGTGCTAAGCACAGGATGCAGAGATCGTTTGGGGGGGAAGAAGAATTCTATCTTAAATAGGCAGCCAATGGCAGGTAATCCCAACAGTCCACATCTGCTTTAAAGACAAAAAACATGTTGGTTAAAGTAAGCCAACAAAACAACTTGGTTATGTTTAGGTAAAGAGGAGAGGGTGAGGTTTAAAAAAATACATATTCCTGACAAAACTTGTGGACATGGATGGACTGGTGCCATCCACCCAATGGTGGACCTACACTCACCTTCATTATGTACACCTGTGTAACTGCTTGTTAACACAAATATCTAATCAGCCAATCACATGACAGCAACTCAATACATTAAGGCATGTAGACATGGTGTAGACAAGCTGCTGAAGTTGAAAATGAGCATCAGAATGGGGAAGAAAGGTGATTTGAGTGACTTTGAAGAAGAAGAAGAAGATTACTTTATTAATCCCACAATGGGGAAATTCAACCTCTGCATTTAACCCATCCTTTTTTACACACAAGTGAACACACCATGCAAGGAGCAGTGGGCAGCACATTACTGTGCAGGGGGGTTAGGTGCCTTGCTCAAGGGCACTTCAGTCCTAGAACTGTCAGTACCGGGATTCGAACCGGCAAATCTCCAGTTATAAGCCCTAACCTCTAGGCCACGGACTGCCCTTTGAACATGGTGGTTGGTGCCAGATGGGCTGGTCTGAATATTTCACAAACTTCTGATCACACAGAACCATCTCTAGGGTTTATAGAGAACGTTCCCAACAAGACAAAATATCTAGAGAGCCTTGATGCCTTGTTGATGCCAGAGGTCAGAGGTCAGAGGAGAATGGCCAGACTGGTTCAACAATCACTGGTTACAACCTGCAGAAGAACATCTCTGTATGATGTATGTATGACACTGTACGACATGTAAAAACTCCTGACATGATAACTTTTTTACTTGTGCTTATTAATGTTGGTAATCAGTCAAACTGTGATGCAGTATGCCATGCTTGGAATGAATATACTTGTCATTTTATGTGAATATATATTTTTAATTTTATTATGTATGTTTTAAATGTGGACCCCACTAAAAGTAGCTCCACTTCAGGGTCGAGCTAATGGGGATCCTTCTAAATAAACAAATAAACAAATCTTTGAACACACAACACATCCAACCTTGAAGCAGATGGACAACAGCTGCAGAAGACCCCACCGCCACTTTATTAGGTACACCTTGCTAGCTAATAAAGTAGCCGGTGAGTGAATCACATTGTAGTTGTGTAGTTGAAGTTAATAACAAGTTGTGTATGTTAATAATGAAAATAGCAAGTTTATATACTATATTCCTATGTGTTATACATACATATATATAAATAGTATTGTTGTTATATAACTGAATATAGTAAATTAACATAGGGAAAAGGGGTGGGATTGAATGAGCTTTGGCTTCTTCCTACTCCTTTTGAACACAAACAAGTCGAGTTTTGTTGTTGTTTCATTTTGTGTTGTTGTCTTGTATTTATTGTTGTTCGTTTGTTTTTAATTGTTCTTCTTTTATTTTGTGTTCAATTCTCAATCAATCAATCAATCAACAAAAAAAATGCCATCAACAATTGCCATCACTTTTTGCTGGCAACTGGGCTGGTATGTAATCAGAAACTACAAAGCAAAGGTGAATTTGTGAAGTAAATGCAATAATTTTATCTTCTGAAAAGTGGTGGAATATATGTATAAAGTAAAGCTCAAAATAGAACTAACTTTTGATCCAAGTGCAGTTTTTGAGTAAATATTATGCAGCTGCATTCCATTGCTGAGCATCATCCTTACTGTTCACATAACAGTTGCTTTTGGTGCTCTTTTCTGTTGAATTGCCTTATTGAACTATGCTCCTTTTATAAACATGAATAAGTTAGATTTTGGATTTAAAAAGCAGTCCCTCTACATACTTTCTCCTGTCTTTTTCTCTCTTACGAACCTGGTCTCACAGGAATCCGTGAAATGGCCACGGATTCACTTAACTCAAAATCCGTGGAATAGCCACGGAATCACTCAAATTTCCGTGAAACTGACACAGTTTTCGCTACAATGCAAGTTAATGACATATCCCGTGGCTATTCCATGGATTTTTTTTCCTATTGGTTTGTTCCAAGTCATGTGACTTTCAAAGTCCCGGCGGTCAGAGCAAAAAACATGGCGGACAGCGGTCATTTTTAGTGAAAAAAGTCAATATTTTGACTTAGTTTCTGCATAAAAATGGATTTTGATCACATTTCTAGCAAGAAATATATGTTTTATTTTCTAAATATTAACTCAGTGAATGTACATAATTACTTTGTATGTTGGAATAGCCACGGGATATGACTGTCATTAACTTGCATTGTAGTGAAATCCGTGTCAGTTTCACGGAAATTTGAATGATTCCGTGGCTATTTCACGGATTCCTGTGAGACCATGTTGCTCTTACACACACACATGGATACAGTGCTACCTGATGCCTGCAGCCACAACACCTGTTAAATACCAACCCCTGGCTCACTGTGTATGTGCATGTACGTACTACCTCTGACACATGCAACACACTGTAAGACAAAACCGCAGCAGGAAGGCAACATGGTACTGCAGGTCCGTTTACTCTCCCTCTGGCCCTCTGTTAATGAATCTTACTAAGGAGGATCCTCTAGAGGACAGGGAACAAATACATGCAGCACGCAGTGACAGGGCTGGCCTGCTGTGCTGCACTGTAACCATTACACCTACACACTCATTATCCCTCCTACTACTTTTATTTTTGCTTTCCACTGTCGAGCTTGTACTGCAGTATGGGTACATCTGCAATTCTAACATGACAGCAGGCATCATCTCATTCCCCTCCTATGCATTTGAATGAAGCTACTACTGCTTAGTTTTAACAGGGTTCGTGCGTGTCCTTGAAATACTTGAAAATCTTGAATTTAAATGTATTTTCAAGGTTTAAAAAGTGCTTGGATTTTGCAGTGTAAACGCTTGAAATTGAAACTGTATTTCTATTGCAATCTGACTATATCCATCTATAGACTATAGATAATCACATGTTCAATGTAAAAAATAATGAGTAGACTATCTGAAATGCACTGTAAAAAAAAAAAATCTGTTTAATTTATGGAAAAATACCGGCAGCTGTGGTTGCCAGAACTTCAGCGTAAAAAATACAGTGAGCGGGTTTTCTACTGTAAATTTAAATGTAAATATCAGCAAAAACTGTAATTTAGACTGTTATTTTTAGGGTAATTGTGTCATTCATGGTATTTCTCCATAAATTTTGCAAGAAAATGTTATATTTTTACAGCCAAACTGTGTGTTTCTTCCAGTTTATGACAGGAAAAAGTCAAAGTTTTGTGCTATTCTTCGATTTAAGGTCATTAGAAGTGTCTAATATGGTGATATACAATTTTTAATTTTATTTCCCTATTTCTGATGTATATTTGACAGTGTTTTACTGTTATTTCTACAAACACTTTTTTACAGTGTGAAGACAGTTCCTCTTAAAAGTGTAATACCAACGCTGTTGGTATGGTTAAGTGAAATCAGTATCAAAATTACCAAAAAAAGACACACAATTACCAAAAAAAGACACACAATTATTAAAAAGACACAAAATGACACAAAAAATACACAAAATGACCCCCTTTTAGTATGTAAGTACTCATCTAAAACATGCAATTCACAACAGGTGTAAGATACTGGAAAAGCTTGAAAATGGACCTTGAAAGATCAAGAAAAATGCTTGAATTCGACCCCTGCTAAAGTGTACGAACCCTGTATAAAGCAAAGACATATTTTTACCTTGTTCACTCAATCTCAAAAGCAACAAAGGCTCATGTTAAGTGATTAACCTGACTGATTGTTTAGCCAGAGACGGACCAGCAGCATGTAAACACAGCCAGTGATGAATGAAAGGAAGGAAGTAATTATGTCAATTTAGGAAAAAACAAGAGCACGCATAGAGTCACAGTTGAAGTACTTGAGCTGGAAGCAAACTGAATCTATACATTTACCTTGCAAAGCTGAGCTGGATGAATGCCCCAGTAGCTGCCTCAGTCTGTGTGTATGTTTCAAAGAGGGAGCAGCAGAGGATAAAGACTGCTCTAATAGCTTCTTTTCTATGCTGCTGCCTGTGTTTCTCCAGCTAATACACTACAGCAGACAGAGAGAGCTGCTGGCTTGTTTACCTGACACTGTCTGCCTAAAAAAAAAACCCACACTGCTTGCTTACTTGTATGACCGTTTGCCTTCACCTTTCAGACCGCTCACCTGTCTACAGTAACTGCCTGCCCTCACCTTTACACCTGTTTGTGTGCCCTGACTGTGTTTTAGTTGAACTGTCTCCCTGAATGCTAGCTTCTCCCTCTCTCTGTGTACTGACATTAGCATAGCCCTTCCTCCTCTCTAACCTCCGCACTCATCTAACCTGTTTGGCAGTGTGTGTGTGGTGTGTGTGTGTATGTGTGTTCTTGTTCTTCCTACATAGTGAGGTCCAGAACACATTTTTTAACCAACAGAGTGAGGACATTTTTGCAAAGTGAGGACATTTCGGCCGGTCCTCACTTCTTTAAAGGCTTTTTTGAGATTTCAGACTTTGTTTTAAGGGTTAAAGGTTCCATGATAATGATAATTACCTGAAACGGTATTGTGTGGTTACAAAATTAAATAAAATTATAGTGAAAATGTCCTTCGTTTTCGTCTTTGTCAACTTTTTTCATACATAATGAAGATGGTTAAGGCAAAGGAAATAAAGGCAAATTTTACTGTGACCTCTTTTAATCTTCCACCCAACAAATAGCCCATTACAAAAAACTAAACTAATAAAAACTAAACTAAAACTAAAGCATTTAAAAAAAAAAAAAAAAGTTATTAAAACTAACTGAATCAAAAGTCACAACAAAATTAAAAGTAAAACTACTGAAAAATCCCAAACTATTATAACCTTGCAAGGGAATTCACTGTTCCAATGAGGGTCCTCACAATGATAGAAGTACAAGAATGTGTGTGTGTGTGTGTGTGTGTGTGTCTCTCTCTCTCTGTGTGTGTGTGTGTGTGTGTGTGTGTGTGTGTGGTTGGCACTGGTCTCTTGCTGTAATTCACAACAGTGTAACCAGACACACCTCCAAACACACAGCTAATACACTGCTCTCTGTTGCCACAGTGTTGTGGGCACATGTTTATTCATTGTGGAAATGAATTAAAATGCAATTGTGCTCTCAGTTTATGTGTGACTGAGTATGCCATTGTGAAAGTATATTCTTTTGGATTATTTTTTTTCTTCTCAACTGAACCATTTTAATTGTTAGAAAAGCCTTCAGAAACTTCTGAAAATACACATCATAAGCATGTGAGAGGGTTATGATATGCATATACTGTAGAGGTGTGAATCAGCAGAGGCCCCACAACACGGTTTTATCCCGATACTTGAGGCACATACGATATTATTGCGATTTTAAGCATTTTGCGATATGGTGAGTGTTGCGAGACAATATATTGCGATTTAACCCTCTGAAGTCCATCGATTTATTGAAAATACACATGTTGTATTTACATTAATAACTTTATTTATATATGATATGTAGACAAGCTGAGAAAGCCAGTTGAAAGTGCAATCATAGGAGTTTTCACAGTGTGCCATTTATGTTTCTAGACCATTTTTAAAATGTCAATTTTCTTTCTACAATGAAAACTATTACCAGTTTTAATTTACATGCGAATAGACTGTTTTGTAGTTTTATTATTTATTTTTTTCTGCTGTTTTTGTGTGTATAAATGGTAAAAATAATAATAAAATAATATAAAATAATGGTACATTTCCATAGACAACTGTGTCTTTTGTTTGTATTTTGGGTTCCTGGCAGCTTTATACTGATGATAGCCAAGTTTGTTTCGAGCAAAAAGGAGCCATGCATGTGATGTAAGGACAGACTGAAATATGCTAAACAGAGACAGAAATTAATGCATAGGAAGTTGACAAATTTGAACCAAAATATCCTGGACTTCAGAGGTTTAACTGTATAACTGAATTTTGTGTCCACAAAATTAAATTCAATCAAGAATTGTTTTGTGAATAACAGAAAATTCACATTCTATTCATCTCACTTCAGTCTTTTTATTTCTCCACAATGAGAGACTGATATCAAACATGTATGGACGACAACAACTGCAGCATTTTATCATACTTTCAAAATATTTAAGCTTCACTGCTCTGAATTTTTTACAATGAAACATAAAAAAAGCCGAACTTTGCAGCGTTATTTCGACAACTTCCTGACATGATATATACTGACGCATATGGTGCCTATAGATCCCTTAGATGTTCTAGTTTCCTATGATACCACTATGGAAAAATAGCTTTGATACGACTGTGTCCTTCAACTCGGTGACCTAGTCACACACCTGAGTTTCAGTGTTTATAGCATGTAGCTAAAACCCTTGTTTTCCACAACAATGTATGGTCTCAAGTCTTCGTAAATAAAGAAAGTAATAGATGTGTTATTTTCTTTGCGCGTTCTGAATTGGTAGGCCATCATGTATGTAAAAAGGAGACTTGTGGGAACCCTGAGAGTCTTTTTTTTTATTGTGATAGCATTAAGTCAGAGGTCACATGACCGCTTTGAAAATCACCTTGCAACGTAAAAAAAACGCCTTATTTCGCAGAGTTATTAAATTCCCGACACAATATCCTGACACACTTGGTGAACATATGTATTCCTAAAATCTCGAGATTTAAAATTTCGAGAAAAAAGTTGCAAATTTACTCGATTAAAGTGGCAAATCTAAAAGAAAAGAAGTTGCAGATTTAAGAGATTTAAAGTGGCAAATCTGCGCAAAAAAAGTTGCAGATTTACGAGAAAAAGTGGAAAAAAAGCACCTTTTTTCTCATAGATTTGCCACTTTAAACTCGTTAATTTATTTCTCAAAATATAACCCCCCTCCCTGGGTCCGTATGTTTTTTTACACATTCCACAGTCCACATTCTGGCTGTATGTAATATCCTCCAATATTCTCTACGGTTGAAATTTGGAATTTGCAAGTATTTCAATGAGTGTCCTATAAAGGGTTAACATCACTGTTGTATCAGCTGGTATAATGCTGTTAATGTCAACCTTGTAGATCATTACTTAAAAACACAGTGCTCATTTATTAGACTGGTTATTGGAAATATATGCTCTTTCAAAGAAAAAAGGGGAACCAGTCCTTTCGATTAACTTGGCTTTTTTGGACCCACAGGGTTTTTATCTGGCATGGATTACTGAGGGGCTAAATCTTTACTCCTGCACATAAAGGACTGCATTATGTTTTATTAGTGTATAATGCCATTCAGTGTTTAAATACATGCCCTCTTAGCTCAGACTGCTGCTCTCTCTCTGACAGGGCTGGGTAGTTTGGTGTGATGTTATAAAAAGCTAAGATTCATATGACATCAAGATACTTTTTACAGGTAGTTATTATGCATGCCACATAACTGTGCACACTTTATTTTTAAAGTTATTTGGAGAAACTTTTAAAAGTGTTTTTTTCCCTTTCCCTCTTTAAAGCCAATTTGGTATTACTTGGCAAATTTGGCACTTTGCCATGTAACCAACTACATGTTATTTCACAGCAATCTGGCTCTGAAATAACATTCATTGAAGAGGTGTGGAGACTGAATCATAAAGTCATCACAGCTTATAAATTGGACACTGGATATGTGTATCATCTGAAATAAACTGGTTACTGAAAAGAGAGTGGGCCCACAGGGAGTCTAAAGGTGTGCACCTTTTATTTCAGACGTGTTCTAAAGTTACTTTTACATTACATTACATCCCTTACGTGCTTGTAGACAATTATATATTAATATATACATTATATATCTTGTGTTCATGTTCCCAACATAAGCTCATATGATTTCTTAGTGTAAAAGCAGATAATGGCCTGTGGGTGTTGATGTTTCTTTTTGACTTCTGCAGTCAAGAAAACCTCAATAATATCTTTTTGATGTAAAAAAAATACTTTGTCATACATTTCATTTTGTTTCTGAGTGCAGTGACAAGACAATGTCATTATTTCTGAAAGGAGAAAGGAAAGAAGATCAAGTCTTCGATTGTGCTTTTCAGTCATTGCACAGTAATCTGTTCACATGCACAGCAAGCGGAGAAAGTGAGAAGCTGCTTCATGCTAAATAACGCATTTATTAAAACAGGTGCTGCTCATACAGCTGTATGTGATGTGGTATATTAAAAGTCCATAAGTCCATTTTATTACGTTTAGCCATATTTTCACAACCCATAACATATCCATGTGCATAATTAAAGTTGAGATGTGCAGAAAAATGCCTTTTTTTTAAAAACGGTCATATTGTGTATTTATATTTACCAAAACATTACAATTTTTTTTTCTTGTGTGTATTTCAATGTCAAAATCCAATCTTGTTTTCTTTCTGTAAAACAAAATGTGACAGGCGCTAACGTAGGCTGGTACCAAGCAATTTCAACCAATAATCATCAATACACATCCACCCGTCAATCAATCTACAACTTTTAGCCACACAGAGCCAAAATCCATTACTTAGCTAGCTAGAAATAGCAGTGACAACAGTTGTGAACTACCATGGTGACTAAAATCTGTCCACAGACAAACAGATGTATAAGCACAAAACACAAGTTTACTTGAAGAGATAACATGAGAGGCTTATAAGAGAATTCTAGTTTATTATAACATATGTGATGATTGAAACAAATTACAATTCGGTCTAGATAAAAAGTCTTTGGCTTGGGCTCTAGAGGGAGATTTTTTTAAATCGAGGGGCATCTTGACAAAACTCCCCCAAAAATGCAGGGCACCATCTCCTCACTGAAAATACAGCCTAATATTTTGCCCCCAAAGAGAAATGCTTAGTTACTTTACCTTTATCGGGCGAAGAACTATATTTGGTAACTTCAGTGGATATCTAAACTGGGTCCCCATGTCTCTCTGTTTGGTCGTAAAACAACATGGATTTCTTCCAGCTAATCAGTAAAGATCAGGCTATGTCACAGACAGTGACACCATGACATCTGACCAATCAGTATGAAAATAACATAATAATATTAACTTTATTGACCTCGACCTCCAATTTAAATTTTTTTTTTAAATCTGCAAGAAACAGTCGTACAAACAGTTATTCTTCAATGACTTGTACCAGGAGAACTTGACTATGACAGCATACTGTATTAGGGCCAAGTATGAACAAAAATGTATTCATTATTTTGAGAAAAAAGTTTACTAGATTAAAGTGGCAAATCTGCGCGAAAAAAGTAGCAGATTTAAGAGATTTAAAGTGGGGGAAAAAGCAACTTTTTTCTCGCAGATTCACCACTTTAAATCTCATAAATCTGCAAAAAATGTTCTCTTAAATTTGCCACTTTAACCTTGTAAACTTTTTTCTAAAAATATTACCCCCCTCCCCCGGGTCCGTATCTTTTTTTTACACATGCCACAGTCAGACACATTGTGGTAGTATTTAATATCCTCCAATATTCTCTAGGGTTGAAATTTGTAATTTGCAAGTATTTCAATGAGTGCCCTATTAAGGGTTAACTCAAGCCGAGGTATGTCTCGCTTCATCTGATTGAGCTGGACACAGACCAAGGCACCAGACATCCTCGTTGTTTTAATGATATTTGTTGACTATTGTCACTACTGTCACTGTGAATTTCCTGTGTTTTTACTGTCTTAACTGCAATTTTATACACTTTTGTACAGCACTTTGGTCAATGTGAGTTGTTTTTAAATGTGCCTTAGGAATACATTTGACTTAACTTGACTTGGATGAATGTTTCTCTTGCTGAGGAATCAGACACATGCTTAATACTACTGACGAGAGACTGAAAAGGTACTATTGTTGTTTTCTGAGGTAATTTCACTGCTAATCATTAGTGATGTGCCAATGAAGCCTCGTGAAGCATTGTCTTTATTTTCTGAGCCCACTAGATGGCGCTCTATGATCAACAAAGGACTAAAAGCACAAACAATTACTATTGCTTGAGCCTTTTTCTTTAAACCAAGAGCACCATCTAGTGGTCTCAGAAAATAAAGAAAATGCTTCATGAGGCTTCATTGCCACATCACTACTAATCATCACACAAACAGCAGAGAGAATTATATTAAAAAAGAGGCAGCAACAAGATGATAGGCAAACAATGTAGGTGTGTTACTGAGCTACAGGACACGTGGTCAGCTGAATAGAAAAGTTGATTATGTGATTGACAGCCCCAGACAATGACAGCAAGGAAATGGGTGAGCATGTGTGAGGAGTGAATGCTATGTATGATAATAAAAGTATGTCTAAGCATGCAAAGAGTCTTTTGCTAGAGCTACACTTAACCCTCTGAAATCTTCGGCTATTATGTCTATTAAAATATATGTTAAAAATATTTACCATGCCATGTTGGTATCAGTTTTTTCAGCGTTACCTCACCTATATGTCCTGATAATTAATTTTTAACTTTGACTTTCTTGATCAAAATGTTGAACCCAAAAGAAACTAAGGAAACATAAAATCTGATGTTGAAAATGATGTTTCAAAACACAGAATTTTAAATATTGCATATATCACATATAACAGGTAAAATGAGGATAATCTATAGTTCTATATTTTATACTATATATATTTGACAATATCTCCAGTTTTACTTGGCTGAATATCATCAAAAAACAATCTGGCAAGACTCAATGTTGCTTCATTTTTATGTCTTTTAAGAAGTAATATGCAGGTGTTCTCATGGACTCCTGAGGGTTAAATCACTCTTGTGAACTGTTCAATGCTCAAATGTTGTTTTTCACTTGGAATTCTGTCAAGGTACAGAAACTACAGACACTCTTCTGTGTTTGGGACATCTCAGGGCATCAGCACAGAACCTTTGGGCCCCACCTGGTTGTGTAACCCTCAACAAATATGAGTGTACACGGTGTGCTGTTCAGAGGTCATGAAATGATGCCACTTTATTGCGTCCCTCAGCCTCTGATACTGACAAACAGCGTCTGTAAAGCGGCGGTCTTAGTCGACCTGGGATGAGAACAGGTTGTTGTTGCTCCCTATCTGTGTCTTCTGCTGTGTGCAGGAGCAGCATGCTGCTGTGTGATTCACTGTCTCCGTTTGACTGAGGGACGGGACGAGCTACAGACAGATCAAGGAGGCCACCAGATCTGGATGTGATCAAACTACTGAATGGGTGTTTACCAGCACACATAAGACATGTAGGGGCCTGCTCCACCTTCTAGTAGGTGCAGTGCAGGCGGCAACCTCCGGGTCTGAGCAGGGAGGCAAACCAGGAAGTGCCCTTAAGCTGCATTCTACCAAAAATTTCAGCAGGGGGTGCTAAGTTTGGCTGCAAAAACATTTCAGTCCATTCATTTCAATGCAAAATGAGAAAACTTCTCACTTGATTTTTAAATATGGTCTCAATCACTAGTAAATAATCTTCTTCAAGACAATTTGATGTCAATAGTTCTAATAATGGCTCAATTTAGAAGAAAATAGAATATAAAGAATCGTATGATTTGGGGCGTGGCTACCTTTGATTGACAGGTCACTAACAAGGCGAGCCGTCATCAGGAGAGAAGCAGAACAATGTGTATCCACGGCAACATGCCAATAAAGTTATATATAACGTTGTATAGATATATAAAAAAAAGGGCGTTTACCAGTTTGGTCTCATAACTTTGACCCTTTTACACTGTATTTCACTTTATTTGAACGTATTGTTCATTAGAAATATCTTGTTCAGTGTTTGGTTGGACTAACAGACACTCCAAGGAGTCGCTGTTCATTTTTCTGAGGTAAGTAACGTACATTTTGTTTTTGTTTTTTGCTAGCAAAAACTAACATCCCAGTTAATGCTAACATGAATTAGCAGCAGCTTCTCTCAGTCAGGTTGAGGTGTAGAGAGGCTGTAGTCAGTGATCAGATCCCTCTCGCTCCTCCACAGTCCAAATATGGACTGTGCGACACAAAATGACGACGAGTGTAACGCTGAACTCGATGCTTCCAACGGGCCACAAACCAACGGGTAACGTCACAGTGACTACGTCCATTACTTATACAGTTTATGGTTCAGTGGCATGTTATCAGGTCATTCAATGGCCAGTCACTGTTTTCTTACATGTCACATTCAGCTTTGTGAAGTTTAGGCACTGAAAGGCTACAATTTCATTAGGTTTGGGCAACAAAATAAAAAAAATAAAACATATCTAAGGTTTGGGCAAAAAAGTCATAGTCGTTTAGACAGTTTAAAAAGTACATACAAAAAGTGAAGTCATTGCGGCGACGGCCGACGTAACGAACAAAGGTAAATGGTAAATGGATTGCACTTATATAGCGCTTTAATAGTCTTTACGGCCACTCAGTGCTTTACACTACAGACTGCGCTCATTCACCCATTCACACACACACATTCATACTGGTGGCGGAGGCTACCCTAAACGGTCCCACCTGCCACCATTAGGAATTCATTCACACACTGATGAATGCAGCATCGGGAGCAATTTTGGGCACACAACCAATGTAACTATGTTACGATCCATACGTCACTTTCGATTTGCCATTGTCCATAATTACTACAGGGCAGAGGGAACAAAAACAGAACACGTTAATATAGCAGCCCGTAGAATGAGCTGATAACAACCTACTGGACCTAATAGAAGGTGGAGTAGGCCCTACTCAAGCATACTTCTTGGATAAGTGCTGATAAACACCCATTCAATAGTGTGATAACCTAATCAACTTGGGAGGCTCAGCTGACAGGATTCAGCGTGTGCTTCAGGAAAAATTCACACAAAAACAACAATACAGCACCTACATGCAGGATTGTTCAGAGGTGGGAGTGGGTGTGTTTATTTATACGTTGGAACATAAGTGGCATGAAACAATCAGAAAGTAACGCTTTATCCCTCTGATTCACAGCTTTGTTCTCACTAATGCTACTGCCTCGCTCTATTCTTCATCTACCTCGCTCGACCTCTGCTCTTGTCTCTATCTCTTTCTCTCTTTCTGGGGCCAACTGTGAATGCTGTGGTAACCAACTGACAATTGCCACCAATGACGCCTTTTAATGCAGTGAAAATAGAACAAACAAGAGAATGTTGCTGTTTGCTTCTGAACTGTCTTTTGTAATTACTGCAGCTAGTAACAGTATTTTTCCAATTAAATCATCCAAGGTAAGGTAAGGTGACAGTGTTATGTTATGATGAGGCTTCTCTGCAGCAGGCTCTGTAAACATTGCAAAGGTATAGGGCAGTATGAATGCAGCAAATTACAGAGATGAATGCAGTCTGCAATCGAAAACTGCCTTGTGTAAAAAACAGCATGAGGAACAGCTTTAATATAATCCCAGAAGTCTAGCTTGATCATGAGCCCCTTCAAACTAATTTACCACAAAAGTCTATATTGCCGCAACAAGCTATGTCAGCTCTTCGTCTGAGGACATTTATACTGATTCCGCAGCATCTTAATATTGGCGTCCATTCACATTTCAGTCCAAACATGATTCGATTGCTGTCTGACTCAAGTGAGAGGCGTGTTTCTGATGATATGTCTGTTACTACCTCTGAAGGCGGTACAGAGCCAGGATCACTTGGCCCCAAGGTCAGAGAGCTATACAGAGGTATAAATGTCACAGCTTGAAACGGCAGTCTCAAAGGGGCTATGATTCAAAGGCTGGAAGGCTGATATAAACACTGCAAAGTTCCATCCATCCATCCATTCTCATCCATTTTGGGGCCGGGTCGCGGGGGCAGCAGGCTAAGCGGGGCATTCCAGGCGCCCCTACATTTACACTTGCACTAACCAAGTACTGTTGTTATAGTGATAGTATACATTCCCTTGTATTTATAATATAATTTATAATATCTCCTTGTTTTTATATTTCATATTGTATTTTTATTGAGTCTTGAACTCTCTTATTTTGCACATTATGACTAGTTACTAACTTTATTCTATTTTATTGTATTGGTGTTGTACTGCATCTATCTATCTATCTATCTATCTATCTATCTATCTATCTATCTATCTATCTATCTATCTATCTATCTATCTATCTATCTATCTATCTATCTATCTAGTTTTCCAACAACTTTGGAATTTTTTTTTTTTTAACACATTACATATTTCAAATGAATCGCAAAAATGACAGCAGAAATTTGGACAGCACTATAACAAAATAAGTGTTATTTCCATCCCATTTAAAAGCCAGCAAAGAAAAAAAATGACAAGTTGTGATTTTATAGGCGCTAAATGCTGTAAAAATTGGTAGCAGCGACTTTCTAGAGTCTGCCTTGATTGTCTGGAAACCACACATTGTTCATGATGACAATGCTTTTGTTGTTGTTGTTAATTTTTTTTTAAACGTCTGTCCGTGCTAGATGTTTTCCCCTAATTACAGTGTCAGTGATGAGTCTCATATTAAGTGTATAGACATGAGAGTCGTTCCAATCTTTTCATCTAACTTCTCAAAGAAGTGCATTTTCAAAAACTTTTTTTTTAAACTACTGTTTCATGCAGATATGTCCATGTGTCATTTATGTTATTTAACTCTTCCAGGCAGTGTTTTTTTTTTTTATCCCTTTTTGTTTCTTGACTGACTTTTGTCAATCCTGTATTTTATTGCACTTTATGCACTTTTATGTGAAGCACTATGGTGTGGCTCAGCCATCTGTAAAGGCACTATTGAAATAAAATTGACCTGACTTGACTTGACTATGGAATTTTTAGTCTGTAGTTATTAACCCTTTGGAGTTTGGGGCTATTTTGTCGGTTTTGGACTCCTTTTCATTCTGCCTGTATAAACCACTTAAAAATCTTTACCATGACGTTGTTGGTATCATTGTTTTCAGCACAACCTCACCTATATGACCTGATAATTCGTTTTTTCATTTTGACTTACTGGATTAATATTTTGAACACTAAAAACACACAAAGATAATTACAAAAAAACACCAACAAATCACAAAAAATTACAAAACCACACATTAAGACTCACTCAAAACACACAAAAACACACCAAAAACATAAAAATAATTACAAAAAACACACACAGAAAAACACATAAAAACAAACATAAAAACACAGAATTTTACTAAAAACACAAAGAAATTACAAAATACACACAAATAAACAGTAAACACATAATATTGCATTAAAAATGTTTTTATTTTTATTTTTAACCTTTACTGAAAAAGGGTTAATGCATTACATTGACATGCAAACTTCTGGAAAAAGGCAAAACTTTAGAGAACAGTTGACAGCAGGGCTCCATGCTGCTTGATTTTTACATCGTGATGTCATGAAGACGTCGTGCTCCGGCGATTTTGTGGTTAAAGTATTTGTTTTTGTTATAGCTTAACAAACTCAGTGAATCTGCATGATTTGCTCATGCATATGCAATCATTTATCTGTTTGGTGGGTGATGGGGGAGCAGGTTAAAAGCAGGGGTCCTCCACAGCCCTAAAGACCATGACAAATTATGAGACAGATAAGAATCAACTTAGCATCAATCACTGTAAACTATAATTTAATACTGACTCTGTGTTACTCGCTGACCGTCATTTGCATTCAAATGTGAGATTAAGAAGAACGATGAGGGAAATGCAACACAGATATTAACTAGAAATATAAATAGTGAGATCAAGGGTGCAGCAGTATATAAAATGATTATTCTATCCTCACTCTTCAGCCTCTTGGCAGTGCATGTCTTTTTCAATTGTGTCCCTGTTGCAATGATACTGTCATCAGGCCCTCAGTGGATCAATATGCTCGCCTTTAATAGGCCTTTCATTAGCAACGCATCAATAACCTCCCAACGTAGGACAGCCACTCGATGCCCGGCTCCCACAATGTTGTGGCAGAAAAAAAAAAGTTTTGAGGGTTAAAGAGAGGTAATGATAATGCAATAAAAACATGTGACAAATGGATGGTAAGAAACACTGAAGCTGGATAACTAATTTAATGAGATTTTACATGAAAGGCGGATAATACTTTGCCTACTGTTAAGCTCAGCTTTGAGCTTTGGTGCAGCAGAAGCCATTGAATATGAACAGAGAAAAAGAGATGAGTCTGGGTGAAAGCTTGGAAGTCTGAACACTGTGCATGATTAGGATTGCTCATCATCCAGCAGCTTCCTTATCAAGCTGACTAAAATATATTTTAAGGGACATTTTGAATTCTAGCCGGTCATTTTCCTTGGATAAAGTTTGTCCTTCAGCTTCAGCAGTTGCTTCAAATTCCCAGTCAACATTCCTCATTTGCACCAATTGGTGCTGAAAGCTGTAAGATAATGAGCTAGCATGTGGTTCAGGGCGCCTGGAGGATTCAGTGACAAATGCAACAATGTCAACATGTCATTTCACTTTTTTTGTGTGGTGGATCACTGCAGTCATTTTGCCACATGATGACATGGGCACAGCGATGACATATTGCGCTCTTAAAATGTGTGAATGTCAATGTAGTCCTTTAACGAGGGCTTTGGCCGTATTTTTCAATGATCACCTTGCAGAGACTTCCTATCACCCTAACAAGCAAAAGGCACTGATGGCAAAGTACCATCCACAGCTGACTTGAATATAAAGTAGCAACACAGACACGAGCTACGGGTAAAATCAGGTAGATCGTCCTTTTTTTTGCCTTTTTGCATAATCGACAAATCAATTATTTTTAGTCAGTTTAAACTCACATGTGGCCACACTTAAATATATCAGGGAAGAACGTTAAAGAAGCCCTCAGGGTAAGGTTTAAACAAAAAATGTAAAGGCAGAAAATAATTTGGAGAAGAGCTGCAGAAGCTGAGGGAGGGATGATGTGCTGTGGTCAGGCTGCCAAGCAGGCTGTGGACTGCCAGCACTGGAGGAGTCTGGTTTCACATTTTTTATACCACTAGGCATGAGTGCAGGCATATACTCACACTTTGAATTAAAATGTAGGGCACATTCAACAGATATGCCTCAATCTTCGACCTGCACTGCCGAAAGATGTCAGTGTTTTGACTGAAATGTGAGCGTAATGTCCAAAAATCATCATGAATTAAAAAAGAAAAAGACACGGGATGCTATGCCCATAAAAAGCAAAGCTGAAAGAAAGTGATGATGATGAGCTGCGGTCACACTGCCAAGTCAGCCACAGATCGCCAGCAGTGGAGGAGGCTTGTCTGTCCTCATATACCATCACATATGAAGATGATAATTTTCTAAGTAGACTACATAATGGGCCAACAGTGGAGGAGGCTGCCTTTTCTCTGCCTCATCCATCCATAGGCATGGAGGACAAGTAACCAAATTAGTCTGTAAACTCATGTTTCACTGTGGTTGGACTGGCAGAAATTACATTTTACTGTCATTTAAAAATGGTTTAATACTACACACCAGTCAGAAGTTATTGGACGCCTTGTCCTTTAGCAATTGTGTAAAATCTTAAGAATTTTACTTGTAATGCCGTTTTCAATATTCTACAACAGTGAATGTAGGTGTGAATAAATAAATGTGTGACCTTTCCCTGCACTAGTAATCACTTGGGTCTAGTTGGGAATGACTCATATATTGATAGCTCTAATTAAGCACCTGTCTGAATTTTAAAGGCACATGCAAAACTGGTTGACCTTTCCAGTACACCTGACTTTAATACACACTAAGAGTCCCATTACGATCTGAGGCCAGCTAATTAACAAGCTGATTAAACCTTTTTGCATTTTTCGATGTATTACCATGTCAGTGGCTCATAATGACAGTTTGACATCTGGTCCCATAGTGCCGAGAGCCCCAAGCACGTCAACTGTGAGCTATCACAAATCAATGTTGTAAAAAGGCCGAAGCTGCACGTCTGACCACACCCATCGCCATGGGTCTCAAACTCGCGGTCCGCGGGCCAAATGCGGCCCTTGTGACAATATTTTGTGGCCCCCACCTTGATATGAAAGTTTAATGTGACTTTTATATGAATGGCACTTTACCGTGTTGTGTGTGGAAGGTCCCTTTAATTACTAATAATGTACTAGTAATTTTGTGTCTTTTTAAAATAATTTTGTGTCTTTTTTAATAATGTTGTGTCTTTTTTAATTAAAAAAAAGTTGGTAGAGCAGGCTGCCCACCGATCGGAGGGTTGGTGGTTCGATCCCCGACCATGGCAGCCTACATGTCAAAGTATCCTTGAGCAAGATACTGAACCCCAAATTGCTCCTGATGCTGCGTTCATCGGTGTGAGAATGAATTCCCAATGGTGGCAGGTGGCACCATTTAGGGTAGCCTCTGCCACCAGTATGAATGTGTGTGTGAACGGGTGAATGATCGCATTCTGTAGTGTAAAGCGCTTTGATTGGTCGCAAAGCGACTAGAAAAGCGCTATATAAGTGACTACTCGAACCACCATTGTATGATAGACTAGCATTGCCCTTTTGTTAAAAAAAAATCCATAGTTGTCCTAATAGATAATAAAAAGCATTGTCCCGAGGATGTTTGGCCTTGTACTTTGTAAAGATGAGTTCTTCACTGCTCTCTTACCGCTGTAGTGTGAGGAGGAAGATGTAAAGGTGTATGACATGTATTTGTTACTGTAGGGATGCGTTTGTGGTCAATTGAAGAAAGAGAGGAGTCGGAGAATGAATTTCTATATACATAACACGGCCCCGGATTCAAATCTTGCATGCAAACAGATCGAATGACAGTTACACTGCATGAGTCTGTCTTATATGGCCTCTCTGGCACATGGCCAGCTATTTTTGTCGATTGCAAGGATGTTCAACAAAGTCCAAACATGGTAAACATAAGTAATTTCTAGAACACTCCGCTGTTTCAGAAAAAGTGCATGAAATGACCACGACTTCTTAACTCGGTGGCGCAGTATTTTGTTAGATCATGTTGTTCAGAATCTCAAATGGTCTAATAGCATATTGGTAAACTGGTGGAGCTGAAAACTGTCACATCAACATAGCCCCCACAGATTCTGATCTAAAACAGGCAGTGACAGTGGAAACAAAACTGGCCTTGGCACACATTAGCTGGTGTAGTGGGCCAGCTTAGTGGAAAGGTGGCTATAAGCAACATAAAGCCCAGAATTAAAACTGAGAGGGCAAAGGGGAAAAAAATTAACAAAATAAACTCTAATATTTTAGTTTAGGCTCCTCAGGTTTAGGACTTAGGACTTTAGAGTCACCAATTTAACCTAAGCTGCATGTTTTTGGACTGTGGGTGGAAGCCGGAGTATGCGACCCACGCTGACACGGGGAGAACATGCAAACTGCAAAGCCGCAGGCTGCAGTCGAACCGACGACCCTCTTGCTGTTTGGCAAGAGCGCTAAATCCACAACAAAATATGAAATTCAGACTTCACATTATTTAAACATGGAATTAAAAACATAGACTTGAGTGAAGCACAAGTACCTGAAAATTGCACTGAAGTGCCACTCTTGACTAAGTGCACATAAGTGTACTTGGGACATTCTATCTATGTTTTGCTTTGTCTGCAAGGGTAAACACTTGCTGCTATGGAATGTCTTATATGGCATTGTTAACCACACAAACAAGTTGCTTCCATCTCACTTGCTGCTTTTTATAAAGGACAAGAAAAACAGGGTGAGCCTGTCACATCTAAAGACAACTGAACTGCGGCCTAACTGAACGGGTAAGGTTGTGTATGAAAGAGGACTTAAGGAGCTGGAAACCTTTCTTCTGTCTCCTCCATTGCGATCTAAGAGGGTCAATACACTGACTTTGTGTGTGTATGTGCATCGTCAAACGTATGTCTGTTATAATGGAGCCAAAGCTCTGTCACATACAGCTCCATCATCAGTAACAGGAGTCCACTCAGGGTCCCTACCCGCACACACACGCTACCTTTTATCCCTAATCCGCATTCCCATACTGTATCCCAACCATCCATCTGTGGTGAATCAATAGCTCAGTTAACAGTGCAGGACTGAGTTCAGTGACAGCACTTGTACTCCCAGTGAGAGAAGAGACACAGGGACACATTCAGCGCAGCACAGCTAATCACCATTAAAGGCTTACAAGAGAAAAGTAGAGGGACAGGACGGAAAGAAAGGGATGGAGGGTGGGAAAGAAAGACAGGGAGAAAAAGAAGGAGAGTGGCGGACAATAGGAGAAAGTTACAATAGGGCGTCTGTTCCAGGGTTGGACAGAAAGAAAGAGCTGCAGACTGTAGCAGAAGAGAGCAGACATGTTAATAGGCACTTTTAAAACTGCACTGGGCAAGAAGTTTCAATGAAAATCCACCTCTTCTTTCATGCCAGGTACAATAAAACAATAGTTCCATGCTGGGTTACTGGTCTTGATCTGAGCCTACAAGAAAGGACAAAATCATTATATAAAAATCAAAAATGGAGACTACACTGCAAAAAAGCCAACTTGTATTTTTGGGCCTAAAACAGTGATTTAAGTTGGTAAAACTTGGAAATATAAATTATTGACATTTAGGGCAATAATGTAAGTTAGCACAACAAAGGAAGTCAGTTGTCTGCTCAAAAACAAGTTTGTGAGTTGTTGTTACTTATATCTTTAAGTTGGGGTTCAAAACAAGGGACAATAGTTCTGCTAACTCTTATTTCTTTGTTGTGTAATGCGGGAAAGCGGTGAAATACGGTCATTTGCGAAAGCTAGCGGCTAACTGATGCTAGCAGCGCTGCTTGTTACAGCTACAACAGTAGCCATTAGCATATCAATTCTAACTTAAAATTGTGGTTGCAACATTAGCTGACATTTCATAGCGGCGTTCCAATCACGCCAATTCAGCACATTGCAGAAGTAAGTATTAAAATTTATTACAATGTAAAATTATAAGTTAGTACAACTCACAGTTGAGTTGACAAAAATCTGAATTCAGAGTTGAGCAAACTCAGAAACAAAACTTAAAATATTGAGTTTAATTGTCCAACTTAAAATTTCATTGAAGTTTGCTGCCTTGAAATTTTGAGTTCACCCAACTTTTCTTTTTTTGCAGTGTATCCCTTCCCGAAAAACTACCCCAGCAGGTTAAAACACCATATACTTGCGTATGTAGTTAGCAGCGCCATCTAGAGGCATGGCATGTCTTTTTGGTCATTTTTAACCCAAAAGAACCCAGACCTATTTATCCTTAAAGGAAAATTATGGGGGATATACCACAGACCAAGTGGACCACATAGAACAAATTTATGATGTTTTAATAAATAAAAAAAATACTACCCCTAAATGTCAAAGATCTGTGATATGACATATATGTTACATTGGCCGTTTATGGAAGTTATGTTCATGATATTTCTTATTTTAAAATAAATAAACTAGACACCTTTTCTGCTTACAGAAACACAATTTTCTCCACATTTATCAAAATTGTGACAGGATAGGATAGGATTATTTTTTGTCTATATTTGGTCAAATGTACTTAGATTAGAATTAGAATTGTGAAATGGGTTTAAATTTAGGAACAAAAAATATGCTTTTAAGCTTTTTTAAGCACATTTTGGAAATGTCACTTTTTGTCACAGTCAAACAGTCTTGCTAAGGGACTTAATGAGTTAATGTGAAGCATAAAGCTGAATATGGGAGATTCTAGAACATTTAAAGTGTTTGCGTGTCACAGTGGGTTCTTATGGGTTAAAGTATTTTTTTAAGAAAAAACTGAGAGTGAACCTTGTGTTTTGGTTGTCATCATCATGCTCTCGGTGTGTCCGTGTTGATATTCCAGTACTCTGCACTGATCGGTACCTGTCTGCCTGCTCCCATCCCAGGCTTTCTGAAGCTCTGTCTCCCTCTGCAACTGCGACAATAACTTTATATTTTTAGGTTCCTAAAACAAATTGAGGAATATGTAGGCTTCTACCACAGACAATCTTGTGTGCTTGCAAAATCTGCCGTTGCTACTAACCTGGTGTAGCCTATTCTAGCTAGTTACTGCAGTGTTGCCAGGTTGGCCAAAAATGTAATTATAATCCAGGAAACGCAGAGAAAAGGACTCCTTCAACACACAGTAGGTAGCACATTTCTGTAATAGTGCATAATTTATGTGAGAGTAACAACTGAATCCATTTGACTTGAAAAAGTTGAAAGAGCCTGTAGAACCTGATAATGTAATAACCCCGATATTGTAATAAAAATCTGCACTTGAGTCCATTGAAAATTTAACAAAACCTGATAATGTAATAACTCCCCAATAATGTAATAAAGTGCATTTCCCAATAATGTAATAAAGTATAACATTAATGGGAGGTTATTACATTATCAGGTTAGCCTTCATTTCGCAAGTCCTGATAATATAATAATTCCCCAATATTATAATAATGTAACAGCAGACCACCCATTACTTGGGTTCAAGTGGTGATACTGTGTAGGCAACTCTAGCTCAAGAGCTTAAAGATTGTTAAGTGGTTTATACAGGCAGAATGAAAAGGAGTCCAAAACCAACAAAATAGCCCCAAACTCCAAAGGGTTAAGCTTCACTGCTGTGAATTTTTTGAAAAAGCCTAACTTTGCAGCTTTATTTTGACAACTTCCTGACACGATATCCTGACTTACATGGTGTCTATAAATTCATTAGGTTCTAGTTTCAGATGATACCAGTACCTCCAGTATATTCTTAAAACTGAGCCCGCTACAGCCTCAGGAAAACGGCAAAAATACTGATGGCCCGTCAGCCGTTGGAACGTTAAATATGGATACTCGGCAGCCATGAATCGATATAATATTGTCACGCAAAATATCGCGATACTATGCTGTATCACTTTTCCACCTCGTTTATGAAACACCTGTTCTACCGGGAAAAGTTGCATACAGTAAATTTATTACACTCTTGATTCTGGTGCCATTTTATAGTTGTGATTTTGCTTTTCTCAGAGAAAGTCAAGCAATTCTGCTGTAGAGTAAATTTAACCTTTATCGCAATAAATGCTTTCAAGTGCACCTATACTTTTAATCAAACAAATTACACCTTAAAATCCGTTTTTGTGTGTTTTTTCATGTTCTTGAGGAAAATAACCAACCTGTGAAATAAAATTTTCTTTCACCTCTAAAACCAGAGTTAATGTTTAGAGCTTTCAAACCACTTGCACTTGCAATCACAGGACTCAGAGTGGAGTATAGTTCAGCTCAAGAAATTACACTTGGAGCTGAATACAATTCCATATTGCACAAGAAAGAAAAATGCAGTAAAATATTGTTTGCACAAAAGCCATATATATAAAAATAAAAATCACGAGAGAGAGAGCAGACCACAAAAATATAGCCATGGAAGTCAATGGTGCTCAGTGGGTGGCACTCAGATTCTAAAACAGAAGGTATTTACTCTCTTTCTCTTAGCCCTCCATCTCTAAATGTTTAGCTCTGTGAAATGGATCTTACACTATAACAATGGGGCTGAAAATTAAAACAGATGACGCTTGATCGGTCACTAAAGATAAAACACTTTGACTGGTGCTAAATTAGGAGCGTTATCAGAGAGCACAGAAAGGAATGTGAACGCTGAAACACCGTTGATTTAATTCTAGCAGCTCAGCCTCAGTGGGAGACGGCTGCGCTTTGAAATTCAATATTCAAAAGCTGTCCCGGAATAACAGCAGCCATTGTGTTGAATTTGAACAGAAAATATCAGTCGTATGATGTGGAAAGATCATATTGCTTCTTGAGCTGTCTGCCATTAATTTGACTTGACTGCAACCATGATCCCAGAGAACAGCATTTAATGCGAAATGACAAAATATTACAACCGGCTCTCTCAAATGTCGGCAATCTTCCTCAGTGCAGCTCACGAGCCTTTGAATGCCTGCAGCTTTTAGAGTAACTCAGATATGGATTAGATGGCAAAAAATGCACATATGAGAGACTAAGTAACAGCTTAGCAACGATTTGACATGGAATAGATGTTGATACAACAGCCTGCAGCAATGTTCAAACCTGTGTAAATATAGTGACAAAGTATTCAAGATAATATCCGTAGATTTCCATATCATAGATGTTCAAACTTGAGCTTCGTCAAATACATTTAGGGGGAAATTGAGTTGCTACTGCTGCTGGATTATGTTAATTGCTAGCATTGTTATACTGCAGAGAAGCTAACAATGATGCAAGAGAAGGATAGGGTTAGACTACCTGGCAGCTTTAAGAAAGGCTATTGTCATTAAGTTGACTTAGGACTATACAGGTGCATCTCAATAAATTAGAATTACTTTACATTACATGTCATTTAGCTGATGCTTTTGTCCAAAGCGACTTATTTAAGTGCATTCAACCTGAAGGTACTAGACATAGACCACAGGAATCAAGTAAGTACATAACTTTAAGAGCTAACTGTCATTGCTACAGGAGTGCTATATGTTAAAGAAGAGAGGAAGAGACGAAGAGCAAAAGAAGATGCATTTTTTTTTTACCATAGAAATGTTTTTTTTATGTCAGTAATTCAATTCAAAAAGTGGAAATAGCACATTATATAGATCCATTACACACAGAATGAAACATTTCATGTCTTTATTTATTTAATTTATTCTAGTTATAATGATTAATGGCTTACATTTAATGAAAACCTTAAATGAAAAAAAAAATGAAATATTACAAAAGACCAATTTTTTAAAAAGTGTTTAATAAAGGGCTGCACAATTAATCGAATTTTAATCATGATCACGATTTTGGCCGCCACGATTAAATTAACCTGATCGTCTGCGATATTTTCATTTTAAAATGCGGCTCTCTTGCATATCTAATCAAGCACTTTCTACACCAGTAGTCAACAAACCACCAGGGGGCGAACACATAGTTAAGGTTTCATGTAGCCTCCTAAATAAATAACGAGCGAGCGCTAAGCAGGATGTGGCGTAGTACTCGACGCCACAACAACACGCGCCATTTGTAAAAGCCAGCGAAGCAGTGTTGCCATCTTAGCGACTTTGTTGCTATATTTAGCAACTTTTTAGACCCCCTTAGCGACTATTTTTCAAAAAAAGCAACTGGCGACAAATCCAGCGACTTTTTCTGGTGTTGTTGGAGACTCCTTCTTACTCTTCTTAAAGAGCCGCAAACTTCCGGGTCAAGTAAACCTGACTAATTAAATATTAAAATCAAATTCAGTCCTGGTGCCCATTTTTCCATTTCGTATTTTTGATCTGAGCCTAATATTGAAATATGAAAAAACAAGAATTTTTTTTTCTTTTTTTGTGTGTTGTAATAAAAAACAAGTAACAAAATAACCAGTCAATTTTCCATTATTTGATTTGGATTGCCAATTGAAAATGGAAAGAACGAATGATGCACGGATTGTTATAGTAAAACTAGTTTTTGTTGTTTTAGGTATTTAATCATCAAATCAACACAGTTATTGATTAAAGTAACTAAAGTGAAACACATCATCATTATTATAATTTGCCAGTTTAACACGCTTATTTTGGATAATAAATCTGCTTTATCTTTACTCAAATATATACAAAACAGATAAAATGAAAAGTTGACAACAATGATCAAAGACAACAATGGTAAAGGATGATGAGTGTTTAATGGTTTGATACATAACTTGTGGGAATGAGTTTAACTCGCCTGCAGTGGTGGTTCTGATCCATTTAGAGCACGAGGGCTGGACTGGGACCATCTGGTCTTTCAGAGGAGCCATATTAACTCTCTAACTAAGTGCTCACTTTAGCAGTGATTAGGTTTAGAAGCCAAGTGAGACAGGTCAGCTACAGGTTTTTACTGTTGTTCTATGTTGGTGTAATAAACCAAACCTATAAACTTCAATTAGTAAATCTTTAAGATAGCATACCATACAATGCACATATCATATATACACACATATTTATTCAACCTCCTCTAAAAATATATATACAGTTCAACAAAGCCAATAGGTAAAGATCAGAACTGTATCATAAAAAGATCCGGACAAGAAAAAAAAGAAAAAAAAGAACATAAAAGAAAAAGAAAGAGAAACATATGCAGATTTTAATAGTTAATTTTCAATTTAAACTGACTGTTTGTCTGCTGCATAATTGGGAAATGTTTTCTGAGGGAAATGATCTTGCTGCATGGACAGATAATTTCACTTGACAAGATGTCTTAAATTAAGATTATTAAATCTAGAAATAAGCATGTTGAACGCTTAAAATAAGAAACTAACTCTTATAAAGATAAATTATGGAACTTCTAAATCGAAAGTTTTTTTTATCTTGGTAAGAAACAAATAATTTGCAGTGCACTCTGCTCGGGCCAGTTCATCGCTGCTTACAACATGCTTATTTCTAGATTTAATAATCTTGATTTAAGAAATCTTGTCAAGTGAAATTACCTGTCCATGCAGCAAGATAATTTCCCCCCGATTTAGTGTTTTTATCTTGTTTTTAGACACTAGACATTTTGTTTTCTTACTTTATTTTTTTTCTCTGCTATATCTGTAGCCGGATGATCCTTCCTTTTAAATGTTCTCTAATGAAATGATAAATTAGAAGTGTATACAGCTGATATTTACATCATAGACATCTGAATTCACGATTTTTACAGTATAACATTTGTCGGGTAAATATGAACGTACAACGTACAAACAATTTTTTTTACAGTATTGCATGTATGTATTAATCGTGTTTGTTATTGTTTTTCTTGTATGTACTGTTTTTGTTTATGTTGTTTGTATGTCATGTTCTATGTCTTTTTAGGGACCCCAGGAAGACTAGCAGTCGCCAAGGTGTCAGCTAATGGGGATCCATTCAATAAACAATAAACAATAAACCTTTTTTGCAGTGTGCTCCACTTTGGCCCCCAGTCAAAAAAGTCTGGACACCACTGAATTTAGTACTGATCCATGTGCATGTGCAAGAGTTGAGAAATGTTTTGGAACTGTATGTGATATACCAGTACTCCACAGTGTGAGGTAACTTGATGGTAGTGAAATATTGTGGCCATGGTCGACAGAAAAGAGAGGTTAACCACTTCAACTTCTTTTCCTTTACGTTTTTTTTCAGCAGGACAATGGCAGCAGACGATCTGCAGCTGTGGCACAAGCATGAATCATCTTCCTTTACATGACCTTCAACATGAAAGCAAGACAACCAGACAACAGCAAGAAAAACAGTTCTGTATAGCGACGGTAAACAGAGCGTTATTTCAAGCAGTGCTCTGCATTCAGAAGTATAACATTCAGTGAAAAACCACTTTTGCTTCTCGGGATTCTTCAGCTGACTGAAAGGAAAACATCTGAAACATGCGACTAAAGGCAATGTTACATTCAGAGTATTATAGTATTGTGTCTTTTCTGGTCATTTTGTGTCTTTTGGTCATTTTGTGTCTTCTTTTGCTAATTTTGTTTCTTTTTTGGGCCATTTTGTGCCTTTTTTTTTGTCATTTTGTGTCTTTTTTTGTCATTTTGTGTCTTTTTGTGGTCATTTTTGGCATTTTGTGGTCAATTTTACGTCCCTTTTTGCTTAATTATATGTAATTTTTTGGTCAATTTGATTCTTTTTTTGGGTAATTTTGTGTCTTTTTGATCATTTTGTGCCTTTTTTTAGTCATTTTGTGTCTTTTTTGGTCATTTTGTTTCTTTTTGGGCCATTTTGTGTCTTTTTTTGTTCATTTTGTAAACAAAGTGATTACAATAAGATTGCACCACAGGATCAGGGAGAGATCAGTGAGATATTCGCCACAAAGTGATTATGAACATTCACTGAGTGAATATTTAGAAAATAAAACATATATTTCTCACGAGAAATGTAATCAAAATCAATTTTTATGCAGAAACTAAGTCAAAATATTGATTTTTTTCACAAAAAATGAGAGAACTGTCCGCCATGTTTTTTGTTCTGACCGCTGGAACCTTGAAAGTCACGTGACTTGGGGATAAACCAATAGGAATAATATCCATGGAATAGCCACAGGATATGACTTTCATTAACTTGCATTGTAGCGAAATCCGTGTCAGTTTCACGGAAATTTGAATGATTCCGTGGCTATTCCGCAGATTTTGAGTTAAGCGAATACGTGGCTATGGGTTATGTTATTCAACATACGTGTGCACACACAGGTACTTCATGCCTCCCCTGCATAAGTCAGTGGACTGCAAAAAAGATAAGATAAGATAAATTATCAAACACTTCTAAATCATAAGGTTTTTTTTATCTTGGTAAGAAACAAATAATTGTCAGTGCACTCTGCTCTGGCCAGTTCATCGCTGCTTGCAGCTTTAATTGATCTTGTTTTAAGAGTTAGTTTCTTATTTTAAGCGTACAACATGCTTATTTCTAGATTTAACAATCTTAATTTAAGAAATCTTGTCAAGTGAAATTATCTGTCCATGCAGCAAGATCATTTCCCCCCGATTTACTGTTTTTATCTTGTTTTTAGACACCCCTTTTTTTCAGTGTGCCCCACTTTGGCCCTCCAGTCAAAAAAGTCTGGACACCACTGAATTTAATACTGACTTAAGTGCAAATACAGTGTAAAAGCCTAAGAATGTACAATACAGGAAATCGACACTGACCATTGGCAGGATGAAAAAGGAGTTGACACCTAAATTTCCTGTCTAAAGTGGCAAATTTTCATTTCTGGTGGCATAAAGGAAGCGAGAATGTTTTTGTAATTGTTAAAAATAGAAGCCCCCCTGGAAGAAATTGCAGTCTCACTCAATGAGAAATGTTGCATGAAATGAGAAGTTAATGTAGGTTGTCAAGCTTGAATCACCCCGCTGTATCCTTCACACCTTTACTGTTCACAGCACAATCTTCATTTCAGACGACTTCCAGCAGAGTCTGCTCGACCTAATCTTGCCCTGGCAGAGGATGCTGGCTTTAGTGCATGGAACATTTAAAGACATCAGGGTCATTTCACAAAACTTCTTGAGCTAAGAAAAGAGTGACAGCTGGGAGGTCAAATGAGCTTGCAACAAGTGAGCTTGTTCCCTTTCTGTTGGCATCGACTGTCCTTACTTTATGGCTAAAGTATTCACAAACAAATGCAACTTTATGTCCAATATTTGACATGTTTCCCCTCAAAAAGTCAATATAATCAAAAGCGGCCTTTCACATAAGATAACAGGGTTTGTGTCCGATGTGGAAACAAAAGTAATTTACTTTTACGTAACTTCTGTAGCTCACAGTTATGTTTTTTATGTTACTTATGTTTTTTATGTAACTTACGTTTTTTATGTAACTTACGTATTTTATGTAACTTACGTACATTTATTTACTGTTTAAACTCTTTTATAACGCTTTTTTCTTTTTTATAACCGCAAACCTTAAGTGGATAATGAGGATGGTGTCCCATGTGGAAACAAAAGTAAATTACTTTTACGTAACCTCTGTAGCTCACAGTTTGTGAATCACATTTTTTTTACGTAACTTGCGTTTTTTATGTAACTTGCGTTTTTATGTAACTTACGTTTTTTATGTAACTTACGTTTTTTATGTAACATACGTATTTTATGTAACTTGCGTACATTTATTTACTGTTTAAACTCTTTTATAACGCTTTTTTCTTTTTTATAACCGCAAACCTTAAGTGGATAATGAGGCTTGTGTCCTGTGTGAAAACAAAAGTAAACGACTTTGAACTTTCGGAGGCTCGCGTTTTGTGAAAAGACTGACAGCTGGGAGGTCAAATGGGCAGAAATGAAGACTTTTTTTCTACCTACTTGTCCAGCCAGGACAAAAAACTCAGTGTAATGAAAGAACACCTGTGGCAGAAATGAAAATGGATAAGAACACTGAACAGCCAATGATGGATTTATCAGCTCCGACATGAATTCAAACCCACTGGGTCATAACAAGACCTTCTGGAGTCCTGATGACGATCCAATGAGGTCAAAGCATTGGTGTTGTGGATAAATTCATTATGTACCCTTTGAGTCATTACACTCTAAGTATGACTCAGGCTGACTCAGAGACTTCATGCTGAAAGGTAAGACATTATAAGTGCATTATTTGCTACTCAGTCTCCCTGTGGTTCCTTTGTCACTATCAGTGTATGAAAGGTTGAATGTGCCCCCGAGTGATTTTGTTCTGTGGCCAGCCCCCACACTGATGCACAGACAAAAGCTCTGCATAAAAATATTTAAGTATAATTAATCACACCAGACACCCAAGGACTTCTATTGTCATTGTTTAAAACAGTGGGTGAAATATATTGAATTCAGCCATTGTTGAATTTTTAGTCTAATACACATACTACATAACTATAATGACCCAACTTTGAATCTGTAGCTATGTGTTGTATGTTCCCTGCCTCTCCACTTTGCATATACTATTACATATGTATATATATGCACATATACTCCACAAACTGACAGCTCAGCTCAGCTAAGATAAAACTTTGTTCATCCTGTGGGGAACTGTTGCAGTAAAAAGTGGCAAAGTATGGAGATATAGAGTGCAACTGTAAAACATAACATCAAATATCAATATGGCGCAATACATAGGTTACACAATGACAAAAATATCTACAGATTCAAGGTTTTCAACCAAAAATGTAACTGATTAACTGCATGTAACTGTTCACCATGTGATTATCTATAGTCTATAGATCATGGGTCTCAAACTCATGGCCCGCGGCCCAAATGTGGCCCTAGTGACGATATTTTGTGGCCCTCACCTTGATATGAAAGTTTAATATGAGTTTTATATGAATGGCACTTTACGGTTTTGTGTGTGGAAGGTCCCTTTAATTACTTTTTTGGGTAATTTTTTGTCTTTTAAAAATTATTTTGTGTCTTTTTTTAATAATTGTCTTATTTTGGTCATTTTGTTTCTTTTAAAAAATATTTTGTGTCTTTTTTTAATAATTGTCTTTTTTTGGTCATTTTGTTTATTTTTTATAAAGTAATTTAGTTTTTTCAGTCATTTTGTGCCTATTCTTGGTAATTTTGTGTAATTTTTTGGTAATTTTGTGTCTTTTTAAAGTAATTTCATTTTTTTTCTGTCATTTGTGTTTTTTTTTAAGTAATTTAGTTTTTTTCTGTCATTTTGTGTCTTTTTTTTTAGTTATTTTGTGTTTGTGGGTTTTTTTTTGGTCATTTTGATACTGCCTCCTGCAGCCCCCAGGTAAATTGAGTTTGAGACCCCTGCTATAGATGGATATAGTCAGATTGCAAAAGATAGATACATCTACACGGCTTACAGCAATTCATTTACACAGTATAGCACAGATGTTAATGGGAGGTAGTCTGTAAAGCAGACATACTTTTGCCTGCATATAAATACAGATTTTTACCCAAGATGCTGCTGGTTATTAGGGCTGAACGATATATCGTTATCATATCTTTATCGAGATATGAACATTCAAGATATTAATATCGGAAAAGCAACGATATAAACGATATATTTCCCCCGCGCTCGCCCTGCATGTAAAGCTCTGGCAGTCACCATAAACATTACTTTTAAGATTGCCCTTGAACGCACCACTACGGCCAGCCAACCACAAAGCTTATTTCATGCTTGCTGTGGATCGACAGCTGAAGCCAACCAATGACAAACATAGGAGGGTGGGAGTGAGGGAGACGTAGACTGAGACGCACACAGCCACACACACAGGACATTCACAGCGGGGAAATCAAAATGAAAGAAACGAAAGAAAAGTGACATGAGTGCGGAAGATGATGCGGCCGGTGGCAGTGCAGAATCTAATTTTGTGCCAAAACATAAATCATCCTCCATTATTTGGAGGTATTTTGGATTTAGAAAGGATGATGTCGACCAGAGCGAGGTGTTGTGCAGGTCGTGCTTGGCGAAAATTGTGACGAAGCAAGGGAACACAACCAACTTGTTTCACCACTTGAAACAACACCACCGTGTGCTGCACGATGAGTGTATGACATTGAAAGAAACACCGGGGACTTCTCAGTCATCCCTTAAGAGGCGGAGCTGCAGTAAATGTTAATTTTTATTTATTTATTTATTATTGAGTGACTTTATGTTAATGTTGATGACTGGCAGTAAGTTCTAATCAATAAAACTGCACTCTTTTGTATTATGATGTTTTTATTTTTCTGAAAAATGCTTGGTTTTCACCGAAAGCCGTAGTCATATCGTATCGTATCGATATCGAGATATCTGGCATGAATATCGAGATATGAAATTTTGTCCATATCGTTCAGCCCTACTGGTTATGTGGTATTGGAATTGCATATAACTCAAGTAGAAATGTAAAGAAATTGAATGGGAATACATACATCAATCGATGCATGTCAAACGAGGCTCTTCAATTATCACTTTAGGTACATTTGCCCCTTAAGTGTATATGGTTACTCTAAATGTTCATTCATTATGTCCCGTATCTCAAAATGTTGTAATGACTGTAATCCACAGAGAGACAGTAATCCAGAGAGCAAGAGAAAGACTAAACAAACAGAGCAGAACAGAGCTGAAATGGAGGCTGGAGCCGCTCAGCACACCATGACTCTGCTGTCCATCTCTCTGCATGAGGTAGATGACTTGTAAAGTCTGATTGCCACAGGAAGGGAGGGTTTCCTGTGGCGTTCTGTGGCGCACCGTGGTGGTAACAGTCTGTTGCTGTCGGTGCTCCTGTGTGTAACCAGTACATCCTGGAGAGGCTGAGAGCCGCTGTAGCATCCTCCGCTCTGACACGACCACATGTCCATCCTCTAGGACAGAGCGGAGTCCACAAACGACTTCTTAGTAGTAAGTTAATTTTACTTTTTATGCAGATATGTTTCTAATTTTGCAGTGTTCATTCAACATTTTAATGCAATATTTTGTGTTTACTGTTTATTTGTGTGTATTTTGTAATTTCTTTGTGTTTTTATCTGTGTTTTTTTTAATTCTGTGTTTTTTTTATCTGTGTGAGTGTTTTTTGTAATTATTTTGTGTTTTTTTTGTAATTCTGTTTCTCATGTTTTTGGTGTGTTTTTGAGTGAGTTTTTATGTGTGTTTTGTCATTTTGTGTGTATTTTTGTGTTTTTCGGTGTGTTTTTGTGTTTTCTGTAATTTTTTTGAAATTATTTTCTTGTGTTTTTTGTGTTCAAAATGTTGATCCAGTAAGTCAAAATGAAAAAAAATATTTTCAGGTCATATAGGTGAGGTTGTGCTGAAAACAATGATACCAATGGTGGAGTCCAAAAACCGACAAAATAGCCCCAAACTCCGTAGGGGTTAATGCCAAGCAGGTGAACTAAATTTTTTACAAGTTTTGTTTTGTTTTTTACTAAAAACAGTGGCCCTAAAATTAGTTTCTCAATATAAATGATGATTGATTAGTGCAACTAAGTTAGTGTACCCATTACATGATGACCTCAATTGCAATGGTGAAAGTGATATCATTCATCAATGACAGCCTTCTTAACCACTGACCCAATACCCCCGGTAATGTTTTTACACATGTACAAACACACGCTAAAAAACATGCATAAAATTACTATTAAACCATCCGAATGATGGTAATTTGAGCTGTCGGACAGGTCTTGGTCAGAGGCGTCAGTGGCCTGTCATCATGATCTCAGCACTGTGAAACATGGCACAGTGCAGCCTCTCAGCACTCTCGCTGGATATTACTGAACTGCTGCATGTCCAATTAACACAATGATATCATATCGCTGACATGGTCTTCAAAAATGAACTACTTACAGCGGAATCAACAAGCAAGCGGTCATACTGCTGTACAACAGTTGACTCACATGAGTTGTGCACATACTTCCCCATTGTGTGTCATCCAAATCACAATTAAGCCTGTAAGCCCTCGGTGTGATGCAGCTGAATGACACTCTGTTATTACATTTTTTAATATATGGCAGGAAATTTTTATTAAGCAATTTATTACTTCAACATTACAGAAATTAAATAACTTTCAGAGATTATCAGAGTGTTCCTGTATTCAGATCATATAGTTCTTTTTTATTCACTTTGCTTGAATTTAATGACACAATAGTGAACATATTGGCTTTACATTGGGATGCATTCAACAAACCAAATCATTCAGCAAATTGCTGTTTGTGTAGCAGCAAACTCATTATATGAACTCAATAATGTATCACTGGAAACAAATTAATAAAAGTAATATTACATTGCTGACATTAAAATAGGGGGTAAGCAAAACCTGAAGGGGCAGCTTGCCAAACAAATCAAAATGGCTTGTCCACCTTCAAGGTCAGTCCACCTTAAGAGGAGCCTCAGCAAACGTAGCTAACTCCAGGGCTTTACCCCTGAAGGTTTTATTGCACTTAAGAGTAAAGAGTGTGGTTGGGAAGCTCAGCCCCAAAAGAGAAATCAAAGGAAATACTGCTGTGTGATAATGGAGCTTATCAATAGGGTGCCCCAGGAATGAGTTCTTAAACCCAGAAGTAAGTTAGCATTTTAGCGCCCTGTGGTCTAAGCTCATAAACTCAATGAGGATTTTGAAAGGGTTTTTGGTTAGATGCCTGAAATAAGGTCTGTGGATAACACAACCTTAAGAGATGTTTGTGTTTTGCTGCCATAAAATATGTCAGTAAATACCCCCAATTGTGAATTTTGAAGTTTGTACGTGTCCTTAAAATGGTTGTTGCTAACAAGTGGCTAAATGAGACTACAGTGGGTGTTATGGATATTAAACATTATTGCTCCGGATACGGATGGGAACTTCCTCACTCGTCCCCCTTAACGCTTCTAGTTGTGTTTTTCAGTTCTCTTGTAAACTCTTGAAGATTGTAGATTAGGTTAATAAAGAATTTATTAGGCTACCATTTTGCTAGCTTGTTAAAACTGCTGGTTAGCTTGTTGGAGACCATCTGAAGCTAACAGTAGTGACATTGAAGTCATGCGACCGTGGTGTAGTGCACTATGGCATTAAGTTAGCTTTTTACTTCTGTCAGCTGCATTAACCCCCAAACATCATAAAAGTGGTGTTAGCTTATTTTCTGCAATGATCCAAAATCTAATGCAAAAATCTAGTCTGAAAACAACTTCTATGGAGCAGTTGTATTGTCCTGTTCTTGTGATCAAGCCTATTTACACATTTGCTATTGTTATTTGCCTGTAAGTGATGAGTCTTATTTTTTGCAGCGTTACTTTTTTGGCACTTCTGTTAGCTGTCTCCTCACAGCAACAATGTCCTGTGTTTGAGACAGATGGAATGAGTGTGGAAATAAACTTTTAAATATTTACCATGTTTTAAAAATGTACGCAATCAAGCCCAAGTTTTGGGCTGTCGTGAGTAAGACACAATGATGATATTGGTATTATGAAAAAACCTAAGGAACACATTGGTACCAACTACGCCTTGTTCCTCACTGAAGCTGGGCTTAATTTTGGCAAGGGAAACACTGACATGGTCATTTTCAAAGGGGTCCCTTGACCTCTGACATTCAGATATCTGAATAAAAACGAGTTTCCCCTTTTGCAGACAAATATACATTATTACAAGCGTGATTGATCGCACGATCACCCTTAAATAAACTGATAGAAACTGTGTTAAATTGGTCTAATTGTAGAACATTTAATAATGTCCTAAGGAAAATTTGGATGTGGCGAACCACCGGTCTACTGAAATGTTGTGTCTTTGCTTGTTTTGATTGACAGTGCAAGCATTTGTAAAATCTGCTTTGTGCCTAGTCTCGACACATATTTAGACTAAATTTATTAATTAAATGATATTAATTATTTAATTTGACATTTGAGGAGAGGCTGGGGAGAGGGACGCCTGGACTACTTTGCTTTTCCTGCTGCCCTCGCGACCCTGCCCCAAATAAGCAGATGCAAAAGGATGGATGGATGGATGGATGATTGGATGGATGGATGGGTGGGTGGATGGATGATTGGATGGATGGGTGGGTGGATGGATGGATGGATGGATGGATGGGTGGATGGATGGATGGATGGATGGATGGATGGATGGATGGATGGATGGATGGATGATTGGATGGGTGGGTGGATGGATGGATGGATGGATGGATGGATGGATGGATGGATGGATGGATGGATGGATGGATGGATAAAGGCCGATGCCATTAGAGTCGTTTCACACATTTGGGTTTTAAGTTTGAAGGACTTTATTTCCACCCATTCTTCCTTTGTATTGTCAGTAAACACAATTGCAAATGCAATACAATTCTGCATTTCACTCAAAATGTAAATCCTAATTCCCTGAGTGGCAGAAACTCTGTACCAATGACAATACCAACACATGAAATACATTTCGCAAAATAGACTCTCTCTGTGACTATAAACAAGGTGTGCTTTAGATTAGCAAGGCATATTTTGGTGCAGGTCTCGCCTACTAGCTTTAAAGCATGAATGGGAATGATAAAAAGCCTCATAATAATTTGGCACTGAATCCAGACAAACGCAGTGATCCGTTGGTGCCAAACCGCTGCAGATGGGAGCTGTATCATTACTGTAAATGAAAGCTAAAGAGTGTTACAGCATTGTTGCCTTGATTTACCACCGGTTTTCATCTCCCAGCTAATGCTAATCTGTGTCTCTCCTTCTTTTTCCTTTAAATTCATTCTTACTTGTAAAAGCATTTGGTAGTATTTCCTCAATGCCGCCGTATAGATTATTATTATTCCATGATCCAATTTTCTGACCAACAATAAGACACATTGAACATGACACAGAGCTGCGTTAAAAAAAAGAATTTGCATCAAATTGGATATGCATCCACATAACAGTGCTGTTGACAGTGCTGTGACACTCTCCCTCCAACGCTTCGTTATAAACAGCCCACATTCATCTCTCCAAATGACAAAATGGATCTCACATTGAAGTGACAACTAGATGACATGTGACACAATGAATATTGCTATGGAAATGAGATTTTTGGGATGTAAAAAGAAGGTACTCTTACAGGAAAAATAGCATGAATGTGATGTATTTGGTCTCCTGGGCACCTGTGTTTGCTTCCTGCTGAGTCTGCTGTCTTACAGAGCTGAAGCCACATTATTAATAATGTAGGACCGGGTCAGACAATGTCATTGATCCGGCTGTATGTGCACACGTCTCAGGTTGTGTATAGTTTTCAAGGGAAGCATGTATATACAGCACATGTGGGAGCTTGTGTGTGGTTTTATACTTGTGTAACAGAGTTCTCTAGTGTGTGTATGTGTGTGTGTGTGTGTGTGTGTGTGTGTGTGCGTGTGCTAGAGGGGCTTGTCTGAATGTCAGCCGGAACGAGCAAGTGGCTGCTGCTGCTGCTGCCAGTGGCACCGCTGTGGTCTCCAAGGCAACCCCTGTTTAAAAGCTGCTATGCTACTCTCGAAACACACTGAGGCAGGTTGGCATTATGGGATGTCGAGCTGCACAAATGCATAACAGAAGAGAAGAGAAAAGAAATGTGTGGTATAAGAGCAGCTACATCTGATTAGAGCCAATACGTCTCTTTCACTTTCAACATGAACATAAACATTTCCTGCCTCAAGCACACCACTGAAAAACATCTATCCATGATTTTTAGCAACAGCATTGAGTTTCTTGCTTCTGTATTGGCAGCTGCCTTGTTGTTTTGTTATCTTTTATTTTCTTTTTAGCTTCCTAATGTGATTTGTCTGATTGGTACTGCAGGACAAGAAAGCTGCAGTAAAACATTTTAAAAGGCCGTCCTCACAGGTGTAGTTAATAACTTTAACGATGGCTGCATTCAGGTTAGCTGTTGAAGCTCCAGAGCTGTGGTATTATGCATGCTGACATGGGTACTGGAACTACAAATGAAATGATGCCATAATTAATGTTACCAGGAACACACATGCTTCTCCTGCTATGTCAAATTAAAATAGCCATTTTGAGACAGATCTTATGATTGAATCCAGTAGAGTACTAATGGTAAGTGGCAGGAAATGGGGAAATGTAATTATACTTCTGATACATTTCAAACATTTGGTAACACTTTACAATAACCATCATTTATAGATGGTAAATAGATAATTTATAAATGGTAAACAGATAGTTTATTAATGTTTAATCGTCATTTATAAACCATATATAGGCCATTTAGAATGGTAAATAGAAAATGTATTAATGTTGAACTATAATTTATAAATGCCAAATAGAAGGTATATTAATGTAAGTTGATAGTTACTTTACCATAAACAAACAATTACATTATGATTATTAGTTTATTCATAGTTTTGCACTCATAACATTTTTAACACCATTTTAAGTATGCAAATTACTTCAAAATGATTCTTATACCATTAAGAAATTGTTTGAAAACATTTAAAGATTAAATATGTATAGAATTTTGTAAATGATTAATAATTGCTTAATAAACCATCTATAAACATCACTTAGATGGTTATTGTAAAGTGTTACCAAACATTTTCCATAAATCCATCCAGTTTTCATAAAACACGCATTTTACAGAACCAGTGTGTTGTCTAAGGGGTCAAAAATTAGCTGCCACTATGTTTAACAGCATAGGAAACCCCCTTAACAACCTTTTTTCAACTTGAAATCCGTTGACTTTTCCTAGGATAACCCAAACATGATGAAAAGTAAAACATTGCCTTTGTCATATTTCCATGAAAGCTGTAAACCAACAGGGGACAAATCTTGTTTTGTGGGTCATTTTTGACCCAGCCACTATAAAATCATTTCATCCAATAAAAACCATAAAAACCATACACGCACACTTGCAAAGTACCTTTAGCAATAAAAATAATAAAAAACAAACCCCTACTTTAGCGAAACAGTAAACCAATTATGACAGGTGTTTTGTAATAAAAAAGAGTAGATTCCACTGATTAAAACCATTTTTTCTGCGGTGTAAAGAGGGAAAACCTTGGTATTCACAAAGTTTTTGATGAATGACAGGTTGTTTCTTCATGCAAAATAGATTTGGGTTTTAAAATTCAATCAAGCTGTTTTATTTAAGGGGTTTAGTGAAGGTGGTTGTATACAGAAAGTTAAGACAACACAAGGGTGACACTGCAAAAAAGGGTTATTGAAAGACAAGATAAAAACACTAAATCTGAGGGAGATTATCTTGCTGCATGGACAGATAATTTCACTTGACAAAATTTCTTAAATTAAGATTATTAAATCAGGAAATTAGCAAGAAAATAAGAAATTAACTCTTAAAACAAGATAAATTAAAGCTGCAAGCAGCGATGAACTGACCCGAGCAAAGTGCACTGCAAATTATTTGTTTCTTACCAAGATATAAAAAAACTTTAGATTTAGAAGTGTTAGATAATTTATCTTGTTTTAAGAGTTCATTTCTTATTTTAAGCGTTCAATCTTTTAGTATAGATGGGCATTTCAAAGTGATAACAAATACTGTATAAACTCTTTGGTGTTAGGGAACACATACTTGGCACTGCATACAGAAGCCTGATTGAAAGCATTTAATCATTTACATAAGGCCATGATAGAGAAACTTGAGAGCAAAGAACATGTCAGTGAAGGTGATTGGCAAGTCTGAGAAGCAACGTTGTATAATATATCAGAAACAGACGGTGCTGTACACAGAAAGGCTAAACATATAATTGCAAATAGCTCCCACCCACGACACAGAGTTCTAGCTGCTCCCATCTGGCCGTCTATTTAAGGTCTCAAGGGCCAGCCGGAACACTTCCAAGAAGTCTTTCATTCCCCAAGACACACAGGCACGGAACACAAAACAGATGTGTCCAAGATGGGCTCTTCAATTACTTCGAAGTAGAAGTATATATATATATATATATATATATATATACATATATATGTATGTATATATATATATATATATATATATTTATATATACACATATATATGTATGTATATATATATATATATATATATATATATATATATATATATATATATATACACATATATGTATGTATATATATATATATATATATATATATATATATATATATATATATATATATATATATATATACAGTACAGGCCAAAAGTTTGGACACACCTTCTCATTCAATGCGTTTTTCTTTATTTTCATGACAATTTACATTGTAGATTCTCACTGAAGGCATCAAAACTATGAATGAACACATATGGAATTATGTACTTAACAAAAAAAGTGTGAAATAACTGAAAACATGTCTTGTATTTTAGATTCCCCAAAGTAACCACCCTTTGCTTACTAGAATATAAGACATGTTTTCAGTTATTTCACACTTTTTTGTTAAGTACATGAGTCCACATGTGTTCATTAATAGTTTTGATGAATTTACAATGTCAATAGTCATGAAAATAAAGGAAACTCATTGAATGAGAAGGTGTGTCCAAACTTTTGGCCTGTACTATATATATATATATATATATATATATATATATATATATATATGTGTGTATATATATATATATATATATATATGTATATATATATATATATATATATATATATATGTATATATATATATATATATATATATATATATATATATACATACATATATATATCTAGAGAGAGAACAGGCTGAAATATACAATATTGACAACCCGTTCTCATTCCCAAAGCGTAATATACCGACGATTTGTCACACCCCTAGACGTATCATACTGACGCAAAGGGTACCCTTCCACGTCTGTGTGAAACGCTCTGGGTTCTCAATTGACTCCAATATAAACCCGCTCGCGGCGCTGAGAAATGCTTAGAGCAGAAGCTACAGCCGTCTATTCACTCCAATAATATCCCGACCACGGCCCTCCATGACGCTGCGAGCGACAATCTGATTGGAGAACCGAGGACCCTGTGCAAGGAAGTATTTTTCTCCCTATTTTAAGGATTTCTTTTAATGACATCGTCAACATTTCTCAACACAAACACATCAAAGTCTCACTGATAATTCAACAATAAAATAGCTTCATGTTGTGGCTCTCAGTATCATTTTTTTCTCCTTCGATTCTGAGAAATAAACTTTTATTCGTTTGTTTTACGGCACTCCGCTGGCGGACATTTCTCTCATTTTTAGTGAAAAAAAAGAATTATTTAGACTTTGCTTCTGCATAAAAATGGATTTTGATTACATTTCGAGTGAGAAATATATGTTTTATTTTCTTAATATTCACTCAGTGAATGTACATAATCACTTTGTGGCGAAGATCTCGCCAGAAAAAGACGATCCGCTGTGTTTTATTTTGAAATCTGTTTTATTTTGTAATCTACCGCGATCATACCGGATGTGGTCCTATCCTCCCGGATGTGCTGTTCGGTCTCATTGAATCGCGCTTCACTGTATTGGCCCGGACTCTGCTCTCCTGTTTTAGTTAAAATATCTTCATTAAACAAACATTGTTGTCTTTTTTTAGCATAGATAATATACATACAGTATAATTATTTATTAGACAGTGTGTGATATTCGATATATTGGGTAGAAATAGGTTTTCACAACCCTAATACGGAAGAACTACAAAACGAGAGGTCTAGGGAGTTGTAGTTTTTTTTAATAAAACAGGTTTTCCCCTAAAATTGGAAGTTGGAAATACTTAATTAGTGGCTTTCCAGGGGTTTGAGGGGATGTCAATCACATTTTTGGCATCAGAATTTAAATATTGTCTTGTTCAATGGGGGATTTGTTATTTTTTCAGCATATCCTAAAGCCCCCCCACTCCCACCCCTTAGTGACTATGCTCACATTATAGTCCATGTCAACACCTTTCTATAACAGTAGGTCTGATGTCTGTAACCCTTTTTGTCTCTTAGTTATAATCATTTAAATATGCCCCAGGGTTAAGGTTCAAAGGTCAATATCTCAAAGCAAGAATATTATAGAACCTTGAAATTGATATATGTTACTCTCCAGGCCAAGACCTTTCCGGTGATGTATTTGGTTTAGCTCTATGACAAAGTTTTATTTTTTCACATCTCGCACTCAGAGCACTCAAAGGGCTGTGGGAATCTAAGTCTGTTAGGGCAGATTTCCAAGGTTTGAAAAAAATAAAACTTTGTCATAGAGCTAAACCAAATACATCACCGGAAGTCACCTGCTCACATCAATAGTGCTTACAACCTTTGCAGCTATTGTGCGTTTACAGATCTCACATATAGTATAGCCTGCCTGGATTTGTAGCAGAGATCTTGCAACAAAAGAAGATTGCTTTGTGTCAGAATGAGAAAGGACGAAGGCCCAATGAGTTCTGGGGCAGTGAAAGAAAGGACGACGCCAAGGAAACGAGGCAGTTTCTTCTCTGTTTGCCTCGTCAAGGACATTAAATCACTCACACACTCGAAGGTAGCACACATGGCGTCACACAGTATGGTAAGGTGGTAAAGGATTGAAACAAAGTGGGAAATAGCCAGCAGTCCCAGAGCACATCAAAGAAAATGTACAGGGACTGAGCACCCACGCACACACACACCCTTCATACCCAAATTCTCCCGCCTCTGCTGGAGACGCAGGTACGCTGTGATATCTTCAAAAGAAAATGGATTCAAACAATGCCCGTTGTACTGTATGTGTCCACAGGGTATTGTCTTCCGCACCAAATGACAAATATTAATTTTCATCAAACAATTTGCCCTCTATCTCTCACTCCCTCTCCCTCTGTGTGCATGTCTCTCTATTTCTCTTGGCCCTTTCTCGGCTGTGGGCCCCTGGGATACAATGGGCTGCTATTTGAAGCCCGGGACCTAGTTTCACCGCCACCATGGGTCCTGTCTTAGATGCACAATTTAGAAAAGAAAAGAATGAAAAGGCGGGAGAAAGACACAGAGATACAAGAGAGTTTTGTGACTGAATTCAAATTGTGCAAAGTGTAGTTTGAAGTGTTGTCCCACTGGAGCGATTTACGTCAAATTAACTGAAATCAGGTCAATCAATTCGGACAGGAAAGCCTCTGTCTCTCATTTCAAATCATTAAAGCAACAGAGCTTAGCTATGTGAGGAGTTGCTGACCTGTGCCTGCCCCCTTTCCCAATGCACGGTGGGATATGAATTAGAGGTCGACCGATATATCGGCAGGCCAATATTTGCATTTTTTACGGTGTTCCCTGATGGACAGAGACCTTTACTTGTTGCTGAAGTAAAGCTAACCGCTAATGATGTGCCAATGAAGCCTCATGAAGCATTTTCTTAATTTTGTGAGCCCACTAGATGGCGCTCTATGTTCAACAAAGGACTGAAAGCACAATTAATTACTATCGCTTGAGCCTTTTTCTTTAAACCAAGAGAGCCATCTAGTGGGCTCAGAAAATAAAGGAAATTGTTAATGAGGCTTCATTGGCACATCACTACTAACTGCTACTGCTATTAAGAGAAAAGCTGATAATAACCGAGCAAGAGGCCGTCAGACAAGAGTCTCAAAATGGTTTTTAGTTGTTGGCAAGAGCTTTGAGAAATAAACGGCTGCAGAAACTGAGCTGAACTGCTCGGTGTTGGACCAATAAGGAATATTAGCTGAATAATATGTCTTGTGTTGTTGCACTTGTTTCTATATGTAACCTATGCAGACTCTGCGTTGTGTTTGAAGAATGTAGAATAATCCACACTTGCTGTCTTTTGGTCATATTTATTCTGGTAACACAAAGGGGACATTCCTGGTCAGCCACAGACACCACACAGCGCACACACCCAGTCATCCTAATCACATATTGATAAAAGCAAATAAGCGACCTAGCATGCTAAGCTAACTAGCATGATCTAAGCACTCTCTGTACATTGGTTTGAATAAGCATTTATGACAGTGTAAATAATGTCGCTACATTACACGGGAGCATATATCGATTATCACATCTACATTGTATGAAAATTTAATATAATTACAATAAACATTCAAAATATGTGTATGACTGGTTGCGACTCAACCCACCACGGGCACATGCACTCCTCTTGCATTGACACGGCTCAGTCACATACAATGGTATATATTTACAGAGGAGACGCCCACTGACCAATCAAAATACAAAACTTCAATAAAACTTGGTGGTATTGGTTGATTAAATCATGGCAAGTGGACTCACTCAATAACTATGTTACATATATGTGGCTGTGTTAGCAATGTTGTCAACTAGTTTCTCCTCACACAACGGCAGTAAGAGAGCAGTGACGATCTTTACAAAGAACGAGGCCAAACAACCTCTTGACAATTCTTTTAATTATCTATTTGGACAACTTTGGATCTATTTTTTTTAACAAAAGGACAATGCTAGTCTATCATATAATGGTGGTTCTGTGGGTACTCATAGAGCCTGTTTTCATTCAGATGTCTTGAGGTCAGAGGTCAGGGACCCCTTTCAAAAGGGCATTAAAAATGCAAGATAAGATGTTAAAAAGGTTTATAAATATGTCTAAGGGATACTTAAAATGTTTGGTTACAAATGTACTGCCTTTATATGGGACTTTAATTGTGAAGTATAACAGGGTCACGGTCTGAAATGGCATTGTGGGAACTGTGAGGGCGAAATGTAAGGCTGAGTCCATTCATTATGGTTCAGTTGCATAGCTGTAAAGAGCATGTAACTCCAAAATAACAAAGCTACATGTGGTCCAAGTGGCGCACACGGTAATTTTCCTTTTATATGTTAAATGTTTATGTAAAAAGTTCTTAATGTGCCCTATTATGGACATTGGTGATGTATTTGAAGTCCATCTATTCCAGCACATTTTTGTTGTGCTTATATGCTACAGACATTATAATGAGAGACTTAACAGTGAGTGGGAGACGCATGTGTTTCTAAAACTTTTATGTATTTTTGGGATGTCTGCAGAACGACACAGAGAGAGACAAAAATAAAACTTCAAGACACCTGTATGAATCATGGCCATTTATTTCGTTGGAGCCGTGTCGCTACAGCTACTCCTATCAAAACAAAATACATAAATGCATCTGAGAAGCATGCAAAATGTATTGAAATCGGAAGTCTGTTGCATTCCAGCCAGATGTTGAAATGTATTAAATGCATCTTTCTCTCCAAGATGCCTAAGTAATGTTTAGCACCCCATCCTCTAACTACTGTGTCACACAGTTTCTACACAGGGTCTGTCTCATTTGTACCAACCCAGCTGAAGTTACAATAAAATTAGCAGCCATTTTCTGTCTCATCATGCAACAAGGCACGGCTCCAGCGGTTTTCTACATATACAATCAAATCCAAAGTGCAACGATCTGCTGTAGCTTTTATTTGACCCCTGATCAGTTCAAACACTTAATGATCTGTGTGGGCGAGAGAGAATTTATCCATATCAGTGAGAGACTATTGATCTGTATGTGTGAGAGAGCATTGATCTGTACGTGTGAGGGGGCGAACCTGTGAAGATGATAGTTTTGGTGTACATACTGTGTGTTAACATAAAGAAACAAATGCATCGAGTTGATTAAATAATCATTCCATGTCAACTGTAGCCTACATGTAGGCATTCATACATTTCTCACTTCAGAGACAAACTGCTGCAGTGAAAATAGACAAAGATTGGGAAATGAGTTGGATGCTTTATTTATGCCTGGTGGACATTGGCATACTGGCTAGAATGGCAATCCAGTGTCCACTGGACATTAGGGCGTTATTTCGACAATGTTGTAGTCAGACTTGAGCTGTGATGGAAGTAGAGCCTGACCAACATGTTCTCCAACCTAAATGGCATGAAAGGTCGTGTTTCAGTACCACGTTACGACAAGTTACGACACGTACGTATTGCGGCTCGTGATTCATGGCTTGCAGTACAGCAGCATGTTCTAAAAATAGCAAACACGCCGCAGACTAAGGGTTTTAAAAAAGTCTGCAGTTTTTGTGGATTTATGTTATAAAACCACTGACATAGGTTAAGGGTAAAGATGTGCCAATGAAGCCTCATAAAGCATTTTCTTTATTTTCTGAGCCCACTAGATGGTGCTCTATTTTCCACAAAGGACTGAAAGCACAATTAATTACTATTGCTTGAGCATTTTCTTTAAAGCAAGAGCACCATCTAGTGGGCTCAGAAAAATGCTTCATGAGGCTTCATTGGCACATCACTGGTTAAGGGCAAAAAACTTCCTGGTAAGGAGTTATAAAAGATGGTTTGAACAGTAAAGTTAAGTAGTTACAAGAGTCATATGACTACCGCAAGTTACGTAAAAAAAATGTGATTCATGTAACTTACGTACACACACCATAACTTAAGTTAAAAATAATTTACTTTTGTTTTTAAACGGGATGGCATTTGTGCACCAATATGACTATCCAGGGCTGCTATCTTAAACTTTAGAGAATATTTAACATTATTATACATTAATATACATTATCCATACAATGTCAACCAGTTCTTAAGATGAAAACTGAAAATATAGGATATAGTAAAGGCTTTTTATTGATAATTATGTTTTTCACTGGCATTTTTTCAATATCCAGATTATTTTGGAATCGGGGTGGTATGTTAACGGTCAATAATATCGGTTGACTGATACATCGGTCCGGCTCTAGATGGAAATGTTACGGGAATGTCATGTCTGACCTGCAATAAAATCTCCAACCTAATCATTTGTCAATACCACCCATAACAACAGACATGATGACTGTTCCACTGGTACAGAGCAGAGCATTTCTAAAACTCATTCATGTCATTATACATAAATGAAAGGTTCGTGGTTGTAAAACAGCCTGCAGGTAGGCTGTTAGGTGTTATAAAAGACGCAGTTCTGCTGGGTCAAAGTCTCAAATTTGTTCTTAATGATGTAATAATGAGCTTGTTGTCTGGGAATTCCTTTTGTCCTACACAATGTTATTGAAACACTTTATGCATTTGAGTAATAACTCACAAGTTATTGTATAATGAAATCCACTTCTACCTCTGTTCTCTTAACCTTCTTCTAACCTGAAAAAAAGTACATGTCTATTTGATATTCACTGCTGGTGATTAGGGATTTGACAGACGCTAATCTTCTCTTACTGTAGACTGATCCCGTGGAGAGTGTTACATAACTGGCTTGACTGCAGTGGTAATAGAATGACAGAGATAATGTGGATGAGACCCAGGATATTGATTTGTAGGATGATCAGGCCAATAATTTCCTTTTACTCATCATGCAAATCTGCCATCTACTGAACACAATAACACAAACATAAGCAATTTCAATCCAAAGACTTTATCATCAGCGTTTTACTACCTCAGGCGTGGCATTCCAGAAACTGCCAAAAAAAGTAAAAGCATAATCAGAAAATCACTAAAGATATCCTAAACTACCTACAGTGTGTCTAGAACATCATAAAAAGCCTTCGGTTACACCAGCAAAATATTATAAATCCATTTGTATCTTGTCTTTTCCAATTTATTTTCTCATTCTTCTTCAGTCATAACAAAACAATCTGGAATTCGACCCAACAGTGGATTTGCATGAGTAAGAGCACAAATTCTGTGCTCTTTTTCGATTGCTGTAATTGTGCTGCTGTGATGCAGTCTGGGAGCTTTCTAAATGGATGAACTGATGGAAAAGAGGCCTATTTCCATCCTGCAACATTAATAGTTTGCCACGCGGAGAAGAGTGTCATTATTAACAAAAAAAAAAAGAATGACACACACTCATGACTGAGGAAGAGATGAACCACTGAGAGGAGAGGGAGGGAGCAGGCTGCGGAGACGGATGGATATGAAAGAGATAGAGAGGGGAGCGAGAGATGAGAGATATGAGTTGCGGAGGAGCAGGGAGGCCGGGGACAAGAGAGGAGGCATAAATATGCATCGCCATGGGCTATCTTTGTAAAGGAGCTTTGACGTTAGCTGCAAGCTAGAGCTAAGGCGCTTCTGTCATTCCCCTTCCTTTTCCTTCAGCTCCTTCTCTCATCTTCTTCTTCCCGTTTTCATACACATGCACCACACAGCCATGTGTACAGGAACATGCACCAGACAGCCACTGTTGTCAGTCTCTGGTGCATCAAAACCAATATCAGCACTCTCCAAATTAATTACCAGCTCTCACCCTGGCCTGCCTCTGTAATAAGTCTCTCAGGGAGCAGAAGTGATGGGCGATACTGTGTCCTCTTCCTCCCTCCACACCGGTTGACAGCTATTTCCCCCTCAGCTATGGTCTTTCCACTTCTAATACCCTCTCGGCACCCACACCCCCACTCTGTCGCCCTCACGCCGTGTGGGGAGAAAGGATGAACCTGTGAAACAATCACTCCCTGAATTGGCTTTGTGTCAAGGAGAATTAAGTCGTGTTCCATTATGGGGCCTGTTACCACAGAAATAGCCTGCGTGTGTGATGTGCCCGGCACAATAGATGTAAAACGACTTGTTGAATATGTGCGCGTGTGGATCAAATGTTTGGTCACAGTGCAGCAGGAAATGAATATGATGAAACGGCTCGGATGGCCCAGGGTGCAGCCGCGGCAAGACTTTGATCAGTCATCCTGCTGGCTACCTGCCCAACATGACTGTCAATCTGAACAACACACATTACATAAATTGCAGTGGAGCTAGGTAAACCAAGCTTGGTAACAAATGGTTTTGAACTGTAGAAAGTTTGGCGTCTCTCCAGGGCGATGCATTAATCTGCCAGCAATTTACCAAAACCGAGGCAAAGTGAGCCTCTCTCTGCAAGCTGCAAAATTAATGAAATCGGAGGTCTGTAAACCAAAGTCTCTGTTATATAAAATCAGTATAACTGTAACCTATCTCTGAGACATGAAACCCTATGAATATTACTTCTGATTCATCAGCTTCACTCAACAACAGACAACGTCTCAAGTTAAAGAAAGTCTCTTCAAATACTCTCTTCGACAATGGCCATGCCTACAGTTCCTTTTTTTTAAATGCCGTTATCGCGAGATCACAAGATAATTAAAATTTTATCTCCAGGAAATGAGCTTTGTTATCTCGAAATAACGTGAAAGATCTTTGGCTTTATTTCCGCTATTACTTATTAAGTGTTATGGTCAAATCAGCTGACAGTAAGTGCATTCAAACCATGGTTCAAATGGCTCAGACCAAGCTGACATTGACGGACAGTCCAGTTTTCAAAATAAGGTTTTGGGAAGAGGTATATACAATTTACATATAGAGATAATATTTAATAGATTATATTGACAAGAAGTTTTATCTTAATGTTTAATTTTCATCATGGGTGTCCTGCACTCAAATCGGTTGTTGTCAGAATTATAGAGTAACTGTCATTGTAAGGAATTAGGGTGTTATTGCTATTTATTTTTTATAACCAAACCCAAAAATCAAAGAGGGAAGATTAAGATTTCCCTCACAATGTTGTGGTACATTCTTTCAGCCTGTTCTCCCCTTAAAATAGTGAGTATCTAGGTTGTGTGTACAGGCAGCGAAATGCGAGCTATATTTACGGATTTCACCGTCCGCTACCACCTTGCTGACATAGTAGTGACTGACAGCGAATCATGGATGAGTTGAACAAACAGCAGATACCGAGGAGAGCAGGTTTCACGCTCCATGTGAAATCAAAATTAAATCTAACTTAAGTTATATTGTTTACGTAACTTACGTTTTTTAACATTACTTGCGGGAGTCACGTGACCCTTGTAACTACTTAACTTCATGCATTTACTTACATTTATTTACTGTTTAAACTGTCTTTTATAACGACTTACCAGGAAGTTTTTTCCCCTTAACCAGTGATGTGCCAATAAAGCCTCATGAAGGATTTTCTTTATTTTATGAGCCCACTAGATGGTGCTCTTGCTTTAAAGAAAAGGGTCAAGCAATAGTAATTAATTGTGCTTTCAATCCTTTGTTGAAAATAGAGTGCCATCTAGTGGGCTCAGAAAATAAAGAAAATGCTTCATGAGGCTTCATTGGCACATCATTACCCTTAACCAATGTCAGTGGCTTTATAACATAAATCCACAAAAACTGCAGGCATGTAAATGCTTTTTCTAATTTAAGTTACATTGTTTATGTAACTTACATTTTTTAACGTAACTTGCGGTAGTCAAGTGACCCTTGTAACTACTTAACTTCAGGCATTTGCATACATTTATTTACTGTTTAAACTGTCTTTTATAACTACTTACCAGGAAGTTTTTTGCCCTATACCTAGGTCAGTGGTTTTATAACATAAATCCACAGAAACTGGAGCCTTTTTTACAACCGCGAACCTTATGTGTGTGCTGTTTTTAGAACGCGAAATGTACATATGTGTCGTAATGTGTGGTACTGACACAAAACCTATTATGCTGTTTAGGTTGGAGTACCTCAACCCTTCTATCCACCTTGCTACCATAGACTAGGGAGCGTGTATGTTCCCCGGGTTGTATAAAAACTGGGGAACATAGGACCCTTTTTCCCAAAAAGGGTCCTATGTTCCCCAGTCTGTTACTTGTTCCACTATTACTGCCAAATTCCATGGCAAATAGGCCTATGTAGGCCTACGGGCTGTTTGACGCGCATATGCAAATAGGCCTAACCCTAACCCTAAACCCTGGGAAAAACAGGGAACATAGGACCTGGGGAACATAGGTCCAGATGACCCCATAGACTGTATATGAATAATGGACGTAGTAACAGTGAGGTCACCGGGAGACACCATATTTGGACTGGGGAGGCCCGAGGACAGATGTATCTAAAAATGAACTCTTAACACTAAAACAAAATGTACGTTACTTACCTGAGAAATTGAACAGCTGACTCCTTGGAGTGTCTTTTAGTACAACTGAACAAGACATTTTAAAAATGACCATTACATAAATTGAGAGTTATAAAATTGTCCAATGTGGACTTTGTTTCTATAGTATGCTAGATTGCTAGATATGCTAGATTTTTCTGCTCTATAAAATAGAGGTCTGCGAGCTGTTTGTAAGGAAGAGAAACTGTAGGCTGTTAGCTTGATCTCAATTATGAAAACTAAAGTCTGGAAGCTAGTTTAAAGGTATAAAAGCTGTGCTCTGTGAACTCCCATTGATCAATAAAAAGTACATTTCAAAGCTCCTTTCAATGATGTGCTCCTAAAATATAAAAAAACCCCTCTGAGACGCTTCTGAGGAGAAAAAACAGAGGTCTATCAGCTACAAAAACTGAGAAGTGCAAGTTGCTTCTGAGGTCATTAAGAAGGAGTCTTTCTGCTTCGGAAGTGCAACAACTGAAGTTCTCTTCAAAATGTTCAGATATAAAAACAACTAACGGTCGCCGTGCTGTTTGTAGGTCTGAACCTCTGAGAAGTGCTCTCGCTGAATAAAAGCATATCATCCTGCTGGGTTTTTATTATTTTTCATATTTAATCACTTTAAAATACTTATTAAATCTAAAATGTGCAGCCTCAGAGGTGCTTCGGCATCTATTATTTACAAAACTGGCTCTTGACTAAGCTGTACAGAGCTGTACCTGTGGATAAAAACATGAACAATGAAGTGTTCACCTTTGAGACAAACATTGAGGTCTATATTGCCTCTATACTGAGTTCAGCAAATTGCTACTTAGTCCTTCAAACCATGTTATCACAACCCACAAGAGCGTTTCCAATATGAGCAACAACACGCGCCATTTGTAAAAGCCGGCAAAGTTTTGTTGCCAACATAGCAACTTTGTTGCTATATTTAGCAACTTTTCAGACATCTTTAGCGACAATTTTTCAAAAAAAGCAACTGCCGACAAATCCAGCAACTTTTTTTGTGTTATTGGAGTGAGTCGAATCGGCTCGGGGATGTTAACCCCTTAGCGTCCAGTCTACAAATTGCTAATAGGCTAACAGTTAGCTCTGTAGCAGTACAGTGTGTACTTGTGTGTTCACAACTGTTCACTTAGCGATCTCTGTTTGTTTATAACAAGCATCGGACACTGTACACACACTAAAAATTTTTCCTATTGTTTCTTTAAAAGTAGTGCAATAACAATACAGATGTTTTCCCAAACATGATGAATAATTGTGATTAATAATCTTGATTATCATTTTGGCTAATAATCCTAATCCATCACCTAAACCTCTTTTAGTGGACATTGTTATTTTGTACCCTCACTTCCCTTTTTGCTTTTTCACCAAGGTGCACCTCTATGTCCTTCAGAATAACTGTGCACCTTCAACTACAGGCATAAATATAGGTTGTTTTAAGCTGCTGTACAAATAACAGATGGGGACAATTTGGGGCGGAGCACAGTGTCATACAACAGCAGTGTTATGGGAGGTTGGCTTGGAGTATAAAATGTACTATATTTATGCTGCTTCCAAGTTGTAAAGTCCAAGATTTCAAAAATGCCTCTATAGTGTAAGAACTGAGATCTTCAAGCGGCTTAACAACAAAAACCAGGATTTGTGAACTGCATCTGAGGTTAAAAACAGGCCTGTAATTTGGCTCTTTGGCAGGAAAAGTGAAAGCTGTAAGCAGGTGGAAGGTTCACAAACTGAGCCCATTTGAGGTATAAAATCTATGGTTTGTAAGCTGCTTCTGTGACATAAAACCTGAGGTCTATAAACTGCTCGGTATAAAACCTGATCTGGAAGCTTTAAACAGTCTAAAAGCTGAGGTTTGTAAATTGCTTCTAAAGCGCAACAACAGTGGGTCTGTAAGCTAGTTCTGGAGAACAAAAAAAAAAAAGCCTTCCAATAACTGCCTTGAACACTGCGTCTACACAGCCCGCACAGCAAGCTGCATGTCAGCAGAGTAGCCACCATTTGTGGCTACACAGGATGCATTCAGGTACAGTATTGAGTGCAGGTCACCAGATAAGAACAGGTCCTGAAGCAGCTTCTGTGTTCGAAGAAAAGTGGAGAAGAAGAAAGTCTGTTACCTGGTTGTGAGGTAGAAAAATCACAGCCTGTTCTCCCCTCAAAAACGTCAGTATAGGTCGTGTGTAAAGGCGGCAAAATACGAGCCAAATATACGTTTTTCACCGCTGCAACACGTCGCCGCCATCCTGCATGACGTAGTAGTGATTGATTGTGAAATGAAGTTGAAAGATAAGATGAGAGATAAGAATGAAATGGCAGATTTATGCATTCGGTAGGAGACTGGGGTGGTGGATGTACGTACGTGTATGTATAATGACGTGTGTGCTATTTTTAGATTGGGCTCCTGTACTGCGAGCTGCAAAACACGCCGCGATACGTACATACATGTGTTAATGGGTGGTACAGCAAGATGACCTCTTCTGTTGTTGAGGTTGGAGAACTTTTGTACTAGGCTGCAGATTTCCTCATGTTGTTTCTCAAAATATCATTGCTGCAGATTGCAGTGCTAGCTAAAGTAAATGAACGGATGTGTAATTCTACACTGCAAAAAAGTGTCTAAAAACAAGACAAACACTAAATCTGAGGGAAATTATCTTACTGTATGGACAAATTTCACTTGACAAGATAAATTAAGATTGTTAAATCTAGAAAATAAGCATGTTGAACGCTTAAAATAAGGAATTAACTCTTAAAACAAGATAAATTAAAGTTGCAAGCAGCCACCTTTTTTGCAGTGTAGATACGGGTTGTAAAGGGTGGTACTGACACACAAACTCTTGTTTTGTTTAGGCTGGAGATCTTGTTGAGAAATCCACAAAATACTTGAATCCTGGTACCATATGCAGGACTGGACCTGAAGTCTGATCGCTGCCCTTGAAGTAGATAACTTCTCTCATTTGCTTCTGAAGTATAGAAACTTAGGTCACTACATTCTCTGATGATGTACTCATGTTGGATTTCAACCAAATAAACCCTCACACAGAGTAACAGTGTGTGGCCGCAGTCCATTTGCCTTAACTGATTTGCAACAGTGATTTTTAAGGTGAGCAAAGTCACGGCGGCTTGTCAGCAAATGCTTTACTGAGATGCACTTAGAATGAGTTGGAGGAGAGGTAAAAGCAAATGACCACACACCATAAACACACACACTCTCCGGGCTTTTCCACATTCCATTTACAGTAACACTTGAGGGGGAAAAAAAACAAAAAAACCCTACTAAATATTATTTTTAATAAACAATAAAATGGGCTCCTTGCTTTCCACTTAAGCCGTTAACCGTGTGACTCCAGTGGCAGCATGGGGGGAGCCGTTCCTCACTCTAATGCGCATGTAGCAGCGGCAAGGATTTCCAATACTCCATAAATTCAGGGCTTATCTCTAGACAGTGACTAGTAAATGGTAAGCAATGCTATCAATCATGGAGCTCCCTGCTGTGTGATTCATAGTAATGTGTTTCCATTTAAAACTCCCCCGGGGTGGAGAAGAGAGGAGAGTAGAACAGCAAGTCTGTAGGCATCAAATTCCCCACAACAATCAATACATGGAGCTCAAACAGCCCATGCCTCAGCCTGCCCTGGGAAAATAAATGTGTTCAGGTAAGGAAAAATGCATTAACAGGGAAATGTGTTTAGGTGCAAAGAGAATAATCAGGAATGAGGCATCAAAGCAAAAGCTGGGAGCATATGAAGACACAGCTGCCTATAAGAAAGGCTCAAGTGGAAAACATCTTTGTAATACAGTGGCGCTAATGGTGCATTAGTTCAAAGGAGGTCTATTGTAGACATGGAGCAGGAGAAATGGATACAAAGAACAGTGATAAAGGTAGCATCAGGCCTTCGTGTGATACAGCCTTGATGAGTTTACATAAGGGCTGTTTCCACTACCGAGCAATACCCGGAATGAGGCGGGTCTCACTCGCCGAAACGCCCCTAATTTGAATACAAGCAGTCCGGAGCTGGCTTCTGTCTGGACTTTTTTGTCCCTGTAGAAGAGCAGGGTCTTTTTTCTCCCCTGAAAAAAGCCTGGTTACTGATTGGATAGACCGCTAAGCAGGATGTGACATAGTACTTGACGCCACAAAAACATGCACATTTGAAAAAAAAAAGCCAGCGAAGCAGTGTTGCCAATTAAGCAACTTTGTTGCTATAATTAGCAACTTTTCGGCTCTTCTTAACGAGCTGCGGGGGCTGGCGGGTCATTAAGAAGAGTAAGAACGAGTCAAAGCGGCACATTCCTCCTGCAGCAGTCTCACCCAGCTGCAGTCACAGAGCCGGCTAACAGTTAGCTCTATAGCAGTACAGTGTGTATGTGCTGCTGCTGCAGGAGGTGTTTACTTAGCGATCTCTGTTTGTTTACAACAAGCACCGGACACTGTGCACAGTTAGCGATGCCGGTTAATTCACGATCACTATGTTTATGATCAGCTGAGAAGCTGTGCTTAATAAGCCATGCTGGTTTGTTTATGATCGGCTGCTGACTTTGTGCACAGTTAGCGACAGCGGCCACAGTTGTGTCTCCCGTGTTTAATCCGTCGCGACAATCGAAAACCACACGTCGCCTCACCAAAAGGCTGCAATTGTGGATTTATGTTTCAAAACCACTGACCTAGGTTTAGGCCAAAAAACTTCCTGGGCGTTATAAAAGTCTGCCTGTACACACGACCTATATTCACGTGTTCCAGGGGAGAAAAGGCTGAAAAGCCTCACACATCAACCTGCAGGTGGCGCTAGAGGAAGGGAGCTCACCAAAGGCATTAAGATTTATCTGCAACATCTGCACCACATTTCCTGTCATAATGCCATAGTTGCTGAGACATTTCACTCAGATCCACAAACGGAGGAATCAGGGAATCCATTTGGGACTGTGGATGTGTTTATACAACTTGAAAGCAATCCATCCAAACAATTTTATGTGTGCAGTCACGTCATTCCGTTAACCTGCTTTGTAGTTACATTGCATGTCAAATTTGCCTACCACTCAGTCTGAACACACCAAATTCATCAAATACAATAAAGTTATGTGTAACAGGTACAAATAAATAATTTACAGTTAAAGTGGTGCATGTGTGTATGACAAGAATAGATCAGAATAAAAATATCAGTATGTGATGATTTTATTTTAATTTACAGAATGGAGAATCAAAACCAAAACTCAGGGAAGCTCTGAATTCTGTAGTATGCAATTCTGGAGAAAGATCAACGCATTCTCATCCCAACTCCCAGCACTTTATCACAGCCCTCGGGATCCAATAATGTTGAACAAGGCCCTGGTCATTTGGACGTGTCAGGGCTGGCTTTCCAGAACTAACTTCCATGTTCATAGGAAACGTTTTGAGTAAGGTTAGGGTAAAGGAACAAGGATGGACTTACATGCAGAAGAGGTTGTCTTTAACTGCAGGTATGTAGGTTGACTCCAATTAACAACATTGGCTATTGGTTTCACATGGGACACACACTGCAAACCCTGGGTCAAAGTAGAGGTAGACCGATATATCAGCCGGCCGATATATCGGGCCGATATTTGCGTTTTTTACTTGTATCTGCATCGGCCGATACGTGCGTGCGTTCTCCGATCAATTAGCCCGTTTCACTGAGCCAACACCAGGCAAGGCTCGGTGCAACATCAGCCATTCTCTGGTGAGCTGCTGCTGATACCGGAAAAAAGAAAAACACATCAAATATGTGGATCATCTGAGGCGCCACCACCTCGAGGCCTAGAACAACATGCACATTGTTTGCTATCCAACTGTTAATATGTTTTGTTTGTTTTGTTAATAAATGTTCCTTTTTTGTGTTAAATTGAGACTTGTGTAACATTTGTTATTGTCATTTTTATCATGTAAATGGAGGGAGAAAAGGCGATATTGGCTTCAAGAATCGCCCCAAAAAAATCAGCAGCACATATCGGGATCGGTTAAGACTGATGTCAAAATATTTGGTATCGGCCTTAAAAAACCTGAATCGGTCGACCACTAATGTAAAATGTGTCTACCGATCAGTCTGAACACACCAAATTCGTCAAGTACAATAAAGTTTTGTGTAACAGGTGTAAATAAGTGGTGGATGTGTGTATGATAAGAATAGATCAGAATAAAAATATCAGTATGTGATGAATTTATTCCAAGTTGCAGAATGGAGAATCAAAAGTAAAACTTAGGGAAGCTCTGAATTCTGTAGTCTGCAATTCTGGAGAAAGTACTGTTCATCCCAACTCCCAGCACTTTGTCATGGCCCTCGGGATCCAATAACGTTGAACAAGGCCCTGGTCAATTAATATATTAATAATTAGTTTTGGACGTGTCAGAGCCAGCTTTCCAGAACAAACTTCCATGTTCACAGGAAACTTTTTGAGTAAGGTTAGGGTAAAGGAACAAGGATGGACTTACATGCAGAAGAGGTTGTTTTTAACTGCAGGTATGTAGGTTACCTCCAAATAACAACATATTATGACTATTGGTTTCACATGGGACACACACACTGCAAACCCTGGGTCAAAGTCCAGGGGTTGACTCTGTATCTGGTCGACTGCAGACTTTCAAATACAAACTCTTTGGGTTGGTGTACGGAATACAGAACACCAAACAAACGTGTGAGTATTTGACTGGGAATGACAATCTCCAAAATCACATACTGCACATTTAATGTGACAAATATCTGGAGAATTGGGCCATCCTCATTTACAACTCTTACAAGTGACACATCAAGATATTTTCTTGGAACAAGTGTAATGAGTAATGTACTTCCCCTTTGCCCATGTCTGCGAACAGTTAAAAGAAATGCTACAACACTAATCTCCTCCTACTGCACAGCAGTAACAGCTGTCAGAGCTGAGTGGGCCTTAACACCCCACCCTCCATCCACACACACAAGTATCCTCAACATCTCTGTGAGAAGCATCAAGAAAACACACGTCATCAATCTGAACACCACTCTGTGAGGTGTATGAAGAGTACATCAATCAGAGGCTGCAGTGTTTAAATTGCTTCAATGGAACATAGATGAAAGACAAACTGATGAGCATGAACTCTCCTGGTAATCACACCTTCAAAACAACAAATTGATGTGCACTACATTCCACAAATGCTAGCTTGTCCGTGATTTCCAGCCCATTTCCTAGTTTCATGTATATGTCTAAGGGCTATAGGGCTAAGGGGAAGACAGAAAGATGACTCAACTCTATCACTTCAAGTGTACTCATACGTAGCGTTAGCAAGAATGTCTACTAAAGACCAATTACTTTATTCAAAAGGATTTAAATTTAGATTGCTATGGAAGCACCTAAGCATAGATATGTGGAGGCTCATGGTCTGCCACACATTGCTCCCTGATACTGCTATATGCAGCTTATTAATCCTGTTTGCCTACACACAAACATGTGCCAGATATCTAGTACACACATAGTATTATATGGCTGTGGGGTATATAGACATAATTTCACACCTGTGTCAATATAGGATTTACTCAGAGCAATTATTTATCAGCCACAGCAGACAGTAAAGGTAACTCAACAGCATTCTCTCTATGCGCACCAATGAATCACCAGTAAATCACTTTGTACCATACATCTGTTTGTGTTAAAGCAGGTGATAAATCATGGAAAAGTTCTGCATTTTCCATTCAAACGCATAAGTCTGCTAGATCTATCAAACATGAATTATATAGTAGCCCACTGTACCAAGGAATAAAGTCCATATTGAAGGATTCCATGACTCACTATTTACATTCAATGCCTATGCTGAGGGCTAATAAAGGAGTTTGATGCAGGAGATCAGGGCATGAGTCCCGTCACAGACCTCTTTAATTAATGTTTGCCTTTTTATTAACTGTAACCCTGATCTTTCCCAAACCATACCCAAAAGTTGTACTTGCATAACCATAAAGTCACTTTTCAGCCTGTTCTCCCCTCAAAATAATCAATGTAGGTTGTGTGTACAAGCAGTAAAAAAACAAGCAATATTGACATATTTCAACGCCCGCTGCCATCTTGCTGACGTAGTAGTTTGACGGCAAAGCAGAGTTAAAAATGCAGATTTCCGCCTTTGGCTAGAGTTGGTTAGAGTTGAGTAAAGTTCTTTACGTTGTTTAAGAAAAGTTATGTGAATGACATTTGTCAATGTAACTTATGTTATTTTATAGGGCCGGAACTTTAACGCGTTAATTAAGATTAATTAATTAACGGGTTCAAAAAATTGACGCATTTTAAGCGCACTTATTTTTGCACCGCAGAACGTTTCTCACTGGATGAGTTTCAGGCGGACCGATTATACTGGAGCACCAACTAGCGTTCATGAGTTCAGACAACAACAAACCACAGTGAACATGAAGGAAGAAGCTGATGAGACGCTTTGGTTGGCCCTGTGGATGATGGGACATTTTGTTACAAAAAACAACGGATGGAAGCGTCGATAAGAGCATGGTTGTGTTGCTATGCAACAAGGAATTCACATATCACTGCAGCACATCGAGCATCAAGTATCATCTCAATGCAAAACATATAACAGCTAGCGGCTAGTGTGGTAGCTAGCGTGGATTGTGTTTTACTTAAAAAACCAAAGTATTCTAGTTTACAGAGGGTCTACCTACCTATGAATTTCTGAAATGTACTATATTTCTAAACATGCTAATGCTACACTTAATGGCAAAAATTGCAGTGGTCTGTTGGACTTATAAAAATAAACAATATTTTTGTTGCTTAAGCTTATGTATTCAGTCATTATTCAATGGTATACTAAAAATCCATGTGAAAAAAATTACTTCTCACTGTTCTCAGGTCAAATATTTATATGTGATTAAAATGTGATTAATTTAGATTAATTAATTACAAAGCCTCTAATTACCCTTGTAACTACTTCACTTCTGGCATTTACATCCATTTATTTACCGTTTAAACTGTCTTTTATGATGCCTTACCAGGACATTACGTGTGTGCTATTTTAAAAACACACCGCTGTATCGCGAGTTTGTGTCTTTTTTAAGTAATTTAGTGTTTTTTCAGTCATTTTGTGTGTTTTTTGTAGTTCTGTTTCTATTTTTGGTAATTTTGTGCTCTTTTTAAGTAATTTTGTGTCTTTTTTTTGGGGTTATTTTGATACTACCTCCAGCGGCCCCCAGGTAATTTGAGTTTGAGACCCCTGCAATACAAGCTGCCAATCAAGATGCAACAATATCATTTGATTATATACTCTCCATGGATTAATAACAGGCCATTGTTAACACCTGCTGGCTGAGCAAATTAACTGGCAAACAAACACTCATGTTCCTGTATTTATTCAAACAAGCTCAAATACATAATACAATAGAAATGATTTCAGTGCAAATGTTTTTAGCCTAGTGTTGCGTTTATGTTTTTTTTTAAATGTTTTTCCTTAGTGCTCTGCAGTAAAATATGATAACTGATATGACTTATGGTAAATAAAGCTTTTGCTTTCTGTAGTTGAAGAAAACCAACTGGAACTGTCAAACATGACAGGTTTGACCCAACAAACCTGATCACCATCAATTTTAGCAAGTTAAAATAAACTGATGTTCGCTTATTGTTAGTTACATTAGTTTATTTTAATATATCCTATTATTATTATTATTATTATTTTATCTTTTTTATTCCTTTTCTTTGAGATCCTCATTTGGGAAATACCAGTTTGCCTCATATATATGTTTGTCTGTTTACCTTATGGTTTGTTATTTACTTTGTAAATATATACCTTGAAAAAAGGGGGGAAAAAACTAAATTAATGATTATGTTTGTGAAGGTAAGAAGCCTTGCAATAAAGTATTACATTTTAGCAAGTTATGGAAAGCAAATCTAACTCCAGTTACTGCAGTGCTTAGTTTTCACCATATTCAAACACATAGAAAAAATAAAAAAATAAACTTGCTTGATTTCAGCTTCAAATCATAGCCTGTATTGATGTTGTATTTTACAGTAAATGCACTCAGCAAATAGAATAGCTGAGCTTCACACCAATTTAAATCTGATAAAAACACTGACCTGCAGTTTAACAAACTGTTTATACCATAAATTCTAAAATTGCAGAGCACCAGGCTTTGTTTAGAGACCCTATTCATGTTTTCCCTGTTTTATTGGTACATAACATTTTTGTAAGAAGGCTCTTGGCTTAAAGGTAGCTGTTTTTCGATTGCTGGTAAGCTACCGTCAGTAAAAGTCAATACTTCCACATATTCCATGTTCCACATTAAAGGTTTTCCTGCAGCTTAAATGGCATAATCCCTTCTCTTGCTGGTAGCCTTTTAATTTGAAGCATGTGCATGAAGTGTTGAACTGACTGTAATGTAACACTAATTGAAAAACAACATAGAATACATGGTTGGAATTTCTAAGGAGAAAACTGTATTTTTTTTGTTAGAAACTGAAGAAATCAGAATCTTTTTTGCTTTTCTTTAGATAGTAGTATTTATATATATTTTTCTTTATATAGAGAGTAGGCTGCTGCTGACGGATCCAAAAATGAAACTCTAATGATTCAGTTGGTTGTCAATGTAACAAAAGCAGCAGCATGTGCACAAAAACAAACCAGTGTAAAAAGAAAAATTGTGCATTGTGCTCTCTTCCAAAAACATTTACAAACACACACAGTAAAAAGTAAAAGCATACACATTCATAGAGCAGTAAACCAAGTTTAAATCACTACACTGTTACTTGATTGACATTCAGGTGGGCTGAAACAGGTGTCAGAACAGCAGAAAAGGCAAAGTAAAAATAATGTATTGTGACGTGAAAGAAACGGCTGTGATCTGAGGTGCTATTCTACACAAGGACTCTGTGGCATATTCCCATTAAAATACAACAAAGGCCTAACAAACATGTCACCAACCAAATGGAAATAGGTCTGCTTTCATTTTACTTTCATTCTTCGATAATGGCTTGCAGACATGAGGGAAATGGAGTTTGAGTGATGCTTGGTGAGCACAAAGGACCTTTTCCTTGTGCAAATCATCCATTTAGACTTTGCCCTCACTCTGTGCTTCCATCAAGTCAACACAGTTACAAAACTATAAATATATTTGACCAAAGCCCATTAGTGATCTATTTCAAAGAACCCTTTGAATTAAACTTTTCAAATAATCTCTTCACTCTTTCATAAGCCTACAGTATGAATGATGAAAAGCCCAATATTCTGTCCAGGAAAATATCTATATTTTTGTAATCACACAATCTAGCCCCACTGTCTCCTCCAACTTCAATTTGGACAGACTGGGGGAGTTGTTGAGACGCCACGTTAACAGAGATGGAAAGGATAAATGGATGGCCACTGTCATTCTAAAGGCAGATTTCTCATTATGGCTGAGTTAAATCAAACCAAGATGACAATTTAAGGCTGATTAGGGCAACACATTAAAGCAGAGCTGAGATTATGAAAGGGAGCCCCATCGTAAAAATGTAAGAGTTGATAGAGTAGCTGCTATTTCACATCAGGATAAATACAACCACTTCATGGTAATGGCTTTTGAAGTGCTGTCCCCTAAAACTAAATTATTTGAGCTGATCTTCTATATAGCAAACTGTCTTTATCAATCATCGTCCTTGAGATTGTTTGCAGTCAAGAGGATGCATGTACCCCTTAAAGTGACGAAAGGCCTCCAACCATTTGGCAATGATTCACATTCAGCGATCAATACCCCATTATTTAGGTATCTCCACAATGCATGCCATTTTACAGTACAAGTCTTAATACTTGCATCTATCCTGCAACGTGTCGGCAAACAGTGGTGGAGCTAGAAATACTTTCTATACCTGCCATGTCTTTATATTGCACCCTGTTGACATTTGTGAATGCTGAAGAGGATTAGTGCTGCAGCATGTTCCTAGCCATGTACTCTCACTGTGCAGGAGTGGAACCAGCATACATTTATATTACTCCCCGTTCTGATTCCAGGCCATCTTTGTGAGATTCACTTAAATCACCAAAAACAAGGACAAGAAAAAGGCAAGAGGCTCTGTTTTGCAACGCAGGTTCCTGGCCGGTGCCCAATCACAAACCAGTTCTTTGTTTTTTTCGACTGCCACATTGACTTGCATACGTCAGGGGTTCGGGCCGGGGTTATCTAACCAACAAGACCAACTTAGTGCCGTTGAGAGAGACCTACTAAAATGTGCATCATTCATTGATTTGATTTATTTAACTGCAATGTGATTGATTTGCGGGCTACCGTTAGCGGGCTAGCGCTAGCGGGCTTCCCTTAGGGGGGTCATCCCTATGTTCCACGGGTCCTATGTTCCCTGTTTCTTCACAAAAAGGGTCCTATGGTCCCCTGTAGCAATACATACTGGGGAGCATAGGACCCTTATTCTGAAAAGGGTCCTATGCGATAGCCTTTGGAAAAGCAAACCGGCTCAGGGCCGATTCGCAATTGAAGCAACTGTGAAAAACCAGCACTGGCACCGGCTCCAAACCGGCCCTGGAACTGCTTTAGTCGAAAAGTGGTATCAGTGGTCCTATGATGGTGGTAATCAACTCAAGCCAGAGTTTCACAAGCTAGTGATGAAGCCATTGACGTGACCAAATGCAAATAAGGACTGAAATGTTTAAATATGAGGAGCAAACTATAATATTAGCAAAATAAACACATAACCAAGGCCAGAAGCAACACAGATGGAGCTAATAAATGCACAAAGGATAGCTGGCAAAAAAAAAAATTGCAGACTGTGTGAATCTGGGTGCAGGCTGAACCAGGTGACCCATCAATGCACCCTGATCTCCTGTTTTTATGCAACCAGCATCAGACTGCTGTAAAAACAATCTAAAAACAACACATGCTAATGTACACATTTAACTAGCTAATTATGTTTAATTATTCTATGTTGGGCCTACATAAAAAAGAGATGTTGCATGAAAAGGTCAATAAAAACTTCTTTAATCATTACTAACAAGCATGTCTCCAATCAAATACATTTTGTGACCAGGGTCAACAACTTTTCAATGAGAAATTGCATTATTAGTTACAATATAGGGATTATCGTTATAGGATTTGGAGATCAAGGATGATTGGCCATCAGGAAGCAGATACTGGAACAAGAATGGAAGAACAAGGGAATAGGAAGAGATTGGAGGACTACAATGGCAGTGAGACAACATCATCCATCTATCAAAAGAAAATGAGAAAGTGGCTGGATGGCACTCCTGCTCAACGAGGGAACAAGGAGATGCAGTTGTGGTTCAGTTAGAGGAAGGTGTGCAGGGAGGATCAGAATCAGGTGACCAGCAAGGGGCAGGAATCTGTGAGGGCATCTAGTGGAGGGATGGGGAAGGATAAATAAAAAATAAATGCTGGGGCCAGGGGAAGAAAAGGGGACTGGGAGTTTTCATCATCCATGTACGGCAGGGATGGGCAACTTAAATGGAGGGGGCCACAAATTTTCATGGACACTACCACAGGGCCACATATAGGACCGTGCTCTTAACCAGATATGATGAAACTGCCATTTTAAATATGTTTACAGTGCAGTAAGTAAACATATTTCATGCTAAAATGCATGTTTAAGAGTATAAATAAGAATACAAAAGGTCTGAAGCAAATAAAAAATTACCACGTACTGTGATTTCTTTTTTTTTTCAGTGCAAGAACAGCAGACCAACATTAATTGCAAGAAGTACTTTTGTGAATTTTTACACTGCACTTTTAGGATTTCATGCTCAAATGAATGTAGTTGTACTGAGGGCCACTTCAAGTGTGGGTCGGGACTGTATGTGGCCCCCGGGCCTCCAATTGCCCATCCCTGATATACGGTATACTGCATGTGACTTTTTCAGTGTCAAGCATATTATCAATTAATCCGTCTCAGTCTCCCTAAAATGTTAAATACATACTATGCCTTTCCAATCTGCTACTTCAGTGTGCATGCCCAGAGTTGAGCTGGCTTCTGTGTGTGTGTGTGTGTGTGTGTGTGTGTCAGCTCCAGAGGCAAGGTAGCAGCATTGACAGGCTAGTGAGGGTAGCGATGGTTATCAGTGGGGCTGAAGCAGGGACAAAACAGCCTTGATGCTTCTACAATATTAATCCACACTCCTTGTCTATGCCCACCTGATAACCACCACAGTGGTGGATTTTTTTTTTTTAAGTGTTAAATGGGTTGTTCCAGCCGGCAAACATTATCTTTTGATGGTGTCCCAAACATCTTTTCCCCCCATCTCAATTCTCCACAGGATTTGTTGCTCCACTGAGAAAGGTAAGCTTGGTTTAATGTGAGCTTAAAGGGGCCAGGTAACTAAAAAACTGCACAGCTGCCTTAGGTGTACATTTTCACAGACTTTAAAAAAATAAAAAAAGAGGAAAAGTCTAAAGAGAATTGGGAGCTTGTATTGAAAGCAAAACCCTTTGCTGAATCCAAAGATATTTAAGAAGTGTTTGGGGTTTAAAAAGGCCTAACTGGTGTTAATCTGTTAATCTCACTCTAAACAACACATCGCTATCTCTACCTCTACCATTGATCATCTCCCTGTGCGCTATCTGGTCCCCTGAGAGAGAAAGGCTTGTCCCACATTATGCCTCTCACCAGCCAATCCTCTTAGCGTCTAATAATCCCCTTTATTCCAAATAGGTATCCACAGTTAGCATCATGGCACCTTGCAGCCCCCTCAGCCACAGTTTGCAGGGCTAAACTGGCTAAATCTGATCCCGAGGGTGATATGGTGCTTTAAAAAGGGATATTCTGGGATATACTTTATTCATAACCTGCATCATGTGAGGCATGCACTACATACTGGGGTATGTGAGGATAAAGAAGTGATGATAAACCTTATTAAGACAAGGTTGGTCTCAAAGAAGCAACATTTATCACTACACAGGATTTAATGGAAATATATCACAGTGCTTAAAGGATAATGGAGTCCTAATGCAAGAACACAAAAGCTTCAATGTTCTTCAGTTATCTATACTCTGAAAGGAAGTATGCAAATAAATGCTTTATGGACGCTTTATGCATTATGTCCCTGAAATGAAGTAGGCATAAAATGCAGCTACAGTATATCCACAAGTTGTAATTCAATGTACATTCAGACTGTGTGGGAAGCAATGACAGTCAGCAATAATGGCCATGGTTTGGTTAAGGACAGTTTTCAGGTTTGGCAGACAGGAGGCAGGAGGTCTTCAACTCTTGTTATTATTGCATTTTCCTCTCTGAATACATGTCTCGCCTCGTAAATGTGTGTCATTATCATCTGGACAGTGCTGATGGGTTGTACACCCGCTAGCTCTTTACGAGATGTAGGGTTAGAACATTACAAATGGAGAGTACTTATTGGAAGCCTCCAGAGATCGCCATTTTCTTTATGGAATATGTTATTTTTTAAAGGACAGGTTTCCAAACTCTTATCTTAGAATGTCCCATGTTTTTCCTGCTGGTAGACTTTTTTTTCTTCCATATATATCTTTATTGGGTTGTCAGGACATAATACATATTCAATCAGAAAAGGTACAATTCACCCATTTTCCCCCCTTTTAGAACAACCCCCCGCCCCCCGAAGCAGAGAGTTACATTCACATAAAATAAGCAAAAAACAATAAATAGTAATGATAATGAGAAAATACAACTCTCTCCCCCTCAAAGAAAAACAGGAGGGGTGAACAGTAGCCAAATAAACAATAATAAAAAACGAAAAATAAAAATAAAAATATACATATATAGGATCTGGATTGCCTTGGACCAACGGGGAGAGAGACTTGCACAAGTAAAGGTATAATATGGAACATTTTAGCTTTATAATGTCTACTAATGACTAGACCAGAGGTAGGCAACCTGAGGCTCTGGAGCCACATGTGGCTCTTCAGGCCACCTGCAGTGGCTTCCTGTGGCCACGAAATGAAACAGTTTTTTCTTTAAGACGAGATTAGATATTCCTTTATTGATCTCCCATGGGGGGAATGTCAGGTGTTGCAGCAGAACAAGTACAGAGTAAAAAAGATAAGATAATGAAAATAGAATAATAAAATGGAATTAAAAAAAATAAAATAAATAGTATAAAATTAAAATACAAACAAACAAGACCAAACTAAAAAACTAGTAGTACAAACATGTTAAAGTGCCAGTGAAATGGAACATATGCACAATGAGTTGTGCATTTTACTCCAGTGCAGTTTTAAAAAATTTTTTATTTACATTTAAATGTTTATTTATCATTGGTGAAGGCCCAAAGCAGTTTGTATTCTTGAGTTGTGAAAATGTGTCACTTACAGTATATATGATAGTAAAAAATGTTTTAACTTTTTATTCAACAAGTCTATGGCCCGGCACCTTAAAATCTAAATTTTGCCAATTTCAAGTCTAGTTTTGCATTGCTGCATTCTGACAAAATCATATTAATAAATGCTCATCACTATTAGTAATAGAAGTAGGCTAATTTAGAATTAGTAGGCTGTTTTATCTTCATTTTAAGGCTGAAAATTAGGTTTGTGGCTCCATTACGACATTTTTTCTGCGTCCATGCACAAATGTGGACATATGTTCCAGCTATTCTCTTAGAATTAAATTACTTAACATGAATAAATGTTACTAAACTCAACATTTAATACATTACATGAACATTTTTTTACTTCACAACGACATGAAAGTCCATCTCTCCTGCTGTCAGAAATCAGCAGAAAAAGTTATTTAGAAGTGTTAGTCATATGAGGACCTGAAAAATTTAAAATATTAATGGTACAGCTGCCAACAACCTGCCATTAAAGTAGCCACTGTGAAAGACCTAAAGAGGGAAATATTTTGCTACATGCAGTTGATTGCATGTCAATATGTCTTTATAAAGAAAAGAAACCCATGACTAATACAGTATGAGAGTTGGTCATTTGACAGTTTCAGAGCTAGTAGACTGGATTATATTATAGCCTACAGTTGGTAATGTTACACTGTTTGATTCAACAGAGAATCATACTGTAAAGCTATTTGAGGCAGTATGAGAGAGAATCTTTTCTGGCAATTTGTGTAATGTATAAATTGCTGTTTTGCCAAATATGACATTTTCATTTCATCATTCATTTTGGTTCATTTCAGTATCATTTTTAAAGTGGAAATTTTTTGAGATTAGTTTCAAGGCAGTCTGCAGTGACTCTGTGGGGCTGTGACAAAAAAAGTACATTTTAATTTTAATTTATCATTGGTGTAGGCCCAAAATAATTTGTATTCTTCAATTGTAAAAATGTTAAGCTTATATGTAGGGCAATAAAGCATTTCTTTTTAACATACAGTCATGGAAAAAATCATTAGACCACCTTGTTTTCTTCAGTTTCTTGTTCATTTTAATGCCTGGTACAACTAAAGCTACATTTGTTTGGACAAATATAATGATAATAACAAATATATATCATAAGAGATTAATTTAAGACCTGATATCCAGACATTTTTCATGTTTTCTTGATAATAACCAAAATCATTCTCAAGAAAAACATGGAAAATGGCTAGATATCAGCTCTTCATTATTCAATGGTCTAATAATTTTTTCCATGACTGTAATAGTCAACTAAAATGTGCATTATAGATGATGAAAATCTTAAAAAGCCATCACCTCTACATTTTGCCAACTCCAAGTCTAGTTTTGAGTTTCCCTAGCTAATAAATGCTAATTTTGACCAATTAGTAATGTTGGTAGACTAATTTAGTTTTAGTAGCCTATTTTTTTTTCGCTCAAAATAAGGTTTGCGGCTCAATTCTGACAATTTTTTCTCTTATTTTGGCCAATAATAGCTCTTTTGTTAGTAAAGGTTGACCTATAGAGCAGGGGTGTCAAACTCAAATACACAATGGGCCAAAATTTAAAACTTGAATAAAATTGCGGGCCAACATTGATCAAATAAACCTTTTAATATATACCAAACATGTTTTGCTTTCACATTAAATATGGAACCAGCAACGCTTATAAACATACAATATATAACTAAATAGTGCAGACATGCAAAATCAAATTTCAAATAAAAAACACATCAATGTCATTAATTTATTAAATAAAAATTTAATAAAAATCGTATGCCTCTTTTCTATTTGCATCCTTCTGATTTAAATATCAAAATAACGTTTTTTCAACAGGTTAATACATTTAAAAATAAAATAACAATAATATATCTAGTATTAGCGGTAAATGCGCCGTATAATACCGGCAGGTCAGCTTTTACAGTACAATAATTATATAATAATTTGGTATTGCCTTGCGGGCCAAATAAAATTACACTGCGGGCCAAATTTGGCCCGCGGGCCAGAGTTTGACACCCCTGCTATAGAGAGAGGAAGACTATCAGATCTAGATGTTGATGGATTTTATTTGTTTGACCTACTGGGGAGAATTTCAGTTTAAAACGTCCAACCAATTAAAACAATTTAAATCTATGTAGTTACATAATCAGGGTGATTTCAGCATTTATACAACACAATATTTTGTTGCCAAACGCAGTTTTGCAGTTTTTTGCAGGTGATTTAGCAAATGTTTGAACACAGCAACACCTGAAAAGGACTGACATGAGGAAACATGTGATCCTGCTGGTCTTTCTGATCTTAGTTCGTTCAGGTTTAATCCATTTGATTCTGCTTGTAAAAAGCACTTCCTTAATACACAGCAAATTACGTATTTGACATTTCCTTTCCGTTCTGATGGCAAACCAATTAGCCCTGTGCATATTTCGCAAGAACAATTTAATAATTAACTGAGCCATTACAGTTCTCCCATCATTGTGCCAGCTCAGGTTGCTAGGATACTTCAAATACAAAGCCTCTCTTATTGCCATGCAAGTTCGCCAGCAAATCTACACCACACTGACCAATGCTGTAGCTATTTTAGCCACAATTATGATTAATACCATTTTTACCCTCTCATTTTTATCCTGTAATTTCCCTCTTTTTCGACAACTTCTTATATCCGAGTGCCCTCTTATTGCTCTCTTCTTTCTTCTCTTCTTTCCGTCTCTAATTATTTCTATTTCTCTCTTTCCAACACTGAACTCCGTCTGTGTCCCTCAGGGATTGTGAAGAATTTGAGTGCTGTGGAGTGCAGGCAGCTCCAGAGTTTTAACTCTCACATCTTTGGTGTTTCTTAAAGCAGTAAAATTAATCCATTTTCTCCGACAAGTGAGGTGAAGTCAAAAGATCTCTGCTTTGTCAGATGTTTTGGTCCTGACTTGAATGGGATTCTTAGGTGATACTGATCTGCAGTCAGTGTAATTCACGGGTACCATTTTTTAGAAAAATAACTCCTGCTGTGAAACTTGCAAGTTCTACCTGGGTGATTCTCATGAACATGATGCAGCTCTTAGCAAAAATTGAAGAGCATTGAATACATATTTTCTTTCTAAAGTCACTGTTTAATATGAATTCATGATGTATTTTAAAAATTAAGGTATTTTCAGACATTTTTAGAGACACTGTGAGCAAAATTCATTACCGTAACACATTTTTAAATTAAAAAAAACGAAACATTTTTTTCCTTTTCATTTCTTTGGCAAGCACTTAAATATGCTCAAGGGTAGCTGGAATCGCCAAAATGTATTTCAATAAAATAAACACATATTTCAATGCAAAAAATTCTATAATTACCGTGACATTTAACCATTTTTTTTCATTAACTTTCATTCAGATTTTGATCTTTATACATTGTTAAAAACCATTATGTTTGATTATATTCAGTTAAATTATACCTTTTTAAACAAATGTATATTCATTTTTATAAAGCTTATTGAATATTTATTGTAAATAAGTGTGGGGAAACTATGACATTTTTATTTGGACGCATTACAGTAATGAATTTGTGAATCAAAGATATGTTTAAACATATAGAAAATATTATTTTAACACAAAACAATGAATTGTGCCTCATTATGGCTATATTGTTCATTCATATACAAATGAAATACATTTAGTTTAATAATGTCCTTATAATCTTCACAGACATAACTTAGACTTCATGGCTTCATGAGAATCACCCAGCTGCAGTTTTATAGCAGCAAAAGACAACTTTCCATCTAATGATACAATGGTGGAAACAGTTTCCCAGTATGTTACATAATGCAAACACAAGCATAGAGTATGTCCCTTCATCTTAGTTTATGAAGGAGATCCTTGAAGGACTGCCACGATAAGCGAGAAAGGTCATGTGACAAACGGAGATAACCAAAGAGTATCAGCAATGCTTATTAATTAGTGCTATCAAAGATCATTTTAACACCACTAATTATTTTTGATGCATCAATGCAGGTTGTGTTATGATAACCTTTACCCAAGGATGGATTCCAACTAGCAGCAATGGATAAAGAAAAATGCTTTATATTAAGGTCCTTGTAATAACCATTAATTAACAAGTGATAAGGCCCTTGTAAGTCCTTACAAGATGCTTTTTTAACATGTGTTAAAACGTGTGTTTATAAGCTTATATAAGTGTTAATAATGGCATTACAAACACCCATGACCCACCCATTATGTCTTTGCCATGCCTTTATTAATCTTATTTTGTTTGCTTATTGATATTAAAATATACTTTATTGCTCATCTATTATAAGTTAACTATGAGTTAACTATGCTTTTTGCAACTACCGGATCTAAAGCGAGAACAATGCCTTATTACTTGTTAATTAATGGTTATTAAGGACCTTATTATAAAGCGTTACCGAAAAATGTATATCCATTGAAAGCCGTCACTGTAAACTGATTTACCATCAGATTACAACTAGTGTTAACCCTTAATAGGGCACTCATTGAAATACTTGCAAATTCCAAATTTTAACTCTAGAGAATATTGGAGGATATTACAAACTGCCAGAATGTGTAAAAAAAACATACGAAAATAATATTTTGAGAAAAAAGTTTACAAGATTAAAGGGGCAAATCTACGAGAAAAAAATGCGTAGATTTATGAGATTTAAAGTGGTGAATCTGTGAGAAAAAAAGTTGCTTTTTTCCCACTTTTTTTCTCATAAATCTGCGACTTTTTTCGCACAGATTTGCTACTTTAAATCTCTAAAATCTGCAACTTTTTTTCTTGTGGATTTTCCACTTTAATCTAGTAAATTTGCAACTTTTTTCTCGAAATATTACCTGAAGTTACCAAATATAGTTCTTTGCCTGATAAAGGGTTAAATCCATTTGAGGAACTACCAGTTATGCATGATCAAAAACCATTATTACACTCCAGGATATTACCATATTGCTGATTCTGAGATCAGAAGAAGTGATTTCTGAGGACTTGCTCAATCAGCGGATGCAGGACATGTGATGAAATGATCATTCATGAAATGTAACCGTGTAACAGCAGAACTACTTCTCATAAAAATAACACAAACCTAAAGTGAGGAGTCAATGACAGTTTACAAGATAAATGTTAATGAGGCCGGTTCAATACCTAAAATATGAAATGTCATTTTTTCTGCCAGGTGTAAAGTGTGTATCCGTCAACTACTGTCTGCTCACGGACACGCCACTCATTTCTGTCTCTGTTTAGCATCTTTCAGTCTGTCCTTACATCACATGCATGGCTCCTTTTTCTCCACACCATCTTGGCTATCAGTCAGATTTTTCATTTCATTTTAATTAACAAAGTATAAAGCTGCCAGGAACCCAAAATACAAACAAAAGACACAGGTGTCTATGGAAATCTACCATTTCTTAAAAACCTTGAAACCAAAACAGTCTTTTTCCATGTAAATTAAAACTAGTAATAGTTGTCATTGTAGAAAGAAAATTCACATTTTAAAAATGGTCTAGAAACATAAATGGCACACTGTGAAAGCTCCTATGATTGAACTTTCATCTGGCTTTCTCAGCTCGTCTACATATCATATATAAATAAAGTTATTACTGTAAATAAAACGTGTGTATTTTCAATAAATAGATGGACTCCAGAGGGTTAACGTCTTTGCATTTTGCATGAATGCAAAAATTGTCTTGTTAAATGGTGAATGGACTGCAATTATATGGCACTTTCCCTTTCACACACACATAGATACCCACTAAACACCAGTGGTGGTTGAACTGCTATACAGTGTGCTGGCTGACCATCAGGAGCCCCTCGGGGGTTTCTGTCCTGCTCAAGGACACTTGGACATGTGGACAGGAGGAGCCCGAGATCAAACCTCCAACCCTGTGATTAATGGACAATACACTTCACCTCATGTGTCCAGCTGCCCCAGATAGTGTGTTGAAAATTATCATATGAGGAACTCTCATGTAACAAAAACTGCATTGTAATGGCAATCATTCTGTACTTACTGCATTCAAAAGTATTAACTCTATGGAGTCTTTGCCTATTTTGTCCATTTTTTAATACTTTTCATCCTGCCTGTATACTACCTGTATACACCACTTAAAAATGTTTAAATGACATGTTGGTATATTATTTTCAGCACAACTTCACCTATATGACCTGATAATAATTTATTTTTTATTCTGACTTACTGGATCAACATATTGAACCAAAAAGAAACAAAGAAAAACCAACATGAATGTGATTTTGTGTGTGATCCTCTCATCCAACTCTGGTTTTTATTCTAGCGTGACTGTATTTTATTTGTGTCTTGTGTGTTTAGCTTAACAATTTTTGTCATTTTGTGTATTTTTTTTTGTCATTTTGTGTCTTTTTTGTTTATTTTGTGTCTTTTGTTGTGTCTTTTTTAGTTATTTTGTGTCGTTTTTTAGTCATTTTGTGTCTTCTTGTGTCCTTTTAAAGTCATTTTGTGTCTTTTTTTGGTCCTTTTGTGTCGTTTTTTAGTCCTTTAGTCCAACATAAAATGTGATTTTGAATCTTTTTTTAACTTTTGAAACACATCATGCTCAATAAAGAATTAAAAGAAGTTCTATAATTTTATACTAAATATATTTGAGCTTGTCTCCAGTTATACTTGGTATATCATCATCAAACTGAAACTGGCCTCAGGGAGTTTACAGCCAGAACTTTAGAGGTAAATTTACAGTAGGGCTCCACACTGCTTTGTTTTCTAGTCTGGATGTGATGAAGAAGTCATGATTTGGAGCTTTTGGAGACTCCAGAGGGTTAACGATGCATTTTCTCTGGATGTTAGCAATAAAAAAAAGAAAGAAAAAAAAACAGTGTTTGTGTTGATATTGGTAATGCTGGCCCTGGTGTTTTTAGATCAGAACCAAATAGGGGGATAGTGCCCAAACCAATTAATAACTGCTGCCTCCTTATACTTGTTATTGCTTGTTGCAGCAGTCACATGTGAGCTGATACAGCATGGAAAGGTGAAAATGAAAAAGATTTGTAGCCAAAGTTAGTCAGTTCAATCTTGTCTCATCTTGTGTGTTTGCACTGTGCTGATTTAATGACCATCTGATACCATCCTGGGAAATTACACTTGTATGCTATGAAATCCACAGTCATGTGAGAAGTTCTGAATTTCATCTATGTGTATGCAGCACAAATGATATGTGGGTTGTGGAGCTCAAAAGAAATCGAAAGTAAAGAAAAAAGTATGACATGGCATGTACAGTTAATGTACATATTTACCTGTAGACTCATTAACCCTCTATGGTACGCATTATGATGCCAGTTAGGAGTTTGTTTGGAGTGTTTTGTTTGTCTTCAAATAGACTAAATAAACATAATCTGAAGACATTTTATACATTTTTTTTTTTAAATAATTAGAAATAAAAGTTTTTGGGGTTTGTTGCTCATAGGCAACATTCTACCATAACATGAACAAGTGAAAAAGAAAGTTTTTGTTTCAATTTACACATAATTTAATTAATTTTAATAAACATGTGTACAACAATTTAATAAACATGTGTAAAAGATTCAGTAGCTTCAACAAGGTACAATACATAACATTTGAAATTTAAAAACATTATGAAAGGAAGTTTTTTAACCGATTTCTTGTCTGAACGACCCATTGAAATGAATGTCTTGAACAATCTTACTCACATATTAGTAGGAATATATTTTTTACCAGATGGAAAAGGGCCAGAAAATGACGTTTTGGGTGATTTTTTGTGAAGCAAAATGGCAAAGCTGTGTTCTTTGGAAAAGTCTGCAAAAAATGGTTTCAATATGGCCTCCTGGAGGTCTTGTGACAAATTAAAGCATTGCTATTGGTTACCTATATTCTTCCCTCTTTTTTTAAAGTATTGCATCACTCAAAAACATGCATTGTATAAATTTGACAGGCCAAAATGGGTATGTTGCCTGAGGGCAACACCGTACCATAGAGCAATTTAAGTTAATTAGCATATATAAAGTAGAGGTGAGGGAAAGAAATTGATACAGCATAGTATCGCAATATTTTGTGGGGCAATATTATATTGATTCATGGCTGCCAAGTATCAATATGTAACGTTCCAACAACCGGCCAGCCGACAGTATTATTCCTAGTTTTCTCACTTTTAGAAATGTACTGAAATAATGCTGCAAAGTTCGGATTTTTCTTATGTTTCATTCAAAAAAATTCAGAGCAGTGAAGCTTGAAGTTGAAGAAAGTTTGACAAAAGCTGCAGTTGTTGTCGTCCATACAGGTTTGATATCAGTTCAGTTCAGTTTAACACAAAATGCAGTTAAACAGTTAAATCACAATATATTGTATCGCAATACTCCCCGTATCGCAAAATGCTTTAAACCGCGATACAATTGTTTCGTCGGCCTCTGGTGATTCCCAACTCTAATATAAAGGTAGTTTTCACTTTACAGGAGGGAAGGGGGAAGTTGAAAAAATACAATATTTCTGGTGGTTGTTTAACTTGATCAATATCATTACTTCAAGGTATTCACCTTGTATTTGCACCACCGCATCCCTGCTCACACCTCTGCGATGAGCTTGTCCAGAAATGGCACTGTGAACATGATGTGATCTCGGCTCACTGAACTGGACTGCCAAGTCATCAGATCTCAGTCCAAGTGAACAGTTGTGAGATGCACCTGAACACAGGTTATCAGAGCAGAGATCCACTACCAGCCCATATGATACCACTGGTGGAAGCATCTGACCTGTTGGCCAGATGCTCTGTGGAATACCTCTAACACAGGGGTCTCAAACACAAATTACCTGGGGGCCGTTAGAGGCAGTATCAAAATGACCAAAATAAGACAAAAAATCACGAAGAAAAAATACACAAAATGACAGAAAAAAACTAAGTTGCTTAAAAGACACAAAATAACCACAAAAAAGACACAAAATTACTTAAAAAAAGAAACAAAATTACCAAAAAAAAGACACAAAATTACTTCAAAAAGACACAAAATGGCCCAAAAAAGACACAGTATTACTTAAAAAAGACACAAAATTACAAAAAAAAATACACAAAATGAGAAAAAAAAACGAAATTACTTTAAAAAGACACAAAATGACCAAAAAAACACAAAATTACCCCAAAATTACACACAATTACTAAAAAAGACTTATTATTAGAAATTATTAAATTAGAAGACAAATTATAAGAAGACACAAAATTACCAAAAAAAGAAAAAAAAATATTTAAAAAAGACACAAAATCACCCCAAAAAGACACAAAATTACATTACATATCATTTCCACTTCTTCCGGTAACAACAACATGGCAGATAATAAACGGTCCGGTAGCAGGTGCCTTTCTTTTTGTTAACGTCGTCATAGAAACAAGTGAAACAAAGCTCCAGCTTGCGCAATAAAGGGACCTTCCACACACAACACGGTAAAGTGCCATTCATATAAAACTCACATTAAACCTTCATATCAAGGTGGGGGCCACAAAATATCATCACGAGGGCCGCAATTGGCCCGCAGGCCGCGAGTTTGAGACCCATGCTCTAACACCTTGAAAAGTCAATGGCCTGACAATATTGTGATGGTCCAGAGAGTGAGAGGCCAGTGTTCCTGTATTATTTTGTACATTGCATGTACATTAATATAGCAGTATCGCCTCACAGCCTGCTTCAAGTCACTCCATCAACCTTGTTAAAATCTCTCTCAGAAAACAGAAGGTGACTGCAAAGGGTGAAATCTCATCATCAATACTAATTACCACCCAATGAGAAGGTAATTGGTGGAAATGAATGCCGTACAGCTAATTTACATATTCATAATAAATGTTACATTGCATAAACACAGCTGGGGACAAATAAGAGTGAATCAAGCAAACACCAGTATAGTTAGCTAGTGTACATCACTTAGAAAACATATATATTAAATATTAATATTACTGTGCTGTCTACACTTGCACTAATTTAGTACTGTTGTTGTATTTATAGTATATATTTCCTTGTATTTATAATATCGTTTATAATATCTCCTTGTTTTTATATTTTATATTGGATTTTTACTGTGTCTTGAGCTGTCTTATTTTGCACATTATGACTAAGTTTATTTTTTTATTTTTTTATTTGATAGGGACAATGCAGTTAACATAGGTACAGGACATGCATCCGATGTGATGCATATAGAGATATAGCTTCAGCTAATTTTCAACTCCTGTCCCTAGTTGGGCTTTTACAACTACATACAAAATCACAATACTATAAAAATCCAATATACAATTACCCCATCTACAAAATAGAATAAAATTACAAAAAATTATAATATACATTTACCCTGAGAAAAAAATAGATAAATAAAATAAAAAATAAACCTTATATAAATATAGCTTAGAGTTGAAGATCCTCATAAATCTATATAATAAGGAGAAAGAGAGAAAAGGAAAAAAAAAAAAAAAACAATCTTACATACCAATCCAAGGTAACTACTCAAACAAATATATACAATAATAAAACAAAGGATAGAAAGAAAAAGTTTACTATAACACTTAAAGAATGGGTACAGCTCTGGTTTGCTTTAAGCCAACACTTAGTGTTTTTTGTGAATGTTTCAAGATTAATCATTGATTTTACTTCAGTTGGTAATGTATTCCAGATTTTACAACCTTTAAGTGAGAGAGCTGACTGTCCAAAACTGGTTCTACGGTGTTGAATTCTGCAGTTATTAAGTTATTAACTTTATTCTATTTTATATATATATTTTTATATATATATTATATATATATATATATATATATATATATATATATATATATATATATATATATTATATATTATATTTTTTTGGGTGTTGTGCTGCTGCTGGAATTCCCATTATTAAAACCTTCCCAAGGGATTAATCTATCTAATCTATCTATCTATCTATCCATCTATCCATCTATCCATCTATCCATCCATCCATCCATCCATCCATCCATCTATCCATCCATCCATCCATCCACACCTACTACACAACCATAGACCGCACAAAACACCTTTCATCTTACAAGATATTGGGACCCAAAAGGGTAAAACTGTTCAATGCTAGGCTGAGGTCAAAGTGTTTACATCCAAAAAGAGAACATTTGTTCAAGGTTGAAGGAAACACATTCCCAGTAGCAGCTGAAGCTTTTTGTCAGTCAACAAAGGATTCATGTTTTGCACCCACTCACCATTACATACCAGAAGGCCTGAAGAAAAAAATAATGCATCAACACAATGTCTCTGGTGGAAGTCCTGACAGGACCTCCACCACCCTCTTATTCTTCAGAGGGTGGATTTGGGTGGGTGCATCCACCCTCTTTATCAACGCTGCAGTTAAAAGGACACACAGATCAGAAGAGTAAAAGTCACACATTAATGAAAAGAGAAAACCTAAATGCCATCTTTTGTGGGTGGCAGCAGTAGAATGCTGGTGCACATTTAATGATGTAATCTTGACATGTCCTGTTGAGAATATTTACATAAAGGTAGGTGATGGAAACACACACTGATTCACAGTGTTCAGACCAAGGTTATTATAGTTAACGAAATAACAAAAACTAGAAGTGAAAAAACATTTTTGTTAACTGAAATTAAAATAAAAACGAGAGTTTTTAAAAAAAACTATAACTAACTGAAACTCTATTTTGTGATTACAAAACTAACTTAAACTAACTAAAACCATAGTGAAAATGTCTTTAGTTTTAGTCTTTGTCAACTTTTTTCATACGTAAACCTTTTGATTGATATAAAACCTATTTCTTCTATTTGTTTTTTTGACTTAGTAAACTTATTGGGGCTGAGATGGATAAAACAAAGGAAATAAAGACAACATTTATTGTGACCTTATTGAATCTCCCACCCAAAAAATACCCCATTATAAAAAAAAAATAACACTAAAACTAATGAAAACTGAACTAAAACGAAGCATTTTCCAAAATATAAAAACTGACAGCGAAATAAAAACTAAAACTAATAAAAAATCCAAAACTATTATAACCTTGGTTCAGACTCAACTATTTAAGAGATGGTGCAATTGTATAGGAGGTCAATGTAAAAGTTGGAATTCTCACATTCATGTAGTTAAACTAATTAATCTTCATCCCTCAATAATTTAAAGTTAAGACTGAAAGCTTACCTAATAGTTTATTTTCCAGTATAGTTGTCATTGGATCATTATCTTGTATACATGCTCACACACTCATACACTCAAATACATTTATTTTATGTTCATACACACCCATTTTTATTTCTGGCTTTTTGTGTGTGTGCTATAAAATGGCACTTGTATTGCTTTCTTTTTTGTTGTTTTTTGTTGTTGCTTTCTCTCACTGTTGTTGATTTATTTTTGAATTTTGGTATACTTTCTTGGGGAGGGGCTTTTTATAAGCCCATATATGTTTTTTTTAACCTCTCCCGCACGTACTATTCTTGTTTCATTTCTGTTTTTTACATAATACAAATAAATAGACACCAGTAGATGGCAAAACACACAGCTCACCCAAACTAAGGCATGTAAGAAAGTTACATTTTTCAACAATATTTGAAAGACTCATGTCAAGTCTGAAAATGCAACACTTCTACACGGACTGGTTTCTCCTCAAAAACGACAATATAGGGCGTCAAAATATGAATGCAGTTAAAACGCAATATATTGTATCGCAGTACTCACCATATCGCAAAATGCTTGAAATCACAATAATATTGCATCATGACTAAGTATTGGGATAAAATTGCATTATGGGGCCAGGAAGTACCAGGAAGTTTTTTTCCCTAAACCTAGTTCAGTGGTTTTGTAGCATTAATGCACAGGAACTGCAGCCTTTTTTTTGTGTATATATATATATACATTTATATATATACATAAATATATATACACAGTACAGGCCAAAAGTTTGGATAGACCTTCTCATTCAATGCGTTTCCTTTATTTTCATGACTATTTACATTGTAGATTCATCATATATATATATATATATATATATATATATATATATTTTTTTTTTTTTTTTATAGAGTTTTATCCATGCTTGTTCTGTCAACGCACTTTGTTTTTAAAGGTGCTATATAAATAAAGGTATTATTCTATGTGTTGTTATAGGTGGTATTGACAAACTATCTATTCTGTCATTTTGGTTGGAGATATGGGAGTATGGCACATCTAACTTCCATATAAAACTTGTTGTCGTTGAACAAAATCTGGGCTTTTGCTATCTATCCAACATCACTCTGGGGATGGGGTTGATCCTAATATTCTCTGAGGGCTACACTACTTAACTATGCACGGTCTAATTACTTTTCTGAACTACTGTGGCCTCACATCTCCTTTAGGTGCTTAGGTCATGGTGGCTAATCGATTGAAATTGTGACTAATGGGTGATTGCCTTTTTGTTGTTTTGATCCGTCCTTGTAGGTTTTCTAAGCAGAAAAAACAGCAATTATTACAGATAATAAATCACTGCTGCAAATTCTAGGAAGGTCTAAAAAACTATACAACATATGTAATGAGGTTGTATGGCAATGAGCTGTACTGGCACAACAGCACATTTGGTCTTTTTTTATGTCAGCATCTTTTCTTTTTTCTTTTTTTTAAACCTCTATACGTAGTATTAGGGAATCCATGGAATAGCCACGGGATATGACTGTCATTAACTTGCACTGTAGCGAAATCCGTGTCAGTTTCACGGAAATTTGAGTGATTCCGTGGCTATTCCACGGATTTTGAGTTAAGCGAATCCGTGGCTATTTCACGGAATCCTGTGAGACAATGTTGATTTTATTGCGTATAGCTATTGTTTATCTTTTTTTTTACAGTGTATAAAGGGCAAATAGGCTCAGACCCCAAAGGGTTAATAAAGGCTTCTCCAGTGTCACATTTACATTTACTTTTACATTTAGTCATTTAGCAGACGCTTTTATCCAAAGCGACTTACAGTAAGAATAAAAACAAACAATCAAGGTATAGTGCAAAAAGAGCTATTAGTGCATCAATAAGTGCTAGTGACAATTCTTTGAGGAGTAGACACGAGGAAACTGGACCATATTACACCGGTCCTTAAATCACTACACTGGCTTCCTGTGAGTCAGAGGATAGATTTTAAAATCTTACCACTGGTCTACAAAGCACTGAATGGTCTGGGACCAAATTACATGCTTGTTCTGCTACCTCCCTTTTATGGTGTCACAGGAATCCGTGAAATAGCCACGGATTTTGAGTTAAGAAAATCCGGAATAGCCACGGAATCACTCAAATTTCCGTGAAACTGACACGGATTTCGCTACAATGCAAGTTAATGACAGTCATATCCCGTGGCTATTCCAACATACAAAGTGATTATGTACATTCACTGAGTGAATATTTAGAAAACAAAACATATATTTCTCGCTAGAAATGTGATCAAAATCCATTTTTATGCAGAAACTAAGTCAAAATATTGATTTTTTCACTAAAAATGAGAGAGCTGTCCGCCATGTTTTTTGTTCTGACCGCCGGGACCTTGAAAGTCAGTTGACTTGGAACAAGCCAATAGGAAAAAATATCCATGGAATAGCCACGGGATATGACTGTCATTAACTTGCATTGTAGCGAAATTCTTGTCAGTTTCACGGAAATTTGAGTAATTCCGTGGCTATTCCACGGATTTTGAGTTAAGCGAATCCGTGACTATTTCACGGATTCCTGTGAGACCAGGTTCCCCTACAAAGCATCCAGACCCCTTAGGTCATCTGGAACTGGCTTGCTGCGTGTCCCAAGAACAAGAACTAAGCGGGGTGAGGCAGCTTTTAGTTATTATACTCCTCACCTGTGGAACAAACTACCTGTAGATCTGAGGTCTGCCCAAACACTCAGCTCCTTTAAATCAGGACTAAAAACACTATTGTTTACTGCAGCGTATCTCTTAACTTTAACACTTATCTGCTCTACTCTACTACTACTACTACTCTACCCCTACTTTTAACTACACTGCAAAAAAGCCAACTTGTATTTTTTGGCCTAAAACAGTGATTTTAGTTGGTAAAACTTGGAAATATAAATTATTGACATTTAGGACAATAATGTAAGTTAGCACAACAAAGGAAGCCAGTTGTCTGCTCAAAAACAAGTTTGTGAGTTGTTGTTATTTATATCTTTAAGTTGGGGTTCACAACAAGGGACAATAGTTCTGCTAACTCTTATTTCTTTGTTGTGTAATGCGGGAAAGCCAACTTTCCGAGTTGGCACTGCGTAGAGTAGCCATTAGCGTATCAATGCTAACTCAAAATTGCTAATTGCAACATTAGCTGACATTTCATAGCGGCGTTACAATTGTGCCAATTCAGCACGTTGCAGAAGTTAGCAAAAGTAAGGATTAAAAGTTATTACAATGTAAAATTATAAGTTCAAAAATCTGAATTCAGAACTAAAATATTTAGTTTAATTGTCTAACTTAAAATTTTATCGAAGTTTGTTGCCTTGAAATTTTGAGTTCACCCAACTTTTAATTTTTTGCAGTGCAATGTTTGACTTGTGCTTTTATTATTTTATCTCTTTTCTTATCCTGCTGTATCTTATTTTATCTTATTTATATTTTTATTTCTATTTCCCTGTTTTAATTGACTGTTTTTACTGTTTTCAATTGTGTCTTGCTGTTTTAACCCTTTGATGCACAACATGGGTCTAAAGTGACCCAGTGACAGAGGTTTTATGTTCTATATCTTTGCAATTAATTATTTTCGTCATTCAGTATTCCAGGTTTTCCTCAATTAGTTTGTTTTTGATCATCATACATCCTAATTTTACGTTTTCCTTTATTCATATTTTATTAAAATCCCTTTTTGTGATCACTACTGTTCTAATGCACAACATGGGTCAAAAATGGCACATATCCATTTTCTAGCTAAGTACGTCGCTAAGCTAACTACTTAGTTAACTTCTTTGCTAAGTAGTTAGCTAAGTAGCTTGTTAAGCAAACTACTAAGCTAACTTCTTGGCTAAGTAGTTAGCTTAGCAGGCTACTTAGCCAAGTAGTTAGCCATGTAATAATACAGAACCTTTTTTTTCTTCATAAAGTATGAGAGGAAAAATGGAAATAATGATCTGTTGTTTTCAAAAACAAGATATGTAAAGAATACTTGAAATATTCAATCATAAAATAAGTTGATATCAAAAGATAGAGCACAGAAACACACAGTAAACATTAAATAACATGGGGAATGAATGAGGGTAATTTTGGACCCATGTTGTGCATCAAAGGGTTAATGTGTATGTAAAGCACTTTGAATTACCTTGTGTTGAATTGTGCTATACAAATAAACTTGCCTTGCCTAGAATTATCGTGTGGTGGGAGAGAAGATGCTCTCTGAAGAGCTGGGTCAGTGTCAATGTTAACTGGGAAGCCTCTTGGTCTTGTTGGTTTAATCCTACCAAGACCGCATCTGCACTGCAACACCAACAGTGAGGCGCATGGGGGAATGGTTTGACACTCCCATCTGACTCAAGCCTAATGGGGCGGCAGGGTCATGCTGTTTAATGGCAGTTAGCTAGCTGAGTGACAGCAGCGCACCAGGCCAGGGGCTCAGCTGTCACGGATCGCAGGTGTGCTGCTGAGTTATGTGTCATTGTAGGATGCGATAAGGTCGAGAACAGACCGAGTAGGAGAGTGAGAAATTGATAGGAAAAGATAGAGAAACAGAGCAAAGAAAGGGAAGAGCGTTGAGGAAGCCCAACAAGCGTTTGACTGATATGCATGAGGTGGACAAATCCACCAAAACGGACACAAAAATGTCACAAGAGGATGATGCACTGTAAAAATGTCCCCTTGTTTTTACAGAAAAAAAATGGCAGCTGTCACCAGAATATTTCCGTAAAAAATACAGTACATATGTCAACATCTTTACAGAACAACTTGTAAATTGTACATCCTAAAACTGTAGAAACACTTTATAATAAGGTCCTTAATAACCATTAATTAACAAGTAATAAGGCATTGTTCTCACTTTAGATCCGGTAGTTGCAAAAAGCATAGTTAACTCATAGTTAACTTATAATAGATGAGCAATAAAGTATATTTTAATATCAATAAGCAAACAAAATAAGATTAATAAAGGCATGGCAAAGACATAATGGGTGGGTCATGGGTGTTTGTAATGCCATTATTAACACTTATATAAGCTTATAAACACACAATAATGTTAATAAGCATCTTGTAAGGACTTACAAGGGCCTTATTACTTGTTAATTAATGGTTATTACAAGGACCTTAATATAAAGCGTTACCAAACATTTTAAAGTTGTAGATTATACCGTCCTTTACTGCTAATTTAACAGGATGATGCTTTTATACTAATTATTCATGCAAAATTTACATGCAGATTTTGCTTTGTGCATTGAATACAAGTAAATAAACATTTAGTTATTATTTCTTGTACACTGAATACAAGTAACATTTACAAGTTGTTCTGTAATGTTGTTTACATTTGTACTGTATTTTTTTAAGAATTATTCTGGTAACCACAGCTGACATTTTTTTTTCTGTAAAAGCAACAGAATTTTTGGTAACGCTTTATGTCAAGGTCCTTGTAATAACCATTAATTAACAAGTAATAAGGCATTGTTCTCGCTTTAGATCCCTTTAGCTGCAAAAAGCATAGTTAACTGTTAACAAGTGCATAGTTAACTTATAATAGATGAGCAATAAAGTATATTTTAATATCAATAAGCAAACAAAAGATTCATAAAGGCGTGGCAAAGACATAATGGGTGGGTCATGGGTGTTTGTGATGCTATTATGAAGATTTATAAGATACTCATGAGGCTTTTATTAATGTTCTTATTATAAATCTCTTATGCCTGCTATAAGCTGTATTATAATGCCATTATTAACACTTATATAGGCTTATAAACACACAGTAATGTTAATAAGCATCTTGTAAGGACTTACAAGGGCCTTATTACTTGTTAATTAATGGTTATTACAAGGACCTTAATATAAAGCGTTACCAATTTTTTTTACAGTGTGTGTTGAGATGAAAATCATCATAAACTGCTTTAAAAAAATCAGTTTTTCAACATATCCAAACACCTTTTTGAGACACGTACCAGTTCGACCCACCGAATAAATCTTTTTCATGGACTGACAGAAGGTAAAGGGAGACGAGGGACACAGAGAAAGGGACGCTGCCAGACTGCACACTGCTGATCCCACCTGCATGACTCGCCCCTGTGTGCAATTTAAGTGGGAAATGTCAGCGGCAATTATAATGCAAAGCTAACCTTTTGTGAGGGAGATTACTGCATCGATATGTTGTAGCTTGTCATACATGGTGACAAAGAATGGTTTCTTGACAATTTCGGCAATTGTAGCGAGGGAAATTGCTTTGCCAGTGCGACCCGGAGATGACTACACAATACCCGCAGAAAAAAGGCTTCCTCAGGGTTGTAGTGGCATGTGTTGAATATAAATGTTAACACAAAAAATAAACCAATGTTCAGAAATTACAATGATTGCAAAAATGCATTATTTGCACTATAACTATCAGATAAAATGTGAACAACTTCAAATGACAAACTAATGTGTAAAATGTTGAAATTAATTTATTGTAGCACTTTCTAAATAAACTAAGACTACTTTTACACTTAGAACTCCTGACTGTAAAAAATGCTTGTGTACCGCATTCCAGTAAAACACAAATTGCATGAGACATAGGGCGTGAAACAAATCACTGTAGTAAACACTTTTAATTACCATAAATCAAGGAATAGTACAAAATTGTCATGTTAAATAAAAGGTGACTGTAGGGGAAAACAGGCAATTGTAACAGTTTTTGATTTTGAAGTAATTACCATAGACTGTATGGTAATTACTCAAGAACCTCTTCATCTGTTTGGTTATCATTTTTATGTCAGAAACTTGTATCTGTGTCCTACTTTTTAATAATAATCAAATGTTTTACAATTAATGTTCAAGTCACAATATAGATTGAAACAATAATATATCATGGGCAGGGGCAATTGTAGCAACATATGTGATTTTATATAAATACCAAAGACCAGAAAAACCTCTCAAGAACATAGATAAAGTAAAAAAGAAAAAAAATGATATCCCTTGAACAATTTATTCTAGTTCAATTAAAACAGGATTATGAATCATACAATCATACAAACACAAAAACACTTAAACGACATTAGTTTGTCCTTCTGACAGATATGGATGGATCAACAAAGGCCACATGCAGATTTTCAAGGTTCTGTCTCATTTCTGATTTGTGCAGATTGAGAAGTTACAAATTCCCGATGTTTAAAAAAAAATGGCAGAAAACCTCTGGACAATGGCACAAAATATATAACAAAAACAGTAGGGCGTTTTCACAACTCAAAGTCTGTTTGTTTAACTCTATGGAGTCTTATTGGGCTATTTAGTCCATTTTTGAATCCTTTTCATCCTCCCCGTATACACCACCTTAAAATGTTTAAATGCCATGTTGGTATATTTTTTTCAGCACAACCTCAACTATATGACCTTATAATAACCGTATTTTATTTGTGTCTTATGTGTAACAGTTTTGGTCATTTTGTGTCTTTTTTTAGTCATTTTGTGTCTTTTTTTGGTCATTTTGTGTCTTCTGTGGGGTTTTTTTGGTCATTTTGTCTCCCCATTTGTTTCTCTTTTAGTAATTTTGTGTCTTTTTTGGTCATTTTGTGTCTTTTTTTTAGTCATTTTATGTCTTTTTGTTGTGTATTTTTTGTCATTTTATGTCTTTTTGTGTCTTTTTTGGTCATTTTGTGTCTTTTTTTTGTAATTTTATATCTTTTTTTGTCGTTTTAGTCATTTTGTGTCTCTTTTTGGTCATTTTGTGTCTTTAGTCCTTTAGTCCAACATAAAATGTGATTTTGAATCTTTTTTTACTTTCAAAACACTATCATGGTTTATCATCATATTGGTATATCATCATAGAGTTAGAACTCATGGAGTTTACAGCCTGAACTTTAGAGGTAAATTTACAGTAGGGCTCCACGCTGCTTTGTTTTCTCGTCTGGACGTCATGAAGAAGTCATGATTTGGCGCTTTTGGAGACTCCAGAGGGTTAAGTTTGAATTGATACTTTTAGTTTGTTTTGTATTTTTTAAAAATTAAAAAAATCTGTGCTGCAGATTGCAGTACCATAGCTAAAAAAAACGAACAAATGTGTAATTCTACACATTCTATATCTAAAGTCTGCCGCTCAGAATGATTCAACAGCAATGCCGACAGCTTTCATATATTTCGGAGCTGTTGTCACAGGCTACAATATGACGACTATACATTTGATAAGTCTGAGGATTGTAGAGATGGGAGCTGCAGCTTCAGGCTGACACCAAAACAATCGATGTGGCCCTTTGTGTCAAAGTAGTGTTGTGCAACATAGTGAAACTGTTGCCTCAAGCGAAGAAAATATCATCTCACATCCAGGTGCAGAAGAACACTATATGGGTGTGTAGTAAATCTGTCTCCGTGCAGAACCATTAGATCCTCAAGGTCCATTAATCAGGGGCCTCTGGGACTTTAAAGGTCCAGGTTAAGCCTGATAGGTGACAGGGTTTTTGCTGTGGCTGCAACCAGACTGTGGGTTAGAACTCCCCAAAGTATTAAATCAGTGGAGTAAGTCAGAATAGTTAAAGGGCATCTTAAACTCCATTTGTTACCTTTCCATTCGAGTTTACAAGTCCTTCTTGGCAGTGATGGTTCTTATTGCTTTCAAAACAAGACCTTTTTTTTCTGTTTTTATCTTTTTTGTAGGTTAGATGGTCTTTCACAGAACAACGTGTTGTAAACATACAAGCTGAATCTGAGTCAAAAGTTATATCTTTAAAATGTTTGAATCACTTAACCTGCTGACAATACCAATGCTTTCTCCATATATGTAGTATTCATAAGGTTACTTTTGAGACATATCAATTAAGGTTATTATAGTTAACGAAAACTAACAAAATAACGAAAACTATAATTGAAAAAACATTTTTGTTAACTGAAATAAAAATAAAAGAGAGTTTTTTAAAAAACTGAAACTGTATTTTGTGGTTACAAAACTAACTAAAATTATAGTGAAAATGTCCTTCGTTTTCGTCTTTGTCAACTTTTTTCATGCGTAAACCTTTTTGGTTGATTTGAAATCTATTTCATGTATTTGGTTTTATGACTTAATAAACTTATTGGGGCTGAGATGGATCAGACAAAGGAAATAAAGGCAACATTTATTGTGACTTTTTTTAATCTCGCACCCAACAAATACCCCATTACAAAAAAACTAAAACTAACACTAAAACTAATAAAAACTAAACTAAAACAAAGCATTTTCCCAAAAAATTAAAAAAGAATTAAAAATAGCAAACTCACTGTAAAAACTAACTAAAACTAACGAAATTAAAACTAAAACTGATGAAAAATCCAAAACTATTATAACCTTCCGTAATAATTAATAATAATTTACACAATTGTTTCTCAGTAACTGTAACAGACTAAAAAAACAATACAATATGCATGTGAATAGACATTGAGTGCAAAGTACAAAACAGGTAAATATGGTTTAGGACCATACTTAGCGGACAGGACTATGTGTGTTGGTTCTTTGGGCTAGTGAATCCTCCACCGCTCCGCTCGGCTCTTATATGGCGTCCCACAGGGTTCAATTTTAGGACCTTTGCTTTTCTCCCTGTACTTGCTTCCCCTAGAGGGAGGATTTTAAAACCCACTTTTATTTACTGTTTTTTACGCAGCATGAGACTTGCTCTGTTTCTGTTGTTTTTATTTGTTCTCTGTTTTTATTGTTGGTCTGTCCTGCCATGTACAGCACTTTGTATCAGCTATGGCTGTTTGAAAGGGTTCTATGAATAAAGCTGATTTGATTTTGCAAATATCAGAGAAAAAAGTATATATGCTGTTGACTCGGCAGCACAGACCACCATCAATATGCAATAAGATATTATGATAATATTCCCATCACTTTTGTGAAAGTGGAGTTCACAGTAGGGTCAGTCATAACATGCACTCTGGGAGCAGACAGAAGACCAGGTGCCACTTTGTAAAACAACCCTGTCATTAGATTAATCATATGCTTAATATAAATGGAAATTTCTCTTTTGTAGGTCTTGTAAGATGATATCTGTATGATATCAGACATTTTTTGTTAAATCAGTTTGAGAAACAACTTTTTTCAAACAGTAAATAGAAAACAACTTGGGGGGGGCATCGTTCTCAGTCTAAAACCCTTTAACATTCTAAACCTTCTATGTATTCTGTCCACTATGTAGGTTGAAGTATACTTTAAAGTTGGATAACTGGCCATGATTGCTTCTGTGTGTGTGTGTGTGTGTGTGTGTGTGTGTGTGTGGCTTAAGTGGTGCATTGGAGCAAGTAATGGGAGACAATGGCTGGAGAAATGGATGACTCCTCAAAAGTCACCTTGAGTGAATAGAACTCATCATTCACACACACACACACACACACACACACACACACACACACACACACACACACACACACACACAAATGACCAAGGTCTTTGTCAACATTAAGGACACTAAGCATGTTGTCCTGTTCTTGGTGATATCCATCAGCCATGTCTTTTACCAAATCTGCCTTCATCATTACTTAAGATGACAATGCTGACAATGACGTACTGTGCGGCTCTATGATTTCATTGTGCCGCAGTTCTAGTTCCATGTTTAATGTGTTTTAGATGTGATCCTCATATTTATATGTCATTTACAGTTAAGAGCTGACAGTAAACAAGTTGTGACCCTTGACTAAGACTTGTTTAATGAAGCAGTACACAGTCTGAGGCTGTGCAACTGTAGTCTGACATGTATGTTGAATGGTACACTACAACAGATTGCTGTAAGAAAACAGCCAAATTGTGACAGTTACATACTGTTTTCCATTAAAAAGGTATTATACTGTAGAAAACAATGCATTCTGGGCAATATCTGTAGGTAGCTTGCCGTTTCCCATAAAATATATGAAATATATACATGAGATATATATATATATATATATATATATATACATGATATTTTCTAAGTCTCTTCTTGTCCACATTTTTAATGGCTGTATTTTACTCATTCAGTATACTCATTCAGTTACAGTGAAGACAGCACTTAATTCATAGTAATTGGCTTTCAGACAGTAATATGCTCAATTTACCGAAAATGACTGCATTGTATACTGCAACAATATTGCAACTAGCTTTAGCACAATACTGTGTTTTAGTCTACTGTGCAAATCAATGAAAAGCAGGATTGTACTGTAATTCACTATGTGGTTTTATCACATACATAACATACTGTAAAGTAAATAGCAGAAGAGGAACTGTAAAATTAACAGTAGAATGGTGGCAACCCTGCTGCCAGTATTTTACTGTTAATTTACAAAACAGTTGTTCACAGTGTAGTAGTTCAGATGCAAAACTCCTGTATACTTCTATTACTGGTAGTATTGGCTATGTTGATGGCATGTCAAAATAAGTGGCACAACCCAGATTCTCATAAAAAATGTGGTGTTGTCTAAGAAGTAAATAAAACAGAATGCCATCAAATGAAAACTGTACAAAATATACAAACCTTTTGTAAAAGTACACCGACTTTGATGCATTCTGTTTTAATTTATAGACAATTAATACAACATGCCAGTTTTCTTGGAACTGTATGAGGAGAATGTGTATGTGTGTACCTGTGTGTATGGGGATGCCCATTCTTTCCTTTTTCAAAGCCTGGAAAGTTTAACAGTTTGTTTGCATTTCCTACACGGCTAATAATCTATTGTATACAACTGAAAAAAGAAAGAAGTCCCATACTTGTGTCAATGGGACTATCCAGTACGTCATGTATAATGTGTATAATGTAAAGGTTCCCACAAGGGACACATGCAAGATTGTAAAGGTTCCCACAAGGGACATACATAATAATTTCCCGACAGTTACATGTTGAAGTGTATATATATATATATATATATATATATATATAGCTGTGTATGTATGTATATATATATATATATATATATATATATACATACATACACAGTATGCCAGTATTTTACCATAAATTAAATAGATTTTTTTTACAGTGTTGCTTGTGCACCTCATTAAGATGCATTTAAGTCCATTTTTTAATCCTGTGGCCCCCTTAATATTTCTTCCTTTTTGGAATATTGTGTGACGTCTTATAACTAAATAACTAGAGATATTTGCCAGGAAAGGCATTGATGGAATCACAACTGACCTATACATTCAGAAAGGTTACATCGAGTGTTCCAATGATGTGGCAATCACATGGCAGGACTCTGAGACCTCATGTCACGCTTTCCGATATCTTTATATCTCCTATTCCACTACCTTCTAACCCACCATATTTTTCATGATTTGCGGTCTAATAGCACAGATGCCTGCACTGCTAGAGGCCATATGGGGTTAAAATTACATTCCCACTGAGCTCTATTATAAGATTTTTACTGTTTCTGCATTGCAAGGTTATTTTTTCTTACTCGAGAAAACAATTAAGTACAGAGGGATGTAATATGAATGGATTTAATTGCGATAATGTTGCTGCATGTTTCCAGCCTCACCTTTGAACCCATAATCTCAACATTGACCATAAACCTACATCAGCCCGGCCTCATCACAACCTTAACAAGAGCCCTCAAGGCTGGGATTTAACCCCTCACTGCTCTGATAGAGTTATTCAACAGGCTCCAATAAAAGGCTGGTTTGTGTGGTCGGCTACAGACTGTGGAAACCAACGAGTGGAACTTAAGTACCCTGGGATGACTCTCCTAATATCCTTGGTGTAACTCTCTGATTTGTTAGAACTTGGGTTGGGCCGGTGTATAACATAATAATTAGGTATGATATAAACATTGGAGCCACCAGGGCATTTGGGTCTTTATAATGCAAATAACTCAGTTTAAATAATATAAATGACAAGCCTTTTAGAACATTACTTTTCCTAAAAGTGTGTTTTGGATGTTTTCTGAAGTCTAGGAGGTATTTAAGTAAAATACACAAGATATCTGAGCATTCATACCTCTAACACATGGTCACATAGACGAAACTGATCCTACCCCAATAACATAGATCGGAGAAATTTAGTATATGATGATTGTGCGATGCATTCAAGCTGCTATACATTAACCAACACAGCCTGCCACAGGTCAACACACTCAACTGGAAGGCTTTATATGGCTATTGAATGGCTAACAACCACAATGGCTGTTTTCAACACAAAACAATGGAAATAAGACAGTGAACACTGCAGTTACATTTTAAAGCTTGTGGAAGGGATATCATCGCACCATTGTGCTCATTGGAGCCACATGCCAGTTGGGAAAATAAAGTATGTCTCTGAAATTGATTGTATTTAATTATTGTAAAGCAAATTTGTCCATCTGGGCTCCAGATGTGCAGCAACTGAATGCACATCAAAATATATATATGCATTGTAAATTCAATCAATCAAACCGGTTAACTCTGTGGAGTCTTGGGCTATTTTTTCCATTTTTGAATCCTTTTCGTGTCTTTGTAAGTCATTTTGTGTCTTTTTTGGTCATTTGTGTCTTTTTTTAGTTATTTTGTGTCTTTTTTTGGTCATTTTGTGTCTTTTTTTGTCATTTTGTGTCTTTTTTTTGTCATTTTGTATCTTTTTGTGTCTTTTTTAGGCCATTTTGTGTCTTTTTTTAGTCATTTTGTGTCTTTTTTGGTCATTTTGTGTCCTTTAGTCCAACTTTAAAACAAATTCATGCTCAATAAAGAATTTTAAATGTGAACAAAGGTTGCAAATATAACATATAAGAGGGTTACATCCAGTTCTATCATTTTATACAAAATATATTTGACCTTATCTCCAGGTTTACTTGGTATATCATCATCATACTGAAACTGGCCTCATGGAGTGTACAGCCTGAACTTTAGAGGTAAATGTACAGTAGGGCTCCACGCTGCTTTGTTTTCTAGTCTGGATGTGATGAAGGAGTCATTCTTTGGAGCTTTTGGTGACTCCAGAGGGTTAAAGCCAGTACACCAGACTGGCAAATCTAGCGCTACAGAATGTCAGGCTGTCAGCATCTAGAGTGGATTTATACGATTACTATCAACTTGCTGTTTTCTAAAATCACTTAGCAGCGTTTTTGAAAAAGCAAAGCTGTTGTTCTGGCTTCTGTGACTGGCACCAGCCGCTTCTATTCAACACATGGCATTACTTCTTGTTATTCTTCCTCAATGCCTGATGTAAGGTCAGCTTCAGAGAGCACAACAGGTGTCCCTCTCACTCTCACTCTCACTCTCTCTCACACACACACACACGCATAGACACACACAGACGCTTCATCTAAGAAACCTGCTGGCTTTGGTCCACTGATTCCTCAGTGAGCGACATGCATCATTAACAGCTTTTAAACTGCAGGGGCATCCTGCCTTCAGGATCTTCTGCTAATAATAAGAAGGATAAAACAGTAACACGGGATAAATGTTACATATGATGGTTAATATTGGTATGCACAGTTTAAAGTGAAACTACTTTTACACTTAGAACTCTTGACTGTAAAAAATGTTTGTAGAAATTCCAGTAAAAAACTGTCAAATTGCATGAGATATAGGGCGTAAAATAAAAAAACCGTAGTAAACAGTTTTAATTACCATAAATCAAGGAATAGTACAAAACTTTTGAAAAACTGAAGCAAACACAGAGTAATATTTTTAAATGTAAAAATATTAAATTGTCAAAATGTAAAATTAATGGACAAATTCCATACAAGGACACAATTACCCTTAAATTAAAGGGACTTTTCAGTCTGAATTATCTATTTACATTTAAATTTACAGTAGAAAACCCACTCACTGTAATTTTTACAGTGAAGCTCTGCAGCCACAGCTGCCGGTATTTTACTGTAAATTAAACTGTTTTTTTTACAGTGTTGCTTGTGCACCTCATTAAGATGCATTTAAGTCCATTTTTCTTAATATTTCTTCCTTTTTGCAATACTGTCTGACGTCTTATGACTAAATATGTTTGTAGAAATTCCCGTAAAACACAAATTCAAATTGCATGAGATATAGGGCGTAAAATAAAAAAATGCATATCGCCATAGTAAACACTTTTAATTACCATAAATCAAGGAATAGTACAAAACTTTTGAAAAACTGTAGCAAACACAGAGTTTAAATGTAAAAATATAAAATCTTCATGTAACACACACACACACACACACACACACACACACACAGACACATAGACACACACAGACACTTAGTCTAAGAAACCTGCTGGCTTTGGTCCACTGATTCCTCAGTGAGCGACATGCATCATTAACAGCTTTTAAACTGCAGGGGCGTCCTGCCTTCAGGATCTTCTTACAGGCCGGCCGTCCCCCCCCCCCCCCTCCTTACAACATCCCACCCACTACACACACACTCACACTGTTACTAAAGAGGCTTAACAGCCCATTCCAAAAAGCCTGCATGGGGCATTTGTACTCCATAAAAAAAACCCCGCTACAAGCTACAAATGGTACTTCACTGAGTGCCCTTATGGAGCATACACCAGTTGATGGGCTGATATGGTTAAGGGCAGCAGCAGGTGAGTACAAGCGTTTTCTCTCCAACACACTTTTTTCCAATAATTGCTCAAAGACGCGTGAGAATTGTAAGAAGTGAAGTCTTTTAACAACTTATGAAAGCATACATACATATACATATTGTAAAGTGTCGAGGATGTGAGGTGATATCTGAAGTGGTTGCAGTGTGCAGGTCTTTTCTTTGAAGTGACTGCATTAGCAGAGTGATGGAAGGTAATCCTTAATGAAAAAGACATTTCTCGTGGTGATTTTCATCATCACAACACGCATTTGGCTGGTTCAGAAGGTCCGTCGCGCTGCTGGATAATGGATCCTTCTAACTTGCCATTGAAAACATCACACAATCACATATAGAGCGCCTTATATCCAACAGTGGAGCTTTTAAATGGGTGCCAGCATTTGATGTCGATATTATGCAGGTGCATTTAGCAGCAGCTGGTGAGGATGTGTTGTTAGGATTGAGACTGAAGGCTGTGCTTGGTATTATGGGATATATATATATATATAGCTTATATAGTGAAGCAAACAGAACTGGCATGTTTCTTAAATTACTGTTAGTGTCATGGAGCTGAAGCAAAATCCTCGTAAATACACTGGAATTCAGTCCACGAGATTAAACATGCCTTAAAGCGATTAGGAAACAGTTTTGAAGGTAGAAAAGCGATAAATAATGCGAATACTATGAGGTGGGATCTAAAATGGCTTCAGTGGACAGCACAGTCAAATGAATGATTGTGATAAAAGGGAAATTTACATATTTTAAGTAGTTTGAAAGACCCACAGGATACAAATATTGTGCATTGTATACAAATTTGAAATCCTGTTATATCTGTCCGATGAAAGTATTGCTTCGAAAGGGCTACTGCGTTTATTTTAACGGAATATTCTCACATTTTCGTAGTATTTAGCGGAACATTTTCGCATTTCACGTATCAAAAACAAACCTTAAAGCTTTAATTTGATTAATGCTGCTACGGTGGTAATGATGGTAAATCATATTATTGTCAGTATGAGCATATAATAACAGAAATTATCACGCGAAGCGATAATATCTTACAGTAATTTTTAAAAGCCGGCATACATCGCTGCAAAGAAAATGCATAAATATCCAAAGATTTCAGTCCCGAAACACTGAAAGGCAAAGCGACATTTCTTCCCAAAATCACAGAATGAAATCATATCAGCAAACACTGGAGATCAAAAAGGTGCAGTGTGTCTTTAATTCCCTGCCTTTGTGGCGGCGGCAGCAATAGCGAGGGCATCCCAGGCGAACCACAAAGCCAAGGGTTAAAGACGATACCATGCTGACTCTCTCTAAACGACATGCCACGCCATTTTACCAGCTCTTTATTTCCCCGTCATCGCAAACCAGCTCCAACTTCCTGCTCGCTCGCATGCCATTCAAGGACAGGCAGAACAGGAGGGAAAAAAGGCGGAATCAGTTTCAACAACATTAAGGGAAGGTCATTGTCTGCGGGCTTACCCTGGGAGAGACGCAGAGGGCCTGAACCTGCCACAACCTATCCACAGCGACCGGGAGCGGGACCTGCGAGAGACCAGAACAACAAAGACAGTTTGTGACAAAGCTGAGGCGCCGCAGTCCGAGAGGAGTGAAATCAAATGTGACATTTTTCATTTATTTGTAAATGCCTCCTTGGCGGCACACTCACTCGAAACGACAGTTGGGCTCTTACCAAGTTAAGGGGAGCTGATGGTAGAATAGAGGGATCCTGACAGAGGTTGTAATGAGATGCCGCATTAGGGCCGCTCTCTCATCCACTCTCCCCTCTCTCGCCCAGGAGCACGCCCTTCACTTCCAATCTACTAGCCCAACAATTTGGAAACGGTTAACCCTGTGAAAAACTACACTAACCCTCTTTGGTGCTCTGATAAAACATTCTTTGTGGGTTTATTTTGTCAGAGATGTCTTTGATGCTACAAATGCCTTTGTCAAAAGGATTTTGGAGCATTTGGAGCCTTGGGAAGGTTGGAAAGTGATTCACAATACCTGCCCAAAAATATATGAATAGGAGCATTGTCTGAGGCTGTAAAACACTGAACTGCAGTGATGGAAGGTAACCAGTGTGAGTACATTTACTCAAGCAATGTATTTAAGTATGCATTTGAGGTACTTTTGCCAAGCTTTAGAATTTCCATGTTATGCTACAATTCAGAAGGAGAACTTCTTGTCGTTGGTATTTTTTTCTATGATTTCATATATTAAAAAAACCCTGATATGCTAACAAGATGCAATGAATTAAAAAACAGTGATTACAGACATTATTTTGGCTTGTGGCGATATTTTGTGGCCCCTACTTTGATATGAAAGTTTAATGTGAGTCTTATATGAATGGCACTTGTTGTGGAAGGTCCCTTTAATTACTTGTTTTGTTAATTTTGTGTTCTTTTTTAATAATTGTGTGTCTTTTTTGGTAATTTTATCTTTTTTAATAGTTTTGTGTCTTTTTTAATAATTGTGTGTCTTTTTTAATGTTTTTGTGTCTTTTCTGGTAATTTTGTGTCTTTATTAAATAATTTTGTTTCTTTTTTTAGTAATTTTGTGTCTTTTTTTGGTCCTTTTGTGTCATTTTTGTGTCATTTTGTGTCTTTTTTATAACTCTGTGGGGGTTTTTTGGTCGTTTTGTGTCTTTTTTTCTAGTAATTTTGTGTCTTCTTTTGGTCATTTTGATACTGCCTCCAGCGGCCCCCAGGTAATTTGAGTTTGAGACCCCTGATGTAGACTGATACTGTCTACACCCTGGGCCCACAGCTTGCAGCTGGTGCCTTTTTTATTTATTTTCTTATATCTCAAAGAGAGATGCTGATCGACTACCCCAACAATTAGGAAATCCTAACCCTAACACTGAAAGAAGCATTTTGAAAATCGACTGACTTTTAAACAAACTTGAACAAAGTTTACAGGATAGAGTCTTAGAGTCTTCTGGCTTTACAGGGGAAAAAAAACAAACACAAAAAAACAACACAATTTAAAAACTTAAGTAAAAGTCCTAATGAAGTGACTCCACAAGTAAAAGTCCTGCATTCAAAACTTACATATGTAAAAATACAAAAGTATCAGCATCAAAATGTAAAGTATTAAAAGTAAAAGTACTCGTTATGCAGAATGGACCCACTCAGATTGTTTTATATATTTTAAATATATTATTACATTATTATTATTATTGATGCATTTATGTAAGCAGCGTTTTACTGCTGTCAAAGTAGGGCTCGTTTTAACTTCTTAATATACTTTATATGGTTGAATTTGTAAACATGCGTAATCACTTTAAATTGATCATGTTTTTTGTTAAATTTCAACCTGAAAAGTAACTAAAGTGGAATAGAAGCATAAAGTTACAAATGTGGAAATACTCAAGTAAAGTATAAGTACCTCAAAATTGCATTACAGTACTTGAGTAAATGTACTTAGTTACATTACACCACTGCTTTTAATATACATGTATCTATATTTGATTTTATGCTGACGAATGTGTTTTTTAAGTTCCAAAAATTGTATACATGTTTTCTAGCATTGGCAATTTGTGATCTGTGAAATCACAATGTGTTTTCTCATCTTGGTAAGAGTGCTTTTGACAAACATAAAATGTTCTCTTATTTGTTTATATCAGTTTTTTATATCAGTTCCTGCAAGAGACCCATTGTATTGCATTTCTAAATTGTCCATGTGTAGTTAGAGGTTCAACCAAAGAAGAAGAGATCCCCATTTTAGCTAGTATCCAGTAATAATTTGAGATGTAGTTGATACTTTGAAACACAAGGGTTTTACTTGTTATGGAGTAGTTTTACATTGGGAAAAGGACACTCAAGTCAAGAATCCTAGTTCTTCTTCCACCACTGCCTAACTGTACAATACGTTGTATAGTGCATCATAACATGAGTGTTATACTTCACACATTGACACTTTAACTATGAGAAGTTACTTCAGCTGTACCGAGAGGCCCTTAACATTTGACATACAGGAAATACAAAAACCATTATGTTTTAAAATGATTGAACAACCATTAAAAGTAATGATTGAGTCATAATTCCCCCCACAAACTGGGTCAAGCTGGAAAGAGGTCTCAGTGGAGGAGCTTGCAAGGAAAATGAACTATTACCCTCTACAAGTATGTGTAGTGCCCTCTAAACTGTCCTCACAGATTGAGTGTGCTATATAGTAGGCAGCAGGTGAGCAATGAGTTATGTACTTCATTAGGCTCAAGTAATTTCCCTCCCAGATATAATGTCGCCTTCAATCCATCCTCACAGCCATCAGCTATATTTAGCTCTCTGGACCACAATGCCACAGCTCATCATAACAATGTAGGTAAAGGTGTTTAGCTGCAGCCCAGTTGCACAAGGTGTATTTTAAATTGAAGAAAGATCTTGTTCTATATTAAAGAAGTGATGAGAGGATATTTTCCCTGGTAACTAATTTATCATCCTTACTTATTTAACTTAGCCTTTAATAATTCTACTGCTGTAATTAGTTTCATCAGCAGCATGATACTGAGTCTCTAAGATATTCATTTTGAATTTGAGTAATATTAGGCCTTCACTGGACTGTAAAAAGTTAATTAAACATAATCCATTTAATTCTGTAATGCACCAAATGGCAAAGTTCAGGATTACCAGTGAACACTGCATAGCATGTAGCAGCTAGGAACAGATGTTTCCAACAGGAGTTACGAAGAGAAATTAAATGATGGATCGTTACTTTTTGCCTTTTGCCCTTTTAACTTTGTAAAGGTAAAGATTGTCAATGGCCAAAAAAGTGAAAAGAAGAGGATAGTTTGTTTTACTGCACTATAGACAGATATATGAGGGGCCTAATAGGCCATAATCCATTCTTACCTCTCACATACACAAAAAATCTCTCACATTCACAATTTTACCTCTCACATTCACAATTTCATCTCTCACATTCACTAAGAATACCTCTAATATACACAATTTTACCTCTCACATATGCAATTTTACCTCTCACATACACAATTTCACCTCTCACATACACAATTTCACCTCTCACATTCACTAAGAATACCTCTCACATACACAATTTTACCTCACATTCACAATTTTACCTCTCACATTCACAATTTTACCTCTCACATACACAATTTCACCTCTCACATACACAGTTTCATCTCTCACATTCACTAAGAATACCTCTCACATACACAATTTTACCTCACATTCACAATTTTACCTCTCACATTCACAATTTTACCTCTCACATTCACAAAAATTACCTCTCACATTCACAAAGATTACCTCTCACATACACAATTTTACTTCTCATACACAATTTTACCTCTCACATACACAATTATACCTCTCACATACACAATTTTACCTCTCACATTCACAAAAAAAGACATCTCACATAAACACATTTTTTGTGTGAATGTGAGAGGTTAAATTGTGTATGTGAGAGGTAGTTTTTGTGCAGTGAGAGGGAATAATGAAATATGGCCCATATGGCCCCTCATACAGATACACGAGTTGCTCTTCTTCTTGCCTTTCTGACAGAGTAGCTATTAGCGGGTCTAGGCATATTTGTTGCCCCAAATGGTCATAATACACGTTTCATTGCAAAGGTAAGTGCAAAATTGGACTTACCTCTGGTAACCACAGCCAACAGAGCCTCTAATCAATATGTTTGCATACACTTTTTTTCAATACTAATAGTGCTCAATACAAATTGTGCTGGAAGATGCTAAAAGTATTCAGCAAATACAAAGGTTTAAAAAATCAACTGTATACTTTAGTATAAATGATAAATATTGCACAACAAACTGCAGACACTTAACAACTAGCTAGCTTTTTAGCATCTAGCAAGCTAAACTTACAGATTTTTGTCTTTGGGACTGACCATTGTTCCGACTCATTGATACATGTGTCCTACCACCAATATTCCAATAGTCCAAAAATACACACTGTGGTTAACAAACGGTTAGGTGTAGGTACTAAAACTATTTGGTTATGGTTAAAGAACAATCACCTCTTTGGATTATTGGCTCTGTTGAACTAATGGGACATCAGAACAATGCTTTGAACCTTTTTCTCGGGGAGTAAGTAGAGACCAAAACAGAGCTAAAGTACCTGTATCATGCCTCACTTTAGCGGATCAATCAGGTGCGGAATTGTCTAAATATTCCTATCGATGTCAGTTTTTGAGCCATAACAAAGATCAAATTGTAGCCTGTAACAGAGCTGGTAAAGCTTGTTTTTAGCCTGGCCACTTGCGAGAAATTCCTAACCATGTTATTTTTGGTCCCTATTGGCTGGTTAAGAGGAGTCAGGAGTCAATGTTGGTTTAAACAGTATAAAAAGTTCTTAAAAAATATTGAATCATGGCAACCATGAGAGGTCCTTGAGCACAGTTATAAATGTGCACCAGCAGCATGCAAGATTAGCAATGGACAGACTGATACAGATAGTACACATACAGCCAAACACATAAACAATGACTGAGTGTTGGGAATGTTTTTTGATATATACGTTATAAAATTCAAAGCTGTGGTCAGTTAACTAGTCATTGGCTTGTATTATGTTAAGACAAAAGCTTATTGCAAAATCAATACAAAAGGTGCTGCAAAGGTCAGCAATAAAAGAAGAACAGATAATATTCTTGACTTCACTCATCTAAAAGTTGACACGAACTTTCACTCAGTGCCATGCATGTGCCCTAAATCTTCCAATATGTCCTAGTCATAACTTTAAAAGGGGTTATATATGAACTCCTTAACTCAGAATAAAGTGTTGGCTCAGCTGTAAGGTAACTAAACCAACCAGCCTCACTGTGTGGATGGTGTCAGAACTACTAGATGACTGTAAAATGAACATTATACCCCTGTTAAGTGGCTGTCCATCAGGACCGAAGCACTTCCAGGCAACATGCCAATTGCGACATTAACATATTATCCACCACTGAAATTACACCTATGTCAAGATCCATAGGAATCCTTTAGAAAAACCTGGCAGATGTGGTGAGTATAAGAGACACTCACAGATGTCTCAGTCACAGCAATTGAATAAAAATAGCCTTGAAATAGCCTGTAACCATGCATTAAGTTCCCCACAGCAGGGGGCTACTAAATGGTTATTTTTTTATGAGCATTTTGACATCCTGACTTTCAATTTAATGCTTTGACAGTTTGAGTAAGTGGAAGAAAAGACGTGTCACAATGGGCCTTTGCCTTGGCAAATTAAATACATATTAAGTTATATCTGTAACTTGGGCATTAGGGGAGCCTGACAATGTGGAGTAATGAACAAAGACATTAGGAAAAGGTGCTCTCCAAATACTGCCTACGGCTTGGTCACACAAGCACCCCAGTGCATTGAAATTTGCTAAAGTCCACACTTGCATTTTTAAAACAAACATCTTAATACTGTATTTAAACCAGACACCCTGCTCTATCCAGGATACAGACTATACCCATGCTTTAGTATATATGAGTACATCTTGATTTCAGATGACAATATAGTTGGTTTGGATGGTTCGATCCATAGGGTGCTAGTATGATGGTTTGAATGGTTCAATCCATTGGGTGCTATTATGAAGGTTTGAATGGTTCGATCCATTCGGTGCCAGTATGACGGTTTGGATGGTTTGATCCACAGTGTGCTATTATGATGGTTTGGATGGTTCGATCCATAGTGTGCTATTTTGATGGTTTGGATGGTTTGATCCACAGCGTGCTGTTATGATGGTTTGGATGGTTCGATCCATAGTGTGCTATTTTAATGGTTTGGATGGTTCGATCCATAGGGTGCTATTATGATGACCCCCCCAAAAACAGAGAAGTCCTGTGAATGTTACCTTTTTTACGTCCAATTGTCCCCATAACATTGCTGAATTGTCAGCAGTTGGTGTTAATTTCAGGTCACGTTAGCCAATCTACAAAATTCATGAGTTTGCTGGTATGGATTCACAAACTGGTGTCTGCATGATTGATAAAGGACAGATTAGATCGGAAACTCAAAACTGTTAGCTAGTGGAGTTAACAGTATAGTGAATATCGGTCGATAAGCGATCTTGCGTTAGCTAACTGCACATCGTTTTCCAGCCCCACATGGTCCATAGCTAAGTAGCAGTCGAGTAATGCCTGACAGCTAAAGCTAGCAGGTAGTAAACAAAAGTGGAAAACCATCAAATATACCATCAAGAACACAAAGGTAATATTTCAAGCTCGTCACCTTAATCGGGATCTCCGGAGCTCAGCTGAGCAGCTCTTCCTGTCAGTGTGTGAAATAAGCTCATAACATTAGCTCAGCAGACAAACTGCAGGACACTAGCAGGATCACTTTCCATTGCATCTGATATCTTGAGCTTTCAAAGGGACATATTATGCTTATATTCAGGGTTATACTTGTATTATGGATTTGTATGTTTACATGTTTTAATGTTTTCATCAACAATGCACATTTCTTCAGTGTATTCTATAATTGCATTAGGGTGTACGGCTAATATATCTATGTTAAACCCTCAGATCATTTTATTATTGTTTTTATTTGCAAAGGCGGAAAGTACATTGACTCAAGTACTGTACTCTACTGTTATTTGATTATTTCCATCTTATGTAACTTTTTACTTCTACTCCACTACATTTTAAGGCAAATGTTGTTCTTTTTTACTCCACTACATTTAGCTGCCAGCTTTAGCTACTTTTCAGGTCGAGATTTACATAAAATTTATGATCAATTTAAAGTGATTAGACTTTTTTTTAATTTTTTTATTAAATCTTATACCAGTATATTAAGTTATTATATGATCCCTGTCTTTACAAAATTAAAAAAACACTGCTTACATAAAATCATCAATACAAATAATGTAATAATATATTTAGAATATATAAAACAATCTGAGTGGAGCCATTCTGCATAACAAGTACCTTGACTTTTGATACTTTGAGTACATTTTGATGCTGATACTTTTGTACTTTTACTAAAGTAAGTTTTGAATGCAGGACTTTTACCTGTAGTGGAGTAATTTCAGTGTGGTATTAGTACTTTGCTTAAGTAAGGGATCTAAATTCTTCTTCCACTACTGAGTATTAGTCAATATGTGTACCAATTTCACATTATTGTTTATTCTGATCGATTAAAGCTGTAACCCTGAGTAAAATCACTAAGTGGTACATGTGAACTCACAAATAAATTATTGTATGAGGTTATTTAACTTCACCTTCATATCTTCTTTGTCTTGATTTTCTGTAATTCGCATAAAACTTTGGACAAATATTGTATTCTGGGTTATATATATGCACACATGGACCAAAGGTCAAATGGAGCCAATGGATTAGGAAAAGTGTCTGAAAAGTTTGGAATAGATTGTGATATCCTTGAATCCTAAAATAACAGTCTGACTGACATAAGCTCATATGCTGCCATCAATGCTACAGTATATGTTGTTCCCAACAAGGTGGGTAAAAAATTAAGTCACGCTCCTAACTTTTATTGTGTATTGTGTGCCTGTAGAGCAGGTTTAAATGAGATCTCTGCAAGTTTTATGAATTATATAGTACATAAGTGTTATTAAACCAATATTGGCTCGGGAAATAACAGAATAAGAAAAAAAAACATTATTTCTAAAATTACATTTAGTCTTTGCATCTGCATTGTAAAAAAATGTCTGTAGATTTTACGGTGAAAAACTGCTGCCATGACAGTAAAAGAGCGTAAAATGATAAATGGGTTAATTCCGTGTCAGTAACAATGATACACTAAGTATTTACACTATGTATTTATCAGCCAAAAAACAGTATTTTTATACATGACATACATTACTCCACTGTAAAATACTGGCACCGTGTTTGTAACAAAAACATACTGTAATACAAGCCATGACTTTAATTTTTGCAAAAATACTTTTCTCACTGTTAAATGTACTAAACACCATATCTCTAACAGAAATATACTGTAATATTTGATGGTAAAATCTAGGAAGCATTTATAAAGTATTTTCTGGTCAATTATATGGCAGAACAGTGTTTATTTTGATGGAAAAACTTTTTATTTATACGGTAAAATATGGAATAAAATGGCAATCTCAAACCTGAAATCAACAGTGCTAATATCATTTTACCATTATATTAGAAAAAGTTGCACTGTATTTATTACGGGAAAGTTCAACCACAGCTGCCGGTTTTTAACCGTAAAAACAACAGTTGTTTTTTTTTTTTTTTTTTACAGTGTGCAGTCCCTGTATTTTGCATTCTGTACAATCTGCAAGACAGTGTTCAAGAGTGCCCTCACTTCCCTGCAACAATAACACTGCAACAGTAAATACCTTTTTACAGAAGCTACCTGCATCATAATGAAAGTTATCCTCTGAATAGCTCTGGAGCATACATACCTGCCTTTTTTAGTATTATAACATTATGGAATCTCAGCTCAATTAAACATTCACCTCAATTATTGTGCTGTTTCATCTTCACTTAAGAAAATGTAGGTTCAATTTCCCAGCACACTTAACCAAAGGGGAGTGACCTTGCCTGACATGGTATTAAATGGACCAGCAAGAATGTTTTTTTGTGGGTATCTAAGAGGAAAGGCTGGCTGTTTAAAGTCAACCATTTTCCCATTCCTCTATGTCATTGATGCCTGACAGGCTGTAATTTTCATTCTCTCACTCCAGCGGAGCCTACTGAGCTGGAGATTATGGAGATGACGGTTTGGATTTTTAAGCACCCTCTCCATCCACTTTTAAATCTCTATAATGTCTGAGCATAAATAAAAACAGATGCCTTTTATAAAACAACCGGGCAGTGGAGCTGAATAACATTGTGCTTCAGTGAGCTTACATTTATTACTGTCGCCGTTGAGTGAACACTTCCTCCACTCAATGTCAATCGACATGTCAATGGAAAGCCCCTTTGACTAATGGCTCTAGGAGAGCCTGGATTGGAAATCTTGCGTACAACATTAATTTTCTAATTTCCCTGTCAGTGTCAATTTCGTCATTCATTCTATCAATAATACTTTATTGCTCATGTGCAAAGGCCACTTAAGGTCTGCCTATTATTAACCAATTATTGACATGCACAACTGCTGCCAATTGGAAACAGAGGTTTAATTAAATCTCCAAAATCAGTCAATCAGTTGCATTAGTTTAATTTGCTGGAGATGGGGGGCTGTTAGTGACAGAGATCTGCACCTCTTGGGTGGCAGAGGGAGGAGGGTCAAACTGAGGGAGCGTGTCGGTGGTCACCACTGCATTAAATGAAGCAGAGGGTTCGAATCATCTCCTTGTCTCTTTGGATGAGCATCTCTCCAACTGCAGCAGCTGACTATGTCCTAGCTTTCACTGACCTCAAGTCAGACCATTCACTGGCACTAGGGAAAAAATCCTATTTAGCTCACAGGCCCTGGAGGTAGAGAGCAACTTGCAAGTGAATTTTTGCACTAAATTTATGTTTACTGGAAATGATCACTTGAAAAGTTAATTCAGGATTTAATCTGACAGTGCGGCAGGCAAGAGCAGATATCCAGAGTAGTGAGTCCGAGTGGTTTAAACATAGATAGACAGATTTATCTGACAGCATTTAGAAAATACATGACAAGCTGATCATACCAGTTTCCATCTAGAAAAAGAAAAATGTCAAGGATTAAAATACACAATAAAACCAGAGGGCTTATTTCCATTGTGGTCCTCGATAACAGTTATTCTCAACCTTGGGGTCCCGACCCCAATTGGGGTCGCGAGATGATTTTTGGGGGTCGCCAAATCATTTTGGAAGTCAGCTCTGTCTCCACTGTGTTAAAGGGTTCATGTGTTAATGTGTTTTAGTCTTTTTGGCCATTTCTTGTCTTTTTTTGGACATTTTGTGGGGGTTTTTTAGTCATTTTGTGTCTTTTGTGATCATTTTGTGTCTTTTTGTGGTCATTTTGTGTCTTTTTTGGGGCATTTTGTGTATTTTTTGGCCATTTTATGTCTTTTTTGGTCATTTTGTGTCTTTCCTGGTCATGTTGTCTTTTTGTGATCATTTTGTGGTTTGTAGTGTTGTGGGTGTGTTTTTTGGGTGTGTTTTTTGCTGACTAGACAATTGTTGCCTTGATAGTAAGGTGCAGATTTATTCACAATCTCATGGGTATAACCATCTTGAGTTGCACTAGTTTAGTTTAGTGAGTAGGTTTTCAATTTTTGGCCGACTTCCTGGTTGCTTCTCACTCGTCTGTGATTGGTGCGGCGGAGATTCCCGAGAGTCAGCCAATCAGGAGTCTCCAATCAACCAACTGCACCTTATAAAAGGCTTGTGTTTCCACAGTTCATGGTGGCTGTGAGACAGTGAGCAGTCTGCCTTTACTGTTGGTTGCACATCAATTTATGTAATTAGAAGTATCATAATGTATTATTGAGTGTTGCAGCAGGATTGCTTGCCTGTCTGAGTGGTTCAGACAGTGTTTTTGGGAATCTTTAAGTTCTGTTAGTTTGTAAATTTGTTAGATAAAGAGAACCAAGAGTTGAACACCCTTTGTTTGAATTTTAGTTTGTTTTGTGGGTGCTGACCTCTTTTTGTACTTTAGAGTTTTTTTTTAAGCCAAGAGCTTGGTAATTAATTTATTCAACTCTGTATAGTGTATTGCAATAATTGTTAGTCCCCATATAGCCTCCTTTTGTTATATTTTGTTGTATAAGAGCACTCTCTTACTGGTTAAAAATAAACACCTGATTTTAACCAGAACTGCCCAGTGTTGCTTTCCAGCTTATTTCTATTCCCAGTACCAGAGCCAGGTCGTAACATCTGTCAAAGATACAACTTAAACAAAAACACAGTCCAGAAAGCCACAGCAACATGAGAATATTGGTGACTCTCTTCATGTTCTGCCAAAAACACACAAGACTGACTGTCCCTGGGTGGTTTTTAATACAAGGGTTGCTAAAGAGTTGAAGAGTAGGAGTTCCAAGGTAATGCTAATGGCTAATGGAGGCAAGAGCCAGTGGTGGACCCTGGCAAAATGTCTGGATTGGCAGCTAATCATGTCCATCAACTGCAGGGGAGCAGGAATGTGAAAAAGCTGCGTCAAATGGACATTGAGGGTCATTTTTCAGTAAACCTTTGTTGGCTGACAGCAATGGTATCTGACTTTCCTTGTTTCTTCACGTGACTTGGACACAAACCAATAGGAAAAAATATCCATGGAATAGCCACGGGATATGACTGCCATTAACTTGCATTGTAGTGAAATCCGTGTCAGTTTCACGGAAATTTGAGTGATTCCGTGGCTTAACCACAGATTTTGAGTTAAGCGAATCCGTGGCTATTTCACGGATTCCTGTGAGACCAGGTTGGATCCATGATAGATAAAGTATTTTGAATGCATTCCAGACCTCTTGAGTTCTTTTGACAGTCCTTCAAGACGTGCTGCTGTGTCTCGTCCTCATCACAGTTACTGACAGGGCACACTTTGGAACAAAACAGCTCCAGGAGACTTCCGCTCTCACTGGGAGCCTCCCAACAGAGATAAGCCAGCTCACATCCCCAATGCTCTCTGAGAGGTTTTTAATTTTTTAATATTTTATCACCTCTGTGTATTTACTTTCATCAATTTTTTAGAATTGATTAATCCTTCCTAAACAAAATAGTTAATTTGAAAAAAAGAAATATATGTATTTTACTTGTCAACTCACAGAAGTTTATGTTTGCCTTTAATTGATAAGGGCCATGCCTTGCTTGAACTATTCTCTTTCTCCACATGGAGCATTCTCAAACTAAGAGAAAATTTATGAATTTGGCGGCCGAGACATTTTTGTCGCCAAATGCTTTTGTACGTAAGGTGTCTTTTTGTTGTAGACAAAATTAAACTTAACATTTTCTTTTTAAGTTTGTTTAGTTTAATTATTAGATTTAATTTTTAATTTAATTTAATTAGACATCTGAAATGCCATGCATAGCCTGCTGCCCCCACGACCCGGCCCCGAATAAGCGGAGGAAAATGGACGGATGGATAGATAGTTTAATTATTTAATTATTAGTATTTTGGTTTGATAGGAAAATATTGATTTTAACAGGAGTTTGGAAAGGTTAAAAGTTGATCTATAGTTAATATTTCTGTTTCCCATGTTTCACCTCTTCTTTAATTGCACAGTTTATTCTCCCAGTTTCTTTCAGCACAGTCATCATTACAAATAGTCAGAGCAAGTACTTGAATTTCTTGTTTAATTTGAATTTTAATGTTACCTTTCTGATTCTATGCACTAATTCAAACTCCTTCACTTTTGTTATGATTTACTTGGAGCTCCGGATGCCAACTCATACAAACTTGAATGATTATTTAAAATATCCATTTGTAACTGATGTTTTACATCATCAGCATAGGCAATAGCTTTTGCAGACGGGTCATTACCTTCACTTGTATATGAGATGATATGAGACTTTCTGAATGATTTTAATATTTTTTATAATAAGTAATCAATAATCATTTTCTGACTCTTCCCCATAACCATCATACATAATACCATCATATATAAAAATGCTAATTAGGTACAATGGGTTTCTCAGGGTTTTTTTTAAATTTATTTAAAACAAATTAAAAGTTTTCATGTTTGTTTTACTTAATATATAAAGTAACTGTATAAGCAGCTAATAAGGGCTCCCTGGGTCTTTATTTTTCAGTTGGATAGGCTAGATGGGTTAAAAATAAATTGGGCGCAAGGGAGAACTCAAAATCTGAGTGCAGGAGTGGGAGAGCACCTGAGTGGAAGCAATCAGTGATGGTTGGAACTTCAATCAGAATTAATAGATTTAAAGACCTCTGTATTGTACAAAGGGCTTGTGGTGTAGAGGTTACCACTTTCACTTAACAACAAGAGGGTCGCATGTTTGAATTAGGCTTGCGGATCTTCTGTTGTTTGCATGTTCTCCCTGCCCGTAGGTGTGAATGAGAGCGTGGATGTTTGTCTGTCTCTATGGCTAAGTTCAGACAGCAGGGCTTAATGCTCAATTTGGATTTTTTTGTGGAATCCGATATTTTTGCAAGGTTGTTCACATTTCCAATTAAATGCGACTTGTATAGGATCTCCAGTGTGAACTTTAAACGTACCAAAAGTGTCCCACATGCGCATTGGAGGACACGACGACGTCACACGGGGCGAGCGTGCTCAGTGTTTACGGAAGTAGCGGAAAACATGGCCACAAGCAGTAAGCCTATGTATGATGAATGCGACCTGGCCGTTCAGACTGGAGTCGCATGTTAAAAGATCAGATATGTATCGGTTTTAGGACCACATATCCAAGTGGCCTGGATCGCATTTGAAAAAATCAGATCTGTGTCGTTCAGACTGTCATTAAAAGATCAGATGCAGGTCGCATAGGGGCGAAAAGATCGGATTTGGGTCACTTCAGGCTGCAGTCTGACCGTAGCCTATGTGTCAGCCCTGTGATAGTCTGAAGCAGCCTGTTACGTAACTTGCGTTTTTTACGTAACTTGCGTTTTTTACGTAACTTACGTTTTTTTACGTAACTTGCGTTTTTTTACGTAACTTGGGTTAGGGTAAACCCAAATATCAGCTGGGATAGGCTCCTGCTCTCCGTGACCAGAGTTCAGATAAGCTGTTAACTCTATGGAGTGTATTTTGTCCATTTTTTAATCTTTTTTATCCTGCCTGTATGTACAACTTAAACGTTTAAATGCCATGTTGGTATTTTTTTCCCCAGCAAAACCTCACCTATATGACCTAATAATCTTTTTTTTTTTCTGACTGGATCAACATTTTGAACCAAAGAGAAACAAAAAACATAAATGTGATCTTGTGATTGTGTGTGATCCTGTCATCCAACTCTGGTTTTAGTTGTGTCTTGTGTGTTTAGCATAACACTTTTGGTCATTTTGTGTATTTTTAAGTCATTTGTGTCTTTGTTAGTCATTTTGTGTGTCTTTATTTGGGTCTTTGGTGTCTTCTGTGTTTTTTTTCCCGTCCTTTTGTCTTCTCATTCTGTGTTTTTTTGTGTCATTTTGTGTCTTTTTTTAGTCCTTTAGTCCAACATAAAATGTGTGAAATGTTGCAAATGTGAACAAAGGTTGCAAATATAACATATAAGAAGGTTACATACTATAATTTTATACAAAATATATTTTACCTTGTCTCCAGTTTTACTTGGTATATCATCAAACTGAAACTGGCCTCATGGAGTTTCGAGCCAGAACTTTAGAGGTAAATTGACAGTAGGGCTCCACGTGGCTTTGTTTTTACGTCTAGATGTGATGAAGCTTTGGCGGTTTTGATGACTCCAGAGGGTTAAGGATAATTTAACGAATGTATTGTAAAAAAAACCCAATACATGTTCCTTAGCCTTGCTTAATCTCTGACGTTATAGTCTACCAGCAGTCAAAAAAGCTCCTTTCTACTTCATTGAATCATTTGTGAATGAACCTTTGAGGTGAATAGCACAGTTACCATTATGTGTATGTTTTCAAGTTCAGCATGTTCCCAATGGCAGTGAAAATCTGGTCAAATTATTTTGAAAATGGCAGGCAGTAATAAATGGAAAATCACAACTGTAACATGTTCAAAGCCCTTTGTCCCAAATGGTAAATGGAGTGCACTTACACTACGCTCATTCACCCATTCACACACACATTCATACTGGTGCCACCTGCCACCATTGGATTAATTCACACATTGATGAACGCAGAATCGGGAGCAATTTGGGGTTCAGAATCTTGCTCAAGGAAACTTCGACATGTAGGCTGCCATGGTCAGGGATCAAACCTTCTGATCAGAAGGCGACCACTCTACCAACTGAGCCACACTAATGAGCCCTAATGTTATGGATTGTCCAAACACAGCAGCAGCTTATTCTACTCAGTTTTATAAGCGTGACATTATTAAGGCTTTGCTCTCTTTGAGTTGACTGAAGTCAATAAAATATGTGATGTGTGGACTAAGCGGAGGCAGGTTTGAAGTGGTGGTAGGTGGGCATACTGAACCTGGTCTCACAGGAATCCGTGAAATTGCTACGGATTCGCTTAACTCGATTTTGCTACAATGCAAGTTAATGACCATTCCATGGATATTTTTTCCATGTCACGTGAATTTTAAGGTCCCGGCGGTCAGAACAAAAAACATGGCGGACAGTTCTCTCATTTTTAGTGAAAAAATCAATATTTTGACTTAGTTTCTGCATAAATATGGATTTTGATCACATTTCTAGCAAGAAATACATGTTTTATTTTCTAAATATTCACTCAGCGAATGTACATAATCACTTTGTATGTTGGAATAGCCACGGGATATGACTGTCATTAACTTGCATTGTAGCGAAATCCGTGTCAGTTTCACGGGAATTTGAGTGATTCCGTGGCTATTCCACGGATTTTGAGTTAAGCAAATCCGTGGCTATTTCACGGATTCCTGTGAGACCATGTTGGTTTGTATCCTCTCCGCCGCCATGAAGCTTTTCTTTATCATTGTCTTGAAATAAGGAGGAAACGTTTAGCTTTGCTTCTCTGTGAGGGAATATCTACTAAGTATCATTGCCATTTTGTCTTTCCTTGTTTCCTACTGCACAACCCACCACCTCCCCATCACCACCAGGATGGAAGTGTCATCTGAGTGGGAACCTTTTCTTGTCCTTTTGCCTCTCTCCTCATTTTGCTCAAAATTTCTCAACTGCAGCTGTCACTTATTTATACAGGGCAGGCATAACAGATGGAATACATTTAAGTACATGTACTCAATTACTGTCCAAAGTACATTTTTAATTTAAAAATAAAGTAATTGTACTTTACCTGAGTATTTCCATGTTGTGCGACTTCATACTTCTCATCCACTACATTTTTAGAAGCCTGTGTTGTACTTATTACCCCAGCAGCATACATATATTAAATAACTTACTTTGCAGATTTTGATTTTCAGAACTAAATTAATTAACTAATAATTTATGCATTAAAATGTTTTAACCTAAACAGGAGTGTATCAAGTAATTAAAATAAGCTCCTTTTTGCCAGTTGCACCATTAAAGTGTTGTACGCATAGTACATTAATAATTATAATCCAATTATATAATAACTATCGTAACAATTCTGAATCTTGAAGTTCTGCATACTGACTATGTTTACTCTTTGTACTTTAAGGATATATTGATGCCAATACGTTGCACTACTTATAAATTATTATTTGACTGCAATTATGACAGAGAACAGTGAAACAAACAACCTGTAAAGAAAGGTACAGCATGCACAAACCGCAGTACAAGCGCATCACACACTCTGCATAGGGCAACAATGTTAATGATCATGCAGGCACATAATGAAACCATGTGAAATTTTAGCATTAGGTTTATCGTGCGCACTATATGCAATCACTTTGGTCACAGTCTGGAGCCCTGATGTTTGCCACAGTACAGTATTGCTCTGAAAAAGAGTACTAACAACAACAACAACAACAACAACAATGTGGTAGTTAGTACTGAGTACTAAGTGTACTGGCTTTTAATTGTGAAAATGTAACAGTACAGATGAAATGATAAGTTTTGTTTATGGACATTATCAAAGGCAAGCTCAATGTAGATTGCAGCAGTTGAGAGAAGGATGTGTCACATGCTGCTCAGAGACCTGAGACCATAGACTGTATATAGATAATGGACGTAGTCACCGTGACGTCACCCATTGGGTTATGGCCCGTTGGAAGCATCGAGTTCATCGTTACACTCGTCACCATCTTGTTTCCGATACGGTGAGCAGACCATATCTGGACTGTGGAGGAGGAGAGGGATCTGATCACTGACTACAGCCTCTCTACACCTCAACCTGACTGAGAGAAATCGCTGCTAATTCATGTTAGCATTAATTGGAGCATTAACTGGGATTGTTCATTTTGGCTAGCAAAAAACAAAAACAAAATGTACGTTACTTACCTCAGAAAACTGTGCAGCGACTCCTTGGAGTGTCTGTTAGTCCAACCAAACACTGAACAAGACATTTTTACTGAACAAAACGTTCAAATAAACTGTCATTGAGTGAAAATACAGTGAAAGTGTCAAAGTTATGAGACCAAAGGGGTAAACGTCCTTTTTTTTTATATCTGTATAACGTTATATATAACTTTATTGACACGTTGCCGTGGATACGCATTGTTCTGATTCTCTCCTGATGACGGCTCTCCTTGTTAGTGACCTGTCAATCAAAGGTAGCCACGCCCCAAATCATACGATTCTTTATCTTCTATTTTCTTCTAAATGAGGCCATTATTTGAACTACTAACATCAAATTGTCTTGAAGAAGATTTTTTACTAGCAATTGAGGCCATAGTGTTGTCCGAAAAAAAAATTCTGAGGTACTATATCAAGTGATATAATATATATGATATAATCTTTCTACAGCCAAACTTAAGTGCTTATTTACAATATCAGGATTCATCTCGTCTTCGGCAGGGAGGTGACCCATATCTCCTACCTGGACTACTGCAACTTCAACCTTGGCAGAGCTCCTGCATCTGTACTGGCTCCTTGGTTGTATACACTTCAAAACTCTGGTGCTGGCATTACAGGCACTGAAGGAAACTGCTCCTTCCTACCTCCAAGAGTGTTCAAGCTTCCTACCCCTGCCCAATACCTGTGCATCTCTGCACCAAGATGGTTACTCACTTAAATGGTAAATGGACCTGCACTTATATAGCGCTTTTCTAGTCGCTTTGCGGCCACTCAAAGCGCTTTACACTACAGACTGTGCTCATTCACCCTTTCACACACACATTCATACTGGTGGCAGAGGCTACCCTAAACAGTGCCACCTGCCACCATTGGGAATTCATTCACACACTGATGAATGCAGCATCAGGAGCAATTCGGGGTTCAGTATCTTGCTCAACGATACTTCGACATGTAGGCTGCGACGGTCAGGGATCGAACCACCAACCCTTCGGTTGGGGGGCAACCCACTCTACCAACGCCACTTAGGATCTTGTAGTCGCTCATCTCATTAAAGACTCTTTCTGAAACACCTGAAAAAGCTCTCAACACGTGTAGTGTAGCACTAAATATGCGTTAACTGTGTGTTCACCACCAATTTTCGCTATTCTAGCTTTGCATCTACTTTTTACTTTTAGCATTTTAAGAACATTTACTCTGTAAGAACATAGATTATATATTGTTATATATGCCGTATACCTACAACAGATATTTTAGAGTAGTGTTTCCAAAGGCTCAGATAATCAGGAATGTAGCCAACTCACCTAATGAGGTCATGTACGTCAATGCAACAGAGAAGTACTTGGAATTATCATGACACTCTGCTTGTTTTTGCTTGCAATCAATGACACCCAAACATTTCTCATTAACTGCTCCTATTGCCACCACTGATTAGATGCAGAATAGCAGTCCATTCAAATATCTTCTCAAATTGATGAATTCAAGACCGCAATCATGCTCAGGCGACCATCTTTCATACTCCCTCAAAGCTTCGTCATTAGCAAGCAGCAAAACTGAGAAGCGGTATGAGTTGTGTATACTGCAGCCGATAAGCCAATAATTACTGCTCACTGTTCTCTTTGTGTTATTGAGTACGTTCGCCCTATAAATAGGATAAAGGTCAGGATGTAACAATTGCCATTTATTTTCTTTTTACACGAACGGACATCAATAGAGACTGTGTAATATTTTAAATGGCAAAACAATTTAATGATCTGCCGTAAAAAATTAATGATCATAACTGAGGGAGAATCTACTTTAATGAGAGCCATGCACATACTGAAGCCTTGTTATTGTGTTTCCATTAGAGAAAAACTGCAAGCAATGATCCACTGATTTACAAGCAAAAGAAAAGTTTTTATTATTATCAGATTATCTAAAGTAGCCCAGGGTGAAGTCCTTTCGACCCCTATCCCTCCCAGTCTGTGCACCGTCTCTTCAGTTGCCTTTAGGTGCTGTTCAGGAACAGATCACACGAAAGTCAACATGAGCCAGCTTCATGATGCTTTGCCTTTAGCCCCAGAAACCTACTAGCACTTCTACTCTGGTATAAATTAAACTGTTGGTGTTAAATACTAAAATGACTTGACTGGGCAGTGGCTTAGAGGTTAGAAGGTTAGGAATCAGACTTGATCCCAGACGGTCGCCGCTTTGAATCCCAGGAGTGACAGGCCAAGGACTGAAGTGCTGGAGGAGCCAGACGCCTTTTACCCAAAGAGCGTAGTGGGCGGGAGGGTTTGTGGAACAAAGGAGTTCAGATAAGCAGTTCCTCCTGTATTGGTCTGTGCCATGACCAGCCTTTCAAAACACTTCATGATTATTGGGGTTCATGTCTCGAGGTCTTTGGGATAGGGATGATGGTCTATGTCAGGGATGGGCAATTGGAGGCCCGGGGGCCGCATACAGCCTGCACCCTCACTTGAAGTGGCCCTCAGTACAACTACATGCATTTGAGAATGAAATCTTAAAAGTGCAGTGTAAAAATGCACAAAATTACTTCTTCCAATTAATGTTGGTCCGCTGTTCTTGCACTGAAAAAAAAAATCACAGTAAGTGGTTATTTTTTATTTGCTTCAAACCTTTTGTATTCCTATTTTCCTATTTATACTGTTATACATGCATTTGAGCATGAAATATGCTTACTGCATTGTAAACATATTTAAAATTGCAGTTATACTGCAGTTATCTGGTTAAGTGCATGGTCCGATATGTGGCCCTGTGGTAGTGTCCATGAAAAATTGTGGCCCCCTCCAGCATTTAAGCTGCCCATCCCTGCTCTATGTCTTCAGGCATGTTGGAACAGTTGCCTGTCTATATGTGTCGTTTAGTCCTGTGACCTGATGTGCACAGTCCCTGAGGACCCTGTCTGGGCCTGCTGCTGATACGCTGGTTGGGGTGGTATTGGACGCCTCGAATCAGGTGTAAAAAGGGTGTTGAGGGCAGGTCAGGTCAGGTAGCGAAGTGTCCTTCAAGCACTAATACCTGCCCACTTCCTCTGGTGGTCGTTTGTGGAAAAGAGGCCAAGTGTGTTGTTGTTCCTTGAGTGGTGATGCTAATGTACTGATGGAATTTAGGGAGTGTGTCCTGCAGGTGGACATGGTTAAAGTCTCCTGGTTAAAGTCATACAGTGCATCTGGATGCTTGTTTTGTAGTTCGTCTAGGGGTGGGTGATATGGCCCTAAAAGATTATCACGATATTGCAGAGTATTTTTAAGATAACAATATTTTAGACGATATAAAAAAATACTGAAAAATATATTTAAAAAAATGTTTTTTAGTCTGTATAAATAAATAATCATACAACAAAAATAAATAAAAATCTTATAAAATGATTATTATAAATCTAAATGTAGTGTAAATTGCAAATCTCAACAGTTGCCAAATACAAAAAAATTACTCTTGACTCTTGAGTATTAGCAAATAATAAAAATAACCATATAGGAGACCTATTTTTATTAATTATTGCAAAGGAGAATAAGGGTCTTGTATGTTTTATTTAAGACATCTTATTTTGACAGGCTTCTTGTAAATTCTGTGGTGGATTCTGTGCTCTTATTTTGAAAGCTGTATTTGTTTAGCGACAGGAAGTAATAGAACCTTTCAAAAACTAAACTGCTGGTCCTCCCTGCTAAACCTACAATACACCACAACATCAACATCAACATCAAAATTGACTCCCTGTGTCTTGCTTCCACCGGGGTGGTGAGAAACTTAGGTGTGATGATTGATGACCATTTCACCTTTTCCAGTCATGTCGCCTCAGTTGCCTGGTCATGCCGCTTAGCACTTTACAACATCAGAAAAATCAGACCTTACTCAATTCTTGACACAAGCTGTCGTCATCTCAAAACTCGACTACTGTAACGCCCTCCTGACAGGCCTGCCAGACTGCACAGTGAAACCCTTTCAGATGATCCAGAACGTGGCGGCGTGCCTGGTTTACAATCAGCCAAAAAGGTCACATGTCACATCACATGTCACACCGCTGCTCAACAAGCTCCACTGACTACCTGTTGCAGACCGCATCAAATTAAAATCTCGAATGCTGGCCTACAAAGTTGTCTCCGGTACTGCACCCAGCTACTTGAATACCCTGATACAGGCCTACGCTACCTCATGACTGCTGGGCTCTTCCAATGAACAGCGCCTGGCTCTGCCACCCGTTGGTTCAAGGCAATCCAAACTCTTTGCATTTCTTGTTCCCCGTTGGTGGAACACACTACCAGTTCCAACCAGAGCAGGGACATCCCTCTCTACCTTTAAAAAACTCCTGAAGACCCAGCTCTTCAGAGAGCATCTTCTCTCCTAGCACCACACGACAATTCTACCCCTTAAAAGAATTGTCACTAGCACTTATTGATGCACTATTGGCTCTTATTGCACTATTCCTTGATTGTTCCCCTTTTTTCCTGTAAGTCGCTTTGGATAAAAGCGTCTGCTAAATGACTAAATGTAAATGTAATAGTAGCTTTTAGTGATTAAAACAACTTTATTGTTTGCTTATGTTAGCTCGCGGCTAACGACCGGCATAATGCAACAGTGTGTTTGGACGGCCCGGACAGGTTGATAGTATTTAGTTCGGCTTGCGCGCACGCAGACGCACACGGGGAGCTGATGTGGGGATGGGACTGACACATTACAGACAGGTAGGGGCTTGTTTTGAAGTGCAGTTGGAGGGCAGCTCAGTATATTCAGTGCGTGTGTGTGAGTGAGTGCGAACGCATGTCTCGGAGAAGGGCGGAGAGGTGGGTCGGGGTTTTGACTGACTGACGTGGGACAGACACTCTGCTGAGCAGAGACACAACGCAAAATAACTTCATATCATGAATAGTGTAGATATACTTTCAGTAGCTTGAAATGTGACGTTAGCGCAGTACATTCGACTATGGCGGGTCGCCACATTCTCGGTAACTGATGGGAAACCCTTACACCACTATGTCAAGAAGTAGCAATGTTGCCAATATCATGATACACATTTTTTTACCCATAAAAGAAAATACATACCGGTATAACCGTGAACGATACAATACGGCACACCGCTAAGTTCACCAATGCTATCGCTTCAGTGAATCATTAGCATTAGGTTGTGGGGGGATGTAAACAGCAACTATCAACATGGCTTGGTCTGCCTGGAAGAGAAGCTGCCCATTGAACTGGAAAGCCGAGTCTGACATGTTGCTATTGAGCCAGTTTTCAGTCAGGATCAGAGTGCAACAACTCTGCATCTCCTGGTGTCTTACTCACAGTCGTAAATTGAGAATTTTCTTATCGAGAGCATGGATGTTGGACAGAAAGAGTGAAGGGGTCGCTGGTCTACTCATGCTAGCCTTTAGCTTGTCTAGCAGGCCATCCTGCTTGTATGCGGCCTCTTCTTGCTTCTGAACCTGGGAGTGAAGCTAGCGATTTATCATTTAGGTCCAGAAGTTGGACTGAACTGTACCGTAATGCAGACTTGCTCACACGATCACGAGTACAAATATTACAGACACCGAGATCTAGAGAAGATGCTGCATTGCTTGGCGCCGCCATCTTCAAAATTAATTCCCCATTTATGTCATGAGTGTAGTATCATGGCAGTAACATTTTTGTACATGGAAGGGAATCTTTTCTCACAATTCAATTTACATTCTTGTTACAATTTGATTCAGAAGTGGTTCATGATTCAAAACAAATTCATAAGAACAGAAAGGTGTATAATAGCATTATGAAGGTAATATAAAATACTTTTGCTGACACAAATCAATATTAAGTTATGATATAAAAAGTTTCTCATTCCATCAACATGTCAATAAAATGCAAAAATAGATTTTCTCTGAATCATAATGTGAAAGTGTTTTCTTCCACCCCCAATTGCTATTTATTAAATCATAATCACCATAATTTTAGCCAACACAATTACACAGAATTTGCTGTATAGAATAGGAAAAATGCAATGGTGTACAATGTATTTTTTGATGTCCGTTTCTGTGCCTCTTTTCATCTAGCTTTTCTTATTTTGGCTGCAGTAATGTCTTTTTTTTTTTAATTAATCTCTATGAGCAGGAGGTGGTTTTTCTTTTTCTTCTTTGATCAGTGCAAGAATTCAAGCCGGCCACAGCAGGGAGTGAATGTTTAATAACCAAATGAAGGATTTTGGATTCATTATCCCTTTAATGAAAATACTTTTGATCCATAGTGTCCCTCCTCCATTGATTGCATCCACATTTTGTATTCCTTAACCAGTAGGTGGAAATATGAGCAGACAAATATAATCCAAAACATGCTGGCTTATACACACAATCATAAAGGAGTTACCTGGTCCATGCACAGTGTGAAAGAAAAAAGCTATAGTCATGCACCCCATGAGACTACATCGAAGCAACGTCTAATAGAAAACAGATTCAGAGTCAGATCTACAGAATATATACAGAATGTATGCAGTATATATGACTGTATAAAGACTATAATTACATGTATGCTGCCTTAATTTAACGTGTATTTTAGCTGTATACTTATAGCATGTTTTAGCCTCAATTTATTACTGTCCACAGTATATTCTGAATTTGATGCATTCTGTTTTTATTTATGTTTTACATAGCATGCTAGCTTTTTTGGGAATCTGGAATCGGTTGTACTTTTAGCCCGAATCCCCAGAGGCCCCATGGTATGATTTTATCCAGATACTTGAGTCACGATACAATATTATTCCCATTTTAAGCATTTTGTAATATGGTGAGTGTTGCGATACAATATATTGCAATTTAACTGTATTTTGTGTCCACAAAATTAAATTCAATTAAGTATTGTTTTGTCAAATTAGAGAAAATTCTCAGTCTATTCATCTCACTTCAGTCTTTTTATTTCTCCACAATGAGAGTCAAACCCACAGACTGACCAACAAAGTATTCAGTCAAACTGAACTGAACTGATAAACATGTATGGACGACAACAACTGCAGCATTTTATCAAACTTTCCTCAAAGCGATGGAGTCACTTACCTGGATTCTAGTGTCTTTAGCATTTAGCTAAAACCATCCTAACTTTGCAGCGTTATTTCAACAACTTCCTGACACAATGTCCTACCTATAGATTCCTTAGATCTTTTAGTTCCATACAGCGTTTGAAAAAAAAAAAATGCTGATGCTAAATAAATGCTAAAAAATCGATACCTGGTAGCCATGAACCCATATAATATTGCCACACAAAATTTCCCAATACTATGCTGTATCCTTTTTTCTCCTTCCTCTAGTGTTTAACTTATTGGATGCCTCTGATAATAAATTGTGCTTCAAGGTAAAACCATGCCACTTTACTGCCAGTAGACTTGTTCATCCTTGTGATCAGTCAAATGCTGCAAACACCACCTTATATGTGAACATGGTTTATTCTAGATTGGGAAACCCCAGGTTCATTTACAGAGTTGATAACCATCTCTGAAGGACCGCTTAGTCTGATTGCAGTTTAAGTTTGGTGAAGCTAGATAACAAAAAGATCCCCTGGGTAGGTTGAACTTGTTTCTTAGTAGAATTGGACAGGGGAGTTTATTATTACCAGCAGAGAGCACTGACCTAAAACAATGATTTATATTAAATCAGGGGTCTCAAACTCAAATTACCTGGGGGCCGCTGGAGGCAGTATCGAAATGACCAAAAAAAAGACACAAAATACATTTTTAAAAAAGACACAAAATGACCCAAAAATACACAAAATGACAGAAAAAAATTAAATTACTTAAAAAAAGACACAAAATGACCAAAAAAAGACACAGAATTAACAAAAATATACACAAAATTACTAAAAAAAGACACAAAATTATTACACAAAGACACAAAATGACCCCAAAAATACACAAAATTACCCAAAAAGACACAAAATTATTACAAAAAGATACAAAATTACCAAAAAAGACACACAATTACCAAAAAAAGACACAAAATTACCAAAAAAAGACACAAAATTACAAAAAAAGACAAAATTATTTAAAAAAGACACAACATTGCCAAAAAAAGACAAAATTACCAAAAAAAAGTAATTAAAGGGACCTTGCGCAATACGTTAAAGTGCCATTCATATAAAACTCACATTAAACTTTCTTATTAAGGTGGAGGCCACAAAATATCGTCACGAGGGCCGCAATTGAGACCCATGTATTAAATGGTCCAGGAATTTCCAAAATTCTGAGTTTGTAACCAATCAGGTGCTAATTGTCATGGTGCTTGTGTAGTTGTAATCATTACCTTCAATAACGTTTGTGTCTTGTAATCTTGTTGTTCCCTGTTTTCTTTACTTTCACTTTGTCCTCCTGGTTCTCTGATTCTATGGCTTCATTCTCAACGGTTGCAAACTGTTTCGTCACATGAAAGTTACTAAATATAGAATACAGCCTGGCCTTGGGGACTCCTTTGATGCAAGTTTGGAATCTAAGACAGAAAAACAGTGATTTGCTGACCTGAGTCGTGTTGAACAACGCAGGTGAACGATGTCCATTTGGATGGATTTTTTCTTGTAAAGTTCTGGGCAGCCACTCCTACACCATTAATTTTCTATATACATTTCTATTTGAGTAGCCTTTGATGTTGCATAAGGCAGGAGGTGGACGGTTGGGTGCGGGCTGCTGCTTTCGTCAGTCGGTTGGTAGGAGAACACCAGTTGAGCCACTGGGGACCAGCCATCTCATTTCATCTTGTATTTTTTATTCCAGATGTGTGAAAGAGCCGGCTAGGTTTATGTAGTAACCCAGGTTTAATGACCAGTAGATGTCAGTAAACATTCATAATCAATGATACAGAGTTGATCTGCAATGCTAATGTAACTAGCGAGGAGCTAAGCACCCGACATGTGCCAACAGTGGTTAACCACTATAGTACTAGATCTGTTGGCAGTGCGAGTTGGTGTTGTTGTTGTTGTTTTTCTTCCAGTATTATTATTATTTTATTCCTTTAAGCTGGCTCCAAGCAAGTTGCAAGGAAGGGGAAAAAAAGCTTTGGTCACTGGCTCATTTGATGGTAAAAAAAAAAATAAATACAAAAAACACTTTTGGTGTAGGTTTGGCAAAAACAACTGTTCCTCTGCTGATTTTGAGGGAACTTAAAAAAAAAAAAAATACTTGATGGAGAAAATTGGAGCAAGAATTGTGTTTTATTTTATTTGTGAGGTAGTTGCTGTCACTGAACCACTGAATAAGTTTGTGGACATTTACCCACAAAGTCTCTAGAATGACTCAGGTAGCATACAATAATATTTCACTATATTATTCATAAGTATAACATTTATTTGCATTTGAAATTATGTATAATTCCTTCCATATGTTTTATGCTTTGTCCTGTTTTTAACTGCCAGTATGACAGCTAATAGAATACTAATATGAACAGTTCCATTGGTAGCCTATTTATCACAGATAATACACCTAAAATTATTTATTTTTGAAGTGGCCTAAAACTGAGAAAAACTTATAGGACAGTGTCAGACCAAAATGCAGTTCCTGAACATTTAACTCTGTCAGATTAAAAATAAGCAGTAGTCATTGAGAGTGCATGGAGTGGTTAAATAAATATGTTAACTCAATTAATTCACAATGCTGCTGTGGCTGTTCATTTTTTCATATTCTTCACAGAACTGGCCAGAAGGTGATCCATTTTTTAACATAACATTCCAAACTGCCTGGGTTAAAAGAGAAAATTGATTACCATTATCATGGTACCCGTTATCTCTGATCGGGGCATCAGAATTTGTTGAGCAGCTCACACAAAGAAACCCAGAGTCTGTTGCTTGCTTCATGTATCCCTGATGATTCCAAATCCAATATTTACTCTTTTAGGCTTAAAAAAAAAAAATGTCCTGCACTTCAGCTGCTAACCTCCCCACACCAGTCACTAGCTAAATGTTATGTTTGTTTCTCAGGAACAGCATACATATATATATATATATATATATATATACATACACACATATATATATAAATATATAAAAACATACACACACACACACACACATATATACAGATTTTTTTTTTAATTATTTCATTTTACATTTTTAACTGTTTGCTTTTTATGAAAAAATACTTTTCACTTTCTTTTTAATTTTTAGATTTTTAACCTTTGAAATGGTTTAATATGACCCGCAACATAACAGGAGGGTTAAAAAGTTTCGTCATGCTGAGGAAAACTGCAGTGTAATATTTTTTTTCTGTGGGTTTGTCAGTGATCCAATTCACATTAAATAATAGTTATTTAATATAAAATATATTGAGCTGTGCAGCTTTAGACTAAGTGATAACATACTATATTGCCTAATCTATACCCAAAAAATTTAAATTGCAGAAGCAACATTTGAAACCACATATCTATTTATAGTTGAAATAATCTCTTACATTCTCTACATCATGTCTGAAATGTCTTCTCCAATCTCCAGAGACCTCATCTTTAAGTCTCCAATGCTAACATCATTCTTATAATTACCTGTGTTCCATCTGACCTGCACTGACCCTGCATCTCTCATGAGTCGCTTTCAATCCGGGATCATGTGAAAGATTTAGCGAGCATTTGTTTGCCGCAGGAAGCCCTACCTCCTCATTTCCATTCCGCTTCTCACTCTGCAGGTCGCTACAGAGCAAGCCATCCGGTTTTCTGCTGTGATTGACAGCTCTGAGACACCTCACGATGACTCCTCTGCCTCTGTCATGTTTCGTCTCTTTCTCTGTCTTCTCTCCTTTTCCCTTTGATGCTCTTTGTCTTTCTAGCGTACATGTATGCCTTTTCTTAACCTCCCCAGGGACCTCTCTATCCCTTAGCCCTTGGAAACTAAAGGAGTGCATGCAATAAAAAGCTGGCTGAATGAGGAAATATATAAATATTTTTTTCCTTCTCTTTATTCTCCGGCCTCCTTCAGGTTTGCTGCAAAGGCATCAGAGGCACACTGCTGAAGCCCCCCGCTGACTGACAGCTCCGGAGCCTATTATGGCAACTTTTCATAAGCCGCCGCACCTTGTGACCCTCTGTCTTGAGACAGAAATGCACTGGAAGCATCAGATGTGCACATTTTCAAACAAACCAACTGTTTTGAGCGCCTTGAAGCTTCACTTGGAACATTTGAGCATTAAAACTGGAGAAATATTGCTGTTATTAATGGGCTGAAATGCAATTGTATCTTCTTTTTCAGATTTTACCTCTGATCTCATTTTTAATATGCAGTCATATTGGTGCGGTGTTCACACCCAGTTTCATATTTCTATTTTTAAATAAAGATGTTCCAGGTTATATGTTTGTTCATGATGTTGATGTATGTGAAAGCTTCTCTTCACTGCATTAGAGTGCTAGTGCCGAATATCTATCTATCTTTCTATCTATCTATCTATCTATATATATATATATATATATATTATACACACACTGTTTCATTTTCCAAAGTGTCAGAAAACTAAAAAATCCCAATAAATGTTGTTTATATTTCATTAATAACTCCATTAATAACCAATCCATATTTAGTACATTGGTGTTCTTTACCTCTAACAGCTGAGGATAATTCCCTCGTTTTTCATTTTTTTTAAAAAGTTACAATTTTTTTATGTACATAGGAAAGACCGACATGTAAAATACAATGGTTTTACGTGATATAGATTTTTTAAAATTATTATTTTATTCTACATTTTATGAAGAAATACTTTCACTTTCTTTTTAAATCTTTTTATTTATTTATTTATTTTTTTTTAGATTTTTTAACTTTGAAATGGGTCAATATGAATAGATTATATTATTTATACTATATTTTATATTATAAAGAATCATCAGGTTTTTTTAATCCACGTTCTCAAACTTTCATTCCATAAATAGATAAATTAATTTAATAATTTTTGGCATGCCATAATGTACATATATATATATTTCCAAAGAAATTATTAGATTTGTATGTAAGCATGGTATGAAAAGGTACGGCTCATTTTAACTACCTAATATACTTTTTGTGATTCAATTTATAAACATAGGTAATCATTTTACATTGATCATATTTTTTTATGTTAAATCTTGACCTAAAAATAACTAAAGCTGTCGGCTAAATGTAGTGGAGTAAAAAAAGTACAATATCTGCTTCTAAAATGTAGTGTAGAAGTAGAAGTATAAAGATGCATACATTGAAATACTCAAGTAAAGTTCAAGTACCTCAAAACTGTTCTTAAGTACTACTTATAGTTACATTCCACCAGTGATCATGAGAGGATTTACTGCAGGTCTGTTGCATAAGATCGCATTAGTTTTAGCTACAGGTTTACCCAATAAACTTAATTACTTAATTAAAGTAGATCAAATTGAAATGTTTATTAATTTTTGTACATGGTCCCTTGCAAACGACTGAAATAAATACACTGTAATCAGATAAGATGCCCACTGTTATGAAAAGAAAGTGAAATATAAAACTGTTAAAGTGGATTTTACTTCAGTGTAACGTCAACATGAATAAATGTGCTGTCCCACGCCAGTATGGTGTTACTCTTTGTGTCCAGAAAGCATACATAATGCAGAGAGTTCTTCTACAGAGCATCAGGATTTCCAGGAGATGAATTACAATAACAATGAACCATGGAGTCGAGGCTTCTGAGTTTTGCTTTGTGATTTTTTTGCTTTACAAAACTGAAATTTAGCACTGAGGCAGCTGTTAGGAGCACAGGCCCGTTTTAGGGGTTTGCAGGTGAAAAGCAAATGCCTGTTAACAACTCTAAATATGAAAATAAAGCATTATTATTTGATCATTCTCACTGTGCAAATATGTGGATAATGTTTGAGAAGAATGAATGAGAAGTTTTTTGCCAACAACTGTGCGTTTTTTAGATTAGATTAGATTAAACTTTATTGTCATTGCACATGTCACAAGTACAAAGCAACGAGATGCAGATAGCATCTAACCAGAAGTGCTTAAGCAGTAATTAAGTGAATCATATTGCAATATATACAGGAATGAATTGTATAAAAATGCCATGTATATATATATATATATATATATATATATATGGCATTTTTATACAATTCATTCCTGTATATATTGCAATATGATTCATATGATTCAATATATATATATATATATATATATATATATGGGTATAGATTACATAATAAATACAAATAAATAAATAAATGCAGATCTAACTGTACATTAGTTCAAGAAGACATATATATATATACACATATACATAAATACATACACATATAAATACACACATATACATAAATACATACACATATATACACACATATACGTAAATACATACACATATATATACACACATATACATAAATACATACACATATAAATACACACATATACATAAATACATACACATATATATACACACACATATACGTAAATACATACACATATATATACACACATATACATAAATGCATACACATATATATACACACATATATATACACACATATACATAAATACATACACATATATACACATATACATAAATACATACATATATATACACACATACATAAATACATACATATATATATATACACACACATATATATATATATATACATAAATAGACGTTGCAACTATGCTTATTGATGTTGCATGACACTGGAAAAAAAACATCATTGCAATTGTTTTTCTACAATATATATTGTGATATTAAAAAAAAAAGCCAACAGGAACTCTCCACCTCGAGGAGGGTCCAGGTGAATGACTTCCCTAGTGCACAAAAAGAGGAAAGATCTTGCTTTTGTAAACAACTGAATCATAAACACATTGGTTGTGAATGTATCATATGAATGGTGATGACACAGACTTGGAGAATTTCCACAAGTGGGTCCTCCCACATAGAGCGTCCGTCTCTAACCCGCTGAGTTAAATCCCCATGAAAGATTGCATGGAGACTCGCACCGTTCAGAAATGTAAAAATATTTTGATTCATTATGAAACTGTGGCGTGCCAACCTCGACTGTTTATTAATGGGAAACACTGAATTAGTCATGGAAAATGAGAACTGTGCAAGTTTTTACTGTCACAAAAGTATTAGGATGACATGTTGGAGTTCATTTGCCTTTTCACGTCCTGCAATGTGACTATTGTGCATGCACACACTGGAATGTCAATGCTGAAACAATATATCGTACAGCCCTATGCTTAGGAAAAAGATCAAGATTCCCTTATTTTTAAGACGGGTATTGACCCTACATGTGATCGATGCAGACAAGCTCCTGCCGTATTACTGCACATGTTTTGGTCATGCCCTATGCTCTACAGTTTCTGGCATTCTATCTTTGATATGTGGGAAAACAGTGCACCCATCTCCGCTGATTTCATTATTTGGTGTGGCTCCGGTGGGTGCCATTTTTTCTGGGAACCACCTAGGCATGATGGCCTTCTGCTCCTTGTTGGCCAGGAGACTTATCCTGTTTAAATGGAAAGATGCTGGGGCGTCCCGGTGGCTCACACCGGTAGAGCGCTTACCATGTATGCCGTGTGCTGCGGCGGAGCCGGGTTCAAATCCGGCCTGAGCTCCCTTTGCCGCATGTCTTCCCCTCTATCACCCCTTTTCTATCTATCACTATAAATAAAGCAACAAAATGCCAAAAAATAATCTTAAAAAAAAAAAAAAAAAAATGGAAAGATGCTTTCCCCCCAACATATGACCAGTGGACTAGGGAGGTCATGAGTCATGTTCACTTAGAAAAAAATAGATTTACAGTAAGAGGGACCACCAGGAAATTCTATGTCATTTGGCAGCCATTTATTTCCTTTGTTGAAAGCATGGCAGCGACTAACATTTGTAACCCAAATGTAGACATGTTTCTGTTTTTTTGTTTTTGTTTTGTTTTCTCTTTTCTCTCTCCGTTGTGATTTCCTTCTTTATTTACCTAGTTTGTGTATGTGTCGGTGTCTGGATGTATTACAATTTGCTTGGGGTCCAGTACTTGTGGGTGGGGGGCATTGGGAGGTTTGTTTGATCGGACAGGAACTAGACTTGATAGTTTCATGTGAGAATTGTATCTTCTTTGTCTGATGTATTTGAAAAATTTGAAAAATAAAAAAAAGACCTTGATAAAAAAAAAAAAAAGATTCCCTTTGTTAGTCCCACAATGGGGAAATTCAAACTTGGTGCCTTGGTCAAGGGTACTTCAGTATTTGACCTGTCAGTTCTGGGATTCGAACCGGCGACCCTCTGTTACATACCCAATGCCTAACCTCTAGGTCATGGACTGCCGATAAAATGTTTTTGTTAAAGTAAAAACTATGTTTACTAAAAAAAGGAAAAACCTTGAAAAAAAAAAAAATAAATTAAAAAAAACTATGTTTACTAGAGGTGGCAATCAGCAGAGGCCCCACGATACGATTTTATCATGGTACCTGAGTCACGATAGGATATAATTGCGATACAATATTTTGCAATTTAACTGTTTAACTGCATTTTGTGTCCACAAAATAAAATTCAATCAATAATTGTTTTGTCAGTTGAAACACTCAATCAGGGGATCAACCCAGAAGTTTTACAATGTTTGGCAGCCATTTTTAAACTACTTCAATTGGGAATTCCCAGACACTGAGACTTCTACTTAATTAACTCACGATCTCTGTAATGGGTTAGAATTTGTACTCTTTATTTTTATTTTTTGTTATTGTTGTTTTTATTATTGTTATTATTATCATTATTATTTTTCTGTTTTGTACATACATGTTTATGTTATAGTTGTGGCTTTATTTTCCATATATTTTGTGACTCTTGTTTGCGGTCTTGTTGATTGTGTTGTATGTGTTTTCAGCATAAAAAGCCGATAAAAATATTTGAGTAAGAATTGTTTTGTCAAATAAGAGAAAATTCTCAGTATATTCATCTCACTTCAGTCTTTTTATTTCTCCCCAATGAGAGTCAAACCCACAGACTGACCAACAAAGTATTTAGTCAAACTGAACTGAACTGATATCAAACATGTATGGACGACAACAACTGCAGCATTTTATCAAACTTTCACAAACTTTAAGCTTCACTGATCTGATTTTTTTTTAATGAAACATAAAAAAGCCAAACTTTGCAGCGTTATCTCGACATCTTCCCGACATGATATCCTGACACACATGGTGCTTATAGATTCCTTATATTGTCTAGTTTCATGGGATACCAGTATCTCCAGTATAAAAATGGCGTCGGAACGATATTATCGATACTTGGCAGCCATGAATCAATATAACATTGCCATGCAAAATATTGCGATACTATGCTGTATCGAGTTTTGCCCCACCTCTACTACCTGAACCTGTCTACGGTGCTACACTTACCTCGGTGCATTTCGTCATAACTTAAGTACTTAAAAAATATCAAATCAAATCTTCAATCAATCAAAATTCTTTATCATTATCATGTTTTGTATTATAACTTGTAGAGAGACTGAATCAAGTCAAAAGTGCCCAATAAAGTGTCACAAAAAAAGCCTAACTTTGCATTGTTATTTCTACAACTTCCAGACACGATATTCTGACGCATATGGTGCCTATAGATTCCTTACATCTTATGTGTTAAGTTTCATATGATACCAGTATCTCCACTATATTTCTAAAAGTGAGCCCACTATGGCCGCTGAAAATACTTCCGGCCCAGCAGCCGTCAGAACGCTGAATATCAATATTTGGGGGCCATGAATCGATATAATATTGCCACGCAAAATATCTTGATACTATGCTATATCGATTTTTTCCCCCACCTATAATGTTTTCATTATGGTTATGTGGTTAGACCAAGGTAATCATAGTTTTGGACTATTCATTAGTTTTAGTTTTTTTTTCACTGTCAGTTTTTGTTCTCAAATTCAGTTAGTTTTAATGGGTTTTTTAGAGTGTGTTTCAAAGTTTTTATACTTTGGAAAATGCTTAGTTTTAGTTTAGTTTTCATTGGTTTTAGTGTTAGTTCGTTTTTGTAATGAGGTATTTGTTGGGTGCGAGATTCAACAAGGTCACAATAAATGTTTCCTTTATTTCCTTTGTTTTATCCATCTCAGCCCCAATAAGTTTATCAAGTCATAAAACCAGATAGATGAAATAGATTTCATATCAACCAAAAGGTTTACATATGAAAAAAAAACAAAAACCAAAGGACATTTTCACTATAATTTTAGTTAGTTTTAGTTAGTTCTGTAACCACAAAATACAGTTTCAGTTAGTTTTTTAAAAAACTCTCGTTTTTATTTTTTAATTGCAGTTAACGAAAATGTTTTTTTCAATTCTAACTTTCGTTATTTCGTTAGTTTTCTTTAACTATAATAACCTTAGGTTAGACAACTAAAACACTCTAAACTTTTAGGAAAATGTGTCTCAACAGGATCACCTGCATATATGTCTTCGTCGAAGATGTACAAAAGTGGTTGTACTATACATGTCAAATCAGTTAAACCACAACATCTCTAGTTGGGCCCATAGCCTCAGTGCCACAGTAATAAACCCTTGTCTCCTTTAAACTTGAACAACATCATACATGTCATCTCTCATCAGCTCCTGTGTCCTCTCTTCTGTTATCATACCTCGCTGCACGCCACTTATGTTTTCTTTACCTTCTTCTCCGGGGACTGTCCCTCTCGCTCTGTCCGCTCTTGTTCCATTTGTTGTTACCATCTTCTCCCGTCGTCGTCCTTGTCATTTCCTCTCGGATCATTTGTGTATCAGGGCTGAGAGAGATATTCTGTACATGTCCTTTCTGGTCTCATGGGAGAATTGATGAGTAATGTTGACCTGGGAAGACTGACGGCGATGTCTCAAATCCAACAACTAAGGAGGGAAGGAAGTTGTCCTTTCTGGAGAAGAGAGTAAGACAGTATGACTGTGCTCCTGCCATCATACTTTAACATATGTAGCTATTAATAACGGGAGCAAATGTCCAGAGGAATCTACAAACATATTCAGTCGCTCAGATAGAGCAAGAACAACTGGCGGCTAAAATATAATAGACTGTATCATTAACTGAATGTGTATTAGTTCATGTGGATACAAGATACAGCTACAGTAAACACAACTGTACTGGCACGACTTCATTTGGTGGCCTTAATGTAACGTTACAACAAGTTTGCATATGTATTTGCAATGCCAGAACTGAGAATCTTTTCACTTCAGAGTAATGCTGTTTCCAAAGGAATTTATCAGTAAAACATCCTTTTAACCCTTTGATGCGCAACATGGGTCTAAAGTGACCCCACAGAGTTTTTATGTTCTATATTTTTGCAATAAATTATTGTCATCATTCAGTATTCCAGGTTTTCCTCAATTAGTTTGTTTTGATCATCATACATCCTAATTTTATGTTTTCCTTTTTCCTTTTTTAAATAAATCCCTTTTTGTGTCACTACTCTTCTAATGCACAACATGGGTCAAAAATGACCCATATCCTTTTTTAGCTAAGTAGCTTGTTAAGCTAACTACTTAGCTAACTTTTTGGCTAAGTATTTAGCTAAGTAGCTTGCTAAGCTAACTACTTAGCTAACTTCTTGGCTAAGCAGTTAGCTTAGCAAGCCACTTAGCCAAGTAGTTAGCTATGTAATAATACAAAAACTTTAAATAATAATGAAATAATGATCTGTTGTTATCAAAAACAAGATATTTAAAGAATACTTAAGAATCATAAAATAAGTTGATCAAAAGATAGAGCACAGAAACACACAGGAAGCATTAAATAACACGGGAAATGAATGAAGGTCATTTTTGACCCATGTTGTGCATTAGAAGGGGTGTCAATATGTTGTGCATCAAAGGGTTAAGATCATTTCAAGCCAAAATGCTGAACAATAACTGGTCCTAACCAGGTTACGTCTGCAGTGTATGTTACCATAGCGATCCAGCCAGCTTAGAGCTACCTTTGTGACATTGAAAACCCTGTTTTTGGAGTAGTGGTCGACCAATACAGGTTTTTTAATGCCGATACCAATTATTTTGACATCAGTCTTAACCGATCCCCGATATGTGCTGCCGATTTTTTTGGGCCGATTCTTGAAGCCGATATTGCCTTTTCTCCCTCCATTTACATGATAAAAATGACACAATGATAATAAATGTTACACAAGTCTCAATTTAAACAAATAAAGAAACATTTATTAACAAAACAAACAAAACATATTAATAGTTGGATAGCAAACAATGTGTAGTTGTTCTAGGCCTCGAGGTGGTGGCGCCTCAGATGATCCACATATTTGATGTGTTTTTCTTTTTTCCGCTATCAGCAGCAGCTCACCAGAGAATGGCAGATGTTGCACCAAGCTTTGCCTGGTGTTGGCTCAGTGAAACGGGCTAAATGATCGGTGAACGCACGCACATATCTCGGTCTGCCGATATATCTCGGTCTGCCGATATATATCGGTCTATCTCTATTTTACATGCAATGTAACTACAAAGCAGGTTGATGGAATGACGTGACTGCACACATAAAATTGTTTGGATGGATTGGTTTAAAATTGTACAAACACATCCACAGTCCCAAATGGATTCCCTGATTCCTCCGTTTGTGGATCTAAGTGAAATGTCTCAGTAACTATGACACTATGACAGGAAATGTGGTGCAGATGTTGCAGATAAATCTTAATGTAACTGAGACTTGTTCTGTATATGTCACAATGTATACACAGAGCTGCCAAGTGTCACGCTTTGAGTGTGACAGTCACGCAATTTAACCCATTCTCACACCACACGCCACACTTGACATTTCTCACGCTTATATTTCCCCATTCAATACTCTGTATTTATTTTTTTCATGATAATAAACTTTCGTCCTCGCGGCTTGCCGTATCTCGAGTAACTCTGATTGACAGACCGAGATAACCAATCCCAGACCAATCCCCATCAGTCCTTTGTGCCTAAATCTAACCAACCGCGGAAGGCACCACGCAATATAAACCAATCAGATGCAACGAAAGGCGGGTCTTGGCGTCTCTAACTTTCTTTCACACACAACAGCGCCGACATTTAAAACCCACTCGACGTTGCTTGAAGACAGATGGTAATTAACTACTCAATTTTGTTGACAGTTGATTCACTGTTTCTCCTTGAGTTTCCTAGTTAATATGTACTGTTTTAAGGCTGCTATAAGTCTATCACTGTCCTGTATTTGTTGCAGAGCTGTGTAACATCTATTTGCCTCTTCTCTTGACCAGTTCACACTTGAAAAAGAGACTCTAACGTTAGTCTCAATGTGTGTGTGTGTGTGTGTGTGTGTGTGTGTGTGTGTGTGTGTGTATGTCAGAGTTACAGACTTGTGAATATCAATTTAGACCCCTCTAAAGCAGTGTTTCTCAAAATTCTAAATTTCAAGGTCTATCCTTAACTCTGACAGTGTACAAATGGAACCAAATTAGCTTTATTGGCATGAATGGTATCAACCTTTGTTGCCAAAAGCAGAACATACATACAGACAGACATGCAATTCAATTACAATACAATTATTACAATACATTAAATATTAATACAAACATATTAAATATTTTACATTAAATATATTTCATATTAAATCTCTCTCCTTCGCGCTCTCGCTCTCTCTCTCTTTTGGCAAATATGGCGGAAGGCGGAGCAGACACGCCCATAGAGACAAATAGACGCAGCATCAGCTGCTGTGACGCGAGAAATTCGGCCGCCGTCTTGGAGTGGTGATCCGCTCCACTCAGTGTAATTAGTTTGACAGGAGCATATAACTGTCAGCGCATTTAATTAATCTTACCTCACTGAATACTACTGATTTTCACGCATTTTTTTTGTCATACGTGTAGCTATGATAAAGGACACATGTTTTGGCATGTTTTATTATTCATAGTTGGCTTAACAGTAATTGAATATTCTTATATGCTATAAGTGACCAGACGTCCGAGTTAAAAAAAAAAGACACAAAATAACAAAAAAAAATCACACAAAATGACAGAAAAAAACCTAAATTACTTTTAAAAAGACACAAAATGACCTAAAAAAGACACAAAAAAAAAACAAAAAAAGACACAAAATAACTAAAAAGGACACAAAATGACAAAAAACTAAATTACTTAAAAAAGACACAAAATGACAAAAAAGACACAAAATGACAGAAAAAAGACACAAAATAACTAAAAAGGACACAAAATGACCAAAAAAAGACACAAAATAACTAAAAAAAGACACAAAATGACCAAAAAAAGTGCCAAGGGAAAGAGAGAAAGATGGCCTATATTTTGCATTTTGTTGTCCAAGTAACTGTTACTTTGTTCTGTGACAATAAAGTTCAATCCAATCAATTCTAATGACTGTTGATTGAGGGTGTGTGGTGGCAGCGGGGCTCAATGGGTGCTCAGCAGCCCTAAAGCTCTGACCCTCGACTCGCCCCTGGCCGCTGGCATGTAGGTGAGGACATCAGTCTTAAGGAATAAATCGACGTTAAAAGGCCAGAGGCATCATGGTGCTAGAGTCTCACTCTTGTCATTTTCTGAAACTTGGCAGCCCTGGTATACTTGTATACAGATCTGTATGAACTGCTAAAGACTGTTAAAGCATATTTTTTATTCTTCCTGCAACATTTTTCATAAAGGTATGGAACTCAACTAAGTCTGTAGTTTGTTCGGTCATAAAAAGTTCACCAGGGTCATTCCCGGTGGCACACCTGGTAGAGCGCGTACCATAGAAGCATTGTCCTCGTAAGTGGGCGACCCGGGTTTGAATCCTACTCGGAGCCCTTTCCCACATGTCTTCCCCTCTGTCACCCCCTTCACTATGTCCTATCAATAAATGGCCAAAAGATATATCTTTAAAAAAAAAAAAAATCACCACAGAGAAAATAGACTCTCTGCTAACAACATCTTAATTGATCCAATTGAATGTAATAACAGAGAGGCACTCTTTCTATTTTCAATGTCATCCATTTAGTTTGTTTCTAGTGGGCAATGATAATAGCCAGGGCTTCTAGCACGACAATTAGCTGCAAAAGTAACCTGGATAATTAGGGGCAAAGTCGTTTCTAGAGGGCAGGACTTTACAGCAGACAGCATCATCTCTGAACTTAGAGGCTTGAAGATCTCTGCACAATAAATCTCTTTCCAGAAATGAACATTTCAACAAATGTTTTTTCCCTGTCCCGAGTGAGGGAAATGGTGACATTAGATGTTTTATAAGTGCAAAAAAAGGTCAGAAACAGTGAAATTATGTTTGTGTTGTGTTGCACCCAGTAGTGGAATGTCACTAAGTACATTTACTCAAGTACTGTACTTAAGTAAAATGTTCATATACATGTACTTTACTTGAGTATTTCCATTTTATGTAACTTTATACTTCTACTTCACTACATTTTGAGGCAAATTTTGTACGTTTTACTCCACTACATTTAGCTGACAGCTTTAGTTACTTTTGAGATCTAAGAAGTTGGAATATTTAACTAAAAGAACATGATTAATTTAAAGTGATTAGACTCTTTATTGATTTAAACCTCATAACAGTATTAAGTTGTTCAAATGAGCCTTGACAACAGTAAAACACGGCTAACATAAATGCATCAATACAAATAATCTAATTTCATATTTAAAATATATAAAACAATCTGACATTGACCATTCTGCATAACGAGTACTTTTACTTTTGATACTTTAAGTAAATTTTGATGCTGATACTGTTGTACTTTTACTTCAGTAAGTATTGAATGCAGGACTTTTACTTGTGGTGGTGTAGTGGAGTAATTTGTAGTTGTATTAAACATAGTTGTTGTGGATATAGTCCTACCATGATGCAAAGGTCTTAACTCTTGTGTAGTCTAAACATTCTGTATACATTCCTCGTATCCTCCTAAAGGTAATGAATGACCCATCTTTACTGAATTGAACTTTAAACCCCAAATTAATTTTCCATAAAGAAACAAACTGTCATTCATCCAAAACTTTGTGAAGTTTTCTCTCTTCTTAGTTTAGAAAAGTGATGGGAAATAGTGCACATTACATTATATTAATTTACGGGAACATTTATATGGAATCCTGACTTTCAAAATAAAAGTGGGAAAGGTTTTATATATTTTTTTAAATGTCATAAAATTAGTTTCCTCTTTTTTCTTTCCATTTTCTTAAGATAACATGTAGACATGTAGTATAACTATAGTATTCTCATATTTAACCAATCCTGCTTTAATTTGGACACTTTTATTTTGAAATAGTTTTGACAAAATACCTAGATTTTTGACGTCCTGTCTTTCCTTTCCTTTATGTTTTGCATTTGCAAGTCTAAATGATGAAACAATTGATAAAATCACTCTTTATATTAATTCATAGGAACATTTCTGATACTGAGCTCTGACCTTCAGAATAAAAGTAAGATACTTTTACTTCAGTAAGTTTTGAATGCAGAATGCAGACACAGGATGAATCTGAGTCATCTGCACAGATTTCAACAATTTAATCCATCTCTTGTCCGTCTTTCACCATGCTGACACATACTACCACAAATGCCCATTGTAGAGAAATCAGAGATGACTGACACACACCTGCTTCTTCTTTCTTCTTCTTCTTCTTCTTCTTCTTCTTCTTTCAGCTTTGATGGCAGTTGGCAAACAAAATTTTTGTTGCATTACTGCCACCTGTTGGCATGGAGTGTGTATCAGGATAAAACATATAATGCTTTAACATAAGATCCCGAAGGAAATTCTGGTTCCACATTGTTCCAAAGTTGCAAAAACAATCACAATATAGGATAATATAAGAAAAACAATGAACAAAATAGGTAACAATATATTATATAAATAGTTTTCTCTCATCTAAGTTTAAAAAACTGAAGGGAAACAATGCACATTACATTATATTAATTTACAGGAACATTTATATGGCATTCTGACTTTCAAAATAAAAGGGGGAAAGGTTTTAAATATTTAAAAAAATAATAATCTAAGGAGTAAAGTGAGTAAAGTGCAGATGGCATGGCTGGATGTAATATACAGATATATTGCATATGATAATGAACATATATCTGTATATTTCATCCTGACATGTCATCTGCACTCTGCTCACTTAAACAATATACAAGAAAATGAATACATTTAAACATCTTCTCAATCATGTTTATTTCACTAAGATACAAAAATAATAATTGATACCATTTATCTCCCGAATCTACCTCTTCTATACCATTTGTACTATTTTCAGTGGTAATTTATCCAATTTTTAAATGTATTTATGACATCACATGTCCTTGTTTTAGTCCCTTTTTAGCTCAGCGTTCTACCGTAACTTTAAATGTTTTACTCATAATGTTTTGTTGTTATGATTGCTTTAACTATGCACCTTAAGCAGTGGCACTCACGGTTTCATTGTATAGTTTGACTATGACAATAAAGGCGTTTTGATTTGATTTGATTTGAATTACTTTGTAAAATCTCCATGAGCTTGTTCTGCTCTTTCCTCTCTGTTCTGCTATACTAGTGCCCACAGTCACATCTGCCAGTATTGTGTTTTCCTATAATCAGTAGTGTGCTGTTTAGTCCTGTGTGTCAAAATTCAAGCATGATTGTGTCCTCTCTCCAGTTCCTGCTTGCACTCCTCATTTCTCCCACTGATACCAACTGTCAACCTCAATGTTACTGTTTTTTGTAGCCCTCTTTTCAATTGTCTCTGCCATTTCAATTTCTTCCATACCAATGGGCCCTGCTATCCATAAAAATACTATTGGGTTTGTTATATTTCTATCAGAATGTCTGAGTGACTGAACTTTAAACGAGGACGTGATTAACTTGTATCAGAACAAATGATTGCTCTCAATGGTCTTGTGTTTTCTTTCCACTGTGGTGCTAACAATATTGCAGTCATTTCTCCTGTGTATCTGTCACACATCTGTCACACCTAGATGCTTTCTAAAGCACGTGATTTGATTGACAGATCACAAATGTTGACATTTTGAAGGGGTTTATTTTAATTTCGAAGCAGGTTTTACATAATTAGAATTACTTGATTGTGTAACTTGTTCACAAGAAAACTCCATGGAATGATAATAGCACAAGGAGCTGGACAGATATGATTATGGAAGATGGGAACACAGTGATTAACACTATAGGATAGGAGGGGAATTGCAGGTTACATTGGTCACATTGGTTAAAGCAGGGTAAGTATAGACCAGGGGTCGGCAACCTTTACTAACAAAAGAGCCATTGTTTGCCAAAAAAAGAGAAAACTATCATAATGGAGCCACTAACCTACTTTTCAGCCTTAAAATGAAGATAAAAAAATGATATAAAATAGCCTACTAACAATAGTTATGAGCATATATTAATATGATTTTGTCAGAATGCAGCAATGCAAATCCTTCCATTTTCTGAACATAACATATAGACATGTAGTATAATTATAGTATTCTCATATTTTATCAATCCTGCTCTAATTTGGACACTTTTATTTTGAAATGGTTTTGACAAAATACCTTGATTTTTGACGACCTGTCTTTCGTTCATGTTTTGCATTTGCATGTTTAAATGATGAAACAATTGATTAAATCACTCCTACATTTTATTAATTCCAAGGAACATTTCTGATACTGAGCTCTGACCTTCAGAATAAAAGTAGGAGAGGGTGAGGGCGGAGAGACAGTGTTTTTTATTTTATTTTATCAATGTCATTAAATCTGTTTCCTGCACATAAGAGAGTATAAATAAGTCCACTTTGATTATGATTATGAGATATATGTAATTTGCATGTGAGAATAAACTTATAACGTATAACTTATTATAAGTATTTAATAAGTAGTTAAACTCAAAATGTATCATTTATATGCGGTATAAATAAAAAACAGTAGTCTTCTCCCATTTTTGAAGCATTGCCCCCACCTGCAAGGTCTATAATACACATTGATTAATAACAATAAGGGACAAAATTAGTTGGTCATTTTTAGCCCTTATAGCAGCACAAGTCCAACTGAAATCACAGTCCTGCAGTTTTGTTATTTAAATGTTTTTAATGTCAGGTGTCTTCTTGGTGTCTTCTCTGTGAAAATGTTTTCATGTGGAGTCTGCAATGTGCACACAGTAATGGTTATTTAGGAGTGTTATATTTGAACAATTATAAGAAGGCTGATAGCTCAGATAGCAATTTTGTTTTGCTCCACTGTAGATTTCCTCTTTCCCACAGATATTGCCCGTGGGAGCACAGATACTTTGTGTTCTCACAGAAGTATGAGGTGACGACAATCATGTTTAGGCTTTGTAGCTCATAGATACGTGCCTGTAGGAACAACACACACACACATAATGTATCACAACCATGGAGCAAGATTTGGACAGCTCTCGGCCTGTCCACGTCATTGGTAACTGGCCAATAGAACTCGGTTGTGTGTAAATCCAACTTCTGTCAAGGATGAAATGTGAATTATAACAGAAATCGGGGTTCAATCTGATTAGGATCCTGCAAGAGCGATGTCAGTCTGAGTCCAGCACTGCATAACTTTACCTGTGACCTAAATAAAGCCAGCATTGGGACCAGTCTATTTTCTCCGGTTGTGTTTACTCTTGGGCTTCCAATCAACGAACCTGAGAACCTTTACAGGAGTGACGGTGTTGCATCAAAGTGAACAAAGAGCAGGAGAAACATAGCACCAAACAGAGCCTGCTTCATTTTGTGTCCCAGGGCACCACGGAGATTCTAAGTCCAACACTTTGCCCTCAACTTTGTCTGGAGAACAAAGATGTTAAATCATTTTCACAAATAGGGTTTTTTGACCGGGAGTCGGTGCCAGGCCGGAGCCCGGCCAGCACTCGTGTGGTTCGCAGCTAGTTTAACTTGCAAACCAGCTCCAAACCTGTTTCCTTTCACACAGGCTCTAGAGCCAAGTCATTGTGTGACTGCTAAAGTCTGTTTATGTCTCCGCTCACGGCAAGTATAATAACAATGACAGACTACATGTCTCTACAACACATCTGTGCTGCTCATCTTGATCACTGTCGACGCCGAATCAATTCTTATTAACAATGAATGTAAGTTGTTAATGTTGGACTTTGTTAAGTTAAGTTAAGCTAGCGGGCTAGCGCTGGCCCAATAGCCTCGATTATTATCGATGATTCCTGATGAAATGAAACAAAGGTGTATACACCTACTGCCTTGCTGCATTATTCCAGGTGCTGAAGCATCCTGTCTGTCTATACATCCAATGCAGCTTCTAGCAGCCGACTGTTGTTGGTGCAGAGCGCCTTGCTGTCAGATTTATTAAATTAGCTTTACTATGGACAGTTCCAACTTTCTTCACTTCCAGAGAGACAACGGGAACAGGCCGTCTGCCAGATCTCATTAAGCTCAAAGATATTCAGACGGACAGGCTGGGAGAAGCATCAGATCCTCTCAGATTTAATTTGTTTGGTTCAATCATGACAGGCTGATCGCTTGTAGACATAAGATGAAACACAAGAAAAAATGCTTCATTCGCTGGTGTTGACAGTAACTCATTTTTAACTCAGACAATATGCGTCCGTGTTTACACACCATTGTGATCAAATGAAATAAAATGTGATAATAGCTCTCGGTAAGCCCGCATTTACATAAGTTAACTACAACAAAAGTATCATCAGAGATCTTTTGCATTTACATATGTTAACTAAAATAGCATTAGTCACATTTTTGTCTTTTACCTGCAGTTGTGCAAACCAAAAATAGGATCAATGGCTGAGTTGGGACTCAATCTTCACATTTAAAGTAAACATGCTGAACAGATGTTATTTGTAATCCAAAAGTGTTTGATCATTAAACTTGTAAACAGAGCTCTGATCAAGTCCGGTGTGTGTTTTTCTGCACAAGAAGCTCTTTGAGAAGAAGTCAGGCCTTGAACAAGAGAGAGACAATGCGCTGATTATAATTGCCTTACCTGAGGGTAGCATCCAGTGGACCGACTCAAACGATGCAGAAACTCAGCAAATCCCAATTAAATTGAACACAGACCATGAACAAAGCTTTTGCTGTGTCTGTTGTCAGGAACAGAACAAAAGAGTGATTAAAACTGCTTGTTAAGGGGGAAAGTGTGACTCATCTGCCTCAAAGCCGAGCAAATTTTGGATATCTAATAAGTGGCTCGGGAATTTCAGTTAATAATTTCCTTGTTTTAATCTTTCCGTCTGAAATATAACCCCTAAATTAATTTGCTGCTATGTAGTTCACTGCAAACTTTAGTGTCTTTTTGAGTGCCAGCAAGCCCAGAAATTGGCTGCCAATTTTGAGATGCATAAATATGTAGGTGTTCCATCTACCCTCAAACTGCCTTATGCATGAGGTTGGATCCGGCGGGGTTTTAAAGTATTACTACCAACTAAATTAAGGCTTTTACAAAAATTCTTTGCCCATGCAGCCTAAGAACATTTTATTTTTTGCTACCACATTGTAAACTGTCTGTTGTGGCTTGGGAGAAGATAATTCAAATTACATAATCAGTTTTATCTTGAAGACCTGTGTTACAAACGAGTGGAATGGAGTCTGAAATATGTGGCCATTTGCCAGCCAAGAATTGGCCCTCAATGGGACTAAACTCTTGATTCCTTCATTATCCTTAACCGAACTTATCCTTATTTGAACGGTGGGACTGGAGCCAATCCCTGCTGACATTGGGTGAGAGGTGGGGTACACCCTGTAAAGGTCTCCACACTATCACAGGGCTGACACATAGGAACAGACAACCATTCATGCTCTCATTCACACCTATGGGCAATATAGAGTCTCCAGTTAAACCTAAGCGCATGTCATTGGACTTAGGGAGGAAGCTGGAGGACCCAGAGAGAACCCACTCTGACACACAGAAGGACTTAAATATGATAAGATAAAATAAAAACAAATGGGATTAGCTTTATGGAAGTGCAATACTAAATTTCTGGTCTGGCAATAATGCACTTTGTCCAGCTGTCTTCCAGCCAACAGAAGGAGACAAGGTGCTGATGGAGCTTTGCCATGAACTACAGCCTTATTCTTGGGCGTTTTCCTATTTTAAGAAAACCAGTAGTCCCAACAACTTACTGTAGTATGATTAAAATGCTACATGTCTTCCTGTTCAACAAGATCTCTAACCTAAACGACAGAATAGACCTTTTGTGAATTGCACCCATAATGGGACATGTGAGTGTTTGTCAGAATTAGCACGTCATTATACATACATGCACAGTTTGCGGTTGTAAAAAAGGCTGCAGTTTCTGTGAATTTAGCCTACAAAACCACTGACCATGTTTAGGGCAAAAAAAGTCCTGTTTAGGCTTTATAAAATACACTTTAAAACTCGAGAGTCCGCAAAATCGCCAGAGCAGGACTTCTTCATGACGTCACGACGTAAAAACGAAGCAGCATGGAGCCCTGCTGTCCGCTTTCCTCTAAAGTTTTGGCCTTTTCCATAAGTTTCCATGTCCAATTTAATGCATCAACCCTTTTTCAGCAAAGGTTAAAAAAAAAACACCTCGACCAAGTGTAGTAACATGATTTTACTTTTTATGCAGAGATTTTTCTAATTTTACAGTGTGCAAACTACCTTGTGTTTATTGTTTGTGTGTATTTTGTAATTTCAAAATAAATAGAATAAATAAATTCTGTGTTTTTATGTGTGTTTTTGTGTATGTGTTTGTAATTCTTTTGTCTATTTTGTAATTATTCTTATGTTTTTGGTGTGTTTATGTGTGTTATGAGTCTTTATGCCTGTTTTTGTAAGTTTGTGTGTGTTTTGTGTGTGTTTATTGTATTTTTTTTGTGTGTGTTTGGTGTGTTTTTTTGTAATTTTTATGGTGTTGTTTTGTGGAGTGTTTTTTGTGTTCAAAATGTGTTCAAAATGTTGATCCAGTAAGTTAAAATGAAAAAAAAAAATCAAGTCATATAGGTGAGGTTTTGCTGAAAACAATGATACCAACACGTCATGGTAATGATTTTTAAGTTGTTTGTACAGGCAGAATGAAAAGGAGCCCAAAACCGACAAAATAGCCCTAAAATCCAAAGGGTTAAACAATAAATAAATGTACGTAAATGGCGGAAGTGAGGGTGACGTGAGCCACCAAAGTTACATCAAATGTAAGTTACGTAAGAAGTCATTGACTTTTGTTTTCACGTGGGAGACAAACCCTGTTCTCCAGGGTTTGTTCAACCCAGAAACCAATCACTACTACCACGTCAATGTAAATGTGAGTCGTATTTTGCTGCCTGTACAAACGCCCTTTATTGACGTTTTTGGGGGAAGACCAGTCTAAACTGTCACGCTTTACTAGAATAAAGCCATCGTTACACTCAAAAAAATGATTCAAGCCCTCCTTAGATGTGACACATTAATGTATTGTTTGTCTAATGAAAATATATCAATTAATATCAAATCAAAAGTAGTTTAAGAAGTGTAACCTAAAATGTATTAATTTACTCCCCTGTCCTTCCCTTCAACCCTAAAAGAATGAGTTTCAGTTTTCCAATTCTATGTTTTTAGGTGGAACGAACACAATTTCTTTATTTTAGCTCTTCTCGACATAAATGAGTTGAGGTAACTCAATTTAAATACAATACATACATGTTTTTAATTTGAGTTCGACCAAATGTAAAAAAGTGAGCTACATTAACTCAAATACATTATATTGCATCGATGCACTAGTTTTGAGTTTGGGCTACATATATTTGTTGGATGGAAATTCTGCCCACAATTTAATTGAATTCATCCAATGACTTATTTTTTTGAGTGTAGTGTTATTAGTCATCATTTTTCAAAAATGTCTGGTGAGAAAAGAGCAACCAGACAACAAATGGTTTGTAAGTAAATCTAGAATATTCTTATTGGCATGAACAGTTGTTAAAACAGCCAGTTCCTCTTTCGAAGGATCAAGCCTTATTTGTTCTTTAACCTCTAAATAATAATAAATAAACCTCTAAATTTTACAGATGTAAAGATATGACTAGAAATACTGTGTGATTGGAAGTTTCCCTTCCGGTGGAGCTCTGCGCAATAGGTGCACCAATGTTACGTAACTGTTCTATTTGTGAAACACTGCTGAAGTACACAGCAATTACCCAACTGTTGTACTGCTCGCGACAATGGCCCTGGGACAGCAACAGCACAGCTAGATCAAACAGTTGTGCTAAATTAAAGAGCGGGTTATCAGACCAGGCAGGAGTGTTTGATGTGCAGAGATGAGATGCATTATTATGGTAAATAAGCCTCCCTTATCAAACTATTCCTACAGGGCCCTCTGGCTGTGCAGCCCGGAGTAGTGTATGCCCTTGGTCAGGCAAATACATGCATGTGCGCACACACACACACACACACACACACACACGCTGCAGAAGCAGAGAGCATAAACACATCTCTGTTGATCCTTTACACTCCAAACAGCCGCCTGCTCTCCAAATGCCAGTTAGTCTCGGGCATAATTTGTTTCTAATCATTGGCAAAGAGCGAGAAAATGTCACCGTTTTCCAAGGAGGATGAATTCCAATTGATTTCCAATTAGCATTAACACAAAATGCAAGTTTGCTCCTTTTATTGTCTGTGTGTATTGGTGTGCATAGCATCCGTGTGGACGTTGAGATCAGAGGAAACACAATGCAGCGTTGCAACCTCACGGGCACAAAAACAGACCCTGAGCTCCGTAGGCAGCGCACCACAAAGCTGAATTTTTACAGCTTTTATCATGCATTTATAGCACAGAAATACATAACTAAAGCTATCACATGCTGGGAAACAATAAAACATTAAGCAGTGCTGAATGATTCCAAATCCTAATTGTTCAAACAAAATAAGAGAACATCTACAATAAAGACAAAATGGGCATAATATTCTATTCAGCTACAGTGATCATATGCAGAGTAATGAGTTGGAATGAAGGGAAATTCACAAAATGTTTTAAAATCTAATGGAAAATGACACTTAACACTTCCGCTTACTAATTTATGCACTTATTGTTGATTTCATCTCTTGTGAAATTAGTATTTAAAAGAAACGACTGAGAGGAAGTTTTGTCTCTGTTTTACATATTTCTGAGTGTATAAAAACATCCAAAAGTTCCAGAGTCGTCATTTCTGGTTTCTGTTATTCTCACTGAAGAAACTCTTTGCACAGCTGTGTCAATCATATCATCACTTGCAATTTATGGTGAGCATTTTTATGACATCAGAAGATGACATCCCTGATCATAACCCTGCATAAAAATGTCTCATCATCAGATATAAGGATAGTGAGATATCTGGAACTTGGCTATCTAATCTGAGGTTAGTGAGTTATGTAACATAAATGCCCTTGTCTTGTCTACCACTGTACTACATTATATTCTGGTGTCTGCCAAAACCACATTCATCATTTATGGACGGTACAAAGCACAGCTGCAAGGCTCTGAATTGAATCCAAAAAAAAATTAAAAGAACACATTTCTCTGTTTTAGCTGCTCTCAATTCATTTTAGAGGCATTTTAAGCATTAATTGTTAATTTATAAAGCCATTTGTGCACTTTCACATTCTATCTCACATTAGTGGCTTCTTAACTCCAATATACCGGTCCTCAGGAGCAGATTTGCTATCTGATGGAGGAAAATTACCATTATCCTCAAAGTGACACTATAATAAACAATACCCCAATCATGCACATATGATGTAATTACTTCATTGTACAATACCAATGTTTCAGCATTGGTGCGTTCAGCAGGTCACCAAGGTCAAAGCTTTAATACTCTCTGGGTGCCTTTCCAACACTCAGTGCGTTTACATGCACAGTTTAACCAAGCTATGCTTAGAAATCGATTTTGGCGTCTAATCGGACTTCTGTCCTTGTCCCAGTTTACATGCAACTGAGAAAACTGAATAACTGACGGGAATGTGTCCTCCTCCTCAACACTGGGTGGTGATATGCGTCGTTTCAGTACGTTAATATGGCGCCCTTTCCAGTTGACCTCAGTTTGACACTTTGTGCCGTCGCTACTGACCGGCTAATGCGACTGACTAATGTGACTGGCTAACGTGACTGGCTAATGTGACCGGCCAACGTGACGGGCTAACGTGACGGACTAATGGGACGGGCTAACGTGACGGACTATTGTGACGGGCTAATGTGACCGGCTAATGTGCGACCGGCCAACGTGACGGGCTAACGTAACAGACTAATGTGATTGGCTAACGTGACCGGCCAATGTGGGAACGGCTAATGTGACCGGCTATTGCAACCGGCTTTCATGGATGTTTTTGTTCCAGGGGTCATACGCCAGCATGGGGGTGGAGCATGGAAGCATGCGCGTTGTGTTGTCATACATGCTGGTGAAAATCCTATTCCAATCACAATAAACTCGGTGTCCTAATCGGAGTTGGAGAACTCCAACATTAGTCAGACTAACACGTTTACATGCACTTCAGTTGTCCAGTTATAGTCAGATTAAGGCAAAAATTTGTCAAGTGTCATGTAAACACTTTCAAACAATGTACTGACTGAGAAATTCATGCATGTGGTATGTTTTACAGATCATTGAGTCCAAAGCTTGGAACCTGTTCACTGCCAACATGCAGCTGTAGGGGAACATAATTAATATGGATTTTGAAAGGCCTCAAATGAAAGGCCCTAATGCTATATCCATTCCAAACATAACGTATGATGGATGGAGCATTTGTGCGCAAGTGTTTTTACATGTCGAAAAATACTTCTCATATTTATGTTTTAGATTCTCCACCACCACCATCATGCTGATGTAGTAGTAACGATTGACGGTGGTGCGGATTTTAAACGGCGGATGTCGCACTCATGACGGGAGGGTCGAACAAATGGAGAACTGGGTTTGTGTACCCTGTAAAATCAAAAGGAGACCTTAACAACTTTTTACGCAAGTTGGCTCACCTCACCCTCCTAACTACTTCACTTCCAGCATTTACAGGTGTATCTCAATCCATTAGAATATGATGGAAAACTCCATTTCCAGTAGTTCAAGTCAAATAGCCCCAACAAAGTATTGAGTCATATAGATGAACACACATTAAACATTAAAATTTGTCTTTTGTAGTACTACATTTTTTTGAGACAATCAATTTTAGGTATTCATTAAATGTAAGTTATAATCATTATAATTAGAATAAGTTAAATAAATTAAGACATGAAATGTTTCATTCTGTGTGTAATGGATCTACATAATGTGTTATTTCCACTTTTTGACATAAATAAACTTTTCTATGATATTCTAATTTATTGAGATGCACCTGTACAATCATTAATTTACTTTTTATACGTCTTATATAACATCTTGCCAGGAAGTTTTTTGCCTTAAACCTAGTTCAGTGGTTTTGTAGCATAAATTCATGTCATATGCAATGAGATGAACTGGACAAAGCTAGAATTCTCTCTACAAGTCTGATTTTTAGACTAATCAGAAGACATGTCTTATTTTCATCCATTCCTTTAATGACAAATGTTAAATTTTTCTGCATTTACTGCAGTCAGAGGCATTCATTTAAATCCAGTGACAGGTGAGACTTCAGTCTCTCGGTTTGAACAAACATCACTATGAAGTGTAGTGGTAGCAACTCATCTGATGTCAAAATCATGTCAGAGAAAAGATGAGAAGTTTTGTTTTGAAACATTTTTGAACTGAGCCATGTTGGTTTTGAAAAAGCTGACTCTTCAGAATGAAACAGATCACTGTTTAACGGCACCATGAGCCACGAAACTCTCATACGTATGTGTCTTTATGGCTTTTATTGATAAACGGTCTAAGAAATGATTCAAGGAGCCTGTAAATGTGACAGCAATATAAAGGTATGCATACTAAATAAAAATGCTGAATATCATCATGGTGAGTATTTGAGTTGACGACATCAAAATGAATTAGTAGAACTCCAACAGGAATCTTTGTGTAAAATATCCACATATAAATTAAGTTTACTTCTTCAAAATAAATTAATATTTCACTCACAGATTACATGGTTTAAATATTTGTAATAATACAACAAGTGTAAAATCAGTCAGTAAAACACATTTTTTAAGTAAATCATAAGCAAATTTGCAGTTATATCCTACAAATGTTTTCAATTATATTTGCTCAGTTTAGTGATTTCTCCCCAGTTTTCCATATGGTTGACATAATATTTCAGTTACATTTACTCAATTTATGTGGTAATTGAGAAAAGTCAATTCATTCAGACATACTGAATGAAAATATTACTTAAATTTACTCATTACTCATGTTTTGTTTAACCGATTTGAGAGCTTTCAAATCAACTCAATATTTTTAAGTGTAAGAATGTTGCACTGATTGAATTAAGATATATGCAGTATTATTTTTTTGAGTTTGTTCTGTCGTTCAGGATGGAGATCTTGTTGAACACACACACCAATTCAGTCCACCTAGAAAAAAAATCAATAAATATGTTTGTTTGTTTTTTAAAAAAAAGGTAAAAGAAACAAGCATGGACATAGAAAATTCATGGAGGAAGATTTGACAAGATGAGACAGTTTAATATCTTTCTCATTAGTCCGTTCTGCTCCTTGCAGTGATCCTGTGTGACAGATGTTTACCTGCTACCTGTGTGCTTCCCTGCTACAATATGGAGGGTAGGAATTGTTAAGCTCAAGTGTCACCAGGTGTCAGCTTTTTGTCTTAATTCTGCCTGCCGCTGACGACAAAGCTTGTTCCGCTTTCAGCCGTAGAAAACAAATTTAATCTAGCCACAAATAAATTGCCAGAGTAATTACTTGTGAGTGAGAGTTGATGTATGATTCACCAATTAAATTAGTCAACATAGCACAGAACAGCCACAGAAAGTAATGAATGAAGACTCCAGAGGAAAAAAAAACATATCAGCATATTAAAATCATTTATTGTGCTCCAGAAGAGTAATTACTATTTAACCAGAAAGAAAGACAAGTGACAAATAATCTACATTACAAATGCCAGACCAGCTCACATAGTGCCCCCTGTTTCACATGGCATTCAAAGAACAAATCCACCTTTTAGTTTTCAGACTGCTAGCAAAAACCTCTCAGGATGAATCTGAGGTTTGGTTGTTGTCATTTCTGCTGTGATTTGAGGTTAGAAAATGGCACGTTGCGTTACATTCATTCGCAGTGCTTGTTCCTCCCCTCCCTGTCTGTCCCATACACTACAGCACAGGCTGACTGTCGAACACGGTCAGGGCAGATTTACACTGGAACAAAAGTGAAGCGTCCCCCTAGAACAGGGTTTCTTAAGTGTCTTCAGTCCCAAACTGTGTGGATTCATACTCACCCTGCTAGACTGGCTCATTAAAACATACTGGTGTTGGGATTCAACGGAAATGACTGAAGAAATGCTACCTGGATTGGTTCGGAGTTCCCCTCTTTGAATGATGGACACAGTTTTTTTAAAGGAAGGTGACGTTGGATGAGAGTTCTTCTGAACTCTTGGGGCATTCTCAGACTTTTATCTCACATCTGCATATCTGCAATTTGGATGTGCACACTGTTGTTATTCAGAATGAGCGCTCTCACAAGCACAGCCAATAAATCCAAACTGATGAGCCAGATGTCATATGACACATAAAATAAACAGAAGATTCAAAATTTGAACACAGAAAGAGCAATTAGGCACAATGCAGAAATAAACACTGATGGGTAAGATGCGTACAAGCCTCAGTTATTGACAATGGAGTATAGTTTGAACTGATAAATGAACAATATCAGAATAGGAATTCCCATGGAAATGCATTCAATAAGGGCTGACACATCCCACAAATATTTGAAAAGAATCCCACTCCTAATGCAGGCTGCAGCCGTTCACTGACCTGACTACAAAGCATCAAGGAAATATATGAACTTTCATGGGCTAACAAACATGAATCTAGCCATTAATCAGAGACTACATTTCAAATTTGAAACAGGTGTTAAAAAAGATATATGTTCATGTTTTTATGGTCCAGTGAACTTAAACAAAAGTTGTACCCTTAGCCTCAGGAAAAAAAAGTCATAATATTCCCTGTTAAAATTGCCACAGCATATAAACAGTATAAAAGCTGCAATTAAAGTTTAGCTTCTTTTCATATTTTATTTGCTCGTTTAACTATCCAGTCATGTTTTACTGTTATTAGTTCTGGGTTTAAAGGCCTAATGTTTCCTCTACCAAAGGATAGGTGGGTGTGTTGCCCTGCCTTTAAAAAGAGCTTTTAAAAGACTTTCAGCAGGCTGGATTTCAGTGGAGAGTTTTAGTGGCCCATGATGGTGTGAACGCTTATCCAAGTATTCCATTTTGACAAGAATAAAGTCCCGGGGAAACACTGAATACTTGGCAAACACTTGTTTATGGCATGCTAAAGCCATTTGCCGTCTTTTCCCAGTTCAGTCTGTGTAATTCCAGTATTAACCCTCCGCATTATTTGCTTTCCAACAATATAGTCCTTTTCAAACAAGATTATCTGCTGGACAATAATATCAGACATGTTTGTTACTGTGAATGACAATATTGCTTGTCTGCTCTTACTTTTCAAGATTGGTTAAAATATAAAAATACCTTGTAAGGAGGATATCTTTCAGTTTTAGTTGACTCATTATAAACTGTTGTTAGCCCTAGTCTGTTAAGTCCTAGCCCTTACTCAAAAGCAACATCAACATTAAAGGTATCCTGTGGAATTTTTGACCACTAGTGGTGCTGTTGAGCAATGTTTTGATGACAGAGTTGCAGCATTTGTTGGAATGTTGTTGTCTACCGGAAAACAAATTCACACATGCAGGACCTAGCAATGCATATGGATAGTTGGGGAAGTTAATGTCCAGTAAAAATGAGGAGGAAATGAAGAAATGAAAACAAAAAGCTTAGCAATTACTTTATGAGGTAGGAAATGCATAGGATGTGTTTCTTAGGCAATAGCAAAGCAACTATGTATTTTTGCAGGAAACAATGAATGAGCCAAATTATGCAAACTTCACAGGGCACCCTCACTATCTGACTGATATGTAAGCATGTGTCAAAAACAGCATACAGTAACAAGCTGAGCAAGCTGTTAGCTGAGCTAGCTGTTAGCTGAGCTAGCTGTAAGTAAACATTTGGCAGATAACTTGTTAAACGAACTAGTGAGTGTTAGAGTAGGGTTGATTTCCATTTAAGTCCAGTGTAAGAGCCTAAACCTGTTTAATTCTATGCTAACTGGCTGAACCTTCATGATGGCACATGTTATGGCATATTAAAAAGTAGACTACATTAGCAACTGACGGTGTCACGGTGCTAAAAGAAACTTCTATACAGTATTCCAACAAGTCCTTATTTGAGCTGGCTGCCCGGCTTTACTAAAGGCTGCCAAAGTATAGATGGCAGCCCATTTTTAGCAATTTTCATTTTAGTTGTTATCCCTCAGAGAGAACAATACCATCCATGATTGAGAAACTATCTCCCCATTTCCTGCCCGGTGTTCGGGCTTAATATCAAACCAGTTTGAAAATGTTTATACTGGCCCAACCCTAGTAAATGTTAATGGTGAGCTCTTCAAAAGTTAGTCCCCCAGGCCAAAATCAGGCCAATAACCTGGTCTGTAAACTTCTGTAGATCTAGCTTCTTTTTTTAATTTTTATTTAATTTTTTAAATGAAAAGCAAATTCTGATGTCAGTTAGCAAATATTGAACATTGCAATGTCAAAAACCTTCTTTGTCCATGCTCATTTTTGGGGGCTGTTAAGAGGTTCAAATGGACATACTTGCTGTATGTAGTGCATTAAGTTGGGCACTATGCTATGACTCTGTTATGCTATAAACTATCATGCTATCTATGACCTTTTTTGGGGTCATCTATCTGTGGTCAGTATGTAGTTGCTCCCAGTCTCTTTTTTCTTATACAGTGTATTTGAAATCTTTCTCACTTAATATTTCTCAATCATCAGGGATACCACAGTTTAATCAGTCATGCTAAGGTCCACTGTAGCTGACTCTCAATTTGTGCAGCTAGCTCAAGATTGAATCAACTCCCAAAACACTGTCTCCTTCTCTCTTTTTCTGGCCTACTTATGTCAGTTTTTAGTGATACACAAGTTACGGTGTCATTAGCTCTTTCAATCTGAACAGCCAGGGTCTCTCTCCAGGGCTGTGAAAGTCATCCAATGCTTTCAAAAGTAGCCGTTTTCCTCACCTTGAATGCTGTTTCAATTTGCTTTGGTAACCATGCTTCTTCTCTGTCAGTTGTTAGGCATGATAAAGCTATTTAATGCATTTCCTCGCTTATATAACCCTTGATTCATGAGTCATTGCAGCGCCTCCACTCCAACAACTTTTAAGTCTGTCTAGTTTTACATCCTCAAGCAATCCGGCAGGACTGCTTATTCTGTTTGAGAAAATGAGGACTGTTTGTATGTAGTCACCACACATGCTAAATCTTGTTAGCAGTTGCCACCATACATTAAGTTCACAACAGCTTCTAGCAATTTCCATTTTTAATCTCAAATAGTTCATGCGCTGACTCGCACTTCTCTCACTTTGCTCACGCTACAGTTGGCTTGCATGTATCACCTATCATCAGTCAGACAATTGAACGCATGGCAAGTTATTAATTAGAATTCAACCTCAGCTGTCAGCTACTTAGCATGGCTCTGCAATTGCTAGACTATTTACCCATCAGGGCAATTACATGTTTAATTCAATGAGTGGCCCTTGTTCTACCCCATGTCGTTTCTCTGGAGAGCAGTGCTTGAATTGGGCGTGTGTGCACTAATGCACTATCCCAATCCCTGTCATAATTAAATGGACACGGATATTTACTGTCTACCACCAGCATGTTACTGCTTTGGTTATGTGGAGAATGTAATGAATGAATTACTGCATATGTACATTGTATTGGTTGAGAGGATTTAATGAGTAGCATTTCATTTATTTTTCAGAAGCAAAGCAGAAGGGTCATATGGGTTTTTACCATGAATGCTACCCCAAAATGTGATGGCAAATCTCATGCTCGGATCAATTGCACAATGTTTTAGTCTCTTTTTAGATGGCCGTCGTGTTAGATATGGTGATGATATGTCAATGTGAATGTGACTTGGCAGAGATATGGTAGACTACACTTGATCTGCATGACCTAGGCCAGGGATGGGCAACTGGAGGCCCGGGGGACACATACGGCCCGCACCCTCACATGAAGTGGCCCTCAGTACAACTACATGCATTTGAGCATGAAATCTTAAAAGTGCAGTGTAAAAATGCACAAAATTACTTCTTGCAATTAATGTTGGTCTGCTGTTCTTGCACTGAAAAAAAAAGAAATCACAGTAAGTGGTTATTTTTTATTTGCTTCAAAACTTTTGTATTCCTATTTATAATGTTATACATGCATTTTAGCATGAAATATGTTAAGTTACTGCACTGTAAGCATATTTAAAATAGCAGTGTCATCATATCTGGTTAAGTGCACGGTCCTATATGTGGCCCTGTGGTAGTGTCCATGAAAAATTGTGGCCCCCTCCAGCATTTAAGTTGCCCATCCCTGACCTAGGCCAACAACAGATGTTTATATATCCAAACACAGATTTATGGATAAAATTGAACCAGGATCCATTTATTACTTAGTTATTTGTCTTTTTCCTTCCTAATTGGTAGAATTATGGTGAGTATTCAAGCTTAAAGTAATTTGATAAAGAATCATTTACAGGAGTTAAAAGCTGCTACAGTTTGTAAGGATAAAATAATCATTAGATAGTGCCTTAAAATGTTTTTTATTCATTTTGGGTGCTCTAAATATGGGTATTTTCCACTTATTTTCAAGATTAATTTCTAGTACTTTAAAAATTAAGTATTTGATTTTTGGTTATGTTGAATGATTATGGTTTCTTGGGTGATATTTTTCTTGACCTTTTATTTGTGTTTGTGTTTAAGGTTTTTCACCTGTGATTGGCTTTGGCAACTTTCAAAATAAAAGAGAGAAAAGAAAGAATCTTGATCATCGAGTGAATTCCAGTCCAATCTTCTGAAGCAAGCTGTCTTTTGAAGCGTGGGAAGCTGCAGTTTAAAGCTCACAAGATTGAGGGCCACTTGACAGTTCACCATAAATATGCGTGCATAATAAGGGAAATATAAGTGTGGTGTCGCGACAACATTAGTTTGTTGTAATGCTCCTTATGGGGGGTGAAAGTCAATCAACAAGTTAGCTGAAATAAAATTAACTGACTTGTTTGCTTTATCATGTTTATGGAAGTGCAACAAAAGAGATTTATCTCATAGATTCAACTCATGGAACACATAATTGAGGTTGTCAAATTTGGTGAAAGAAGGCGAGAAATGACATGCTGGTCTTTTTGTTGCAATGTCGAGAAGTGTCCCAAATGTTGTGTCAGCCTTTACGTCTGAGTGTGGTCGTAATTGGGCTCATATTGTCAGGTCTGATCCAAGCACAGCTGACAGTTAAACAGTGTTATATATTTTAAAATGACAATCTATGTATTAAGAATGTCTCGGCCATTACAGTGTCTTGCTTAGAGGACATTTTTGAAAAATATTCTCACTGTCAGAAGGCTATTGGGCCTATCGAGCATTTCATTTTTTTTCTAAAGTTTAGGTTAACTTCTTGTAAAATGTATTTCAGCCATTGGCTTGGGTTACAAAAGCAAGGTAATTTTGCTTTTTATATAGGTCTAATAAATCTTCGCTTCAAGTGCAGGCAATCAGGTTGGTAGTATATATGTACAATATCTTGAATAGATACCAAAACACTTGGAAAGCCAGAGCCTAATCACTTAGCACATGGTCGTGTGTGAAGGTGTTTGCACACACGTTTTCATTTGCATATGTTTGTACGTGTGTGGGCAGTCGGAAACAGGCCAGCTGAGTGTTTGAGCTTAAAAAGCAAGTGGCCTGTCGATGCCGTGCCAACAGACCCAGAGTACGGATTGTCCCCAGATTCTGAAATTCACACTTTGTTATGTTGTTGGCTTGTTTTTACAGAGAAGGGTATTAAAAAAGTCCCTGGCCCATGAGGATGATGTGTGATAATAGCCTTGGAATCTTCCTTTTGTTGAAATCCCAGATCAAGTCTTGGTGGTTCATTTCATCCAGAGAAACAATCTGGAGCAAACAGATGTAATTAGTTTATTCAATTTAAATCTTATCCCAAAAAGCAATACTCCCTATGACAGACTAGATTTTATCCCCCCATCCAGCTTGTCTGCCGCAGTGTTATATGGGGTAACAGTAGTCTGCACTCATTATTTTGAATGACTGCACAGTGCCTGTGAGCGAGCCAAAAGGGGCAGGATGTATTCTCACAACAGAGGCCTCCACACATCTACACTTTAGTGAAAGGAAAACAGGGAGACAAGCGTTTCCGCTTACCAAGTAGCATCTCTGCGCCAGCATTCAGACTTCTATATCGGAGCACAATAGACTTGCCATCTCGGGTATTCCTCTCTCTCTGTTTTGAGGATCACCACTTTACCCCTACAATGACTCTTAAGCGACTGGATCCGACTGCAGTCTGCTTTGCTGTATGACACATTCCTACTACGGTGGCAAACATCGTTAGCCGCCGAGGCTTCACTGACCTAAAGATGTTAGCGATGGCAGACAGTCTTGCAGGAGACGGTAAACTGAAGGCGGAGTGGATGCGAGGGGAAACCGTTTTGCTAAAAAGCCCAACCTGTCAGCTCAGTATAAAAGATGAGACAGTAGAGAATCCTAAGTAGAAAAAGAGAAGGGCCAAAAGAAGAGAAGTAGTAGCTCTTTAAAGTGAGGTAAAGAGGCTGACTGTGGCTCACAGCTGCTATGGGAGGCCTTTCTTTTTTCTTCCCATAACGTAATGTACCTCCAAAACTCATCAACCTTGGCTTATAATGAAAGCTCCATGATAAGTACATAATGGGAATGGGCCTACACTGACCATAGCTACTCCTCTTTTCCAGCTGCTGTGCATTTCCAGAGAGTTCCAACCAATGTGATCTGTCTGTGCTTGGCCTTTGACTTGTAGATGTCATGTACAGGCATTCATGTTTGAACAGCTCAGAACCTGGCTGGATGAAGGAAAAGAAAAGCTACATAGCCCAGATTTTCACTTTTTCACCATATTTCCCCTACTTTCTTCCTCCTTTTTCATACCAATGGGCGTCCACTGCGTCACTCAATCAACACACCTTCCAGTTAAAGAAAAAAGAAAGTGGGCAATGGAATAAACAGTGCAGGTAATTACTTCTATACGGTAAAGTGGTCCAATAGGTAGAATAGCAAAGAACATTGATCTCAACTGAAGGTACAATGAGTTTGATTGATACAGTGTAATGTGATTTAACCACTATCAAAAAGTAGTACCAACACACAGAGTACAAAACTAGTCCTTATATGCCCAGCTCCACTCAAGCTATATTATGTTACGCAAGAAAGTTTTACCATATTCCCGACCCCTCCCCCTTCTGTCCCCCAACTCGAGCCCGCAACATCCCAAACCTGGAACTGTATTTCCCATGGTCCTGCGAGGGTGTGTGTTTTCCTGTAATCCAATCAGGAAATCCGTCTGAAATTGCTCCAATGCAAGGGAGGGTGAAAATTATTCTTAATAATGACATAATCAGCAGAGCAGCCATCAAGCAGATAAATTGTCATGCGCATCGTGCTAAAATATCCAATTATCCTTTGTCCCCCAGCTCTCTGTGTTGAAGTTGGAACTGCCAGAAAAGCCAGTAGGTGGATCCCCGATTCCCACTGGTTCAGTCCTGCTGGCAGGTTTGCAGTATAGACGCACCCCCCCGCCCCCCCATCCCCCCCAAGAGAAGAGGGCTTAAACAGCCTGGTGCTTAGTGTACAGATCTAGATATGTAAATAGGTTCTATACAATAAAATTGTTCCCGATCCTCAAAAATAAATGGATGAAAAGTATCTGTGACATTTTTTTTTTTCCTCAAAATGGTTCCATTGTGCATACGGGGTTTCTTTTTTTTCCTTGAAGTTCCCAGTCCTTCCTTTGTTCTATTCAACAATTGTTTTTGCTTTATCTTACATAGCCTCCATTTATGAAGTTAACACATGCCTAAATTGGTTTGCACCGCATCTACTCTGTGCCCCACAAACAGAGTAATCTGCTGTGCGATGCCAAAGGAAAACAATATGTTTTCTTTCTTTTACAAAGTGCTCCCCTCTTCTTACCTCCGAGGCGTGTCTGATGCTCTGTTCTGCTTCCAGATAATACTGTCAAGCAGTCATTTGTCAAAAGATCCCGAAGGCCATATCTGTCGCTAGAAAGAAAAAGTAGTTTACTGTACCTTGTTTTGCTGCAATATCAGAACAAAAAATAATAATAAAAAAAAACATCCTCCTCTTTGTTTTAGCTTGTGAGGTTGTTTTTCTTCAACTCCTTATTTGTACTTTTTTCTTCTTGTCTTTTGTTTTTTCTACAAAAAACATAATTATTCTTTTTTTTCCCTCAGGTCCAAACCCCCAGAAACCCCTTGAATATATTCCCTCCGGTATTAACAGGGTGTTGTACAATCCCAGTGTAATTCCATGGGTGTCTGGCAACTCCAGGCTGGCGTTTCAGCTCCTGACATATCTGTGGTTGTCAGCATTTCGGCCTTAAGTCTCTGCTGCAGCAGTGGCGTTAGCTTTAGCCTCAGCCTTCAGAGTCCTGCCTGCGTGAGTGCATCCACAGGGCTATACCCGGGTGGTGGAGTGTGAGTGTGGGTGCGGATGGGGTAGGGTGTTATTTTGCCCGCTGCTGGGGAAGGTGTTGAAAGAGTGGAGCGAGGTGAGCCCCCCCATGGTGCTGGGGATCATGGTTATGGTGTTTGGCGTCATAAGCGGGATGTCGTCTGGAGAGCGCCTCATGGCCAGAGTGTAGTCCGGCGGGCAGGCAGTCCTCAGCACCACGTCATGCGGGTGCAGGGAGTCGCCCACTCCCCTGCAGTCTAGGTCCGAGTGCTGCTTCATCTGCAGGGACATGATCTCCTCCTCCTGGGTGTGAGCCAGGTCGTTGGCGGCGCTCCGCTGGGGGCTGCAGCGTCTGTGGACGTCGTGCCGGCGCTTGTCCTTCTTGTAGTAAAGGGCGGCAAAGGCCAGGATGTTGAGGAAGAGCAGGGAAGCTCCTACGGCGATGGTCACCGACAGCTCGGTGGAGTAGTCGCGCTGGTCCACCAGGTGCGGCTGGTTGTGGCTGTCCTGGGTCTCGGTCGGGAACGGAGTCGGGTTAGGGCGCTTGGTCACCAGAACCTTTGTCTTTGGGGTGCGGTTGGTCGCCTCTGGCGGAGGGATCTGAGTGTAGGAAGAACAATGGTCAGAACATACACTACCGGTCAAAAGTTTTAGAACACCCCAATTTTTCCATTTTTTTATTGAAATTCAAGCAGTTAAGTCAAATGAACAGCTTGAAAGGGTACAAAGGTAAGTGGTGAACTACCAGAGGTAAATAAAAAAAGGTAAGGTTAACCAAAACTGGAAAATAATGTACATTTCAGAATTATACAAGAAGGTCTTTTTCAGGGAACAAGAAGTGGATTAACAACTTAACTCTATGGAGTCTTGGGCTATTTTGTCAATTTTTTAAATTCTTTTCATGTCTTTGTAAGTCATTTTGTGTCTTTTTTTGTCATTTTGTGTCTTATTTTGGTCATTTTGGGTCTTTTTTTAGTCCTTTAGTCCAACATAAAATGTGATTTTGAATCTTTTTTTTACTTTCAAAACACTATCATGCTCAATAAAGAATTTTAAATGTTGCAAATGTGCACTCATTTCAGAGTACACTGAGACATTAAATTGCATCATTTTCAATTAAATTCTGGGAAAGTTGGTGTGTTCTAAAACTTTTGACCAGTAGTGTAAGTGATTTGAAGATTTAAAGTTTTAGTAAAATCTGGACATTCAATGATGTGTGAGGGTCTAAGAATCTTCTTCATGCAGAATCTAAAGTTTTTCATCTGATTCTTTTGAAAAAAAAAAGGCTCTGCACACTCAAGTACAGGTAAACCTATCAGTTTAACCAGAACAGATGGAAAGGTTGTTTTTTTAACCTGCATTGAAAGTGTGATGTTTTGTCCCTCTTGGAAAATGTCATTAATGTGTATGCATGTACAAAACTATAGCCAGAAGGTGGCTAGCTAATCTTAGCATAAATGTAGGAGGCAGGAGGAAACAGCTGGCCTGGCTATTCCCAAAAGATACCTTCCTATGAAACCACAACTTGTCTTTTTTTGTTTGTTTCTTCTATTCTTTTCCTTTTCTTTTTTTTTTTTTTGCTGTTTTTGTATAGATTTTATGAACCTTGGGCAGCTGCTCCCCTAGGCTCCAGGTCTAAATGCAAAGCTAATCACCTACTTGCTCTTGCTCCATACTTAATGCACACACGAGAGTGGTATTGATCCCCTTTATTTAACACTCAGCAAAGGAGTGTATATCCAGAAAATTTTGAACTAATCCTTTGCACATTTGAACAAATGACCATGTCGTGATGAGAACACAACAAATTCAATATGTAAAATATAGCACACAGATCGTGTTTATTCAATTAAATGTTCTAAAGATCTAAAGATAACCGCCGTGAGGAACATCCACAGAGGGAACATGCAAACTCCACACAAAAGGCACCAGCCGACACACAATTTAACAACTCACTCGACTTCACTTAACAATACATTTTTATTATGGTTCTCAGCTGATGTTTTATTAATGGGATTATAAATCGGTGTACAGTATGTAACAAATTTTGGCTCATAGTGTAAACTACCTCAGCATACTAAATCTACAGCCGAGTGTGACTTAAACAAAAGCATTTGTTCTTCTACCACAGGGATGGGCAACTTAAATGCTGGAGGGGGACACAGTTTTTCATGGACACTACCACAGGGCCACATATAGGACCGTGCACTTAACCAGATATGATGAAACTGCAATTTTAAATATGTTTACAGTGCAGTAACTTAGCATATTTCATGCTCAAATGTAATGTATAACAGTATAAATAGGAATGCAAAAGGTTTGAAGCAAATAAAAATTAACCACTTACTGTGATTTCATTTTTTTTCAGTGCAAGAACAGCAGACCAACATTAATTGCAACAAGTCATTTTGTGCATTTTTACACTGCACTTTTAAGATTTCATGCTCAAATGCATGTAGTTGTACTGAGGGCCACTTCAAGTGAGGGTGCGGGCCGTATGCGGACCCCGGGCCTCCAGTTGCCCATCCCTGGCCTAGCAACTAACATGTATTGTGTCTATTATTATGTCCAATCACAGAACTGAGCTCATAATAGGCACAAGGGCAGGGTTGGACAATAGTTGGGCCGAGGGAACGACTCAGGTAGATCAGTTTTTAGAAGCAGGATGAGATATAAATGGTTTAGAAACCAACCTTGGTGGTGGTGGGGATGAGCTGGGTGACCTCGTTGAGGCTGTGCAGATGAGGAACCAGCTCCAACCACAAGTTGACCTGAGGACAGGAGAGAAAATGAAGGGAAACCATTTTTAAGAATTGTTGGGAGAAGTGCATACCCAAATCAATATGACACTGCATCAGAATGAAGTTATTCTGACAATTTGGATGGTAATATCTGAAATGAATCATAATGATTCAGAAGCTTTGCTTTGCATGAAGCTAAATTAGGCAGCAAATTATTTTTTTTCTGAACCCACAACTCTACTTTTCAGATCTACAAAAGTGTTACATAGTATTGGTATTACTGGGAGATAGTTCAGTTCAGTTCAGCTTTTTTATTTCAAACGTGTGAGAGTAACACACCAAAGTAAACTCAAAAACAAACAAATCCAATTAGAATAATCAAAACAAAAATAGCAATAGTCAAAATAAAACTATAATGTGAACACAACATTTCGCGAAAAGGAGTAGGATTAAGCATATGCTTATTTAAACCTACCCCCTTCTCCACTACTCAAGTAACAATTTTTTTTCCGAAACATATATATTTACATAATACATATTTACAAAAAAATAGAAAATAAATAGACAAAAAAAATAGAAAAAATAGACAAAAAATAGAAAATAAATAGACAAAAAAAATTGAAAATAAATTGACAAAACATAGAAAATAAATAGACAAAAAAATTGAAAATAAATAGACAAAAATAGAAAATAAATTGACAAAAAAAATAGAAAAAATAGACAAAAAATAGAAAATAAATAGACAAAAAAATTGAAAATAAATTGACAAAACATAGAAAATAAATAGACAAAAAAATAGAAAATAAATATACAAAAATAGAAAATAAATTGACAAAACATAGAAAATAAATAGACAAAAAATAGAAAATAAATAGACACAAAATAGAAAATAAATAGGTTAGTTTAAACAATACTATGCAAAAGTTAAAAATATTTAACAGGTTTTTTAAATTTTTTATTTTTTTAATTACATAATTATAATTGAAGTCAAAGTGACGACTGATAGAAACTAAAAGGGGCAGATATGATATGATTGGTCAGCAGTTGGGCTGTTGACATGTTTTAATATGGCTTTTAAACTTTTCCTGCTTCAGAGAAAGTTAGTTGTGCAGCATAGGTTCACATTGTAATCTATTCTTCTGAAAAGTGAGCCAGCACCGTGACACTAAAAAATAGAATAAAAACCCAGATAGCTGGCTTAGCTAAGGTTCTTTCCCAATATATGTGTATTCTATTTCAGGATGGTGTCAGTATTTCAAATCAAATCAAATCAAACTTTATTTATATAGCGCTTTTCATACATAAAAATGCAACACAAAGTGCTTTACAAAAAGAAAAGAAAAAAATAATAAAAACAAACAATAAAAATGACAAAACCCACCCCTCCCTCCCCCACATACACATTTATTAGTGAGATTGTTAGACATGAGTGTCAACATTAAAACAGAAGAGTGTAACTGTACCTTGTTGGCGCGGTAATGCTCTTTTACTCTGGGCTTCAGGCCGATGTGGAGGTAAAGCTGGTCTTTCTGGTTGTAGCGTGTCCAAGCCACTTCTTCAAAGCGATTGGGCTTGGTGTGGATGAACTTGGTGTCCTGGGGGACAGGCTGGTTTGGATCCCTGACAATAAGAGTAAAGGAGGAGAGATGTTTCTTATTAAATAATTCATAGAGAGTTGGATCTGCTGTTGGCTTCATGGCAGACTAATAATAATAATAATAATAATACACAAACACATTTGCAGTGGTGGAAGAAGTATTCTGGTAAAAAGTACTAATACCATCCATAAACATATTGAAAATGTATTTAATGTAAATAATCCATTTAAATGAGAAACTATGTACTTGGGCAATATACTGTATTATGTGAAACATGGAACATCAAAGACAAAAAACTGCTGGCTATACTATTGGCAGCCAGTAAAAAAGCCACGAGGAAATGGTTAAAAGTAGAACCTCCCACCATTAATGAGTGGATTGAAGTTGTCTTTGAGATTTATGTTATGGAGAAGATATCGTTTTCGCTCAAAGTTGAAAAAGAAAAATTTTATAAGATCTGGACCAAATGGACTGAGTATGCAAAACAAATCATATCTGATATAATTTGAATATATTTGTGCTTTTTTTAAATGTATTTTTATGTGATGTTTTGATTGTCTCAAATGGTGCGCTCCCCAGAAGGGCAGTTTGGACAATTCACTTAAACTTTCTACACCCATCCTTTCCTATGTCCTTGAATGACTACGGCTGTAATTGAAGTATGTGATGGAACTTTGCCTTACTAAATAAAAAGAGAATTATATTAAAAAAAGAAGTACTAATACCACGCTGTGAAATTACTCCACTACAAATTACAATTATTCTCCTTAGCGTTCAGTCTCAGCTAGGAAAGAATCCTTGGCTTTCTTTTTTACTTTTTTACCCTTTTATTTGTCTTTTTTTTATCTCTAACTCTGTTGTGGATTGAGCTTTTATTACTATTTTATTCTATTTTATTTTATTGTTTTACTGTTTTTAGTATTTTATTGTTTTCATTGTTTTTATTTATACCTATTTGTGTATGATGTATTCTATTTTAATAACTGTACAGCACTTTGGTCAACTGAGGTTGTTTTTTAAATGTGCTCTATAAATAAACTTTGACTTTGACTTTGACTACAAATAAAAGTCCTGCATTCAAAACTTACTGAAATAAAAGTACAGTATCAGCATCAAAATGTACTTACTTTGAGTATCAAAAGTGGAAGTACCTGTTGTGCAGAATGGACCCATCAGATTGTTATAAATATATTATTGTATTATTAATATTAAAGCATTTATTTCAGCAGTGTTTGAATCTTCTCAAGGTAGGCCTCATTTAAAGTACTTAATGTACTGTTATGAGGTTAAATAAAAAAATTGACTAATCACTTTAAATGTATCATGTTTTTATGTTAAATCTCGACCTGAAAAGTAACTAAAGCTGTCGGCTAAATGTAGTGGAGTAAAAAGTACAATATTTACCTCAAAATGTAGTGGGAACATAAAATAGAAATACTCAAGTAAAGTACAAATACCTCCAAATTATACTTAAGTACAGTACTTAAGTAAATGTACTTAGTTACTTTGCACCACTGCATATTTGAAACAATGCAGCAGTATGAAAGATGCAGTCCTCTCCTCGCCAATCAGGAGTAGTTAAGTCACTTTTTAGTTGTTTACTTTAGGGCACAGGAAGTTAAACTAAAGGTGGAGTGGACCTTTTGGGACTGTCTGTTTATTAAAATTTTAATTTTGACCTACAGTAAGTGTAGCATCTCCCTCCGGCTAATCAGTGTAATTATGAAAATAGTGGAATGCAGTGCTGAGATGCAACCCCAGGTAACATCAAATATTAATCAACAGTTCCTGAGATATCCCACCTGATAAAATCAAAAAAAGGTCAAAAGGGGTATTACTGCTCACACACGATTGGTTTTCTAAAGATTCTGATTGAATGAAAAGGTCTTAAGATAGATAATAACCTCAAAAGTTTCCCTAATTTGAAGTTTAATTCAAATGTGGGAAAAAAAATCAGCATGTCACAGTTTTTAAATTATGGATGTCTCATTCGGGGTGAACCTATTTATATATTTTGTACATAAAAAGATGCTTCCAGCCATGAATATGTTTGGGTAACGATGCAGTTCTAACATGCTGATCATTTCCATGAAGCATATGCATCAGTGGCTGCTATAAACCATACTCAGACATAGCTGCTATTTAAATGAACCTGGTCTCACAGGAATCCGTGGAATAGCCACGGAATCACTCAAATTTCTGTGAAACTGACACCGATTTCGCTACAATGTAAGTTAATGACAGTCATATCCCGTGGCTATTCCATGGATATTTTTTCCTATTGGTTTGTTCCAAGTCACGTGACTTTCAAGGTTCCGGCGGTCAGAACAAAAAAAATGGCGGGCAGTTCTCAAATTTTTTGTGAAAAAATCAATATTTGGCTTAGTTTCTGCATAAAAATGGATTTTGATCACATTTCTAGCGAGAAATATATGTTTTATTTTCTATATATTCACTCAGTGAATGTACATAATCACTTTGTATGTTGGAATAGCCACGGGATATCATGTCATGTCATTAACTTGCATTGTAGCAAAATCCGTGTCAGTTTCACGGAAATTTGAGTGATTCCGTGGCTATTCCACGGATTTGGAGTAAAGCGAATCCGTGGCTATTTCACGGATTTCTGTGAGACCAGGTTGGAAATTGTATGTACCATCTTCTTATGGTAAACACTGGAATCAAACCACACATGAATGAACTAAATGCAGGTCTGCAACCCCATATGAACTCCCCCTATATACTGAGGAGCTTACAGAGCACATTGTGCATGGTTTCCTGTGCCCTGTAGACCCCCTTACACTTAATCTGTGCAGAACACAGCCAGCCATGTGAGCTATGGAGACCCATTCAGACCCACTGAGAGCCCCATTGTCTGAGAGCGGCATATGGAGCCAGCCAGACCTCATCAGGAAGACGCTTAACCATTCAAATTGGCGGCATAAATCTCCCAGGTACCCGGCATTCCACGTCAATTTGGGGTTATATATGTAGATCATTAGTGCCTTTCTCTTCCCCTCAGGGCTACTGGGCAGTGCACAGAAAAAGCCAATGTCCCCCCATTACGCTCTCGAAAAACAATTACCGCCATGACTATATGCTCCAAGGCAGCGTGAGACAGAAGGGGGGGGAAGGATTTTAATTTTGTCCCATCGAGAATGTCACTCTTCAGGCTACGAACATTAATTAAGAATGTATTTGAAGATATGTAGAGGGTATCTGCATAGAATACTAATTACACTGTACAGTCCATAAAACACAATATCACAATTCACTACTCCTGGTCATCAAATATAGGTTAATATTGAGAAAACACAATTGCAACGAAATTATCAATTAGTTCCTGCTTTTGTAATGGTGATTGCATGTTGTCAAGTGCTGTAGGAGCAATTGCAGAACGAATGGCAACAAAAATGGTTTAAATAACCCTGTAGCTGACCTTTACATAACATAATGTACTGTTTATGCATATGTATATGTTGAGGCTTGTAAATCAGGTTTATCCGTGGACAATTACTTTACACATGCTGCCTGCTATGGCTCATTTTGCTCTCCGTTACCTCTGACCTTCTTTTGGGACCATTGTTTTCTTATTTTGACTGTTGCAGTGAGGAAAAATGATTTGATAGGTGTTTTTGGTGCGTGCAAATCATAGATATATATGACATATACGGCATATTAGGGCCAAGACTAAATACACTTTCTACTGCAAGGACGTCATGTTCAAATCTAATAACATATATAAGAGTGAACATTAACATGTTAACATTAGTCTGTATAACAATTATGTGCTGTTCCAACATTGGGGTGTGAGCAAGTTTGGCAGCTGACAAATAACACCAAATTCTTTCTTTTATGGGAACAAACAAAGAGCTTGAGGAAAAAATCTAACCACAGCCATGGTACCTGTTAACTCTGACTTAGGTTAAAGCTTTGTTGAGCTACATAATGCCAAGAAAGCCTGCCTCTGTTGAACTGGCTGTGTGATACACCCCTCAGGTTTTCTGACATAAAGTTGTGAGTTAATGCTGGTCATACTGTTCTCATGATGTGTTTTTTCACCCATAAAATATGGCACAATGCAAGAGACCGGTCATTCCTGATGATAATTTACTTGTATCCTATTGTCTATAAAACCACAGACAAAATTATAATGTCACTACAAAAGACATATAAAAACTGACATTATTGGATCATGTCATTATTTTCAGTACAATAGAAGTACTCATACTCATTATAGGCGTGTTTCCACTGAGTACTTTTTGGAAAGTGTTTTGGCTCCGCCCACTAGTTAGTTCCCCTCTGCCTCCGGTCCCATACAGGTACTTTTGTAGCGGCTAACCAACAGAGTTCCATTGTGACAACAGACCGATGCGGCAAGCAGTGTTGCCAACTTATCGACTTTGTCTCTATATTTAGCGACTATTCAGACCCCTCTTTTTTTTTAAAAAGCGAGTAGCGACAAATCTAGCGTCATTTTCTGGTGTTATTGGAGACTTTTGGAGAATCATTCCTACACTGCAAAAAAGGTGTGTCTAAAAACAAGATAAAAACACTAAATCTGAGGGAAATTATCTTGCTGCATGGACAGAATTTCTTAATTTAAGATTATTAAATCTAGAAATAAAAATGTTGAATGCTTAAAATAAGAAATAATTAAAAAAAAATTAAAAAACAATTAAAAATTGAAACAAGATAAATTATGCATCACTTCTAAATCTTCTAAAAGTTTTTTTTTTTTTTTTATCTTGGTAAGATTTTCCAGTGCACTCTGCTTGGGCCAGTTCATCGCTGCTTGTAGCTTTATTTATCTTGTTTTAAGAGTTAATTTCTTATTTTAAGCGTACAACATGCTTATTTCTAGATTTAATAATCTTAATTTCAGAAATCTTGTCAAGTGAAATTATCTGTCCATGCAGCAAGATAATTTCCCTCAGATTTACTGTAGTGTTTTCATCTTGTTTTTTAGACACCTCTTTTTTACAGTGTACTCTTCTTAATGAGTAGCAGGTGCCGTCCCAAAGCACTCAAGTGGCCAAGTCCTCCCGCAGCAGTCTGTCCCAGCTGCAGTTAGGGCAGGAGATGTTAACCCCTTAGCGTCCAGTCAGCCTCAACCATATCCAATCAGCTGGACTAGCTAGTAGTGGCTAACCTGAGCCGCTAACCGATGAAGTTGGGCGGATCCTCTCTCCCAAGCCACACCCATAGCGGCTCACTAAAGCAGGGATGGGCAACTTAAATGCTGGAGGGGGCCACAATTTTTCATGGACACTACAACAGGGCCACATTTTGGACTGTGCACTAAACCAGATATGATGAAACTGCAATTTTAAATATGTTTACAGTGCAGTAACTTAACATATTTCATGCTCAAATGCATATATAACAGTATAAAGTGTAAGGACAGCAGACCAACATTAATTGCAAGAAGAAATTTTGTGCATTTTTACACTGCACTTTTAAGATTTGATGTTCAGATGCATGTAGTTGTACTGAGGGCCACTTCAAGTGAGGGTGCCCATCCCTGCACTGGAGGGAAAAGTACCTAATGGAAACGCGCCTGATGTGTCATGCCTACTAGCTAGAGCATGGGCATAAAGTGAGTTTGAGTTGCATCTATAGTTGGTGCATTTAATTTGCAAATATGCACTTTTATTCTCATGCACAGTACAGTTGAATTCAGTAAACAGGATTTGATGGAGCCATGCGAGCACTGCCCCAGTCTATGGGGAGAACACAGAAAAGTGAGTTTTATAGCCTTTAGGAGCCATGTTTGCTGTAACATCTTACCCTGTTTTGGCGAAGTTTGTCCAGTAGGTCATGACCACAGCACTGAGCATCACGTCATTCTTGGAAAAGTTGCAGGGAAACAGCTCTGTTGGTCCAATCATCGGCAGACCAAACACATAAGGGATCTCATCTCCATGCGCTGCATCTGCCCACGGTGGTACCTAATGAGCAGCAGATGAATCAAATCACATCAGTATTATTATATTTATGTGACAGATACAGGACACTGAAAGGCATTATTTTTGCTGCTGTTACACAGTGGATATTGTGACCATACACAGACACACAGACATATCAAAGCAGCTGGAAAATAATACTTTTTGAGGGAAAATAACAGGAAATGAGATAAGTTTTAATAATATTTTGCTAACCATATCTGGGCCATTATTCAGTGTCTTGCAGAAAAAGACACAATGGGGAAAAAAGGAATGGCACAGACAGAGGAGGGTTGCTTTGAGCTGGATTTTAAACAAAAATGCTGAAATACATGTTACGCACTGTGATCTCTTGAATGAAGAATATGCCCAAAGAAAATGTGGGGATTTAATCATTACCAATCCTAACTTTCTTTTAGGATTGCATAATTAGTCAGCGTCGCTGTGTATAAGCGAAAACTGAGCAGACTTCTTCTGCAGAAAGTAGTTTTTATATAATTAAAACCAGGAGTAAGCCAAAACTGGAAAATGTGTCACTTCTTAGGCTGCAAACTACACTTACAATAATGTAATTGGAATAAAATCAGACGTGCTGTGTCTTTGTACTGTAAGGCAATCTGCCTTCAGTTCACAAAGAAGTGAAGTTTTGAGTTCTAAAACAATCAGAAGCAGATTTTCTACTCAAGCGTAACACAAAGAAATCATTCTCAAACTTTGTGTGGAGGCGGTTTTAGGCTGTCTTCTTTTTAATGATGGCGACGGACTATAGATAATTAATTTTAGTGCATTCAAATCCTCAAAATATGTTGAGGAAAAGCTGAGGAAAACGCTAATTTCAGAGGCGGTGCATTTGCACACAAAGTTATTGAGAAGACACAAATGGATGCAAATATATGCTTGTTTGTAACCTGACGTGCCAGTTGGTTTGTTTTTACAAAACCATGTGAGAAACCGTCAATAGAAACCCAAAATCTGTCCATCACTGTCTATGTCACGGTCAACACTGTTGTTTTGACACATCCACATGAATTAATAACATGTTGACCTCAAACTCAACTTCCAGAATGTGAGTCAACTTTTTTTAATACTTTATTGCAAGGCTTTTTACTTTCACAAACATAATGAGTCATTTCGTTTTCTTTACAATATTGTACCTTGCACCCCCCCCCCCCCCCCCCCCCTTTTTTTTTCAAGGTATATATTCACAAAGTAAATAACAAAAACATAGGGTAAACAGACAAACATATACTGTATACAAGGCAAACTGGTATTCCCCAAATGAGGATCTCTAAGAAAAGAAATAAACAACAAACTAATGACACAAAACAAAAAAACAAAAAAAGGTAATAATATAATGAAAAAATAAGCGGTGGTGCATGTATGCGTGTTCATGAATCTGTGTGTGTGTGTGTGTGTGTGTGTGTGTGTGTGTGTGTATGCATGTGAGTGTTGATTAAATATTTCCACTGTTTTTACCAGCCTTCCTTTACAGTATAACTTGTTCCAAATATGTACAGAATGTGAGTCAACTTGTGTAGGGGAAAAAACACTACAGGTCGAAAGAAGTGAGAAGTTCTGAGATCAGAGTCTTGGGAGATGCACTCAACAAGCACATAATCTGTGCTTGCTGTTGCTAAAAAGGAATAGCATTTGTACAGTCCTACTGCTAAAAGTTTAAGTTCAAATTTGTGCAATAAATTGAAGCAAAAACATTCATTTCTGTTCAAATATTAAGCTAGCTTGTTCATCGAAATCTGTTTTGGTGGAAAAGAAAGATTCAGTAGCTGAAATCTTTTTTATGATTGTCAAATAAAAAGTACAAACAGAAGTTGTTAATTCTATGTACAGATGCAACAATATTTCACACTTTCTGTCAGTTTTTCTGTTGCTATTCTTCATTGATGCAGCTACATAGAAAGCTTGTTATTTAAACAGATGACAGTACAATATTTAATCCCACCTACATACTCTGGAACAAGAAAATGCCATCAATGACGACAATAGAACTATTTTTATGGCCTCTGGAACAAGTATAATTGTTGATACAATAAGACTTAACTCATATAAAAATACTGCAAATGCCAGTCAAGCCTTTAAACATACACTACCGCTGAAAAGGTCACTCAGAAATGTCCTTATTTTTGAAAGAAAGACACAATTTTTTTAAATTGCGGTCCTTGTGACGATATTTTGTGGCCCCCACCTTGATATGAAAGTTTAATGTGAGTTTTATATGAATGGCACTTTACTGTGTTGTGTGTGGAAGGTCCCTTTAATTACTTTTTTTGGTAATTTTGTGTCTTTTTTCAATAATTTTGTGTCTTTTTTTAAATAATTTTGTGTCTTTTTGTAGTAATTTTGTGTCTTTTTAAAATAATTTTGTGTCTTTTTTGGTAATTCTGTGTCTTTTTTTTGTCATTTTGTTTCTTCTTTAAGTAATTTAGTCTTTTTTTCTGTCATTTTGTGTCTTTTTTGGTCATTTTGTGTCTTTTTTGGATCATTTTGTGTCTTCATAATTTTGTGTCTTTTTTAAGTAATTTAGTGTTTTTTCAGTCATTTTGTGTCTTTTTTTGTAATATTGTGTCTTTTTTTCTGTAATTTTGTGCCTTTTTGTAATTTTGTGTCTTTTTTGGTCATTTTGTGCCTTTTTTGTAATTTTGTGTCTTTTTCGGTAATTTTGTGCCTTTTTTTTTGTAATTTTGTGTCTTTTTTTTTGGGTCATTTTGATACTGCCTCTAGCGGCCCCCAGGTTATTTGAGTTTGAGACCCCTGGTTTAGACATTGGTAATGTGGTAAATGACTCTTAAAGCTGGAAACGGCTGATTTTCTCATGAAATATCTATTAGATATTGTCATTAACCATTACTCCTGTGTTCCAGTGACACCTTGTGTTATTCCACGTTTACAGTATTGAAATGCTGATTGATCATTAAAACACCTTTGCATTATGTTAGCACAGCTGAAAACTGTTACGTGCTGATTTGAGAAGCAATAAAATGATCCTTCCTTAAGGCTAATACATGCTCTGCAAGAACAGAGAAATGTGTTCTCTCTCTCAGGGCTGCAAGATCAGAATGATGTCATTTTGTTCTTGCAGCCCTGAGAGAGAGAACACATTTCTCTGTTCTTGACACATCATCTGGGCAGAACTTTGTTCTTGTGTGGTGTCCAAGAACTATTGTTTGATTGGTCAGAAATTTGAATTTGAACGAGACGTGTGCTGCAGTGGGAGGGTCCGGTAAGAACCCCCAAGGAGTTCTGCAGTGGAGTTTCTTGTGAAGTATGAAATGTCCTGGCAAGAAAGAACTTTCTTCTTGTTCTTGCCACCTCAAGAGCAAGAACAAATGTCTCTGTTCTTGTGGAGTATGTAAAGGGCTTTAGGCTAGTTGAGTATCTAGAGGTAAAGTTTGAGATCTGTACAGGTTAACCCATTTAAGCCGGGAAAGCATTATCGCATTTCTACCATTAAAACAGGTGGCGCTGTTGCGTTATTCTACCATTAAAGCCTGGAAAGTGGATACGTCGTCTTGTAGTATTTGTAGTTTTTTCCACTTATTTTCGGTCTCTTGGCCGATGAAATGCATCAGAATCCATGTGGGAGTGTTGCAATGCAACATGTTGATTTTTTAAGAAACATAATTGAAGGTATGGACAAATAAACTCAACTTCTCATGAAAGCCACGGGTATAAGCTCTCAAATACGTTGAATTTAATTTCTATCTGCTACAGAGGCTGAAAAATCTAGTATATAGTAGGCATTGACACTTCTGTTGAATTTCAGAAAAAAATTTAAATTTTAAAATCGCCCAGATGTTTTACAGGCATTTTTTACAGGCGTTTTAGGCCTAAATGGGTTAAAATGATTACTTGTACCCTTGTCAATGTCTTTACTATATTTACGATTAATTTTTTAACTCATTTCATGAATAAAACATGTTTGTTTTCATGGAAAATAACACATACAATTTCTGGGTGACCCCAAACTTTTTAGCACATGTGTATATTGTAGTGTAAATCCGTTGAAAATATATATCTAATATAAGAAATGAATGCATGATTGCTTGACCTGGCACAAGGTAGGATTTCAGTTTTGGCCATTTTCAAGGCTTTATTGAGAGTGACAGAGTGAAAGGGGTGACATGTGGGAAAGGGCTCCGAGTCGGATTCAAACCCGGGCCGCCCGCTCACGAGGACAGTGCCTCCATGGTACATGCTCTACCAGGTGTGCCACCGGGGCGCCCCCAGGATTTCTGGAGCGGATGCTCCGGGTGATACGCTAACATCAGAATAGGAATCTGACCTCCCAATTGTGCTCTGATATCAAAAGTGGAACATAACAGGAAATTACAGGACATTGAACTGAAATAATGACGCACAAACCTGCAAAATAAAAAGAGAAACACAGGGTGTTGTCTCTCTCAGTGTTGTTCTGACATTTGGATTTGTTTGTCACCTTTGGCATCTGTATCTGTTTTCGATACCAACAATAAATCCCGCACAAGGCTGCTATTCGAATCTACCTGATCATTCTTGTTTATAATATCTCTGTTTGATCTTTCATCATGGATTTAAGCATTTTGTCTCCGCAAAAGGGAGACAAAGAACAAGCCAGCAGTTTTTTGTAACTTCATCATATCATTGGAAATACATAGTGGATGTGCCATCACCCAGTCAGCCAGAGACCCACCTGTTCTGTCTGACAGTGGTGGTAGAAGGCGTAGAAGTATGTCGGTGACCCAAAGCTGGAGTGCAGGTCGGCTGTTGCGACAGCAGGGGCCACCCACTGGTGATCGGTGAAAAGGGCCAGTAGAGTTTTCCGGCGGGTCTCCGGGTTGTGCCTGTCAGCCCAGTCTGTGTACATGAACTTGATGGTCTCTCGGAGGATGTCTTTCCCCTCTGGATAGCCATAAAGGTCATCCACAAAGCTGGACACGGCGTAGTCAAAGTCGTTAGCCTGGACGCCATTCTCGTTGTCCACGATAAGCTCCACAAACTTAAGGCCCTCCCCCTGGTTAACTCCCAGCATGATATCGTAGTTGAGGAACTCCCCTTGAAAGAGATGGTGCAGAATGGTGTTAGAGAGTTCTATGTGGTAAGAACTAATGAAGGGACAATGAAGCTTCGTGAACAATTTCTTTATTTTCTGAGCCCACTAGATGGCGCTATTTGTTCAACAAAGGGCTGAAAACCAGGCGGCAACCTCCGGGTCTGAGCGGGGAGGTAAACCAGGAAGTGCCTTAACCTGCATTCTACCGAAAATTCCAGCAGGGTGCGCTTAGTTTGGCTGCAAAAAAAATCTGCCCAATCATTTCAGTGCAAAATTTGAAAACTTCTCACTTGATTTATTACCTCAGAAAATGTTTTCAGGACAACACTATAGTCTCAATTGCTAGTAAAAAGTAATCTTCAAGACAATTTGATGTCAATAGTTCCAATAATGGCATCATTTAGAAGAAAATAGAAGATAAAGAATTGTATGATTTGGGGCATGGCTACCTTTGATTGACAGGTCACTAACAAGGCGAGCCTTCATCAGGAGAGAAGCAGAACAATGCGTATTCACGGCAACGTGTCGATAAAGTTATTTATAACGTTATATACATAGAAAATAGGACATTTACTGATTTGGTCTCATAACTTTGACACTTTCACTGTATTTTCACTTAATGACTTAAAAATGTCTTGTTCAGTATTTGGTTGGAGTAACAGACACTCAAAAGGAGTCATTGTTCAGTTTTCTGAGGTAAGTAACATACATTTTGTTTTTGTTTTTTGCTAGCCAAAACTAACATCCCAGTTAATGCTCCAGTTAATGCTAACGTGAATTAGCAGCGACTTCTCTCAGTCAGGTTGAGGTGTAGAGAGGCGTGTAGTCAGTGATCACATCCCTCTCCTCCTCCACAGTCCAGATATGGTCTGCTCCCCGTATCGGAAACAAGATGGCGACGCAAGATGGTGACGAGTGTAACGCTGAACTCGATGCTTCAAATGGGCCACAAACCAATAGGTGACGTCACGGTGACTACGTCCATTATTCATTTACAGTCTATGCTGAAAACACACTCAATTACCATTTCTAGAGCCTTTTTTTTAAGCCAAGACCGCCAACTAGTGGGGTCAAAAAATAAAGCAAATGGTTCATGAAGCTTCGTTGTCCCTTCATTAGAAAGAACATTGCTGGAAATGCTGTCTTTAAGCAAAGTAAAGTGATACCTTGCTCCATGAGTATCTGAGGGTCATCAGGTATAACATCTCCATCAATAACAGGTCCGAAGGCGATGTGATAGCGGGCTGGCTGGATGTCTTGATCCACCAGCTCCTTGTAATGTTTCCTCTGAAGGCAACTCACAAGCTCCACAGTGTCCTCCAGGTTACAGCCGACCTTACGGGCCAGCATCCGGGCATACTTGGCCGGCTGGAAACTGACAGCCCAGCTGGACAGAGCGGTGCCACTCTGGGCGATGGCTCTCTGGAAAAGTCCTGGGAACAAAAAAGCAGAGGAGGAAACATAGAAAACAAGTTGTGATTCTGGAACTGACCAAAAATAACTCCCTCTCAAGGGACAAAGTCGGAAATATTTGTCCTGCCTGAAAGTATAAATAAGGTTTATCAATAACAGCTATCATCTGCTCCTGAAAGTCTGCTGGTAAAATGTAAGGCTGGTGGTATTTAACAAGTTCTCCAACCTAAACGGTAGAAGAGGTCGTGAGTCAGTACCACCCATTACGACAAGTATGTATGTATTGCAGCTTGCGGTGCAGTTTCCACCGGGTGTGTTGGTGTGGTAAATGTTCCCGGTGGCACACCTAGAGCGCACACCACAGAGGCCCAGTCCTCTTAAGCGGGTGACCCCGGTTCGAGTCCGGCTCGGAGCCCTTTCCTGCATGTCTTCCCCTCTGTCTCCCCCTTTCACTCTAAATATCTCTACTGTCAATAAAGCTAAAAAAATGCCCCAAAATATCTTAAAAGAAAACAAAGGTAGATTATTTTTTACATAATTTGCAACTTACAATAAGTGGCTTATGTCACCCTACATTTACATACTTTTATTTACTGTTTAATGTGTCTATTAAAAAGCCTAACCAGGAAGTGTTTTGCCTTAAACCTAGGTCAGTGGTTTCATAGCATAAATTCACAACTGCAGCCTTTTTTACAACTGTGAACTCAGTTGGTAGAGTGGTCGTCCTCTGATCGGAAGGTTGGTGGTTCAATCCCTGACCATGGCAGCTACTCGAAGTATCCTTGAGCAAGATACTGAACCCCAAATTGCTCCCGATGCTGCATTAATGAATGCGTGAATGAATCCAATGGTGGCAGGTGGCACCAGTGTGCCCTGGTAGCCTCTAACACCAGTATGAATGTGTGTGTGAATGGGTGAATGAGCGTAGTGTGTAGTGTAAAGCGCTCCGGATATAAGCGCTATGTAAGTGCACTCCATTTACCATTTACCATAATGACGTGTGTGCTATCTTTAGAATGCTGCTACCGCAGCCGCTTTTGACAAACCCTGTCATTATGACATTATATTAACAAACAGTATATTCTATTTGTCAAATGCAGAGGCTCATAACATCTGTTTTTGAAAAAAATCTAAATTAATTCTCTACAGAAAATGTGGCAAACACACTTTTGCATTTCTCTATTTTTCATCTCTATTTACTTTTGACAGTTGCAGTTCCTTTTTAATAATAAAAGAACCAGACTAAATAAAAACTTGGATACTTTTGACTTTTGATCCAAATTATACATTAAATGTCTTATATTCATGCAAACTCAAGTCAATCAGATAATAACAACAAAGGATCAGGCTGTTTCCCAATGTCTGTTTTTTACACTTTTACGATCAGATTTTCCCGCAAACTCTTATCATGTGGGTCTGTCATTCTATCAGCCCAGTCCAGAATGTCTGTTCAGAGAAATATGTGATAGTGAAGAAGACACAAGAAACAAATCTAATTTTTTTTTATACAAAGCTGCAGAGCCAGACGAGGGCCTCCAGCCTCTTCTCATTCCTGACTGGGCCATGCTGTGTGGATGCTGGGCAGGAACTATTTGGTGTTATTTTTTAATGCGCTTGGAAGCTCTACATATTATGACTCCACTATGGTTACAGTTTTAAACATCTATAAATTAGAGGTGTGAATCCCTAGAGGCCCACGATTTTTTTCCCCGATATTTGAGTCACATTACGATATTACTGCGATTTTAAGCATATGCGACACGGTGACAATATATTGCGATTTAACTGTTTAACTGCATTTTGTGTCCACAAAATTAAATTCAATCAAGAATTGTTTTGTCAATAACTAGAAAATTCTCTCATTTGACGGGTCCAAACTGCAATGTTTAAACTCTACCAAGACACAGAAACATGTATGGATGACCCTGTAATGCTTTTTTTGTTTTATTATTTAATGTTTTATTGGGTCTAATGATTAGTTTGCATTACTTATATTTCATTTCAAAACTCCCTAGTGGATCATTTTTTTTTTCTATTTGCTCTTTTACATATGCCTACCTTTCCCAGTTTGTTGAAAATTCTCAAATGTAATACACTTAACTTTCTGTATCTTGTTTCTTGTTTTGTAAACAAAAAAACCTTGATCGTAATGGTAGAAATACTATTGTATATTGTCTGAAAGTAAGCACTGTATTATAATGCTCTCACAAAATAAAAATAAAAAATGTTTAAAAAAAAAAAAGACACAGAAACATATGTCACCAAAAAATGCTTGCAATGCATTAAAAAAAAAATGCATTAAAAACAAAGTGCATGCACAAAGCGCAAAGTAAACTGTGTTGACTTTCCTCTGCACCAAACCTTCACATGGTCACACACTACTGCGGTGCACATACAGTACCTGCATGCAGACTGCAGACTTTTTTAGTTATTTTTTATTCTAGTTACAGTTATTTCAGGTTAACTGACGGGTGCAAACTGCAACGTTTAAACTCTAACAAGACACAGAAACATGTTCGGATGACCCCGTAATGCTGTTTTGTACTTTATTATTTAATGTTTTATTGGGTCTAATGATTAGTTTGCATTACATATATTTCATTTCGAAACTCCCTGGTGGATAATTTTTTTCTGTGTTTGAACTCTAACAAGACACAGAAAGATATATGTCACCAAAATGCTTGCAATAAACAAATGCTTAAAAAATGCATTAAAAAGTAAACAGTGTTGACTTTCCTCTGCACCAAGACCTCACATGGTCACACACTACTGCGGTGCACATACAGTACCTGCATGCAGACTGCAGACTTTTTTTACAGTTATTTTTTATTCTAGTTACAGTTATTTTGAGTCCTTTGACGGGTGCAAACTGCAACGTTTAAACTCTAACAAGACACAGAAACATATATGTCACCAAAAAATGCTTGCAATAAACAAATGCTTAAAAAATGCATTTAAAACAAAGTGCATGTGCAAGACTAAAGTAAACAGTGTTGACTTTCTTCTGCACCAAACCCTCACATGGTCACACACTACTGCGGTGCACATAAAGTACTTGCATGCAGACTGCAGACTTTTTTAGTTATTTTTTATTCTAGTTACAGTTATTTTAGGTTATGTGACGGGTGCAAACTGCAACATTTAAACTCTAACAAGACACAAACATACATGTCACCAAAAAAATGATTGCAGTAAACAAATGCTTAAAAAATCATTAAAAACAAAGCAATGCATGTGCAAGACTAAAGTAAACTGTGTTGACTTTCCTCTGCACCAAGCCCTCACATGGTCACACACTACTGTGGTGCACATAAAGTACTTGCATGCATACTGCAGACTTTTTTAGTTATTTTTTATTCTAGTTACAGTTATTTTAGGTTATCTGACGGGTCCAAACTGCAACGTTTAAACTCTAACAAGACACAAAAACATATATATCACCAAAAAAATGCTTGCAATAAACAAATGCTTAATTAAATGCATTGCAAATGCATTAAAAACAAAGCAATGCATGTGCAAGACTAAAGTAAACAGTGTTGACTTTCCCTCACATGGTCACACACTACTGCGGTGCACATACAGTACCTGCATGCAGACTGAAATATACATGAAGATCCCGCGTGAATTCCCCGGTGACTTGTGATTTTTACCTTTGGTGGAGTTGCTCCAGCGGTTGCCCTCTGAGTAGTGAGACAGCGTGAGCAGGTTGACACAGGAAGCTCCAGCGCCAGAGCCAAACACAGTGATACGTAACGGGTCGCCGCCGAAGGCTGCAATGTTCTCACTGGTCCAACGCAGAGCCTGGATCTGGTCCAGCAGACCGTAATTCCCTTTGGCTGCCTGGTCACCTGTACTCAGAAACCCTGCACGAGAGAGAGCACAAAGAATGGAGGACATGTTAGTCTTATTCTAGCAGAAGAGTTCAGCAGCAACAACTGACTGTATAAATACTATTAATCCTCTGGGGTCTATGATCAGATAATGAGTCTTTTTTCCAAAGCGCCGTAACAAGATATGATTGTTTTAATTTGATAGTACAAAAATATTTATTCAAGTGTAAAAATAAGATGGGACGAGGCTGGCGTGGAATTTTGTAAAAATAGAAAAAACGGGGTCTAATCATGTAACACTGTTCCTATAAATAAACATGTTTTATGGTAATTTTTTTAGTATAGTTTAATTATATTTGAATTTTACCTTTATATGTTCATATTTGCAACCTGTGTTTACATTTTTCGGGTCTGAAACAGTTAATTGAGCATATTTGTGTTTTTAATGTCATAAATAGTATAATTTTATTTCAGATTTCATGATTTTTGTGTATTTTTGGGCTCAATATGTTAATAAAGGGGGTGGGTTAAAGTGAAAAATAATAGTCAGATTATGTTGAAGTTGTGCTGAGAAAATACCAAATACCAAACATGAGTATAGTAAATATTATGTGGTGTATAAAGGGCAAATAGGCTCAGACCCCAGAGGGTTAATGGGTAGAAATATTCCTTTTTTTAAAAACTGTATCCATTCAGGATCTTGTATGCTTTTCAGCAGTGGTGGAATGTTATTAAGGGCATTTACTCAAGTAAAGTACAATTTTGAGGTACTTGTACATTGTAAATAAGGTATATCTCTAAAAACACTGTCAAATTGCATCGGAAATAGGTTGTGAAATTAAAACTTGAATATCACTGTAATAGACGCTTAAATCAAGGAATAGTTCAAATCTTTAAAACTGCACTCATAACATTTTTTACACCATATTAAGGATGTTAATGATTTTGCAATGATACATATACCTTTAAGAAATTGGTTGAAAACATTTACCGATTAAATATGTATAGCACTTTGAAAATGGTTAAAAATTTGTTTATAAACCATCTATAAACATTATTTAGCTGGTTATTGTAAAGTGTAACCCATTTTTTTTAATCGATTAGGATGATCAGTTACAGTTGCAGTTTAACCTCAGAGAAAGACAAGAGATGAAGAGTGCAGAAGGACAGCAAAGAAGAAAAGAGTTGATATGATGTATGTAGTCATGTCAAATAAAAGATATACAGTTAACATTGTTCTCTGTTGTTACTGTGGTAGTTTCCTGTAATTATTTATTCCACAAGTTATTGATTTTGCTTCACATTGCCATAACAAGGCCAAAAGGATGATCAGATAGAGAAGAAAAACACGAGTGAAGTAATAATTATCATTTTTCTCAACTATTTTATAACTTTGCAGGGAATTACTCCTCATAAGCCCCCCACCGGGATCACAAAATATTTATTTTCTTTTATTTCACTCTTTCTTTTTGATCTCCATGATTAAAATAAAATAAACAAAATCTACTTTTGGACCATCCGAGCATAACTGCCAGCAGATAACGAGGCATATTTCTCCCTTGTACGAGGAAAACCAACAAGCCTGGCTGTCTGATAATTTGCTGCAATAAAACAAGAGTTATTGCCCTGTAGAGCCACTTAAAGTCTGGATACGCTAAATATAACACAGACAGGCTCATTTTGGAGAGAGACATATCTAAATCTATGATCCAGCCTCAAATAGAACTTAAAGTAAGATGATGAGGAGATCAAGTCCTGTGTCATCATAACAGCTCTCTGTGTCTTCAGAGTGAAATGAATTTGTTCTCTCAAAGCAAAGAAATAAAGAATTCTATGAATGTACTGAAGGAGAAATAGTTTAGTTAAGAAAATGAAAAAGTCTATTTTCAGAGCCAAAAACATGTTGGAGTCAAAATTAATAATCAGTAAAGATGTAAGGTCTTTTTATATCATGATAAGATAGGTATCAAAACATCACACATTATCATATCACCAAGGATGGATAGAATATGATAAAGTAGATTTCTCCTGAAGAATCAAAATGACCAAAAAAAGACACTAAATTACTAAAAAAAAGAGACAAAATGAGAGAAAAAAAACTAAATTACTTAAAAAAAGACACAAAATGACCAAAAAAAGACACAAAATGACTAAAAAAGACACAAAATGACCAAAAAAGACACAAAATGACTGAAAAAAACCTAAATTATATAGTATAAAGTTGAGTGTTGCATTAGGCCCATCATTGACAAGATGCCTCATCCCTCTTTTATATATTTCAATCATTATTTATGTTCTGTGGACTGGTATTATCGTATTTTCTTACCTTAACTTGTGTCTGTGTGCATGTGCCCCTGCTCTAGAAATCTTGCTTATTTTTTGTCGTGGCATAATGTGTGCATTTATCACAGCCTACACTGTAAAAAGTGCATATAGAAATTACAGTAAAACACTGTCAAATTGCATCAGAAATAGGTTATGAAATGAAACATTGGATATCACCCGATAGTTTTAATAGCCGTAAATCAAATATTAGCATAAAACTTTCAATTCTACAGTCATAAACTGTAGAAAAAACACAGTTTTGCTGTAAAAAATATACAATTTTCATGTAAAATTAATGGAGAAATACCATGATCACACAGTTATCCTAAAAGCAATGGGATTATTCAATTATCCTAAAAGTAATTCAGTATAACTTACAGTTTTTGCTGATATCTACATTTACTTAAGCTCACTGTATTTTTTACGGTGAAGTTCTGGCAACCACAGCTGCCAGTATTTTACTGTAAAATAAACAGATTTTTTTTTTACAGTGTTCATGCATGAGTTTGACTCCACCCCCACCTCCGTACACCAACCTACACTGTAATAAATGATTCTGTAGTCATTTCATTTTACTTAATATATTTGATAAAATGTATTAAATATAAATACGTCCTTGATTTTGAGGCAGTTGTTTAAGTAACTTTAATATGAAAATGTTTGAGATAGAATCTACTTATTTTGATCACATTAAATATAATCTTTATGTGTATGTAATTCTAAATCAAGAGAATTTTGAATGAATCCAACACAATAGAATTAGTCCGTTTTTAATTGACAGGCACTTCCTGTTAAGTTATTAACTCAACTTGTAATGTAGTTAGATTTAATTAATAATATTGCGTGCAATCTGTTGCCTCAATTTTATTGAGTAGCTATTGTTTTTTTTGTTTTTTTTCGGTCCATGTATTTTTCCCGGTCCAATTAATCCTCTCAGGTACTCCTGTTCAATGCACTTGCATAAAGATCCAAAGAGCTTGTGAGATATGAATGTTCTAACGAGACAAGGCACCTCAAGTCTACCCACAGGGGAACTCTGGTCTTTTAGAGCAATTTAATATCCAACGGCCCCTCCCCACCACCACCTCCACCACCTCCCTGTCCCCCTGATTTCCATGCTAAAAGCTCCATTACTTGCTACAGGCATCCAGGGAGTACCCCCCCCCACCCTACATACACACACACACACACACACACACACACCCAAGCACCAAGCACCATCCCCACCCATGAACCCTCCACCATCAGCACTTTCATATTTCGTTTCATGTTCTTATTCCCACCATTGCTGCCGTCTAAATGGACCGCTCAAAAGTGAACCCCAGTGTCAGTCAACACTGCAGTTCAGCTCCACAGGGAAGCATTCAGACCACATGTATAGACACCTGCAGTAAAATCTCTTATGGAGAACATGCTCCTATAATAGGCTGCAGAAAGGAATGATGTCATCACTGCTTTGTGAATATATGTGCGATGTGTGACTATGAATATATGCATAACCAATTCTGCACAGATTGGTCACTCGGAAAGCATTTTTATTGCATGTTACACAATCCTACTGATTCATGTGATTGTTATGAGATTTTCTTTATAAATGCATGACAGCATACGGGATTGTAATTATAGTAAACATAATGTATATATAATTGTGTTCAATAACATTATACAGAGTCCTCTAAATGGTACTTAATGTAAAGTATAACTGCTGTAATGTATTTTTAATTGATGGGTAATATAAAGTAATTTAATAATGTGTCTTATAAAACGTATGCCAAATCAATATAGATAACACACGCACACACACACACACACACACACACTATTTCCTTTGCCTGATCCATCTTCATTATTATTATAATTTAATTAGTTTTGTAACCACACAATACAGTTTCAGTTAATTATCATTATCATGTAAGCTTTAACCCTTAAAACAAAGTCTGAAATCTCAAAAAATCCTTTAAAGAAGTGAGGACCGGCCGAAATGTCCTCACTTTGCAAAAATGTCCTCACTATGTTGGTTAAAAACGTGATCTGGTCCTCACTATGTATGAAGTACAGGAACACACACACACACACACACAGTATATGCTGTCCATTAGCATTCTCTCCCTCTGACACACGTGCTTCACATGCACAACTTCACAGAGTTTGTGTAGACTCACTCACAAACTAATACAGTACATTTGCATCAATACTCACACAGACACAGACACACACACACACACACACACAACAACATCTCACTGACACCCACAGTCAGGCACGTCCCTCGCCTGACTGTTTAATTGAGTTCATTCCTTTTCTATTCCCTTTCCACTGGCTTATTTATTTATTTGTGTGTTTCTTGATCAAAGCCTAATCTTGTGGAAGCAACAGCAGCCATCTACAAGAAAGATTTTAATTGATTCAATTTAGCTGCAGTGCAGGGATGGGCTGGCAATCACAAAGAGCAAGGCAGGAAGAATGATTAGTTCGCCAACAGTGGCGGGGCAGCAGGGCAGGGCTCACACACACACACACACACACACACACACACAAACACACACACACACTGACAACAAAGCACAAGCAAGTTTGATTTGCTATATCTGAAGACCTAACACTGATTATTTCTCTCACAACGCTCTTTGACCCTTTATTCTAATGCGAGTCTAATTTTAATTCTGATTTGAACACTCAACCTGCTAAACCAACAAGTTAATAAGATACTGTACAAACACAATGGGGAGGATTTCCTTCTTCTTTATATTCTTGCCTGGACGTTTAGTCCTCATGAGGAAGCAAATGCATGTTGGCTGCAGTTAGGAATAGCTCGGACTAAAGAGAAGCTGCGGTTTTGAACCCATTTGCACTCACAGTTCATGGGTACTGCTCCGTTAGCTTTGGTAATGCAGCAGTGTAGAATAGATGATTTACAGATTTGCTGACACTCGGTTCTTAACAGAGTAGACGTGGTAGTAAAGCTGCCCTGGATGATAAGATAGTGCCTACATGCATGGAGCCGTCCAGCTACTGCTGACACTCAGACTAACATCACTTTCATGTGAAGCACTTTACTTCAACCTCTGATACACAGATATGTCATTTTAAATGTTCATATTGGTACACAGACATGCTGTACTTCCATCGGTTCATAGTTATGATAATAATAATCGGTGTCAGCAAGTATGATGACACAATACAAGCTAATGAATGCAAAGATCCATTAGCTTTAGCATAAGCATTAGCGTGACACTAAAGCAGAGGTCACATGACTTGGACTTGAGTCAGATTCGAGTCACGAATTTGATGACTTTTGACTCGACTTGACAAATGTAAAGAGAGCAAAGGAGACTTGGACTATTAACTTGTGACTTGTGAACAAGGTTATTATTGTTAACGAAAACTAACGAAATAACGAAAACTAGAATTGATAAAAACATGTGTCAACTGAAATAAAAAATAAAAGCTAAAACTAACTGAAATTGTATTGTGTGGTTACAAAACTAACTAAAATTATAGTAAAAATTTCCTTTGTCAACTTTTTTCATACATAATCCAGTGTTTGTATTTCTCCCCAGCTGAGTGTGAGTATTCCTGCTTGTTGGGCTTCCGGGAGAGGATAATTATCGCAATGACAACATATTGGCTGTAAAGAGCAACTTCTCAGCTTTTAGATAACATTGGAAATATGAAAATTCCCATAGCGTAAACCGCTCAGTTATTATGGTAATCCAAAGTGTGCATGTCTTCAATTTGCCAATGATATTAAAAATCACATTTTTTCATTTAATCTAATAAAAACTTAAGTAAAACTAGCAAACTCACTCTCAAACGAACTGAACTTGTAAGCAAAAATTCACAACGAAATTAAAACTAAGACGAATGAAAAATCTCAAACTATTATAACCTTACTTGTGACTTCACTTGGACTTGAGCCTTTTGATTTGAAAAGACTTGATACTTTCCCCAAAACCCAAAGATTAAAAAGTCTGTTACTAAGGACCGCTCTATCTCTCTTTGTGTAAATGTGTGCGTTTGTGTGTGTCTGTCTGTGTGTCTGACGTGTGATGTCGGCACAACATCCAATCAAATTCCATCCTTGTTATTTTGATCCGACAGCATCCATCCAATCAAATTGCAGGACAACCAATGAAGAAGAACCGTCAAAAAACGGCGTCAAAAAATGATACCAAAAATAGTTTCATTTGGGTATAAAAACTAGGACATTTAAATAAATAAATAAATACAGATTTTAAAAGCATACATGATCCATATGAATATTATTACTCTGTTGTTAAAAGAACTCAAAAATACTCAAAACTCAAACTGTAGGACTTGGGACTTGACTTGAGACTTGTCGATCTTGACTTGAGACTTACTTGTGATTTGCAAAACAATGACTTAGTCCCACCTCTGCACTAAAGTAATATGTAGTTTGCTGTTTTGTTGAAAATGTATTTATGTAGACACACTCTTTTTTATTCAGTGAAAACTCATAGATGGACCATATTCTTCATTTTTTCACATTGTAATTAAAAAATAAATTGGTTGAATATTTTGAACTGGAATGAGAAGACGATTTTGTGATATTAATATTGGGGCAAGGCAATTAAGTTGCATTGTTAATTACACTTCATTACCCTCTACTTCATTTTATAAATTATATTATAAATGGAAAAGAAAAACTTAATTTGTAGAGCATTTTAAAATGAGTTTATAAAGTTAAAACATCAGGCACTATCTCTCATTCAGCCTGTGAGCCCTGACAGAATTATGTATTGGACAGAAAAATCTGGCCACAATGCCACGAGAAAAACCCCCATCATATTTTAATTTATTGTATTTATTTTTGTGTGTGCTTTCCGACCACTTTGTCACCATTCAGATTTATCTTGTGGCTTACTGAGGATCCTGATCCTTATATTGTGTACTACTGACTGGAATTAACAGTAATAAAAACTAACAAAATAAAACAAAATAAAAACAGATTATTTTTATCACAACCATTCAGAAACGGTACCAAGACTTTGTGGGTCTAATGGTGCCAACCACTTCCATATTTTTTGGGACTGCAAAGCAATAAGACCTTACTGGGAAGAGATCCACAAAAATATTGAAAATGTATTTAATGTAAATATTCCATTTAAATGTGAACCCTCTGGAGTCCACGAAAGCACCGGAGCACGACTCCTTCATGACGTCACAACGTAAAAACGAAGCAGCAAGAGTAAAAAGTAAAAATCACCTCAACCAAGTGTAACATCATTTTACTTTTACTTTTACTTAGATTTTTCAAATTTTGCAGTGTGTGTTTCAACATTTTTAATGGAATCTTTTGGGTTTACTGTTTTTTGGTGTGATTTTGGGATATTTTTTGTGTTTTTGTGTGTTTTTAGTATAATTTTAAAAAATGAATAAAAAAAACATTTTTTTTTTTTTCAAAAATTCCAATAATTGAAACTGATAAAAAACTTGACTATCAGCTTCCGTAGGATCAAACTAAGAATGAGATATCTCAGCATGCCACTTCAGTTTCCACAGTGCTGCATAGCATTCACAGTGAGCTCCTAATGCCTCCGTCTTTGGCATCGTGCTGTGAATGTAGAGTTTTATCAGCCTTTCAGCTCCTACGCGGCCAGACACGCTCCATTTTCCTCCCCTGCGTCGGATAGATCATACATGTCTCTGGCTAAGGTTTGGCTAAAAGCCACCGTCCGTGATCACTGAGACTGCGATACGGCAGCTCGGCCGCTAAGCTCCACGGGATGACAATATTAAGGTGAACCCTGATCCAGGAATCCAGCTTTTATCCCCACTATCTCTGTCGAACCAGAGAGAGAACTCTAGACGAAAAGAAAGATGGGATTTTTTTCTTTTACACTTCTTTTTCAGCACACATCTATTTTTCACAGTCATGGTCTGTATACCATAATCCTCTCTCTGTTCTCTCTCTCTCTTTCACTATCTGTCCTTTTGACTCTTCATGTCAAGACAGATGGAATAAGAAAGAACAGCAGAGGAGAAAGGAAGGGGGCGGGGAGGGGATGAGGCAGGTAAACTGTAGCAGCAGATGTGACTTATTACAGTGAGTTGAAATCAAAAGCAAATTCAGAAAACCAAAAGGAATGGGGAAGTTTTTAACAATGTAGCATTACACCAAGGCTGGAGGAGACAAAGCAGTAGAGGAAGGGGAAACAAAAGAAAGAGACAAAAACAGAGAGTGAAAGAAAGACTTAATGACTGAAAAGAATGGATATGTTTCCTGTTTCAGTCCCTGTAGATCAACACCCTTGGTGGCAGTGTTTAACTGCCAATAGACTTAAAATCCAGTTTGTAAAATATGATTAAATTACGCCTACATATTTCCCCATGAGTAAAATGAAAGTTTGTAAACATGTAATTCCTTCCATGTGTCCCAGATAGTTTTACTCTTCTAAGGTTGGAGCATCTTGTCAAACAGCACAAAGGCAGAAAAAAACACCTACACCACCTCTCTGGGTCAGGTTATCCACTCACCTGGCTTTTCCTACCACTGCTATGCAGATGACACTCAGCTCTATCTGTCATTTCCTCCTGATGACCCATCGGTCTCTGCACGGGTCTCTGACTGTCCCTCTAACATAGCCACTTGGATGAAGGCACATCACCTCCAGCTGAACCTTTCAAAAACTGACCTGCTGGTTCTCCCTGCTAAACCTACAATACAGCACGACATCAACATCAAAATTGACTCCCTGTGTCTTGCCCCCACCAGGGTGGTGAGAAACTTAGGTGTGATGATTGATGACCAACTCACCTCTTACACCCGGTCATGCCACTTTGCACTTTACAACATCAGAAAAATCAGACCTTATGTAACTCAACATGCCACTCAACTCTTGACACAAGCTGTCCTCATCTCAAAACTTGACTACTGTAACGCCCTCCTGACAGGCCTGCCAGACTGCACAATAAAACCGCTTCAGATGATCCTGAACGCGGCGGCGCGCCTGGTCTACAACCAGCCAAAAAAGGTCACATGTCACACCGCTGCTCATTGAGCTCCACTGGCTACCTGTTGCAGCCCGCATCAAATTCAAATCTCTAATGCTGGCCTACAAAGTTGTCTCCGGTGCTGCACCTACCTACCTGAACGCCCTGATTCAGGCATATGCTACCTCACTACTGTTGCTCTTTTCCAATGAACGGCGCCTGGCTCTGCCCCCTGTACGCCCAAGGCAATCCAGACTCTTTGCATTTCTTATACATGGAGAGGGAGGCAATCATGTACAGAATTCCGATCTTGAGCTTTCTGATTGTTATAGCAATAAGTTGTAAACATTGATATATTATCGAATTTTAAGTTGATATGGCAAACAACAATTGCAGTTTTACACATTAAGTAGTCACATAGCAATATTATGATTCATGAAGTCATAGTTGATGAATATAGGTCCAATATTAACATAGTTTTAGACGCTACCTGACCGAACAATCCACACAACTCCTGGTTCAGGACCTTGTGACATCTTGCTTAGACTACTGCAACTCTCTACTGGCAGGTCTCCCTGCATGCACCACCAAACCTCTGCAGATGATCCAGAACGAAGATCCAGATCCAGCGCCACTAATCATCTCTCTGCACTGGCTCCCAGTCGCAGCCCACATCAAACTCAAAGCCTTGTCTCTTGCTTACAAGACAGCAACGGGAACAGCTCCTACATATCTGACCTCCCTTCTTCAGGTCCACAAACCCTCCCGCCCACTACGCTCTTCAAGTGAAATACGTCAGGCTCCTCCACCACTGAAAGGCTCTACATCTCAATTTTCAAAAAGAGGCTGAAGACCCAGCTCTTTACTGATCACCAACACACATAATCAACACACAGCACAGAGACAAAAAACAACAACAACCAAAAAACCCTGCACTTGCATCCCAAAAACACTTACGTCCTTAAAGCACTTACATCCTAACAGGACTCAACGTAATAAATGCCACTTATTCTTGCTTATTCTTGTATTGTTTCTTGACTTCATCCTTGCTTGTGTTGTATGATCTCTCAAATGTACGTCTCTTTGGATAAAAGCGTCTGCTAAATGACATTGTAGATTGTAGATTGTAGGTTTTAGCTCGTTTTTTGGTCTCCACCAACTCCTGAGGGAAATAGCTGCTATAGTTGCTGCTTGTGTGTGTGTCTCGTGTTTTGTGCTGAGAAGGGAGTGTACAGTGGGTTTTTATAGCTTTGCTGAAAACAGCCTTGTTCTGTGGCTGAAAATGACTCTACAAGAGCCATGTGATTGAACCAAAAGAGTCAAGGCTAAACAATGAGCTGAAACTGAACGGTGATGTTGGACGATGTTTGGAAAGGTGGGAAAGGTTTATTGAAGTGGAAGGCTGGCATTTAACTTAACCCTTTATTATTTTCTCTTCGGTTATTAAGTTTACTGATATACTGTATGTTTTATGTGGTAATTGATGTTTGTGTCTAGTTTAGTTTTAATGTTATTTAATGTGTTAAAGTTCTTATTTATTATTGTTGTTTTATTTATTTATTTAGGTTGGTTTTGTGATTTTGTTCTTTTTCTTTTCTTATATACTGTGTTTGTCTATTGCTGATTTATGTTGTGTTTTGTTTTAATTAATATAAAAAAACAACAATGAGCTGAAACTCACTATAAAGCTCTATAAAGTCCGTTGTCACAGGCTTAGTACGTTAAATATGTATGTTTGAAATATTGATCAGTTATGAGTAACTTGATCATACGTGTTGTTTATTGTAAGATTCTACACTGACACAATAACCTCACTATCTGCATATATTCCTCTTCCTCTCCCCTGCCCTACAGTCTGTGGTTATCTGCTTTAAACAAATGGTGCAACAGCAGCTCCAAATATTTACAGTGCCTCAGCAGCGCTCCATCTATATCTGCTCCCTCCATACAACAACCCTGAAGACAACTGCACGCCGAGGGCAACCAGCTGGGGAATATGCTGATGAGGCACAAAGCATTTCTCACTGGAAATAATGAATACAGAGCTACAGGATATTCACTCATTCAACCTTTATTTAGACAGCACTGGGGACAAACGCAGAGCAAACTCTCATTTTCAGGTGTGCCCTGTTTTTCTATTAGCCTATCACATATATAGGTATATTTATATATAAAAACTTGAGTATTTTTTAGTTATTTCGACTCGCAAATATTGCACTTTTTAAGATTTAACGTGAAAAACATACGATTAATTTAAAATTATTATGCATTTTTATAAATTAAAACACATAACACTATTTTAAGCATTCAACAGTAAAATGCTGCCTACATAAATGCAATAAGAATAACAATCCAATAATATATTTGGAATATATTTAACAATCTGTTCTGCACAACGAATACTTTTACTTTTGATACTTTACGTACATTTTGATGCTGATACTTGACACTAGTTTCCTAAGTGGAAAAAAGTCTAGCCCTTTAGCTGCTAAATGCTCCACTGTGATCACCAGCTAGTTTCTAACTTTGTCTATCTGCTGTTGCTTGCAGAAACAGAAGTGTAAAATGGGTTTATCACAGCTTTTTTGTTGCAAAACAGCTTCCCACTGCTGCAGGAAATGAGTTGATAACACTCCAGAGCTGAGGAAAACTGCAAAGACATGAGATAGTTCTCTGTGGGTTCATCACTACAAGCAATCAGGCGTACACATTTGATCTATTAGTAACATTAAAATATTGATTAGTGCATCTTTAATGGCTAGACAGAAATTGATGGAGATCAAAACACAGCTTAAATCAGATTGAATGTTGGATATACTAATGCCACAAACACAATTTAAAAGACAGTTACTATGTATTTGCTAGATGTGTACAAGGCAAAAGTTAAGACTGGTTTCCCCTAGAAAACGTCCATATAAGGCGTTTGAAATGTATTTCTAAGATGACCTGTATGTTAAACAACAGAGAGAGAAAATTAACTGACTTATGTTTAATACAGGCTAGACGCTTGATTTCTCTTTGTTTGAAAGATGTCAAGAGCCTGTCTGTTGGTCGCTGGCTGAAAGAACTGTCAGCATGTCAGGTCCTTGAAAAGCTAACATGTACATTGAAAAAGAAATCTGCCGAATTCAAAGAGATTTGGAATCCCTTTCTTACATTCCTGGAGAACTGTGAAATTGAGGAAACTCTGGAGACCTGAAGGTGATATGTCCCTAATTGTTGATATCTTAACGCCAAGCTGTGTGGATATGTAATGTTATTACCCATATTACCCAATTTTTGGTTTGTTATTAGTTCTGTCATTTATTTTCTTTAACTATTTTTTCCCTTGGGGGTGGGGGGAGTGGATTCCTTTATAGTTTATAGTATATAGCTATATATATATATATATATATATATATAGGGCGTTTGTACATGTAGCAAAAAGTAGACTTTCATCCAATAGAACAGGGTTTGTGTCCCGTGTGAAAATACAGGTAAATTACTTTTTCTGTATTTTTCGTTGCTCACATCAACCTTGTAACTACTTCACTTCCAGCATTTACGTACATTTATTTAGCGCTTAAAGTGTCTTTTATGATCTTTACCAGGAAATCTTTTGCCCTAAACCTAGCTCAGTTGTTTTGTAGCAAAACATCACAGAAACAGCAACCGTACGTGTATCTACAATGACGTGTGTGCTATTTCTATAACGCTCCATGAGCCACGAAACGCTCATTTTGACAAACGCTCATATGTGTCATTATGGTTGGCGTTGACAAACGTTCTATTCTGTAGTTTAGGTCGGAGATTTTGTCGCAAAAGTTAAAAGTTTGCCGTATCAACTTAAAAGATATTATGTCAGTGCTGTTTTTTTTTTGCTATCCACATGTGGTTATTTCAGGTTTACATTGTCCAAAAGAACAGGAGAGAAGAAAATATCCACATTTAAGTTTACTCAAGACAGATAAGAAGGTTCATACATATTTTGAGTGGTCAAATTCAAGCACTTTTCAAGGACTTTCAACGTCCATCTTTAAGCTTTTCCAGGACCTTACAACGGTTGTAAGTTGCATGTTTTAGATGAGTACTTACATGCTGAAAGGGGTGATTTCACTCAACCATAGCAACAGCGATGGTTTTACACTTTGAACAACCAAAAGTACAGTTTGCTAATCTCAATATTCAATTTATTACTTTTTTCATTGAACATTTGATTATCTACAGTCAAATTGCAAGAGAAATACAGTAAGAATTTCAAACATTTTCAAGCACTTTATCCAAAATCCAAGCACTTTACAAACCTTGAAAATACAACATTCAAATTTAAGCAGCAGGATTTCAAGCCCCCGTACGAACCCTGAGATAAACACAGTGTTTTATATGGACAAAGGATAAGTGACACCTCCAAGAGCGTTCCAGAAAAAAATGTGTCTGGAGAAGAGACACACACGTACACACAACTGAACAGGTAGAATGTCTGAGTCATTTTATCTCTGCAATCCACAAACTAATGCAGTTACAAAGACAGCAGATGTGCATATGTGTGTGTGCAAGTGTTTGTGTGAGTGTGTGCATTTGCATTTGAAAGGCACTACTTATCTTCAGTAAGTAAACCGACGCCACAGAAGTTAAATGTCCATTTAAATAATACAACCAGAGAAAGAGAGAGCGAGGGAGAGATAAGGCCCCGGCACACACCTACACAGGGTGGTAAATGTGTGTGTGTTGGTGTGTGTTGACGGTATTTATTAAAGCTATCAGATCCTCATCATTCAAACTCTGTCATTATAATCTTTGCAGCTGGCAGTGGGCTAAGAAATAAACTAGTGGCAGTGTGCTGTGTGCTAATGAGCAACTCATCAGGAATAACACTACAGAATATGTAAAGATGGATTAGATCAAACTAAAGGTAAATCAATGCTCTGTTAGTCATCCTACACACACACACACACACACATTCTTGTACTTCTATCTTTGTGAGGGCCCTCATTGGAATAGTGAATTCCCTTGCAAGGTTATAATAGTTTTGGATTTTTCATTAGTTTTAGTTTTGATTTTGTTGTGAATTTTTCATTTCAAATTCAATTAGTTTTAATTATTTTTTAGAGTGAGTTTGCTAGTTTTAGTTTAGTATTTATTTTTTGAAATGCTTTAGTTTTAATTTATTGTTTTAATTTATTGTAATTTTTTGTAATGGGGTATTTGTTGGCTGGCAGATTAAAAGAGGTCAAAGTCAATTTTGTTTTTGTTTCCCTTTGTTTTTATCCATCTTCATTACGTACGGAAAAAGTTGACAAAGATGAAAATGAAGGACTTTTTCACTATAATTTTAGATAGTTTTGTAACCACACGATACAGTTTCAGTTAATTATCATTATCATGTAACCTTTAACCCTTTAAACAAAGCCTTAAAAGAAGTGAGGAAAAATGTCCCCACTCTGTTGGTTAAAAACGTGTTCCGGTCCTCACTATGTAGGAAGTACAAGAACACACACACACACACACACACACACACACACACACACACAAACACACACGGCATTTTAATTTTGCTGTGAATTTTTGTTTTCAAATTCAGTTAGTTTTAATTAGTTTTTAGAGTGAGTTTGCTAGTTTTAGTTTAGTATTTATTAGTTTTAGTGTTTTATTTTTTTGTCATGGGGTGTTTGTTGGGTGGGAGATTTAAAGAGGTCGCAGTAAATGTAAGGAAGTACATTTTCCTTATCCATCTTCATTACGTATGAAAAACGTGTTCTGGTCCTCACTATGTAGGAAGTTCAAGAACACACACACACACACACACACACACAAACACACACACACACACAGCAGGTGCTGGTTAACATAGCATGAGACAGGCTGTAAGTCAGAGGTGTCTATTACTGTAAATATTTTATGGTAAATGCTGTGGGCCCCCTCCCTCCCCTCTCTACAAGACACCTGCTAATATTTCAAACACAAATATGTATCTCTTCCTCCATCTCTTCCTCCATCCATCCTTCACTGCTCTACATACATCTCCCATCTCCTTACCCTTGTCTATCAAATCTCTTCTCTATCCCCCTCTCTGCCTCCTTCTGGTCAAAATCAAATTACACTGTCAACTTCAAAAATAAAATGAGCTGCCGTTCATATTTCTTGTTCTGCACAAACACAAACATGTGTTAATTTGTGTCGCAGCCCTAACAGATTTGGTCGTTAGGGCAGGCTGGTATAGATTACCTCCTTGTGCCGTGCTGAAGGCAGTGAGGGAGTGGGGAGGATTTCTCTGTGTGGGTGCAGATGTGATTAAACTGTTACTCAAGCTAGTCCAGCCTTGTGGAGTGAATACATAATTGTCTGTAATGAGGAAAATGAAAAAAAAAAATATTAGGCCTTGAACGCTGCTATATTATAAGTGTTTCACTCATGAATGCAATGACACTGAAATGTAAATAAATAGAAATAACTACTTGAGAAATCTAAATGACAGAGGATCAAATTAAAAGCAGTAAGAGAGAATTATCCATAATTAAATTGCTTTTTCATCGCTTTGTATTATAAAAGGTATCATAACTGAACAACAGTGATGCTTTTTATGAAGCTCTTGGTTTATAGAAACAGGTTCAAGCAATGGTAATTGAGTGCTTTCAGCCCTTTGTTGCACTAAGAGCACCATTTAGTGAGCTGAGATAAAAAAGAAGATGGTTCATGAGGCTTCATTCGCACATCACTTGTGAAAAGTGCATTAATAACATAAACAATATGAAAATGTCAAAAACGTAGGCATATAATCTGGGAGTAAATACTAACTGGAAGGTTATTCTTCATCAGGAAAGTTTCCTGAAGTTTTAATTACTTTAGTACGTAATGAGAATCAGATTTAAACAAGAATCGAAGCAGCAGATGCCCAGATATCCACTATATATATATAGATATATATATTACAGTTTTTCTCAATTGCTAAAACACATTTTTCGAATCCTCCTGTCCTTTTCTCAGAATTCTAAACACAAAGCTTTTTTCCCACACTACATTCACAAAACCTCTGATTCTTTTAGCAGAACCATCCCATCACCTCTAAATAGTTTTACCTCTTCTCAAAACCAAACAATGTTGTCACATCTTGAACTAATTGGTCAAAATTGAAAAACTGCTGAGCAGTCATTACGCAATACACCAACTGAAAACACGGTGTTCAAAGCATGTAGCTCATGGAGAAATGTTTATTGGTCACATTAAAGTATAGCACATGCATTTTGCATCTCAAAAGTAAAAAAAAAAAAAAAAAAAAAGATTGCACAACTCAGTGGATTCAGCATTTACTCTGCATTGAAACATAGCAACTGTGGAAAAAAATCATCCTGAAATAGACAAATACAAATGAAAGTGTACAGCCTACAATGTACTGTAAAAGGTAAAAAAAAAAAAAAAAAAAAAAGGTCTTTGGCCTGCCTCCCTCATGATCATGCCATGCACCAGTACATGGTCAATGACAGTAGCCAGAATTTCATCAGAAATTGCCGCTCTTTGTCTCTCCCTCCTCTTACACACTCACACACTCATCCTCTGTGTCTGATCCATTGAGTCATGAGCTTGCAGGGCCAACCTGCTGCACTCTGAACTGCTTATATTGGTTGTTATGTTGTCTTGACATGAAGAGAAAGAAGTGTGATCAATTTTGAATCGTTGCGTTCACTGGATGACACGTGTTTAATTTGTGTTCATGTTTTGTCACTTGTTGTTACCATTATGTATCACAAGTGCATCACAGTGACAACTGTGTCTTATTGCATGGGAATTGTGTTTAGAGTTTTGCAAAAGGAATGACTGAGATCTACAAATAGTGTTTTACTAGATGAAGATATGGTTTTGTCAAAAGCTAAAAAAAAAAACTAAAATAAAAAACTAAATAAAATTTAAAAAAAACAAAAAAACATTAGACTTAACCTTATTTCTTTGTAGATTCTAGCACACAACAAAGGCCCACTCCTCCAGCTGATAAAGCATATTTTCTGTCCAAACTGAGATAACTGTGATGACATCATCAAGGTTATCTTTTTTTCTTCTTATTTCTATCTAATTTCTAGTCTATGGTTTTACCTTATATGTCACTTGGATGCAAAATTGTCTTCCAAATACATAAAAGTAGATGTAAACTTGAGCACCTGTTTAGCCTGTGCAGTGACAACTTTTGGGTTGCCATGTTGCATGAAAATATAGTTTGGTAGTTAAACTGTCTGATCTGGCAGCTTTGCCCATCTGTCAAACCAAGACAAGGCTGATCCCTCATTGTTGTTGTTGTTGGTGCTGTTTTGTATAATTACTTTGAGAGTTGGGGAAATTACAAAAGCCTCCTCTAGAGACACGACGGGATTGGGTCAAGCTTGCATCTGGCCTCCGAAACATGGAAGGTGTCAAGCATGCTTAATGGAGTTGTAATTGCAGGTTGAATTGAATAGTCTCATAATAATTATCACAATAGGATAGTGTCAGAAAATAAGAAGAAGCAGACACAATTGCAATAATTTGATGTTCTTATATTAGGAAAAAATAGCCAGTGGTTACCTGTGCAAAGATTTAAGAACATAAACATTATGAATGTGGTTATGTAAGTGTGGAAGAGGACAATAAAAATACAAAGTTGTCTTTTGACAAAGTAAGCAATTAGAAGAAAGTCCCATTTGGTTTGTTATTCTTTTTGTAAATATGGCTTCTAGTAAATAACCAAAAAAAGTATAATAGAGAGAAAAATGAGACAAAGCTCGGCAGGATAAAAAGAGGTGAGGCTGTGCTACTTCACTGCAGGATGGGAAGGATGCATGTGTGTGTGTGTGTGTGTGTGTGCGTGTTTGTTTATGTGTGTGTGCATGTATTGAGTCCTGATGTGAATGCTTAAGCAGCTTCCTTTCTTAGCACAGGGACATTATTAGCATATAGGCAGGACTGCACCCCAGAGAGTGAGAGAAAACAGAGTGGCAAAAAACAAACGGAGAGAAAGCAATGCATTTTAGTGATACAGCGGAGAGAGAACAAGAAAGGACGAGGAGTGTGAGAGGTAGATGACAATGTGAGAAAAGGAGTGTGGGAGGTGCCGAGAGAGGGGGGAAAAGGAGGCAGGAAGGAAGGGAGAGGGCACTCGGAATGGAAAGTGGCATTTCAGAAAAACATGAACCCTGCATAGGAAGTGTAGTCAAAGATAGCTCTGACACGTTCACTGGGTAATAAAATAAAGATGGATGCACAGAGATGGACAGAGGCCGGAAGAATGCAGCCACTTAAAGTGCAAAAGGCTTTGGCAAATGATGGGGAAAAGTAAGAGAACCACTATATCTTCTAATAAAACATATCTTGTGAGGTTTGGTGAAGTGGCTGGAGGAGCCAATATTATGTTAAATAAAGTTGAGATTTTTATTGTAGATTACAGCCTGTTTTAGATTGGTTTTGGTTGTGTTATGACATTATTGCCAACTATTTTATTGTATAGTTGTCAAATTTACCACAGCACCTGAAGTAGGCGCTGCTCATGCGCATTATTATTCTGAAGGACTTGCTAAAAGGTAAAAACGTGGATTAGCAGAGCGCTAAGAGGTACAGGGAAAAAAGTTTTTTTGACCATCACTTTCAGATGTTACCGTTACTTCCTGATGTTGTGGACCGTTGTGAAAACCAAGAGAGCTTGTAATGATGTGTGTATTAATGGAAATACCTGGATTCAGCAATGAGAAATAAACCAACGAAACTACGACCTGACTCCGGTGGTTTGTGAGTAATTAAGGAACACAAAACAGCAACATATGAGGCGAGCCAGCTGTACCAACCTACTGCTAATAAATTGAGTGGCTTTAGAATTAAGATCTACGTTTGCCACTACAGTGGCTTTACGTTATAATAAAGCCACTGAAATATTTACATGTAGCGTGTAACGGTAAAGATTGCTAACGTTAGCCACCATAACCTCAGCCCAGTCGCCAACAAAACAGGTTGGAATCGTACGTTTCTGTGAACCACGGAGATGTTTATTCACTGAAAAAATTTGGAGTGACATTTACTTAAAAAAAGCTAGACAACTTTTTCCACACAGAGTGTTTGTAATCTTTACTCAGGCTGTTTCTAAGTAATATTTATCTAAAAGAGCCACTTATTTTTTATGAAAATACACAAGTAAATTGCAGATTCACTGATGTCCCTCAATTACATTTTACTTGGAAATATCAACTAATTAAGCCAATGAACTGGTTTAGTGAATATTACTTGGAACAAATGATTCATTTTACATACAAAACTGAGGACACATAATAACAAACAATCACCAAGTAATGCACTACATGAAAAACTGCTATTTCAGAGTAAAAGCACTGAATTCATATTTCTTTGTAGAATTTATATCGATGATTGAAATAATAATTACAGGGCCTAAAAGTTCTCACTATGCAGAATGGACCCACTCTGATTGTTTTATATATTCCAAATATGTTATTGGATTATTATCATTGATGCATTTATGTAAGCAGCTCTCATTTCAACTACTTAATATACTTTTTTTATTTTAGGTTTTATTTTGAAAAACTTTTTTACTGACACAGTAAAAAATGTGGTCTCGAGAGCTAGAAACCAGCATAAAACAAACAATGGATACGCACAAAATCATGAGGGAGCTTTTAAACTGTACACAAAAAGAATAAACGAAATGTATAAGGAACTAAGCTTCCTTATGGTTCCAAGAGTTGAGTTCTTATTACTTTAAAAAAAAATAAAAATACTTGTCATTAGTTAAATATTAGTTGTAGTTCCCCAGACTGATTGAGTGACACCCTCATAAGAATAATATTCCCTATTAAACTATGAATACCATACTCCTTCATAAGTTTTAAAATGCTAAAATAATTATATTGTTGACAGCTCCCATCCTTATACATTCCTATCAGCGTGACTTTTCACTCTTGAACATGTTGCTAAAATCTTGAGGCGAGGGTGTTTTCAGATATGCACGTCTCCTATAAGAGCAACATAAGCAGCTTAGTGCTTTTATAGTGAGGGCACTCAGATGGATTCAGAGCCATGGAGCTGTGCATCAGCAGCCGCTCTGCTCCGCCGCAGCAGAGAGGAGAGGAGACTGAACATGTTATCCATGTTATCGTATATGAGCTGAATGAGAAACTCCAGGACAAGGTGGGGAAAGAGCGAGAGAAGAATGAGGAAAGATGAAAAAAATACCCAGTGAGACTGAAATTGCCCTCTGCGGTTCCTCTCTCCATCAGCCGAGAGATGTCACTGCAATTGATTTGCATTAATTCAGTCTGAATAGGAGCTGTTGAAAATCTTGGAGGAAATCGAGACCACAAGATGACAGAGAGGCACTGATAGGCAGTGAAAAGTAACTCAAGTGCTGTAATTTGGTAGAAATTTGAGAATCGACTGAAATATCTACTCTTAATATAACTTTATATTTTAACCACACTATGGCCAATGCAGGTTTCCACTTCACTAATTTATTTGCTCTACTTGCTTTTGCAGATACATTTTTTAGGTACAATCTATACAATAATCTGTGTGTGTGTTTGTGTGTGTTTTAATAATTTTTAATTGTATTTGTTTTAATTTTTATTTCAATTGCCATTCCTTAACTCCCACTGTCTTAAGTTGAATGATGTGTGATATGTGCCTCTTGTGTGTGTGTGTATGATAACTCTATACTGCAAACAAAATCTACCTCTGGGTACAAATAAAGTAACTTCAACTTCAACTTCAACTTGTGTGTGTGTGTGTGTGTGTGTAGATATATCTAGGGCATATCTCGCTGACTGTTCTTGGTTGTAAAAAAGGCTGCAGCTTCTGTGAATTTATGCTACGAAACCACTGACCTAGGTCTAGGGCAAAAAACTTCCTGTTAAGGCACTATGGAAGACAGTTTAAACAGTAAATAAATATATGTAAATACCGGAAGTAAAGTAGTTACAACAGTCACGTGACTACCGCAAGTTACGTTAAAAAAAAGCAAGTTACGTTCAAAAACTTGATTCACAAAACTCAAGTAAAAAGTCTGCTTTTTCAACTTCATTTGCCCCCCCTTTGCTTATGTTGCTGAGGTTTTTTTCATTGATTTTTCCTCTTTTCCTTCCTCCTTACATTGTGCTGTATTTCTATCACTTCATCTCTGTCTTCCTGTCCTGTTCACCTCTATCATATTGTTTTGTGTGTTTTTTTATACATTTGGACGGGTTGTACAACCCTGTGCAATTACAATAAAGGCTTTCTGATTGTACACACGATACTGATGTTTTTGAGGCTTCACTTCCAGTAGTCACATTGTCCTCATAACTACTTTATCTCCGGCATTTTCATTTCTTTGGCCTAAACGGATAAATTTTGTAGCCTAAATTCAACAAAACTGCAGCCTTTTTTTTTACAACCTTACGTTTATGCATAAACATATGTCCATCTCATGTCGTTATTTTTGGAAATGCTCCTATGTGTAACATTGCACAGAATTTGAAAGTGGAAAAATTGTGTTATTTGTACCCAGATTGATGAGACCGGGTTGAGCTTATACAGGATACTACAGGAACAGGATCCTGTACTAATCACATTACACTGTAAAAAGGTAAAATTGGGGAGTTTTCAACTCTAAATTTAAATGTAAAAATCAGCAAAAACTGTAATTTAGACTGAGTAGTGCCTTTATTTTTGGGGTGATTGTGTCCTTGTGACATTATAGTATTTCTCCATTAATTTTACATGAAAAAACTGTGTTTTCTACAGTACAAAAGTTTTGCAGAATTCCTTGATTTACGGTAATTTCAAGCATCTACAATGGTAATATTACATTTTTAATCATACGCCCTATTTCTGCTGTAATTTGACAGTGTTTTACTGTAATTTTTACAAACATTTTGTACAGTGTACATGACTGTCTGTCTTATAATGTGGTATCTTCAAGTTGCCGTGTTGTCACATGTTACAAGACAATTCACCTGGATGAATCCCAGACAAGGCTGTCTGGTCTCCTAACTACAAAACACACGTGAAAAGTCATACATGAACCACGTGTGAGACAAAAAAACTTGTCCACAAGAAGGTAAAAATCAAGGTGTTTTTTGTGGACAATTTGCAATGAAAACGAAAGAAGAAAGAGAAAATAACATGAAGGAGGGTGTGGTTGGAGAGAGGAGAACAGCAAGGTTTGTCTGTTCTGCAGAGAGACTTTGAGATAAATAAATAATTCTGCAATTAACACAGGTAGCTGCCGGCTTGTGTGGTGGAGAGACAAGCCATGTGCTTTGTTTTCACAGTTTACCTGCTAGATATTTCTCGGGAGTCACCAATGAATCGGCACATCTCTCAGATCACGTCACTGAAAATTCACAGTAACATCTGACGGTTTAACAGCTCGGTTGTCACGTGTCAACAATGTGTGTCTGCAACATGTTAAAAATGTATCTTGGAGGAATTCATACACACCTCTTCATGAGAATATACTGTGCTGATAAACACTGCCAAGAAGACAAACTGAGAAGAAGAATATACAACATCTCAAAATCCCAAAAATCTGGGTTAACTCTTAGGAGTTTGGGGCTATTTTGTTGGTTTTGGACTCCTTTTCATTCTGCCTGTATAAACCACGTGTTGGTATCATTGTTTTCAGGACAGACTCACCTATATGACCCGACTATTATTTTTTTCATTTTGACTTACTGGATCAAAATTTTGAACACACAAAAAATAAAAAATAAAACACACAGAAAAACACACAGAAAAACAAAAAATTACAAAAAGCACAAAAACATATAAAAAACACATACATTTAAAAAAACACATAAAAACACACCAAAAGCACACAAAAATAGAAAAAAACACACAAAATTACAAGAAACACACAAAAACACACCACAAACACCTACACAATTTTTTTTGCATAAAACACACAAAAATACATAAAAAACATACATTTAAAAAAACACACATAATAACATAAAAACACACCAAAAGCACATAAAAATTAGAAAAAAAACACAAAATTACAAAAAACACAAAAAGACGCCACGATATATATATTTTACAAAAAAAAACAAAAAAATTCAAAAAAACACACAAAAACACATGAAAACATACACAAAAAACACAAAGCACACAAAAACACAAAGAAATTACAAAAAACACACAAAGAAATTACAAAAAACACACAAGAAAACAGTAAACGCAATAGATTGCATTAAAATACTGAATGCACACTGCAAAATTTGAAAAATCTCTGTAACTACAAAACCATGTTACTACACTTGGTCGAGGTGTTTTTTTTACCTTGGCTGAAAAAGGGTTAATGCATTAAATTGGACATGGAAACTTCTGGAAAGGCCAAAACTTTAGAGTTTTCGTTTTCGTTTTTACGTCGTGACGTCATGAAGAAGTCGTGCTCCGGCGCTTTCTTGGACTCCAGAGTTATCTCACATGTCACCATTAACTGTACAAGGTGGGAGGCACTTTCCTTTCTGGTTTCACACTGCAAGGCTTTCAACCTAATGCATGTTAATAAAGTGACATCTGGGGGCGTTTAAGGCTACATCCCGCTGTGTCTCCCTACATCCTCCTCCCCCCCTCTTGCTCAGTAATTATATGTCGGTAAGAACGTGAAGGACAATATCGCCCAAAGTAACAAGGCAAAAAGATCAACATTTTAGACAAAATCATCGTCCTTGAATGGAAGTGTCTCATTCTCTACATCTCTTTCTCTCTCCTCTCTCTCTCTCTCAGCCTGTCAGCCTTTCCTCCCTAATGAGGCCCCGGCCACCCAGGAAGTGATGTCGCTGTGCGGCCACCCATTGCCTCCAGTCATAAACATTCTGGTTGGAAATATCAGCCCGCCTCTAGCACTATCTCAGCTCTGCACACACACACACACACATACACACGTGAACTTCTCTCTCACACACACATACAGCTCTTACCTCAAAGATAACTCCACACATCCTGTCATGCATAATGCTATACAATCACAACTTCTTTTCCATCTTCCTGATATTATATTCATAAGGCAATTCATACGAGAAATATGCACATGTGAATTGCACACAGCATGCATTCTGTCTGGAGAAACACATTCAGAAACACACACAAACAGATTAACAAAGAAGTATTTCAACCCTCTCAACGCATTTTATACAGTAAATACCTGCACACACACACACACACACACACACACTGGTCCCAGTCTCTTGATTGGTAGCTGGAGAAAAGGTTACTCGTCCAGATGGAACACTCTGCTCTTTTCTCTCCTCTTCTTTTTGTCAATTTGTGTGAGTCTGAATAAAGGTTAGCATCGCTGAGGCACTTCTTGGTGGCCGTTTTTTTCATTCTTTGGCCTTTACTACTTCTGACCTCACTAGTGTTTCTCCAGCGAGAATCTAATTTGAGCCATGGTGGAGGCTGCTGAAGAAACACGGAGGGCAAGAGAAAGCAATACAAAAGCCATCTATCTAAATGTGGGTAAACACAGAAACGGGCGACTGGCATGCTGCCTGTTAATGATCTCACTTCCCCGCTATCTGGAAAAAAAAACACCTGAGGAAAGGATAAGAGTGACCATTTTCAGTTTGAAGTGAATGAGCAGGTGCATTAACATTAATTACTCTCACTCTGAAGTGTACTACAGTTTCAGTTATGAACATGGTGGCTTAATTAGCCTCACATGAGAAGCTCCTGCCATCAGTGCATTAAAGAGACAGTACACTTCATTATGTTACTGTCTTACTGTTGTGAGCAGAGGTGGAGAAGTATTCAGATCCCTTACTTAAGTAAAAGTACTAATACCACACTGTAAAAGTAAAAGTCCTGCACTACAAGTAAAAGTCCTGCATTCAAAACTTACTGAAGTACAGGTACAAAAGTATCAGCATCAAAATGCACTTAAAGTATCAAGAGTAAGAGTACTCGTTTTACAGAATGGACAGACTCAGATTTTTTTATATTCCAAATATATTGTTGGATTATTTTATTGTTGATGCATTAATGTAAGCAGCATTTTACTGTTGTCTAGGTCTCATTTAAACTACTTAATATACTGTTATGAGGTTCAATTAAAAATGTCTATTCACTTTAAATTTATCATGTTTTTTTATGTGACAGTTAGCTCTTGAAGTTATGTACTTACCTGATTCCTATGGTCTGTGTCTAGTACCATCAGGTTGAATGGATGGTAATGGACCTGCACTTATATAGCCCTTTTCTAGTCGCTTTGCGACCACTCAAAGCGCCTTACACCACAGACTGTGCTCATTCACCCTTTCACACACACACATTCATACTGGTGGCAGAGGCTACCGGTCCCACCTGCCACCATTGGGAATTCATTCACACACCGATGAACACAGCATCAGGAGCAATTTGGGGTTCAGTATCTTGCTCAAGGATACTTCGGCATGTAGGCTGCGACAGTCAGGGATCGAACCACCAACCCTTCGGTTGGGGGCCAACCGACTCTACCAACTGAGCCACAGCCGCACTTATTGTAAGTCGCTTTGGACAAAAGCGTCTGCTAAATGACATGTAATGTAATGTAATATGTTAAATCACCTGAAAAGTAACTAAAGCTGTCGGCTTAATGTAGTGCAGTGAAAAGTACAATATTTGCCTCTAAATGTGAGTAGAAGTATAATGTAACATAAAGTGGAAATACTCAAGTAAAGTACAAGTACCTCAAAATGATACTTAAGCACAGTACATGAGTAAATGTACTTAGTTACTTTCCACCACAGGTTGTGAGGTAGTGTCCTGTGCTGATGCCTTGTTGATGTTTTAATCTGTGATATTTATATTGGGGCTAGCATATTTTATTCAACATTTTATATATATTATTCACTTATTATTTATTATTTTTAATATGTAATATTGATATGATATTGTTATCTGAAGTTAACTTCCGTGCGTCATGCTTTACGTCACCTAAAATATCTTAATGGCTGACCATTTGCCGGACCACCATTTTTTCCTAACCTTAAGGAAGTAGGCTTGTTGCCTTAACTTAACAAAACATCAAAACATGGAACATGTCACACTGTCAATGACGTGTTTAAAACTGTGACGTAGTTTTATTATTGGTTAGTGGTTTAGATTATTTGTTGAAAGAATAACGGATGGATCCAGGCAAAGCTGTCTGCTGATGTAACATTTACTTTTGAGGCAGAAGAGCTGCTGCTTCAGCGTTTTTTAGGATTATGTTGTGATGGCTGTGTTGAAATAAACTTAAACAAATTACAGTACATGGCAGTTTGACTTTTTTTTGGATTGGATTCTTTGAAAATGTGACTCTCTGTAAATAAACCTTCCACTGGAGATTAACAGCTGTCAGGTGAAAAACTGTGGATATGAGAAGGATCTCTCTTATCAGCTGCATCAGACTGCATCAGCTGAGCCATCTGAAATGAAGTAACAGACTTCAGACACATTGAGTTATCACAGCAATTTGCTTGCACATCCTTAGAATCATTTCCTTTTTCTTTTTTCTATGACTTTATATACAGTAAATCACAATCAAGTGTAGTTTTCTGCTGTTTTGTCTAATTTATTCACAGATATTTAAGGCAACTATTGCCAAGATTTTAAGTGATTTCCACAAACATTTGTCCAACTTCCAACAAATGCAAACCTGACTTCACCCTCAATTGTGGACAGAGGTACAGCTGCAGGGTTTGCCTGCCACTACACTGTAAAAAATGTCTGTAGATTTTACTTTGAAAAACTGCTAAACCATGATAGTAAAAGACCGTAAAATGATTAATGGGTTAATTCAGTATCAGTAACAATGTCATCGTACCAATAAAGCTGCTGGTTAAAGCTTTGGTAGACTTGTCTTTATGTGGTCACTTGTTTTACCACAGATTCAATTCTTCCCCTAAATGGTAAAAAGGTTATTTACATCAGATTCTGCTGAATAAAATCTTCTTTGGCTTTTAGGATTATTGTGAAATACAAGGAAGCAAAAAAGGCGAGGCTTATGTTTCCTTAGGCTAGGAGAGGATTATCTGTCTTATACCAATGTTTACGCACATCACATTTACAGAGTTTATTGAGCTGCTTAGTACATACGACACTGGCAAACACAACAGCATGTATTAGGGAGGGTGAAAAGTTAGCCAGACTCGAAAGATTTATTAGCACCGTGTATCTGTGTGTGAGGGTGGACAGTGTGTTGTGCTAGCAAAAAGTGGCCCGTGCCAAAAAATAAGACTTGTGTATCCCAGCAGTGCCACAATAAAGCTCCGATGTGCAAAAGGCAATGTTTGTCCAGAAGGAGTATGATCATAAGTGTGATTTCACTAATCCATCTAGTGTTTGTATACAAGACTGTCATAGCCAACTGTTGTTGATCTTTAGTCAGATTTCATGAACACTTCTTAACTGTATACTATAACAACAGCACTATACAGCGTCTTACCAGGATACCAGTCATTCTACAGCACTTTAGTCAGAAACATGAATCAGTGGTAGCCTTGACAGAAGGGAGCCACATTTGTGCTTAAACAGGCATCTCTTTCCACAGGATGTAAAAGTCAAACTAAAGAAACAAACACAAACTGTCACATCTTTAATTCCCTAACAGCCAGATTTCTTTTTTAGGGTGATTCACATAAACTAAAATAAATGGGCTCCTCTCCATTGTTATACCCTTGTGTAACTTGGTCATGAAATGTTTTCATAGAGATTTATTGGTTTACTGTTGGTTTGACAGACTGCGATGGTAGGGAGATGCTGTATTTTTACTCATTTAAACTTTAATATCAGGATGTTTTGCAGTAATGTCAGTTATTTGTTAGTCAACAAGATCTCCAACCTAAACAACAGAATAGACCGTTTGTCAATACCACCCATAACTACACATAGGAGCATACAGTGGAGCATTCTGAAAAATTGCACATGCGTTATTATACATACATGTACGGTTCAAGGTTGTAAAAAAGGCTGCCGTTTTAGTGAATTTAGGCTACAAAACCACTGATCTAGGTTTAGGGCAAAACACTTTTTGGTTAGGTGTTATGAAAGACAGTTTAAATTTAAAACTGAATAAATGTACATTAATTCCAGAAGGGAAGTAGGTACGAGGATGACATGAGCCACGTAAGTTGTGTGAACAGCGTAAGTAGTTTAAAGTTGTGTAAACAGTGTAAGTAGTTTAAAGTTGTGTAAACAGTGTAAGTAGTTTAAAGTTGTGTAAACAGTGCAAGTAATTTAAAGTTGTGTAAACAGTGCAAGTTGCGTAAACAGCGTAAGTTGCTTTAACAATGTAATTTAAAAAAAAATGTAATTCACAAACAGGGTTAGGGTTAGGGTTAGGGTTAGGGGTCACAGCCACGGAAGTTACGGAAAAAAATTTTAATTACGTAAAAAGTCATTTACTTTTGTTTTCACATGGAACATGAACCCAGTTCTCTTGGATGAAAGTCCGCCATTTATTCAACCCATGCACCTCCCGCCCCAAGTGTGACATCCGCAACAACAACAGTCTAAAACTTAATTTATGAGACGTACTTTGCTGCCTGTACAAGTGCCCTATACTGTTGATTTTGCGTTAGCAGTCTTGTATCGTCTATTACAATAATAATATCATTGGTTGTGTTATAGAGGGCTCACAGGTTGGCCATAATGGGGTCTGGTCTCTGTTCAAGTCATTAGGTGTACTCGATAATCTGCCTGACATCCTCATGCACACATTTTTTTCTCATTTTTTTCCGTTTTACCTGTTAGCCATATATTAAATTTGACATATTTTATCTTGAATATACACATGTAGGTCGACTCACACTCATATATGTTTGTGTTTGAAAGGGAAGAGGAAGAAGCACCATGCTTGTCTAGTCCAACCCATATTATATAAGTAATTGTTACAGTGAACACATTAGCAAAATGCCAATATATGAATCAAAAACCAGGAGAGAAATATTCTCCTGTTTTGCTGCTGGATGCTAAATATTTACCAGCCAGTTGCCAACATTGTCTGTCTGTCTGTCTGGAACTGGACAGGTAGTGTCCAGTGAGTTTTTCAAAGCTTTTTTGCTGAAAACAGCTGCCATCTGTGTGTGTAAACAGGGTTGACGGGAGTTTGAAGGAAGAAACACTCTGAGCTACAGAACACAAAGAAGCTCCATAGAGCTGAAGGAAACTGCAGAATTGGGTAATAATTCTCTGTGGGGTTGTCACTCTGGCTTTTTCCAGAAAAGGTTAAAAAAAAAAGCATCTATCTGTGCATTCACCTATAGGATTTTAGTCTATGTAAAACCACACTGATTGATTGACAGGTGATCTTCAGGAAGAAACACTAAAGAACCAAAGATGACGGGCCGAACAAAAAAACGGATTTGCAGCTTAGATTTGATCTTGAATGGAGAGAGTAACATATAGAAAGGAAGCGAGATGGTGGAGGAGATTTGAGACACAAAGACAGAATCCCAGACGCCAGACAGATCGAGAGGGAGAGATAGAAAAAAGGCTGCCGTCTCCTGCCAGGTTCTTCAGACGATCTGTTCTCTTTCCTGGTGTCCAGCAGAGACTCTGGCTCGGCTTTCTTTTCCTCAGATTCCCATCTCAGTTGTAGCCTCCATACTGAGCTGACTGACATAGATAGACTCACACACACAAACACTCAAGCAATAACACACACACACAAACCCTAACAGATGAAAACCAAAAATAAAATCAAGCCATTGAGAGTGAGTACATGCCAAAAACTTCCACAAACAAACCCAGAGAGCTAAATTACACAAAAAAGGACAAAACAAACAAAAAATGCAAAAAAAAAAAAAAAAAAAATGCTTAAGAAGTGAGCTGACAAACCCAAAATTAATTCTGGAACTGTAGAGAGAGCAGAAGAAGGGTTTAGCTTTGATTTGTGAAGCCCGTCAGGTCCAGACTGTCTCTGCGTACCTCTGGTGGGAGGATTTTTTCTGATTAAAAACCATTTGTCTCGAGAAGAAACAGGGAATTTGACGTCGAGAGAAGAGAGTTGGAGTCCTGAACAATGGCTGTTTTTTATTTCTGTCTGTGTGCCTTTAACTCTGTCACTTTCACTGCCTTCTGTCTCTCCTGCACTAAGTCCTCATGCATTTTCATTTTGTTTTATTTCAGCATGCAACAGCGGCCGACAATTATCACAATCTGAGAGTAAATGTAAAAAAATACACTGTAAAAAATGTATTCTGTAGTCATTTTTTTTTACTTAATATATTTTGATAAAATGTATTAAATATGAATGCGTCCTTGATGTTGAGGCAGTTGTTTAAGCAACTTTAATATAAAAATGTTTGAGATGGAATCTACTTATTCTGATCACACTAAATATAATCTTTATGTGTATGTAATTCTAAATCAAGAGAATTTCGAATGAATCCAACACAATAGAATTTTTAATTGACAGACACTTCCTTTTAAGTTGTTATTAACTGAACTTTAATTTAAAACTTTAATTAAATGATTTAATTAAAATGATTGCGTGCAATCTGTTGCCTCAATTTATTGAGTAGCTACTGTTTATCTTTTTTTACAGTGTATGTCAAAATCAACATGAGATTTTATTAAAGAAAATACACCGCCCGTGGTTCTGTTCTGTGGCTTTTCCTCCTGCTTTGCCTCAGTCTCGCCATTTTTCTTCTTCTCTGTCTCTTTCCCTGCCACCCACACACCTTCGCTCTCCCGAATCAAAATGTCATTCCATGGCCCAACCTCTCTCCTCTCTCTGCTCTACTCTGACGCTCTTGCACATATCTAGTTATCGATCCGTTCCTCCTCGTCACACCGCTGTGCAACTCATAATCCACTTCATTATTCCACCTACCGCACACACACACACACACACACATACTTGCAGACACACACACACACAGAGACGCAGCCACGGGGAGGTGAGCAAACATGCAGGCATCCGTGCAGGTACACAGCGCCGAGGCACACCAAAACACAAGCGCCAGATAATTTTTCAATTAAACCTCAAACTCCCACAGACTACCCACCATGCACTGCAGCTGCCAACCGAGGCCCTCATTTATCAAAGCATGCACAGAACAAGTTTTAAATACGCAAAAGCTGCACATACCCACAACCAAGTTAGTATTAATCAAACACTTGTACACACACCTGGATGAAATGAACAGTGATAGATCCCACCCGGGAATCACCATTTACGGTTTCCATTAGATTAAAGTATGCACTGAAAACAAAGACAAAGACAGTGAGGCTGAGGTATTGCGGAGTGGGGTTCAGCCAAACTATTTAATTTGGCTCCTTCACAGACATAGCATGTGGGCCAAAGACAAATGTTGTGAATGCTTTGTCACATGTGAAGAAAAATGATTTGAGCTGAAAGTGGCGGGGGGAAAAAAAGATTAAAGCCAATAATAGAACAATTAAATGTTTCAAAATAAATTGTTTGATTAGCTGTACTTTTTCTTTTGTCCATTGCTACCAGCAGGTCAGAGTTTAGACTTATTCAATTAAATATTTCAACCTCACCTTCTGTACAAGCAATTATATTTCCAAGATAATGTATTCTAATGACTTGCCTTGCTGTCTGGATAAAAGTTATGAATATGGAATTGGGGGACAGAGTCGTTCCAGCAGCACAGGAGCTGAATCAGTGTCTGTGTAACAGGGACAGAAGGAGGACTGTAAGTCTAGCGATATGCAGGTCCACACAGTGACAACAGAGTCAGCTATTAATAATTAACATTACAATAACTAACTGGTGGGGGGGTCTGTAGAACCTGATAATGTATTAACCCCGATAATGTAATAAAAATCTGCACTTGAGTCCATTGAAAATGTAATAAAACCTGATTATGTAATAACTTCCTGATAATGTAATAATGTGCATTTCCCAATAATGTAATACACTTTTTTACCAATAATGTAATAAAGTACAACACCAAGCACCTTTAGATTTCAAGAAGCTGTTGAATGCATTTGTGTGTCTCGTTTGTGGAAAAACGGATGAACGGGTCAAAAGTTAATAAACATTCAACTTTGACCTGTTGGTGGCGCTACAATATTGGGGAATTATCACATTATCAGGACTTGCGAAATGAAGGCTCACCTGATAATGTAATAACCTCCCATTAATGTTATACTTTATTACATTATTTGTAAAAAGTGTATTACATTATTGGGAAATGCACTTTATTACATTATCGGGAAGTTATTACATTATCAGGTTTTATTGCATTTTCAATGGACTCAAGTGCAGATTTTTATTACATTATCGGGGTTATTACATTATCGGGGTTATTACATTATCAGGAATTTTTGCTGCCGGTACACTGTAAAAAATAAATAAATGTTGTTTTTACAGTAAAAAACGGCACCTGTGGTTGCCAGAACTTTACTGTAATAACCTATTCCGTTGTTTCTTGTTGAAACTTATTTCTGTCCTCAGTCCTTATAATTGTGCTGCTATAATGCATAAAAAATAAATGTCAGTTTTCAAGTTGAGTGTTTGTCAACGCATATTTTTGTGTGTTGCTGAGTGCAAATTGGCTCATACACACGAGACACAGATGCTGCTGTTTGACATGTCACATGGCTTGGCAAGTGTTGGCATGCTAAAATTATAAATTAACATCATGTTTCTGTTTGGTTCAGAGTTAAAAAGCAAAGCTGGCATTAAGGCGGATCTTCATTACAGCAAAAGGCGGAATGTAGAAGAGGCTATCAACAAGCATGCTTATGTTAGCATGTCTAATTACAGGCTGGCTATAGACTTTAAGTGTTGTTTCTCTCATTCTCTTGGCTCAATGCTACGCACCTGATGTGTTTCTTGCAAAGCAGGTGTCTATGCTATGCAACAGATATGTAATTTCATTTCATTTAGGTATTAATAGATAATCTGAATGTCATCACCAGATTGTCTGGATTCAGCTGTTCCTGCTTCATAAACTGCACAGACTGGGAGATATCTGGTGCGTATGGAGCCGTGTGTGCTCAGTGATGCAGGATTACAGAAACAAGATGAAATAGTCATAACCCAGGCTTCAAGGGGGAATCAGCAGGCGGTCCATGAAAGAACTAAATTTCACCAGGGACGATGAGACTTGCCAATAAACAGAAATCTGAAAAAAATAGCTTGATTACAATAGATTATATCAAGTTTAAATTCTACTGCAGCAACATTGGGAGGAAGGTCAATCATATCTTCAGGCTTCATTTTTAACAATCTGTTCATTATGCTGACATGTTTGCAGTGGGACTGCCAGCCAGGTCAGGAGTGGTTTTAATGTAGTCATATTCTCAAACACGAGAGGAGATTGACTTAATTCGATGTGTAAAACAAGTGAATGGTTTATGTACAAAAGCTGATAAATGAGGCGACTGGTTTTGGCTGCAGAAGAGCACTCACACAATAACTCCACGTTTAGCTCCAATTCTGCTTTTAAAGAAGACAAAAGCTTTTGTCTCAAGTGTCGATGAGCTCATCGTGCATCTAACACTTCATCTGCCTCTGCAGAACGACGGAGCAGAACCGGCGCCATATTCACATATTAATTAAGCATGGCCCATCTCATCGTCACCCGTCAACAGAGGCATCTTTTATTCATCCGTCGTATGGCTGGCATGTCTACAAACAGATGCACACAACAAAACTCAGCACACAAACAGGCTTGTTGGAGAGTAAAATCTGGTTCACACATTATACACACAGTGGACAGGAGGCATTTGGAAAATGATACGGGGCTTTTAGATGACAAATTTTTATATTTGACATTTTTAACACACAAACAGAAACAAGAAAGGGCCGTCAAGCCGGGGAAGGAGTGCTCGAGTCCTGGACTCGGACTCAAAGCCCGATTTTTGTGAGTCATTTTTGACTCTGACTCGCACTCTGATGACTTGGACACGGACTTAGATTTGAAGCCTGATTTACGGGACTTGTGACAACTTGGACTTGCACTCAGACTTGTGCATTCTGCCGCACTAGGACTTGCATGTTTATATGTATATATCTTATTCATACAGCTACAGATTTTATATTTCACTGTGTTATATTGTATTGTGTTTCTTTTTACTTGTATGTTTGGCTTGACCGGGCCTCAGTACTTAATTTCGTGCCTCATCATGTGTTGTTGGTATGACAATAAAGAATTATTTAATCTTTAATCTTTAACCCGCTAATGTACGCATTATGATCCCAGTTGGTAAAAAAATGTTTTGGGTGTTTTTTTTGTCTTAAAATAGACCAAGTAAACATAATCAAGAGATATTTTCAAAAAATATTATTTTTTTAGTAGTTTTTACACCGTACGATAGTGGAAAGTAATGAAAACAAGAGAGTTTTGTTTAAAATTGTATTAACATTTATTTAAAAACTCATGTTATAGTCTGAACAATCCCCAGTAGCCTGAATGCATGCATAAGATGCATCTCATTTGAAAGTAAAAACTATTTAAAAACAAATTTTTCATAATTTAATTAAAATGTTTGTGCCATATCATGAGTAATTGGTTGGCTATTGGTATATTTAGAATCCCGCCTCTCTTTTAATTCATTGCATCATAACTGGGGATGTATTGTCTTTATGTAGAAGGCTTAAAATGGGCTTGTTGCCATATGGCAACGTTGTACCATAGAGGGTTAATGTTGATGGCTTCACTGTAAAACCCAATTTGTTGTTTCAACTTAAATATTTGAGTGTCGATGCTGCAAAATAATTTTATGTCAAGACAACAAAGACAATGGAGTTACTCAAATGCATCCTGCTATTTGACTCAATATTTTAAGTTATAATGACTTTTTGCACAAATCTTTGTTGTATTGAAAAGGATATTATATATAGTTATGATAATAAACAAACAACATTGGGTTTTACAGTGTTGGACTCGTACTCAAGCATATTTTAAAAAACACTTTGTCAGCAATGCATTTGAAGAAATGGAGCCAATACATTATAACAGTTGACTTTGGTCTTTTCAGTTTGTTTGGATTTTGGAAGAACTATATAAACTCCCTGAAATGGTGACAGCATGTCATTATGTTTAAAGAAACCCCATTTTTATGTCTATATCAGCTCTTTGAAGATGCCACAATGGAAAACTTGAGGCACTCTTGGAACTCGACTCAGACTCAACCTTGATGTCTCAGACTCGTGACTCGGGACTCAAACTCAGGTAATGATGACTCGACTCAGACTACAACACTGCATCAAGCTATCTAAAGAAACGGGTGGAGGTGATAAATGATACATTAATAACCCTGAAGGGAAAATCCAGTTTCATCACACTCCACTTTCTATCATTCATATCTCAAACATCCTAATAATTAACTATAAAAAATAAACTATTCTTTAAAGATCAGGCAAGTGCAAAATAAATGTCAAATTTAATGTAATATTCATTGGAAATAAAGGGCATAATGTGTACTGTATTGCTGAAATTGCAGAATATCTCCACTAGCACCTTGGATTAAGTTTGTCAACCAATCAGAGGCAGTTTCTCGCTCATTTTTTTGACCAATCCCCAATACTAATGCTACAAATCTCCAAAAAAATAAGTCTATCAATGCAAGAAACACAAGTTGTAGATGTTCATCCTTGAAAACTGATTAGTTCCCTTCTATTCTCCGTAAGATCCGTATATATGAGGAAAGAACACACTGATCTTAACTGTTATTTAGGGTGATGAGGAAAAAAATGGAACACAAGCTGCAAAACTTTCAAGATCTACACTGTAATAAATGATTCTGTAGTCATTTAATTTTACTTAATATATTTGATAAAATGTATCAAATATAAATGCGTCCTTAATTTTGAGCCATTTGTCTAAGTAACTTTAATATAAAAATGTTATCTACTAATCTACTTATTTTGATCACATTAAATATAATCTTTATGTGTATGTAATTCTAAATCAAGAGAATTTTGAATGAATCCAACACAATAGAATTAGTCCGTTTTTAATTGACAGGCACTTCCTGTTAAGTTGTTATTAACTCAACTTGTAACGTAGTTAGATTTAATTAATAATATTGCGTGCAATCTGTTGCCTCAATTTTATTGAGTAGCTATTGTTTATCTTTTTTTTTACAGTGTACTATCTCTGACAACGACTCGTCATGTGACTTGAGTGGCAGTGACTAGTTTTACAGCAGGAAAGAAGGCCAGGTACAGTAGGGATTGTAGTGAAAAGGATAAAAAAAATCATGCATATGAAAGAAACAGTTGGAATTACAAAAGTATCCGCTCTGCTGCCTCATGTTACATTTAACAGATTTCTTGGCAGGGATTTTCTTATTGTAGCACATGATGCAACTTTGCAGCACAGGCTGAACTCAGACAGTTTTTACAAGTGTTCTCAATCCACCTTTAGCCGATAGGATCTTGTTTGTGCGGCCTGTAATGCTACTCCCCGTTAAGCTGCCTTTGATTTTTTTGTCCCTCACCTGGAATGGTGACAATTGACAATCACAGATTCCCGCTGATAGCCCAGCCTCCGTGTGCACCGTACACACGTGGTGCCGGGCAGTTGCCGTGGTTACTGTGTTATTTGGACATGTTTGTCTGCCTTTACACCAAATGCATTATGCACATGTGGCTCTTCGCATTGATTGTAGGGTTTAACCTGCAGATGTGCAGGTGGCCACTTTCATGCTCCAATCCCACGAAAAATGAGCGTTCATTACAATATTAGAAATAATCATAGGGCATTAAAACTGCTTATCTCCAGCCACTTCAGGTAGGGGGGCAAGATTTTCAAAAGTGAAGAGGAAAAACCCCTCACAGCACACAGAAATGATTCCTCTGCTCAGACATCTGGTGTGAAATAATAAAAACGTATTGACTGGCTGCAGTCTGCAAAGATCCTGCGTCATATCAGAGGGAGCTCACTCTGACTGGCGGATATCTAATTTTTAATTCAAGGCCGATTTTGCCAAATACATATATCAGTCTAAGTCAAACACGTAGCCAGGCTTTTGTGGGGGGGCACACACACACACACACACACACACACACACACATAGACACACAGATGGGGAGCAGATTTTGTTGTTTTGTCTGAGAAAGAAGGAGCTGTGAGGCTCCACATGAAACTGTCAATGAATACGAACTCAAAGATGAGAACTCGCTGTCGGATTCCCTATGCATGCTGGGAAAGAAAGATTGAAGCGCGGAGAGAGAGAGAGAGAGGGGGAGGCTGGGACAAATGAAAGCTCAGAAAAGAGGACGGAAAGAGAGAGAGGGTGAAGGGATGAAAAAAGAAAAAGGGAGGAATGGAAGGAGAGGCATGGAGGGGAGGAGGAGGAGGAGGAGGAAGAAGAGGCAGCATGGCGTCTTTTGGGACTTGCTGTCAAACCTCTCTAGGAATGTGAGCAGAAACAGAAACAGCTTCACCCACACACACACACACACACACACACACACACACAGAGTCACACACGTCCCGACAGCAGATCCTTGCAAATTGACGCCTATTGAAGTCTCTGCACAAACATCACTAAGCAGTACTCCCACAAGGCTTTGCTTCAGCCCAGACATCACCTTATCAAGAGTGAAATGCTGAAAATCCACTGAGTTGATGGACATGGAGCATTCAATATCAAAACAGCAGGATGTCCAGAAGAGCTAAAAACTGCCATAAGGGCAAACACACACACACACACACACACACACACACACACACACACACATATAGGACCTGCAGGTGATTTAACTTGTGGGCCCTATTTTAAGTCTCTACCTTAGTCCTCACCTTTTTACATGTCATAAAAAAAGCACAAATCTAAGTCACAACATTAAAAATGTCTTCATGGTCCAGCATGCGCAACACAATGGCCTTAAAGTAGAACCCCTGACCTAGAATGACCTAGGATGTATTTGTGAATATTTTATTCCATTCATCACAAGGCTAAAAAGTGAATCCAACGCAGAAGTGTCAAAAACAAAAGTTTTTTGTAATTAATTTTGTGTGCTTTTTGTGTTCAAAAAGTTGATCCAGTAAGTCAAAATGAAAAAAAAGGTTGTGCTGAAAACAATGATACCAACATGTCATGGTAAAGAAGTCCAAAACCAACAAAATAGCCGCAAACTCCAAAGTGTTACAATGCCCAACATTACAGCAAAAACAAAATGTACAAGTACAAAAGTAAAAAAAAACAAACAAACAACACCAACACAGTTTTGCTCTCTATACTCTATTCACTACTCCCTACTGTTTATACAGAAAATCCAGTTTGCTCTGAAATAAAAATTGAGATGTCATTGTTGCATTCTGTTCTGGTGGCACCTTTGCACAACTACAATGAAAGCGACAGTTTTAGCAGGGTCATTTGTGTTTGTGTTCTTCTTAGCGACTGATTAAAAACATATTTAGTTGGAGAGTACAACTTGCGACACCATCATATTAAATTGTGACCCTGTTCAAAGAGAATTAATGAGAGAGTGGTGTAAGGAAGGGGGGGGGGGGGTCTTTTTGTTTTGTCTTTTGTTTTCCCCAGATGCATTTTATTGGGCAGAATGTGTTTACTGCTCGCAGTTCTGAGGCAGAAAATAAAAGCTAATATGCAGAAAATCACTCAGAGTGCTCTCATGGCCACCTTTAACATTTTCAGAAGCATAATAACACACTAATACATCAAAGTAAGATGGGCGCACGCACACGCACACACACAGGCTGATGTGCCAGCTGCTAGCAGGGAGGGCAGCGCAGGGCCATTAGCCTGACACTTAGACACACACCATGTCTTTCATTGGCCGTGAATGACAGATACCGCTCTGTGTGTGTCTATGTGTGACTGTGGTCATTGGTGAGACCAACAACCACCATAAAGCCATGGTTTCAATAACACATTTTCCTAAAATAACGCACAGGGGGCTCTTCAACAAGCCACAGCAGCTCAGTGTGTGTGTAGAAGGCTTGTGTGTGTGTTGGTTATAGCCACTGAGGGGCCCATAACAGTCTCAGTGCCTCGGCACCGTGAGTAAACTGTGTGGAAGTGTAGCCAAACAAGCACACACACACACACACACACACACACACACACACACACACACAGTAGATATATGACCTCAGGGTCGGGTATGAAGGGCTGGCCAGGGTGATGTATAGGCCAAGGCCTCGGTCAGAGATCTAATAGATACAATGGAGTCTTGGAGCACACACACACACACACACACACACACACACACACATAGGACCTGCAGACAGGTGATTTAACTCCGTTTATATGGAAAATCGTTAGACGACTAAAGATACTTATTGGTTGGTTTATTAGTTTATTGTCATAGTATTGTAAGATTAAAAAAAATCTGGAAAAAAATGAGACCACCCTTGTTTTCTTCAATTGCTTGTTCATTTTTAATGCCTGGTACAACAGAAGGTGAATTTGTTTGGACAAATATAATGATAACAACAAAAATAGCCCATAAGAGTTTAATTGAAGAGCTGATATCACTCTCTCTCTCACACACACACACACACACACACACACACACACACACATTTCCTGGCTAAGGCAGAGGCCTGAGTGATTGCTGATGATCTCCCTTTCGACAGTTACACACATTCACACAAACATCTGATCACTTTATATTTCCACATCACGTCAGTCACACGACATGCTGACATGTTGTACCATGTTGTAACTGGCTGTAACTGGTGTACAACAGGGTTGTTTTTCGCCGATGTGCAGCGTCATCGACTCCTCTCGCTCCAGGCGAGCCATCTGCTGGAGCTGAATGTGATAACCAGGCAGATAATCCACTCCTTAGTCTCCTCACTGTACTTTGAGCAGCACATTTCAGATGGGACAGGCTGCTGCTGGTGCTGGCCACTGTATGAGAAGCCTTATTTACTGATGCATTACTTGAGACCATAGTCTCTGTTACGATTTACTGTGATCACCAAATCTGTTCTTACCAAGCAAACTACCATCTACTCGTTTGTTCAATCAGTGTAGTCATTCATGTTCATTTTGAAAAATCTCACTCTCAATATTCTCAAATAATGTTCTATTTAACATCAGCTGAAGAAAAAGCATGCTTTGAATTTGAACTAGGCTTGAATGGTAAGTATAAGATACATATCTGTTTTCTGTTTTTCATTTGCAGTTGATTCTATTTACTTTCAGCACTCAACTCAAAACTTTCTTCATGTTGACTTGCTTTATAAATTCACCATATGTACGATTCAAGAGACAGAGTCATGTCTCAGCTCTCAGTTTCTCTTGTCCAACAAAAATACTCACTTCAATAATTACCTCCACTTGCTGTTGTGTTGCTGCAACACGTGACTCTCCAATCAGGTGTCACTGCATTCACTTGTTCTAAAGAACAAGATTTTAAGACAAAATGACTTTTTAAGGTGCTTCTCAGAAGCTGAGGGTATTTCATTTTCTTTCTTTCTTGCTTTCTTTCTCTCCTAATTGAATTTCTTTCTTTCTTTGAATCTCAGCCGGCAGAATGCAATCTTCCCTTAATGATCTGCTGGATAGTGCAATTAGAAGAGTCTCTGGATGCTTTTTATTGTTAGCACTGGTTGCATATACGTGACTGTGTGTGAGCGTGTGGCGTGTATAGGTCCAATAAGGACGTATTTCTCAGGGCAGCTCAGTAATAATCTTGCAGCTTAATTGATCATAGCTGTTAACCTGTGGGTTTTAGTCTCATAGTAACACAAAGCAACCGAGAGGACAATAAAGTAGCATACGGTAGTTTTATGAGCACCAGTGTGTGTGTGTGTGTGTGTGCGTGCGTGTGTGTCTGTGTTCTCTTCTGTGAGCACTAAATGTGTCCTTGCTAACCTTACCAGCTGTCAGCCCATCAGAGCACCTGTTCCATTTCCTGTACCATGACACTGATGTGACACACACACACACACACACACACACACACACACACACACAAACACTTTAAGGCATCATTTTACACATCGTTTCCATGGTGTAGTTATGTCAGCATCCTTTTGATTTGTCTATTGGAGCAAATATGTTTATATGGGGTTGAGCCTGATTTGTTAGCATTATACTGACAAATCTTCATCATGATTATACTGACACCAGCTGCATAAACCAACGTGTGGCCTGCTGCAGACAAGGTAACACTTGTTTTTAGCTTATAGCTGATTGCCAGAAATGCCTTTTCTATGTAACTGAAGCAGTTGTTGATGCCTTGAGAGCCTTACTGACTGGACGAGTGTGAAGTCATTTAAAAGCAGTCAGCAGTCAATTAAGTTATAAAACTTCCAATTAAACAGGTAAATCAGAAATGATGAATCAACACAACCAAAGACCAAACAAACAAAAGGTTGATTGGTCCAGGAGTATATGAGATTAACTGTGGACATACAGACAGACAGGCACACACACACACACACACACACAAACACACACACACACACACACACACACACACACACACACACGATTCCCTCGATGCCTATGTCTGGCAGAGAAAATGATGACTTCCACTCCAATACCTGAATTACCTCCCACATATACATTAAATGTGTTTTATCTATTTATTTTCCTTAGCACTGCAAATATTGTCCAACTTAAGCCATTGAGTTACATATCCAGATATAAAAATGTAAAAAATTCTCTCAGGGTTGACATAATTTAACTTTTATAATTCCTTAACTGTGAGGCGCCTTGCTGCAGGGTCCAGTAATGTCCTGTTCATTTCAGTTTCTTATTTAGAAATGAGTCAAAAATCACTGAGCAGTTTGAAGGAAAATCGGAGGAGTCAAATCTGGGCTGGAAATAAGAATTTATTTGCCTTAATTAACCTTGATGGATTGGATGGAATCTGATGGATTTGTTCACTTCTTTACCAAAAATAGGCAAGTAATGAATTTAACTGAGTTATGGTGTAATTTCTGTTTATTTTCCTCAAAAGCAGATTTAAAGTGGATCATTTTTGCCTCCATGTGTGTCACTGTGTGTTTCAATAGTAATGTTATGTCGGCCTTGGCTGCAGTCCCGTGAGGATGATGGACAGGCAGCTGAGTCAGTTAGGAGGGGAGTCACCCACTGACTCCCCAGCACACATTTACACTGGCTTAGCCTGTTTATCAAGCAGAAACTATGATGTACCAGCTGACACACAAGTACACGCATTCAAAGACATACACATACACACACGCCAAATGACAGAAGCTGTTAGCCGTCCTGCTGATCTGATGCAAAAGCAATCCCGTTGATGGACATAATCCCTGTTAGAGAGAGGGAGAGGGAGGGGGAGATATAACACTTGCTGACAGCGAACTTGCCTCAACAAGGGGGGACGACCACAAAAGCCGCAGTTGAGGGAATACCACAACCATGACAATAAATGATGGCTTTAATGAAAAATGGATGGAGTGTTATTGGCCTGGAAAATGCTATGCTGTACATACACATGGAGGCTGAGCAGGAGCGTCCCACTCGAGGAGCAGACACTGATGGGCGTGTCTAAAAATGTTTTGTTGAACCTGGTCTCACAGGAATCCGTGAAATAGCCACGGATTCGCTTAACTCAAAATTAGTGGAATCACTCAAATTTCCGTGAAACTGATACAGATTTCGCTACAATGCAAGTTAATGTGGCTATTCCATGGATATTTGTTCCTATTGGTTTGTTCCAAGTCACGTGACTTTCAAGGTCCCGGCGGTCAGAACAAAAAACATGGCGGACAGTTCTCTCATTTTTAGTGAAAAAAATCAATATTTTGACTTAGTTTCTGTATAAAAATGGATTTTGATCACATTTCTAGCGAGAAATATATGTTTTATTTTCTAAATATTCACTCAGTGAATGTACATAATCACTTTGTATGTTGGAATAGCCACGGGATATGACTGTCATTAACTTGCATTGTAGCAAAATCCGTGTTAGTTTCACGGAAATTTGAGTGATTCCGTGGCTATTCCACGGATTTTGAGTTAAGCAAATCCGTGGCTATTTCACGGATTCCTTTGAGACCATGTTGGTTTTGTTGAATGAACATAATTTTATTATGACAAGTGGTTGCACGAAATAATTTTATCTGAATCTAAATATTTTTATAATGTTGACTGGACTTATACATTTTAAGTAAATTTAAAAAATATATATTATGTAATAATATTTCTCAATTATTTTGACTTCATTTTACTCAAATTTTCTTAGTAAATCCAATTAAACCCACTTTAAATGAACTTAAATAAATTGTGTATGTTTTTTAAATATATTGTACTTTCAACCAACCACCAACTTTAATATTCTGTCAACCAGAATCATAAGGATGGAATCAAAAGTCTAAACTGACAAAAAAAATTTGAAATTTGGATGAACTTAATTTTTTCGAGCTACATTTAATTAAATAAAATAAGATTGTCACAATTCTGACAATATATGTTGAAATTACATGTATTTTATAAGTGGAGTTAAATAACACATAATTTCTATTAAAATATGCTGAAAATAATATATGTAACATTTACAAAGGGTCAAAATCACATTTTTCAGTGCAGGAAGAAAATGAAAGAATATAGTGAGTGTGTTGTTAATGTGTTGATGTCCAGTTTGGGCATTTGGCCACTCCTGTTGGGGAATGGAATGGAAAATGGTCCAAATTGCTTCTCCACCATATGCAACACACTCTCTGCACCAGGCTGCTTGTGTGCATGCTCCATCATCTTGATGGATTCCGAGAACTGGCACAAACCCTGGTGCATTTCTGAGTATCTTAGTCTAATGACACAGTCCTGATGAGGAGAACGAGGGCTCAAAGCAGTGTGTTGAATTAGACTGATGAAACAATTCAAGCCCAGCTCCAAATGAAACGTATTGTGCCGAAAATTTCATTTTATGAACTTGAGTTTTAGTTAACTGATATGGTTATATGATATTAATATTTAAAACCATGGCTATGATAGCTGTTTTTGATAGGCTGCCCATTAAATCAGTAAAACCATAAGTCATTTTTTCTGTTTCCTTAGGTAAGTGTTCAAGGTATGTTGCAATGATTTTGCTTTCATTCACATTATACCTTTGAATTCAACTAGCTGTATTTCTGATAACCTGTTAATATCAAGGGCACTGCAGTGCTCCTGTAGTAAACAAGTAAACAAACTCAATGTGCTCAGCATTTGAATGCAAAAAGCTACTGTTAATTACCGGAAAACAAGATGAACAAAATTCCAATCTCCTTAAAAGTGTAAATGATCAGCAGTAAAGTTGATTTATTCTGTAATGTAGATGCATCACATATCTTTGATTTATACACACAGAAAAACCCTCTCTGATATTGCTGTCTACCATATCTGTATATATCTGTGTTTTCTTGTCAGAATGCTGACAGAAGGTGAGAAGAGAGGACAGAAAGAGAAAGGGAAGGCAATGTCTATTAGTCTAGAACCTTACAACGTGAACTCTTTCAGGAGATAACATGAAATTGAATGGGAAACTGCAGCGCTGCCTCCTTTTCAAATGAAATGTTCTTGATATGTGGTGTGTGCGGGCCTTTGTATATATGTGTATGTGTGTGTGTGGGGGGTGTGTGTGTGTGCCTTCAGACGAAAGGTTAATTGGGTGGCTGCTGTTGTCCCAGAGACAGAGACAACAGGATTTGTAATAGCTGTGACATTCCAGCCTGCTCCCATGCACACTCCAGGCAATGGTGTGAGAGCGTGTGCTGTGTGGGTGGAAGTATGGGGGGGAGCGGAGGGAGGTGTTGTGTTTTGACATCCCTATATAAAGTCTACTTTGTTTTCACTTGGAGAAAAAGTCAGACAGAAAGAGGAAAAAGTTAAAGGATACTGTGGTGCTTCTGTTAGGCCTTTGTTAAAGTGCCATGTCTGGAGTACTTGGGCCTTTACAGACCAGCTGATGGACTGTGAGATTCTGCTCCTGTTTGAACTAGTTTCTCCTGCAGGGATAGAGGAAGATCTATCTACAATCCCTCACAGTTCCAAAATCCAACAACACATCAAACGAGATTGGGCTGGGATTGTATTTCGTGTACTCTGAGCATTGAAAGCAACATTTAGAAATGTCAACAGCAGCATCTCTCTACCTGAATTGGTATTACCAATGGAGGTGAAGAACGGCAAGATATCACCTAAAACATAATTTAACTCTATGAAGTCTTGGATCCTGCCTGTATACACTACTTAAAAAATATATTTAAATGCCATGTTGGTATATTTTTGTCAGCACAACCTCACCTATATGACCTGATAATAATTATTTCATCCTGAGTCACTGGATCAACATTTTGAACCTAAAAGAAACAAACAAAAACGAACATAAAATGTGATTTTGAATCAGTTTGTTTTTAAACTTCCAAATCACAATCATGCTCAATGAAGAATGTTAAATGTTGCAAATGTGAACACAGATTGCAAATATATAAGAGGGTTACATCCAGTTCTATATTTTTATACAAAATATATTTGACCTTGTCTCCAGTTTTACTTAGTATATCATCATCAAACTCATCATCACATTTTCATTTTTTCATTTTTTAAATTCGCTTTTAAATGTCTTCTAATGTGTTTTATGTATTTTAATCTTGCCCCTGTAAAGCACTTTGAATGTCCCTGTGTCCGAATTGTGCTATATAAATAAACTTGCCTTGCCTTGCCTTGCCTTGAAACTGGCCTCATGGAGTTTACAGCCAGAACTTGAAGGTAAGGAAGGTAAATTTACAGTAGGTCTCCACGCTGCTTTGTTTTCTAGTCTGCATGTCATGAAGAAGTCAAGTGTCAAGGAAATTTGGTGTTTCCTGCATGGTGGGACATGAAGTAGGCGGCGACCTACTTGGTATTCAAGACGCTAGGCCTTGTGGGAACTCAAACTGTGAACTTATCTCTGATAACACCATGATTGAGGGGAACATGTAGATCAGGGGGCTCTGTCCTGATGTGATGTTTAGGGCAGGAAGATAGGACCACATTGAGACTTGCTGAAGAATCAATGATGGGAACTACAACAGATATAAGTCGAGCGGTGTATGGGACTTCAGGATTGTGCGGTGTATGGAATACGAATGTGCTAATAAAACTTACTGAACAGAGTATTGAGTGCTTTGTGTTTGGCCAGCTCACCCATTAACTTAGTGCAGTTGTCAAAATTGCCACGACACATGCTTTGGAGCTTTTGGAGACTCCAGAGGGTTAATGCCAAGTGTAAAGGAAGGGGGCCTTTAAGAGACCCAAACTCTACCCAGTGTTCCCTTTTTTGCTTTATGTCATTTGTTCTGGCCCGCTAGCTTGCCAGGCTAATGGAATACACTGGCTACACTGTAACTCTGAGGCAACTCTTGTAAATGTATCAGTGTTCAGAGACAGAGGTCATGTATCCAGGATTTTTTTTCAATACAGGGTATCTGCGGGAGTCTAAAAAAGTCTTAAAACATCTAAAATCCAATAATTTCAATTTAAAGCCTCAAAATGTCTAAAATTCTCTTAAAATCTCAAAATGTTTTAAATGTGATTTTGAAAGGTCTTAAGAATGTGTTAAGTTGGTGGCTGGTTAGCCTTCACTCCCTTGGCCTTCTTTTTTTTTTTCTTTCCTTTCATGTGGACTGTACGGCTTTGTATATATGCGCGGATGACTGGGTGACTGACGGTTGATGAGAGATGTATAGCTAACACAGTGGTAACTCATTATTCTTCATCTTATTTTATTTTCTTATTCGTATTTTTATCTCTTATTTTTATTTATTTTGTTGTATTCCTTGTCCGTGTGCTGTGCTGTTTGTTTGTTTTTTCCCTTTTTTTTTTTTTGTGTGTTTTGTTATGTAAGTGTTTTTTTTTGTGTGGGGAAAAAATAAAATAAATATTAAATAAAAAAAAAAAAGAATGTGTTAACGTTACTTTTATTTAAAACAAATGCATAAACTTCAGCACACACACACACACACACACACACACACACACACATACACACACACTTAAAGGCAGCATGTTACTTCTACATACAGTTGCAAACTAGAAATGCACATATATTCGCCAGGCTTTGAAAATCCCCTGCATAGCATAGCTTTGATCAATCCAATGTCCGAGAACAAGCATTTTAAAAGTTGTCAGCTTCTTGTTTTGCAGACAGACCAGGCGAAGCATGAATTCAGAGTTTTTACATAGAGTTTTCATGGTGTAGTCATGTCAGCATCCTTTTGATTTGTCAATTCTCTCTTTTCCAAGAGAGACCTGGCCAAGAAAGCAGCATAAAAAGTGACAAGTTACAACATTTAAACACGGTTATTACAAACAATTAAATACAAATACAGCCATCACAACAACAATGAAGGAGCCTCATTGAAATCGAAATTGGTTGATGGTTAATTATATCTTAATATGGTATTTTTTAGGAACAAAAACGTCACGTGACTCAACCTCTGGTCAGAGTTATAGAAATAAAAATATACATTTATTATTAAATCACCTAAACTTGACCCCTTGTCCACAGCTTTACCAAAACATGCTCAGTAGCATTGTTAGAACCTCATTGCTTCTCAGAACCTGTCAGGTTTTGGCAAGGTGAAAGTTCTATCAGTCACTTAAAAAGTGAAAGTCTTCTATATGTGGATATTCTTTTCAAGGTAAATATAATCCCTGTAATGTGTGTTACAATGGTGCATTTCACGAGTCTAATCATCCAATTTACAGGGACATTTCATAACGTATTATCTTGACTAGTGAGGGCTGTTTCCCTCTGTTATTTGTTTGATGGAAAAATGTTAATTAGTAGGAATGCTGATTATAGGCCTTAGTATTAGATAACAGATATTTGGATGTTGCTAGTTGCAGACTGTGACATTTTGCTGACTGTGAGATAAATCCGAAAAAAGGAATAAATAAAAATTGGAATTTAATTCACTGATAAGATTTGGTGGCAACAACAAAGCTTTAATTTGCATTTTCTTTTAATACAGTTTTGAATTATGTCCCAACACTTATTCAAATCAACAGTCCGAGTCCAACAAAAATAATGCACTACAGGTGAGAGAGATGTCCCACATCTGAAAATATCTCTCTCATGCTGGAGGAAACTCTGCAGCAACGTTCAATATTTCAGCACACCCACGCATGCGAACACACATCCCTCTGGAGGACTCAGGTGATGCGAGTGCAGGTGTCATGAGCCATCAGTTCACCGAGTGCGCTACAAGATCACCACACACACACACATGCATGAATGTTGCATTGGTGTGAACAGACTAGAGAAGGCTCCCAGCTAAAAAGAGTCTGTGCTCATCTAATAATGATGCTGCCTGAGAAAATCAGACCTGATAGAGGCTTTCATCACCGCCACATGTATAATCCACACAGAGAGGGAGAGAGAAACAGAGGGACAAAGAGGAAATGATAGAGTTAGAGAGCGATAAAAAGTCTCTTTTACGGTTTATATTCCCTCCGCGAATGTTCAAACATAACGCACTTTGGTTGATATATTTCTATAAGTAGTTCATTAATTGAAAATCCCACTGAAAGTCATATATACATCGTTTTATTTAATCGAATTAAACAGGTGATCAAAGGTTTTCCCTGCATGCATTCATTTATAGAAAGTGTAACAGATCCCCAAAAAATGCAATGCACATTGCTTTCAGAGCACCTGAATAAAAGGTGATATGATTTGTTGTGACAGTGCCCGGAATATTCTCAAGGGAACAAGACGAGGGTGACATGACAGAGCCGAGAGGTGATCCAAATTAATTTGGCTTTATCTCCGTTTATAGATATTTATACCTCATTGTGCTCTGTACTGCCCCTAATGTACTCATGAACATTTTCTGTAATATTATTCTGTGAGAAATACTGTACACCCATAACTGCCACTCCTTTTCGCTGCTCTTTCTCTCCTCCTTCCACTTTTCCCGGAGCTGATGAGAAGGATAATAAGTCCGGTAGAGTCGGACTGCAGTGTGCGGTAACGTGCTTTGGGATGGTATGCAAATACCATTTGCAAGAATTTGCATTTAAATTCCTGTGCTAATGGACGACATTGTAACTTCCTTTAGTGAAGCAGAGGGGAATACAAAATGTTTTACAAACTGCATAATCAAACCAAAGGTTGTAAAAGTATGGCATTAAGAGAAATGGAAAATGCAGTCAAAAAAATAGAGGCTGTTTTAAAAGGCAGGCTCATGACTTTATATACAGTCTATTAAAACACCCACAACTGTTAGCCGTGTTTCTTGCAGCAGCTTTTGTGAGTATGTGCAAGAAATGAATGCAGAAAAAGCTGTGCGGCAGTGTGGCAACACAATGTGCAATAATAACTGACTGACAGTGCAACAATGTGATAATAATGGTCAAAGACTTGACCATGGGAATGCTTGTTAAATGTTATATTGGTAAAAAAAAAAAAAAAGTGGAATTTAAATTATTAGCAAATGCTTTAAAACCAACCATTGATTTTATTGATGTGTTTTTTTGTCATTTGGTGATTAAATACATTTCAAATATGTATCATAAAAATTAGTTGTTGACCTAAAACTGCTTGGTTCAGCACAATGAAAAACAAGTACAATTGACTAGTTAAAAAGGTTACTGTAGAGTGTTTTGTTTTATGTTTGATTAATTTAAAAAAAAGGAAAAGGTGAATTCTATTTCTGTGATTGGAAGTATTGTATTGTATTATTTTTCCAATAAAAATATTTGAAAAAAAATTGTCTTTTTAATCCATATTTTATGATGTTTCTGCATGATAAAAAACAGAAAGAAAGTGAGCTGTTATTGGGGTTTTTTGTATTTTAACTCTTTCATTCCACTACATATTAAACTTTGCTGAAACATCGTCATGATTTTTTAAGATTTGGTGGATGCAATCCATTGAAGCCCATTGTTACCTTTCTGCAACAACAACAACATCAACAAAAATGTTGTCATGTGATATGTCTGACAGTTTTACTATTTTCCCGCCAATACTATAGTTTAGAGCAGGGATGGGCAACTTAAATACTGGAGGGGGCCACAATTTTTCATGGACACTACCACAGGGCCACATATAGGACCGTGCACTTAACCAGATATGATGAAACTGCAATTTTAAATATGTTAACAGTGCAGTAACTTAACATATTTCATGCTCAAATGCATGTATAACAGTATAAATACGAATAGGAATAGGAATAGGAATAGGATTTTGTGCATTTTTACACTGCACTTTTAAGATTTCATGCTCAAATGAATGTTGTTGTACTGAGGGCCACTTCAAGTGAGGGTGCGGCCCGTATGCGGCCCCCGGGCCTCCAGTTGCCCATCCCTGGTTTAGAGTCTGAGGCGTTGGGATATATCTAGCTTTTGTCCATTGTACATTTAGTCAAGAATAGTACTACTAAACACTGGAAAAAAATGTTGGAATTTTACAATAGTGAGCCTCAGAGGGTTGCCAATGAAATACAATGTCGCATTCTTGCATTGTTGCTATTATAGGCATCTCCCTGGTGAATGTGTGAGCAGTGTGATCTTCACTTTAGGCGTGCAGTCATGTGGTAAGGCTCACTACAGTAACTGTCTCTTTATTTTATTTATTATTAAACATCTATATTCTAAATATTCTGCAGAAGTGTGAACCTGTTACAGGGAGAGTGAGCAAGACAGCGCTGGTGAAAGCTTTCAAACGTGTGTGTGTGCAGACGGCGGGGAAAAGACCTGCAGGTGGATGGTTGCTCACGCTATGATCAAGAATACACACACGCACACATATAACAGTCATGGCCTGTGGCTGAGAGTTGCCATGTGGAAGTCCTTCCAGGTCAGTAACTTCAAGTCCACTGAAACACGCTCACACATTTTTGTTGTCCTCTTTCCACCTTTGTCTGCCTTCCATTTTGCTGCCTATTTCTCTTTCCACCTCCACTCCTCTCTCTCTCTCTCTCCCTGCTATCTGCTAATGTGACGCCTCCACCTATAAGGCTAAATTTAAAACAAATTATCATCAGCGGCTCATAAAATGTACATCATTTGATGCTGCCACCTCTTCCTGGTAACGCACATTCTTTCAAAACAGCAAAAAAACCCAACATATTTCTGCAAATAGAGGTATATTTGAGATAGTTTTACCTCTGCTACATTACCGTCTCTGTGCCTTAATTCTTCTCTATCTGCTCTTTGATTCAGAGAAGCTGAAGGCACAGATCACCTCGGCACACTATAACTGTTGTGACAACCCAGTGGCCAGCCTACCACAGAAGAGGCCAGGAGACAGGAGAAGGGAGGCTTGATAAAGCAGGAAAACACAGACAGAAACGTCAGCTCACTCTGGTTTTGCGTCACTGTGTTTTGGATCTATTCTGTCAATTTTTTTGAAAGCAGATTCTTTGCTTTTGGCTTTCTTCCTCCTTCACTGTCTGTGTTGTTGATGGCAGACTTGTAATGACGTCTACTTTTTTTTTTTTTTTTTTAAAGAAACACACTTGTAAAGCTTAGTAAATATAACTTTAGTTGGATTTAGACATCTTTTTCACTATGCTCAATAGGCCTGTGCTAAATCTTAATTATTCTCATTCTATAAAATAATGCGAAATGAAATCTTTTAGTCATTGTGTTTTCTCTCCAGGGTTTAAAGCATCTGAAACAGCATCACACCATCTGGCACTAAAACTCCAAAACTACTGAAACCAATAATAATAATAATAATTCTGTGTAGAGTCCAATCAAAATGTGACAACAGCAGGAATACTTGTTATGGTCGTTCCATAGACAACCTGTGTGGTACTGATAAAACGCACAATAAATATGTAATGAAACAAACAGGTGGACAATATCGATGGAACACACACACACACGCATACACACACACACCTACACAGAGCAGAGCAGACGACAGAGTCTAGGCTCCGTTCAGCCAGTGTGTTACTGCTGTCTTCCTCTCTTTAATTGCTCTCTCCATATGACATTGATGGCTCTGCTTAATGAGGCCACAGTGTCTGGAATATGGAGCGTCTGCTTATTTACACCACATACGATGACTCTCTAATGTGAACTCTTCAAAAGCCCATTTTTGTCCATTATGATGTTTTCTTTCACAGTCGCTGTGATTAAAGTTGCTGTATGGGTTGTAAATGTCATGCCAAGACTAAACTTCCCCTCTCCGTTTCTTTACATCCACTTTAATACACTCTTTAAAAAGCAACACCCACTCTAATGGCATTTTTTTAACAGAGAAAGTCTTTATTTGTTACCTCTTGATATGCTTTTAGTTAGTTTAGAACTTGCCAATACACTATACATTAATGGAATGTGTGCATGCAAAACTAAATCAACAAATAAACCTGCTTTTTCTAATGAAATTAAGTAAACATGGGTCAGTTGTATGGAATGTCTGGGTTATGTTGCATTATGGGTTGTGGCAGATCTTGAAGGGGTCACCTTTGGCCATAAAAGAAGTGTTGAAGATCTCTCTATGAATGGCTTCTCTGCAATTTGCCCTGCTGCCCACTAAAGTAACTGTGCATTCATCCCACACCAAGCCTGGTTTGGAAACAGATCCATTGGTCTGGGGGGTTATTACATGCCAAACCCTGCACAGAGGTTTATAGCGGCATACGACAGGAATTTTGTAGGCAATAATAATTTTCTGGCAATGACCAGCTACAGTAACTCTAGTCTGCAGGAGACGACATGTTTAATATTCTAAAATCCATCAACTTCACTACTTCTTTTGTATAAAAATAAGTTTAAAGTCCCCTTCCATTCCCTGTTCTGAAGGGCAGGATGTCTGTGCACTACAATCTGAGAGTCAAACGAGCACTGGAATGCTAGATTAGCTACGTCAGTACTTCAAAAAGCCAATTAAAAGCTGTAAAAGTGCAGAGCAAACGTAACAGTCGATAGACAAATGATAGCAGATATTATTGCATGTTTCACAACCGTTAACACCCTGTTAGCCACTGCCTGTTACAAGCTAACAAGCTAATAAACAACATAAAGATGCTAACTGGCATTGATTCTGCCACAGTCTTTAGACCCTGAGCCGCAGAGCTCAGCTAACCTAGTACATGAGCAGTGGTGATGAGCAGATCCAGAATTTCTCAGTAAGGGATTATTTTTACATACTTCAAAAAGTATGTGGAGGTGGACTTTAATGTTGTGTAACTGAACTTTTTAAAAGTGGTTTAAAAATTTCCCAGGATACATTTTGCAAAGCAAACCAATTTCCATCATCAATCAACTCACCATGCATTGAATGATTTTTACTCATAAGGTAGTTGGAAAACTAATAGCTCGATTTTTTTTATGTTTAGCATGTCTAATATTTGTTTTAGCAAGCATTTGTCTACTTATATATTCAGCAGACACAAAGCACAACAATTTTCACACAGGAATCTGGCCTAGACATTTACTCTTCTTTTAGCCCTGCTTTGGCTAAGCTAACAAGCTACTTTGTGCTGGGAAAGACAGCACAAACTCTTAGCATGGTTGCTCAGAGCTAACGACCCAACTGCTTTTTTCCACATTACACACAGGTCACATGCCACCAAATAAATAAACACAGCAATGCTATATACTGTCTTTAGTGAAGGTTTAGTTGCTAATGTCAGCCAACGAGCCTGTCCTAAGGCTGTGCTATGTCACATTCCAACAAACAATTAAGTTGTTGTATATCATCATGAATGCTTCATGGAACTGAATCTGTCTTTGTCTTCTATCATAATGTACTGTAAGCAAGTCCATCAGTCACCATAGGCAAGACACTTAGCCTCAGCTTGACTTCACAAACAGCCACTGCTGCGCCTCAAGAGAAGACATGGTTTCCAGATAGTAGTTAGACCAAAGGCACATCACACACACACTCACACAAACCCAGAGACGTCTTGTTGAGGCTATTTGTGTAAACACCATTTTGCCTGGCAAGCTACTGCCTTTGGGAGGTTTTTTGTGTGAACATAGCTTATTTGGAGTTCAAGGAGGAGGCAGCAAAGGGAAGGGGAACTGGAAAGCAGGAAGAATAAAGGGGAGAATAAAGACACCAGAAGGAAAGGGCATGCAGAAAGAGTGCAAGGAGGAGGAGGAGGAAGAAGAGAGAGATGCAGGCATCCCAGATAAAGGGGTTTAATTGACTGTCACAGGGCCTTGTGGTTGTGCTGCAGCTACTAATAGCCAGCTAGAGGCTACCGTGGACACACAGAGAAGCCGGACTCTCCTCTCATTATCGCTGCTACCCTCAAGCTTTCGCTCTCGTTTCCTCTCCGTCTCGCACACAGTCTGCGGTTCAGCTTCATTTTGGATTACTTGGTTCAACTCACTGTGCTTTATTGGCACGAATGATAGATGAATCAAAGATTCCATAATGAATAGAAATCATAAAATAAGTAGTACACAGCAATAAGCTGCACCGCTATGACTACGAGCTTTCATGTGTGCTTGTGTATGCGTGCTGCAAGACGTTTTAATGATGGATCTCGGTTGCTGTGTATGAAATGCCATAGTGTGTTGCATCGGTATTATGGGCCATGGCTCTATTTGTCTCCATGGGTGTGTGTCATGCTTAATTCACTGCATGAATCCTAGATGAAAGGTATTGCCAAAGCATCAAAATGCAATTAAATAAAAAATAACAAAGAAATTAATTAGTCGGCTACATGAACATCTGTGGATTCTACGTCATTGTGTGTGTGTGTGTGTGTGTGTGTGTGTGTGTGTGTTGTAAAGGGTCACAGATCCCTTACTGCAGTCAGTTATCTTTGCTGTTAATTTTTCTTTAAGGGTTAGGGTTAGAATTTTGGTATTTTTCAACGTGGGCCCTAGCCTGGAAATGAGCTGAATCTTTTGAGCTCATGGTTTATTTCCTTTGTGTTTTTGTATCCAATGACAGACATGGACGTAAAAATATAGGGAAATAGGGTTCAGTTTGAAAAAAATACAGAAATTCCCTTTTAACAAAGAAAAAGTCTTTAAAACCATGATTTGAAAAAGTGAGAATGAATCTTATTTCCCACCACTTCCGGCTCTTCTTCTTCTTCTTCTTCTTCTTCTTCTAACCTCCTCCTAATTCTAACTCAGCCCCCTCACCTTCATCGCCCCCCTCCCTCTCTGCCCTCCATGTCCCTCCTGCCCTGTACACTCTAATAGGCTATTGATTTTCCATCTGCTCACGAAGCAGCCTCTACTTTTACCGTTCACTCATGATATTGGCTGTCCATTAACAGCAGTGAGCAGCTCTGCTTGCACGTCAGCACCTCGGCTCAAGCGTACTCACACAAGTTTGACACGCACACACACACACACACACACACACACACACACACACACAGAGGTCAGCTGCCTTTCAGTGCCTTGCCTTTCATGTTTTTTTTTTCAAAAAAGAAGGGAGTGATTAGCAACCCCACTAACATAATTGCCCATTTTTGCTGTGATTATGATTAATTGCAGGTCACAATTTAATCACATCTTTTAAATCTAGACCTTCTGTCTGGAATACAACTATTCTATACGCTAACACTCAACCTGCTGTTACAAGTGTCAGCTAGTTAGCCTGTGACACAGGTGTACATCTCTGCTAAACCTCTGCAAAGAACTGATTCATGCATTAGCCAACACAATGAAACAACCATAATAGTTATATGTGCAAAGTAGCTGCATGGTGACAGAAAGCTGACCTGCTGACCTCCAACCATGCGCACTGCCCCTTGCTTAGTAGGTGATCAATTGCCATGGATACAGGTTTTGCAGTTCCCATGTGTTGCTTAGTTACATATACACCTGTGAATTTCAAAGATGGCTAGTAATGCTGGTTATCAAAAGTGTTAATTGGGTTTTTTTCTTGGGGTTCCTTGGTGGTTGAGGGGTTTAAGACGTCTGTGTCCCACATTGTCCCTGATTCAAGCCTTTATCACATGTTACATTCTCTGTATTTCTTGACACTTTTACCTGTTATTTCTCTATTTACTGATAATTGCATAAACAGACTAACTAATAGGGATAAGGAGTACAGCATTATCTGTATCTGTTCAGCCACCTAAATTATCTGTATCTGTACTCGGAATAGGCGTGACTTAAATTAGAAGTAGATGTGGTTTGAAACAGAAGTGGGTGGGACATAACCACAGACATCTTAAGCCTTAACTTGTGGTTTGATCAGGAGTTGCTATTTATTATTCATCAAAAACTATTTACAGAACAGACTCAGAATTGAGCTTCAAAACTATTTCCAGAACACAGCTACCCAATGAGGATTACAGTGTAGCAGGTTTGACACTTTTAAATGGAAAAGGGTTGCCAATCATGGAGTCATGGCTGACAAACAATCATGAGATAATAGAACGAAAATAGCTCCATCAAACCATACAAAACAATAAAGCCGCCAGCAAGAAGCAACAAAATATATGTCAACAAATGCCAGCACTGCAAATACAAATAGACCACAACTTAATTCAGTTTCCAATGGGTGTATTATGCCAAGATTGCAAAGCAATACTTGTGTGTGTGTGTGTGTGTGTGAGAGAGAGAGAGAGAGAGAGTGAGTGAGTGTCTGCCTCTGAAGAGTCTTGTTCCACATGCCATTAGGTATAATGTGAAACCAAGGTATCAAGGCATCTCTGAATGCCACTTTATTAGGTACACCTTACTACTGTAACTAATGAAGTGGCTGGTGCCAGTATAAGCAGTCAAATTTGCAGCATGATCTGCCAAGACAAGCAACTCCTGGACAATCTCTGACCACAGAAATGTCCATTCATTGTAATATTCTCCTGATACAAACTCAAGAGCTTCACAATTTCTGGAGAATTTCTTGACTGGGATATATAACGTCCCACCCATCAGATTCTGACACACTCCAGAGACCAGGCTTGTCGGCTATGATGATGCAGACTTCATAATGCAGAGGTAAAGCTGGCCTTTCTCTCCCTCACTGACCGACAAACTGGTAAAATGATAAAGAACACTGCTCGTAAATGCATATTAAAAATGCATTCATTGTATTTGTTAGGCCTCAAGTCTACATACCATGTATTACCATCACAATTGCTTTAAATTGAACTTTTTCTTACATTGTGTTACCCTACCTGTGTGTGTGTGTGTGTGTGTGTGTGTGTGTGAAGCACTGAACCCACACTGGTAGTCCAATTACAAACTGACAGCAGTGATGAATTTAATATTTAATCTCTGCATTTTTTCCTTACCTACTTGTGAAGTTAATTTGTTACCCCAGTTCCCTTATTAGTGCGCTACATAATAATGTTTAGACCAAATATTAATCTCTGCTTGAAGTAGCACAAGGTTAATGGATGGTAATACATGCAGCATTTGCAAAACATAGGAATTTCAGAACCAGTGAAGCTGTTTTACAACAACTAAATCCAAGAGAATATCAGCGGAACACATTTTCGATGCAACAGAATTGGGTAAGATGTTCTTTGTCTGAATCCTTTGTTGGCTGTGAAACTATTTGCAGTTATTTCTCTTGTCTTGTCTCTCATTCAGTCCTTCACTCATTGTAATTTCTTTTCATGCACAACTCTCAGTGCATCTGTGTCTCATTTGCCCCGTTGTCAGCCCATGCAAGTGAACAGTTGCTTTCTTATTGAATATGATCGCTGTAATCAGATTTTCCCAAAATAGGAGATTTGTCCAATTTCCTGCCATGTCACTCGGTGACATTGTCTCTTCTGTCTTTATCCCCGCCTGCTCATTTCTCTTTGCTCGCTTCCACTATTACCTGCTTGGTGCATCTGATCTCTCTAGTGATGATTAAAATGACACAATCATCCCTGGATTTTAACAGCGACAAAGGCAGCTCATTTAACGTCCCACACTTTATAGGCTTTCGCTCCACAGGAGTCCTAATATAAGGGACCGGATTAAGAAAAAAGATACCCCTAGTAACCAAAAAAGGGAAACAAAGTTAAAGAAATGAAAAAATTAAGATAAGCAATAGTGGCTCCTTTGGGAAAGAATTGGAATTGTACCCCAACCGATGGCTACTCTAAACAGTGCCACCTGCCACCATATGGAATTCATTCATTCATAGAAGAACGCAGCATTGGGAGAATTTTGGGGTTCAGTATTTTGCCCAAGGATACTTTGACACGTATAGGCTGCCATGGTCAGGGATTGAACAAACAGCAGATTTTCACCCAGGAGAGCAAGGTTCGCATCAAACAATTTTTAACTTAAGTTATCAAAGTCAAAGTCAAATTTCTTTATATAGTGCATTTACAGATGGCTGAGCCGCACCAAAGTGCAAAAAGTGCAATAAAATACAGAATTGACAAAGGTAAAAGAAACAAAAAAAATAAAAAAATAAATTTAAAATAAATTAAAAGAAGAAGGGATAATTTTAAAACCACTGTGGGATTACCAGGGGACACTATTCCCTAGCACTTGCCGGAAGAAAAAACTTTAATTGAAGGCCAAAAAAGAGGTGGGTTTGTTTTAAGTGAGATTTAAAAACATTTAGGGACTGCGCTGCACGGATGTGGAGAGGGAGGGGGAGGCATGTTATGCTGTTTACGTAACTTGCGGTAGTCACCGGGGTAGTAGACCCTCATAATTACTTCACTTTCACCATTAACATACATTTATTTACTATTTAAACTGCATTTTATAACGCCTTACCAGGAAGTTTTTTGCCCTCAACCTAAGTTAGTGGTTTTGTAGCATCAATTCACAGAAACTGCAGCCTTTTTCATAACCATGATGTGTGTGATATTTTTAGAATGTGCTGCTGTTCCACGAGCCGCGATACCAATGTACGTGTCATAATTGGTGGTACTGACGCACAACCTCTGCTGTAGTTTAGGTTGGAGAACTTGTTGGTAAAAATGGATTTGAAAACCATGCCCTCATATTTCATTTTTTTTTAAACGCAAATGGGGTGGACCATTCATACACACATGCATTCTGGGGCATGGGGCATTCTGACGGGGAAGAAAACAAATAATGCCATTGAAATGACTAAGAAATACCACACAATAACACTAAAAGTTTAATTTCTGGATAACTTACTTAATAAAACAACTAGAATGTAAACAAATTATATGAACTACATGCATGAGGTGTTAATGTATAACACGTTATGGTGTGTTTATGCCAAAAGAATTAGAGAGATGTGGATTAAACACAAACAACCACATACAGTTGGACTCATGCAAGTTATTTAACAACATGGCAATGCATATTGATAACTAATTTGCATAGTTAATAAATTGATCTGATGTGCTCTTATATATGTTTATTCTGTGTTGGTGGTGAATTGTGTTGGTTGATTGTCCTTGTAGTAGCCTGAAGTGACAGCCACTGCACAAACCCAAACCATCCCAAGTTAATCTGAATCCGACGACACAGATTTACACATTGAGGTTTTTTTTTCTACCGTGTGACCCAGCGGGGCTTCGTAGTATGGCGATATGTGCAAAAAAAGGAACACATTTGTCACACCAGATGTGCTGGTAGTGTCTCAGTTTATGGTTTAAGTCCACATCTCTGTTCCCAGTATAGAAGCAACATGCAAATCAGCATCACAAAACATCACGTCCCAACAGCATCGTAAAGACAAAGATCCACATATTTTAAAAGGCTTGTCATTGCTGAATCCACATGGAAAAAAGGACTTTTCTTCCTGTGCAACAGTTTAAAGCTGTGAAAAAATCCAATTAAAGTCTACCGGAGAAAGAAAGACTACCTGCTGCTGTTTGATTAACAGAAAATACAGATTCAACGTCATACCTGCAGACTTATATGCTGCCTGAAATCTATTTTAACACGTTTCCCTTCCCTTCCAGTAGCATGTTGGCCTTTTTAAATGTACTGCAGACATTTGTCATTGAAAAAATTTCAGGTGGTGCAGGGTGCAAACAATGTAAAGAAAGCACAAGCTAAAAAAAAATCTGAGCTTTGTGCTTTGGTAACACTTTACAATAACCAACTAAGCAATGTTTATAGATGGTTTATAGACCAGTTATTTACCATATTCACAGTACTATACAATTTAATCTTTAAATGTTTTCAACCAATTTCTTAAAGGTATATGAATCATTTCAAAAATCATTAACATACTTAATATGGTGTTAAAATGTTAAAATGAGTGCAACTAAAACTATTAATAAACTATTAATTATAATTTAATTGTTTGTTGATGGTAAAGTAACTATAAACTTATATTAATATACCATCTATTTGTCATTTATAAATTATGTAGTTAGTTAAACATGAATAAATAATGTATTTATGATTCTAAATAGCCTATATACGGTTTATAAATGATGGTTTATAGACCAGTTATTAACCATATTCACAGTATTATACAATTTAATCTTTAAATATTTTCAACCAATTTCTTAAAGGTATATGAATCATTTCAAAAATCATTAACATACTTAATATGGTGTTAAAATGTTAAAATGAGTGCAACTAAAACTATTAATAAACTATTAATTATAATTTAATCGTTTGTTGATGGTAAAGTAACTATAAACGTACATTAATATACCATCTATTTGCCATTTATAAATAATTTAGTTAGTTAAACATGAATAAATGATGTATTTACCATTCTAAATGGCCTATATACGGTTTATAAATGATGATTAAACATTAATTAACTATCTGTTTACCATTTATAAATGATGGTTATTGTAAAGTGTTACCTGTGCTTTTTTGACAAAGATAATACAAGTTGAAAGATAATATTCACAGAGCAGGACAAGTCAGGTACTGGTGGCAAATCATGTATGTAAGGTGACCATAACAACTGCTCTCTCTCATGACACTTGCACAGTTTTATCACAGGAATGTACAATTAGTCAGCTGTCAAAGGGTCATTTCCTGGTCATAAACCTTTAAATATTTGACTTTAAAAGTTGAGGAGCACCTGAATGCACCATTAGACAGCTTTGTGAGCTGCGTCCTTCAGGGGATCTGGATGCAGCAATTTCGCCATTGACTTTATTATCGACATACAGCGTTCAGCATTGGATGAACACAAACACTTTCTTTCAGCCACTGAGGCGGCAATTCTGCAGAAACACATGAGCTGAAGTTTAGGATTAAGTTTGTTGGCTCGGGAATGAGTCTAATCAAGGTCCTTACAAGCCACAAGCTTGCATGTAAGTGAGTGTATGTGTGTGAATTTGTGTGCAAGATGAAATGCGCTGGCCTTTATGGAGCTGAGTTAATTGTCTGATTGGGCGTCTCGGCTCCCTCCTGGACGGCTGTAATTCACGGATCCCCCGGCATATGTGAGGCTGCCGCAACACATACTTGACCTTCTCAAATAACGGGGGCCAGATAGAGAGGAAGGCAGAGAGAGATGTCTGTGTGAGCGTGCATGCATGTGTGTACGAGTGTGTGTGTGCGCTGACAATTTGTTTAATGCTAAAGTGGACAGCTGGGCCGACAGCTCTCTCTTTGGAGAGCTAAAAGCCTCTTTAATTTAGAGAGTTGGAGCGAGGGAAAAAGAGGCACACAAACAGAGAACGAGTGCGACTGCAAAAAAAAGTGCAGGCTGCCCAGCGAGGAAGGAAATGAAATGAGACAGATGTTGATTTCCTCTCCTAAGTCCAAATAAATAAATAAATTAAGATGGAAAAATACATAGAAATGACACATTAAAAACAGATTAAAGTCAGAATCACTCTCAAGCTCTCATACTGTTGCTCATTTTTTTAAAATGAGGCCTCGTCGACTAATTTTTGGAGGTAATTTTAATTTGATTTTGCCTGAGCTGAAATTTGAGTGAAATAATTTCATTTCCATGAAATAGCCACGCATTCGCTTAACTCAAAATCTGTGGAATAGCCACGGAATCACTCAAATTTCCGTGAAACTGACACGGATTTCGCTACGATGCAAGTTAATGACAGTCATATCCCGTGGCTATTCCATGGATTTTTTTTCCTATTGGTTCGTTCCAAGTCATGTGACTTTCAGAACAAAAAACATGGCGGACAGTTCTCTAATTTTTTGTGAAAAATATCAATATTTTGACTTAGTTTCTGCATAAAAATGGATTTTGATCACATTTCTAGCGAGAAATATATGTTTTATTTTCTAAATATTCACTCAGTGAATGTACCAACAAAACTCAAAATTGAATTGAGCAAATCCGTGGCTATTTCACGGATTCCTGTGAGACCATGTTGGTGTCTGAGTTGTATCTATATCTGGCCATCCTCCAGTGCACTCACTGATCTGAAAGCTTTCCAACGACACCTGCACTCGCATCACCTGAGCCCCTGCAGAGGTGTGTGTGTGTGTGTGTGTGTGTGTGTGTGTATGGACACCTTCCTCACCTCAAGTGCATTTGCTTGAGTTTGATCCGGCTGTAAGATGCAAACCCTGTAAGTGGAGAAACCCTTTGCAATAAAAGCTCTCATGGTGTGCAGACGGGGGAACTGTTTAGCCCAGTGAGGCTGGCGTGAAAGGGAAGTTCCATTTCCATCACTCTGACTGGCTACACACCATTAGCAAACCCAAATTGCTATTAATTAACTTGTTTGATTTATAGTAAGTTGGGGACAGGAGGCTGTAAGTCTCTTGTATACAGTGGCTATGCAGCAGTAGTTCAGTGGGACTGAGCTGTGACTGTTCATGCTATTTTGTTGACAGGAAGTGCTTTAACAGCTTCTGGCTTATACAGTCTTATTGTTCATTTTTACCTCTGAAGTCCAGGAGATTTTGGTTCAAATTTGCCAACTTCCTATGCATTTGTTTCTGTCTCTGTTTAGCATCTTTCAGTCTGTCCTTACATCACATGCATGGCTCCTTTTTCTCCACACAAACTTGGCTATCAGTCAGATTTTTCATTTTATTTTAATTAACAAAGTATAAAGCTGCCAGGAACCAGAAATACAAACAAAAGACACAGGTGTCTATGGAAACACACAAAAAAAGAAAAATAGTAAAAATACATGGTAACACTTTACAATAACCATCATTTATAAATGGTTAACATATAGTTTATTAATGTTTAATTATCATTTATAAACCGTATATAGGCCATTTAGAATGGTAAATAGAAAATGTATTAATGTTGAACTATAATTTAATGCCAAATAGAAGGTATATTAATGTAAGTTGATAGTTTCTTTACCATAAACAAACAATTACATTATAATTTTTAGTTTATTAATAGTTTTGCACTCATTATAACATTTTTTAACACCATATTAAGTATGTAAATGATTTCAAAATTATTCTTATACCTTTAAGAAATTGTTTAAAAACATTTAAAAAATAAATATGTATAGAATTTTGTAAATGATTAATAATTGGTCTATAAACCATCTATAAACATCACTTAGATGGTTATTGTAAAGTGTTACCAAATACATTTCAAAGATAAAACTTCAACAATAACCACCTACTGTCATTTCACACACCTGTTTTCATCCCTATATCGTGTGAAGCTGAACACATGATTTATCTGTAAAGACTGTATGTTTCCGCCTTGTTTCGTAATGCTGAACAGCATGTAACATGGAGCTTATAGAGCAGATTCATGCAGGTATAGGCTATGTGGATTCAGCTGTTCAACACCTGATGCTCTCACTGAAAATATATGAGTCCATTCAAAGCACAACTAACGCTATTATTGCTGCTAACTGATGTACAGCTGCCTGTACTGCAAACTGAAATTGCATTTCTGATGTGACTGAAGTATGGCCGTGTTCTTTTGTATCTGTCCCTGACCTCATGCCTACACGGCCTTTGCAGCCCTATATTATCATCAAGACTTTTTCCCTTGCTCTTGTTATAATTACTTTGACTCCAAACACAGATGATGTTTCAGGGTTCTTGCTGAAAGCACTGATGCTGTCATTCTTCTGGGAGGATATGTGCTGGGAGGCAGTGAGCAGAAAACATTTTTGAATCCAGCCAAGCCAGGGTGATGACACCAACCAGCCAATTATTACACAAAGAATCTGACTGAACCATGTAGCGGGCCTCATCCTGTAGAAATGGTCCGATCAGGTTTTTTGGGACCGATCACCGATCACCTAATGCTATCACCTATCAGAACCGATCGATCACGTGGGACGATATTATATTTATATGTTACTCTTGTTTTCCCCCCATCAATTCATCCACTCATGCACAGGCCTATGTCTTTCGTTTATGTTAACCTTGTTATCATTTATTTACTAGATACTACTAGATAACCTAGATTGACCTTTATTTATTGCATAGCAGTAACTTTAATATTCCTTCATAGCAGCAGTGGCACTGTGGGAAACAATATGCCAACATGGCCTCTATGGGGCAGTCAAGAACAGGCAAGAGCTTAATGTTGAAAGTTCAGTCATTTATTTATTGATACTATCCATTTTAAATGGCTAGATTGTTGCATATATATCGTATCAAATAAAATTCAAATAAAAATTGAGCCTATTTAACAGGCTAAACAAACTCAAAATGCCAGTCTGAACATTGGTGGCATTATTGCACATTGTTACACAGTACAGTGTGACATATTATTATTAGGTAAATGGTAAATGGACCTGTACTTATATATCGCTTTTCTAGTCGCTTTGCGGCCACTCAAAGCGCTTTACACTACAGACTGCGCTCATTCACCCTTTCACACACACATTCATACTGGTGGCAGAGGCTACCCTAAAACGTTGCCACCTGCCACCATTGGGAATTCCTTCACACACCGATGAACACAGCATCGGGAGCAATTTGGGGTTCAGTATCTTGCTCAAAGATACTTCGACCTGTAGGCTGCGATATTCAGGGATCGAACCACCAACCCTTCGGTTGGGGGCCAACCAACTCTACCAACTGAGTCCCAACTGAGTCACAGCCTCCCCAGTTATAATTGCTCACTCTCACACTAACATTTCTCTAAAAGTCTAAACGATTGCATAAATTGCCGCTAGCGTGTGTGACATCGGACTCACTCACTTCGAAAAAGTTCCATATGGCAGACATGTTGTCGGTGTGTGTCCGTGACCACAACACAACACAACACAACACTTCTTCTTCTTCGTTTTAAATCAGCAGCGTTTCGGTGCACTACCGCCACCTTTGGATCCGGAATGTATATCACACCATAACAAACACTTGTAAAGCACATGTACGTATAATGCGATCGGATCGGTGATTTTAACCTGTGATCTGATTTTTCGATCAATCGTTTTTTTATCATATCGGGCTGATCCGCTCAGTTGCCGATCAATGGGCGTCATCCCTATCATCCTGTCTAGCCCTGGTACCGGCTGGATGCTGTGCAACACAGTTTCTGTAAATGCTCCTGAAAAAGAACAGCTTTTCATTAAAATAGGGTTTGGTCATCTGCATTTAGTGTTTGATATCCACATCAGCCCGTGGACAGTTTGACATGCAGCATAAAACATTTCCTTCACAAGCATATAACCATGTGTTTCCTCTCTACACCCCTGCTCTCTCTCTCTTTCCCACTCCTTCACTTCACACTCGCTTCCTCCTCCATCTGCAAACTTAAACACCATCAAATATGTCTTTGAAGAAAAGTTCTGTCAAATAACTTCCGAGAGTTTTCATTCAGAGGAGCAACTTGTGAAATTTCACAGCCCCAGACTTCAGTGGGTGGCCATTACAGCGTGCAATTCAAGCTCTAATACTCAGCATTTAATGCCTATTTCGTAAAGATGTATTCAGAACGTGTCAACATGTGTGTAACTTTGTATTTATGTATGTGCATATTCTTGGAACTTTGACTTCTTGTGTGCATATGTGTGTGTGTGTGTGTGTGTGTGTAGGCAGGGTGGGCATGCATATGTGTGCCTGTTTGTTGGTGCAATGACTGCAACATGAACTTTTCAGAATTATTCATCATATTCCTCTGAAGACACCACAGGGAGCCCAAAATAAGACTATTCATACCACTGAGATACCATGCGCTCCTTCACCCCTCTGCATTTTAAGATGGAAAATGATCTGCAATGTAAATACACACCATAAACACTGTCTCCACCTTCTTGTTTGCACCAGCAGTTAACATCCCAAACCTAACAGCTTGGTGGTATGATCGTATCCGCAGTGGTCGCCATGGTAGAAGTCATCCATCCTGCATCTATGCTGCAATTAGTTCTGCAGTGCTGACTGAAGAGATTTCTGTCTATATCGCTGCCAACAAGAGCTGAATTAAATATTCTGCTACCTAAAAACATCTCTCATGACTCGATGCTGAGCCGACCTTTGCCTGCGAATAAAACCGGCTCAAAATTAAATTAAATAATGCAAAAGATTTGCAGATTGAAACAGCAAAGATTTCCTCGTATCGTCCGAACATTATCAAATCAATCCTCATATTTGCATTGTGTGCTGTCATTTTTCTCCTTGTTCAGCATGCATTGGCTCATATATCAATTTGAAATGGTTCAAGTAATGTCTTAACAGTAATTATTAATGCTGTAGTTTCCTCTCTATGGAAACATTAATCCACATCAATCGTCACTTTGTGGACTGTGCCACTTATTTGTACTGCAGCTGGACCGACTTTACCTCGTCTGACTCTACATGTGGTGAAACCGCCAGCTGCCGTAGCAACACACAATCCTCCTGCACCTTCCTGTTTCCAGACAACAGTAAACCACTCTGTGAGGGTGAATGGAGTCAATTTTTCCAACCAGCAGTGCATCTAAATTTCCCAGCTGGTTGTCGATCCCTCCTGGTGGTGGCTCTCGACTATCTGTTAGCAGGATCCAGTTGTGTTGGCTTAACCCCTCCAGCTATCTGCTTGCTGTCTTGTTGATGCTGGCTTCTCTGCTCTCTTTTACGGGACTCCTTTCAGCCCTGCTAATCCTTCACTTTCAGGCTAATCCCACTCATTCACACTGCTCCCGCTCTCCCCTCGCTCTCTGCCTCTCTCTGCAGAGCTCGTTTACTCTCACTTTTAACAGGCTCTCTCAGTCTATTTTTTTTTATACCCATCTGTGCCTTTCTCCTGTTTGTTTCTCTTGCTGTAACAGCTCCTCTCACCTTGTTGCCTTATATTTGCTTACTGTAAATTCTCAATTGCTATTTACCTCGACTGCAGAGAGGAACTGGGAAACCTTTTTTTGAGACAGGCTTACATCTCGTTGTTTTTTTTTGTTTTTTTAGCTAGAGGCTTTTTTTGTGTGGATCTGTCTCTGTCTTTTTAGCACATTTGTGCTGACAGACTAAAATCACATAGAATTACTGATTTTTCCTGAAATACAATGGACTCTATGGCAAAAACAGTAGAGCTATATGTCCAAAGAGAAGCTATGATAAGAAAATCTCACTTTTCAGCCAAAAATGTTCTTAGCCAACAGAAACACTGTGATCATGCACTAAATATTTCCAGTTGGCATAGCTTCATTTTTTTCCGCTCAGAGTTAAAGGTACAATGTGTAGGATTTATATATTGTGTTGTGTATATACTCAATGACATCTAATCACGTTGTATTTTTCAATTACTTTTTCAGTTCCTGTTAATAGAAGTTAAATTTGGCTGCCAATGGTATAATAACTCCATTTTCTAATAGTCTTTTAATGTAAAATTAATTCTTTGTTTAAGGTATCTTGTGGATTTTTTCACCTGAAGCAGCCCTCATGGGACATTTTCCTATGAGTGCATGTGTGTTTGTTCATCTTGTGCATGCCCACAAGGATGCAGAAGTATGATGATGTACACAGAATTGTCAGTGGTGTCAAACTATTCCACTAATCAACAGGTGGAGGTAATGATGCAATGCATCAACAAAAGCAGGAATGAGCAAAGCATGCATAAAAAGTACAGCATGAAACAGTGATGGGAGTAAAAATACTTTTACTATTTTATCCTTTACAAATGTTTTGAGTAGGGAAATGCATTGAACACATTTGCTCAAACTCAAAATGCATAAAAGTAGTAAGAGTAAGAAAAAAAACCCTCCTTTAACAGTGATCCCCCCAAAAAATGGCAACGCTGCAGCAATTGAGACAAGTGGTGAATGTAAATTGTATTTTTGGGTGTGTGGACACCTGTGTGGATACAGTTTGTGCTGTTTTTACATGGTGAGCTTGTTCAACAGGAAGTTGTAACGCTGAGTGTTTTTTTTTTTTTACAGTGTTTGTTTTGGCCTGTGTATATGATAAATGAGACTCATTGGCCTTTTATCTGTTATCTGGTCTGGGCTGGTGATCATGGTCAAAATCTAACGTAGGATGCAATCTTTGAGGACCTACTTATTGTATAATTAACATCACACTCTACCTTATCGTCTACAGGAAGCTCTTAATTCAAATGAGACATCTTGATCATCTTCCACACAAGTATGCATGATTATGCATGATAGTGATGATTCTTTTTATTATTCATGATTTTAATGGACACTTCAAAGTCCAAGTCTGCGTGCTGTTTTAGAAGCTTTTCTCCCCATTAATGAACAGTGTTTTATATGGAACTGGCCCTAATGACCACTGGCTATGAAACACACACACCAGTTGAAGCTGAGTTTTCCCTCACAGGGGTCGCTGTTTTGGTTTACAGCTTGGTTTTGATGAATAAAAAAGCTTTGAAGAAGAAAAAATGGAGACGATTTTCTTCCTGTTGTTTTTCCCTATGGCTTTACTCTCTGCAGTGGAGCCAGTTTCGGAGATCATTGGGGCAAGGCTGGAGGAGGTTATTGCTTTTTTAGCGCTCTGATGTGACTCCAGTCCTTTGGTGGCATGTAGGGAGGGCAAAGGAGCTTTCAGACAGACAGCCCACACATGTCTGGACTGAGAAGCCACTCAGATGGCTGTCTGAGGCTAAAAGCTCTGCATGTTGATGAACTCCACTCAGTTACTCCGCTGGGTGGGTCGACACAGTAAGTGGAAGTGGTTAGAAGGGAAGCCGTATCTGTCAGTGTATTCTAAATCTTAATCTACACATGGAAAAGGGTGTCTGTCTGCTTTTTACGTGTGCTCCTGCAGTGCAATGCTAGCAATTTCACCATGTTATAGGTGTATACCTGGATAATAAGTTGGACTGGTTCCTAAACACAGACGCTCTCTACAAAAAGGGGCTGAGCTGCCTCTTTTTCTTATGGAAGCTCAGATCTCTGGACATGTGTAGTAAGATGCTGCAGATGTTTTATCAGTCTGTGGTGGTAGTGTGTTGTTTTATGCTGCAGTCTGCTGGGGAGGCAGCATCAGACACAGAGATGCAAGGCGGTTGGACAGACTGGTCTTAAGAGCTGGTTCTGTGGTTGGAGCCAGGTTGGACACACACATAACACTAGTTACTATCAAGAATGTTTTTTAGAAGAATAAGAATAGATGTAAAAATGACCAAAAAATTACACAAAATGACCAAAAAAAGACACAAAATGACCAAAAAAGGACACAAAATTATCGAAATAGACACAAATTGGACTGATCCAAAGAGCTGGTTCTGTGGTTGGAGCCAGGTTGGACACACTGGAGGAGGTGGTGGAGACAGGCACTGTCAAGATGTTCGAGTCCATCTTGAAATACCCAGATCATCCGCTACACAAAACCTTCATGGAGCAAAAAAACAGCAGTGGACGGCTCCCCTCTCCGTTGCAGGACGGAGAGATTCAAAAGACCCTTCTCTCCTACAGCCATCAGACTGTCTCATTCTAACAGAGATTCTACCAGACTAACTGAATTTCTCCTTGGGGATAAATAAAGTAATTTAGATTTTTTGATTTGAATGATTTTTGATGTTAAAAATGCACTGCTGTAGAGTTGTATATTCGTGTGTGTATGTGTGTGTGTGTGTGTGTGTGTGTGTGGGCTTGTATCAACTGTGGGATCTCTTTTATATTAGCACCACTCATGGCCTAATGAGAACCTAATATTCATTTTCAACTCACTGAACATCACCAGAAAAACATTAAATTTATGGTATAAACCAAGGTCACAACCATTTCAATATGTATACACACACACACACACACACACACACACACTAATATGCTCTCTTCACAAACATTCTTCAGCTGATAATTACACTGAAATTCTGGTTAGAGGCAGAAGGAAAAGTTAAAAAAAAGAAAAGTGAAAACATGAAACTGCAGAATGATCATTTTCTGAGTCTGTGTCACCAAAACATGAAATAAAAGTGGCGTCATTCCCTAAAGACAGCCTGGCTGAGCCCACACTGGTGACTAAGACATTAAGACACAACAGAAATGGCAGATGAGGAAGAACATTACTCAACTTAGCAACAGTCACTCTTTGACAACAAATACCCCATTACCTGATAAACATGACAACGCATACATATTTAGTGAATATTACTTGGAACAAATGATTCAATTTACATACAAAACTGAGGACACATAATAACAAACAATCACTAAGTAATGCACTACACGAAAAACTGCTATTTCAAAGTAAAAGCACCGAATTCATTTGAGATGGGCGCCTGGAATGCCCTGCTTATCCTGCTGCCCCCGCGACCCGGCCCCGGATAACCAGCCAAGAACTGGCGGATGGATGAATTTATATAGATGATTGAAATAATAATTACAGGGCCAAAAAAAACTTTTCTTTTCAGTGTATAACATTTCATCACACTACGTAAAATCTTAACAGGTATAAAGACATTTTTACAAACGTGCCAGGAGCCATGAGCCAGCTGTATAGAGCCATCAAACAAGGAAGTGAAAGCATCACACAGCTGTGAGATCCACAGGAAAGCAGGAAAAGGACATGCAACAGGTGGAGGGAGCCAGCATGGAGTCCTAATACCTTTGCCATAAAGTATTTAAGATCCATCTTACTCCTGTCAACTGTGACACAAAGTTTGGAATATGAAGACATTTGGATTGATGAATGTCCTTCATCTGCCGTCAGTAAGTGGTATTACATGGGGTAATGGTGGACGGGCTGCTCAATGCCAGGGGCCTGTGTGATGATACCATCAGAGGTGACCGCTCATCCTGCCCGAAGGGAGAGGCGTGTGAAGCATTCTGGCAAGAACAACCACCTTGTCAAAAACGCGATTCGCTGTCGCTCTCTGTACAGACATGAGATTAAGGTTAAGCTGTGCCAAAAACCACTGTCAAAACAGGATCAGTGTGTGTGCGCGCTGCCATATAACAGGGTTATTTCTCCACAGACAGCTCTGGGCAGTTGTGAGACCCATTCCTCCCTGAAGTCATCTTGTGGAAATCAATTCACCTTTGCCTCATAAACACACACACACTGACACGTACACAATCGCACGCAAACACACGGATTCTGGCGCGCGCGCGCAAAGACGAAGAACCTCACATCTGGTGCCTCGGCGCCGGCACTTTTGTGAGAAGTTGGAGTGACAGCAATTGCACTCAGATAAAAATGGATTTGGCCCTGGCTGTTGGCTCAGTAATACATTCTGATGCCGCAGCACAGAAAGATTTATCAGGAGTCAAATCAGACGCCTCACTTTCACACCCAAACACATATCACATACAGGAAGGCAGCACACGGAACTCATGCATAGAATTACACCATGCTGACTGCCGCATTCGTTTCATTTCACTCTCTTCAAAGTACCTCATTACTTCTGGAAGATTTGAGGAAATAAAGGTGAGTTGGTCTTGTCTAGTTGAGTGGATAACGTTCTGTAGCATCCTCACCTGAGTTCAGATTCAAAGCCAAGCTTCTTCCTGTCTGCTTCACCACTCTTCCAGATCTCCCTATTGAGGGACTTCATTTGAAGCTTTTTCCCCCTAATTTATAAATTAATGATGCCGCTAATTAATGAGGTCTTGAAACTAGTGATTGAGCCCATAAACACATTAGGAAAATGTTTTCTTGAGGTCATAAATCAAGTTAGAAGTAGTATCATTTTCACACAGACATTCATGAAAAAAACTTTTGCAACCAGTGAAGTTGGCCCCTGCTGGTCGTTAGAAATAAGGCAGATTTAACTCTATGGAGTCTTGGGCTATTTTGTCCATTTTTGAATCCTTTGCATGCCTTTTCATGTCTTTGTAAGTCATTTTGTGTCTTTTTTGTATCTTTTTTGTGTCTTTTTTGGTAATTTTGTGTCTTTTTTTGGCAATTTTTGTGGGTTTTTTGTGATTTTGTGTCTTTTTTTGGTTCTCACTCAAAGTACTAACTACTAAGGTGTGTTCAATTTAAGGAAATGTAATGTGTGATGGCAAGAAAGTAGTTATAAAACTGTTTTCAGTGCTGGATCAGACTGACTAACTGTAGATGATATAACTCAGGGATGGGCAACTTAAATGCTGGAAAGGGCCACATATAGGACCGATATGATGAAACTGCAATTTTAAATATGTTTACAGTGCAGTAACTTAACATATTTCATGCTCAAATGCATGTATAACAGTATAAATAGGAATACAAAAGGTTTGAAGCAAATAAAACCAAGCAATAAGACCAACATTAATTGCAAGAAGTAATTTTGTGCTTGATATAGTACCTGATATAGCCAGTATGGATGGGTTGACTTGCTAGGAATTCAATACAACTATCCCCCTGTCAAAAAGCAGATCTTGTGTGAAAGTAACTACACTTCTGACTCAAACATCTGGGACACTAAGAATGTCTTCTCCTCTACTGTTTGGATGTTTAGATCTTATGGCTGACATGTTGTACTCTCATAGGGTAGAAGTCTAATTGAATTCAATCAAGTTGATTGAATGGTGTGTTCACTGGTGTGTAAAAGATGGGTTAAATGCAGAGGACAAATTCACTGCTCGCTGTTTCAGTGTGTGTGTGTGTGTGTGTGTGTGTGTAAACTTAGTTTCATAGTTTATCTTTGGTAACTGAATTTGAGAAACTTCAATATATTTTTTTTAATACTGGACACCCACAGAATGTACTATCTGAATTTATAAACCCCTCAAATGGGGCTAGATACCTCTGACTAGCAGTGGGATCCTCAATATTTGAGTGCCAGATATATATAGCCGTGGGATATGTCATTAAATTGCATTGTAGCGAAATCCGTGTCAGTTTCACGGAAATTTGAGTGATTCCGTGGCTATTCCACGGATTTTGAGTTAAGCGAATCCGTGGCTATTTCACGGATTCCTGTGAGACCAGGTTGGAACGAGCATGTACAGCTTATACGACAACATGCTAGAATCCAAGGTTTAGCCCTTATCTAGCTAGAACAACATTGGTGAAGCCCAGCCAAAGGTGCAAGAAAGAGAAAGGCTTCCCATGTTTACCTCTGATTCTTCCAACAGTGTCACTGACAAAACTACTAGAGCTCCGTCAGACTCAGAAAACCTCAGTGTTAGTGGAAGTGTGATTCAGACTTTATCCTTGTGAGACCCAGTTTGATGTTTACACCTGCAGGGCGAGGATTGTTTTTTTGCAAAATGACAACACTTTGGCTGGTCCTCTCCACCTCGAGAGGCTTGTTTAGGGAAGGTTGGGCCTTGTTAATGTCTGAAATGCTTGAAACTGGAAGTTGGCAAAGAGACAGAGAGAGAGAACCTGCTTGGATCGCACACAAGACCACATCAGTCCCAGGCTGTGTACAGGATTTGTCTGCGCATGGCCCACCCCTCACTTTTCGCACTTCCTACACTTCCACCCGGACTTATTAATGACCGGTCTCAAATGAACACTGCAGTTGGCCAAGTCGGACCTCATTATCACCCAGAAGTCTCCTCTGTGAGTGGCCAACAGTGAATGCACAGTCTGAAGTGAACACTGGAGTTCAGTTGGCGGGAGATCAGGACTCTTCATCGTCCAGATATCCAGCTGATGGTTTGTTGTCTGAACAGTGTGTCTGGCATCCATTTTATGCTCCAGTGGAGCCTTTGTTGGGCAGTGGTTCAGACACTGCTTAGCTTTGAAACACTTAATGTACAACTTTGATTCTTAATTGTCACAGAATCCCTTACCGCAGGCTACAGAGGACGGATGGGAGGGGGTGGGCGTTTCTCTGGGCTTTGGGATTCAAGCCCAGCAGATACATTTGGGTAGAAAGTCTTTTGGCTCCATAATGATGTGGCAGTTTAATGGTTTTCCTAACTTGAAAACAATACCCAGTATGATTGATAGTTAGTTATAGAGGTGGGGGAAAAAAAATGATAGAGCATAGTATCACGATATTTTGCATGGCGATATTATATCGATGTGTTCTCAGTTTTGTATGTAAATTGAATCATTCGTTCCAACTAATATTCACTAAACCAGTTCATTTCAAGTAAAATATCTGAGTGCCATATATTTAAAAGGTACTTAAAACTTTAGTTTAAGTATTAAATAGTAGATACACTGAAAAAAAGATTTTTTTGGCCCTGTAATTATTATTTCAATCATAATATATAAATTATACAAAGTAATACGAATTCAGCGCTTACATTACATTTGGGTAGAAAGTCTTTTGGCAGTTTTGGCAGTTTAATTGTTTTCTCGACTTGAAAACAATACCCAGTATGATTGATAGTTAATTATAGAGGTGGGGGGAAAAATCGATAGAGCATAGTATCGCGATGCTTAATGCTTAAAAACGGAATAATATGGTATCGTGACTCAAGTATCGGGTTAACATCGTATCGTAATATGATAGAAAAAGCACAACAGTAAAGTTTGACATCTGCAAATAAAGTTTATGTGGGTTTACCATCCATAGCGTGTTTAATAATGCTCACTGTTCTGCTGCAGGGACGGTGTGGATTCAGCTGGTGAAAAGTTGTCGAAACAAGCACTTTCGTTTTTGAAGTAAAGTTTTGTGTTTATACTCTAGGTATTGATATGACAATAAACTGCTTGAGGGCCCCAGGCTCACAGGAGCCCCACAAGTCCCAGGTTGTCTGCATATGAATTTTTTTTTTTTGGGAGTTTTATTAATTGCAAATTTTCTGGGGGATTTACACCATTAAAGTACATCAACAAAGGCAGACTAATTATGTGCTTCTGTCTTTGGTATATTTAGGTCTCCAAATGTCTGTTGCTGAAGATTACATTTCTTTAGAATGACTCAGTAAGTTATTCTCTAAGTCAAAGTCTGGAAAGCAAATGCGTTATGCTCTGGCTGCAGGCTGAATCCCATCATTAATTTCTGATGGACTGATGTAATGGGGAAAAGGGGTCAGAGAGAAAGTAAGAAGGACATAGTGGAGGGAAATAACAGACGTTACCTGAGGTAAGCTAATGGTAAGGGTGTATTTTTGGACTTGAAAAGACAGTTGGGGTTGGGGGACATGAAGGCAGGACTGGGAAAGAAGAGGAGAAAAGGTAAACCAAGGAGTCCAGATCTCATGCCAAGCCTAATTACCTTTACCTCTGAGAGTGTGGCAGGGAGAAACCCTTCCCTCCACTCTGACTGGGTGGAGGGAAAATGACTCTCTGGAGAAGAATGACAGAACAAAACCCCAATCTGTCCAAAAGGTACCCGTGTGTGCTCCCACATATGCCTCAGTGTGTGTGTGTGTGTGTGTGTGTTCTTGTACTTCCTACATAGTGAGGACCAGAGCACGTTTTTAACCTACAGAGTGAGGACATTATTGCAAAGTGAGGACATTTCGGCCGGTCCTCCCTTCTTTAAAGGCTTTTTTTTGAGATTTCAGACTTTGTTTTAAGGGTTAAAGGTTACATGATAATGATAATTAACTGAAACTGTATTGTGTGGTTACAAAACTAACTAAAATTATAGTAAAAATGTCCTTCGTTTTCGTCTTTGTCAACTTTTTTCATACATAATGAAGATGAATAAGGCACTTAAACTAATAAAAACTAAACTAAAACTAGCAAACTCACTCTAAAAACGAATTAAAACTAACTGAATTTGAAAACAAAAATTCACAACGAAATTAAAACTAAAACTAATGAAAAATCCAAAACTATTATAACCTTGCAACGGAATTCACTATTACATGAGGGTCCTCACAAAGACAGAAGTACAAGAATGTGTGTGTGTGTGTGTGTGTGTGTGTGTGTGTGTGTGTGTGTTTGCCTTTGTTCCACAGTGCAGATACAAGTGTATGCACACACACGCTAGTGATTGTCAGGTTTATGGGGCTGCTGCACTGCATCTTATCGGATCAGTGTGGTGAAATGAGTTGACCCAGCAGGACAAACTATCATACATTTATGATTTGTGCTATATTGATTTTTATGTATGTTTCTGTAACTTTACAATAACCAACTGAGTGATCTTTATAGATGGGTTATAAACCAATTATTAACCATTTACAAAGTGCTATGCATATTTAACCTTTAATGTTTTAAACCAATTTCTTAAAGGTATATGAATCATTTTCAAAATCCTTTACAGGTAACACTTTACAATAACCATCATTTATAAATGGGAAACAGATAGTTTATTTGCGTTTAATCATCATTTATAAACCGTATATAGGCCATTTAGAATGGTAAACAGAAAATGTATTAATGTTACTATAATAACTATAATTTATAAATGCCTAATAGATGGTATATTAATGTCAGTTGATTTACTTTACCATTAACAAACAATGACATTATAATTATTAGTTTATTAATAGTTTTGCACTCATAACATTTTTAACACCATATTAAGTATGTTAATGATTTTGAAATCATTCATATACCTTGAAGAAATTGGTTTTAAATATGTGTGTAAATGGTTAATAATTGGTTTATAAACAAGCTATAAACATTACTTAGATGGTTATTGTAAAGTGTTACCCATTTACATACTTTATATGGTGTTAAAAATGTTAAAATGAGAGCAACTAAAACTATTAATAAATTATTAATTATAATTTAATTGTTTGTTAATGGTAAAGTAACTATAAACTTAAATTAATATACCATGTATTTGCCATTTATAAATTATTTAGTTAGTTAAACATAAAAAATTATTTACCATTCTAAATGGCCTATAAATGATTATTAAACATTAATAAACTATCTGTTTACCATTTATAAATGATGGTTATTGTAAAGTGTCCCAAATCCTAACTATCAGAGGCTGTTACACATTTCCTATAAAGTATACATTTTTTATCATCAGTCATTCAGCAGCTTTAATTGCTAGAAATATTTCAAAGTATATCTGTCAGATTTAATATTTCAACTATTGACCAGATGCAATTGCTGCATACATGTTTAATCTGTTCAGCAATCCAAATAGATCTGATCTCCCACTGACACTGCTAGAAGCAGTGAAACTGTCAAAATTGTCTTGTTTAAATAAATAATGTATAAATAAAATACATTGATATACACTCAAAAAAATTATTCAAGCCCTTCTTAGATGTGACACATTAATGTTTGTCTAATTAAAATATATCAATTAAAATCAAATCAAAAGTAGTTTAAGAAGTGTAACCTAAAATGTATTAATTTACTCCCCTGTCCTTCCCTTCAACCCTAAAAGAATGACTTTCAGTTTTCCAATTCTATGTTTTTAGGTTGAACGAACACAATTTCTTTATTTTTGCTCTCCTTGACATAAATGAGTTGCGGTAACTCAATTTAAATACAATACATACATGTTTTTAATTTGAGTTTGACCAAATGTAAAAAAAGTGAGGTACATTAACTCAAATACATTATATTGCATCAATGCACGACTACATATATTTGTTGGATGGAAATTCTGCCCACAATTTAATTGAGTTCATTCAATGAGTTATTTTTTGGAGTGTATTATATATCATCAATTGGGATTTCAATTGCCTGCCTTCCTGCCCAGTGTATTTGCTCTTTTTTCCTCTTTCCTCTGTCTTCTCAGCCTCCCCCCTTCTCTGTTTTCCCTCCCTCCCCCTCGCCTTGTTTTGTACCCTTTTAACCCTCTAACCCTCTTCTTCTACTGTTTCTTTGCTTCATTACCTTTCCTTGTCCATCACAATGCGCAATTTTCCCATCTCCTGTAATCTTCCTGCCTTTCCTCTCGTAGTGCCTCATCCATCCTTCCTTCCTTCTCCCTCTATCTGTCCATCTAGTCCTTGGCGTTCCCACCCACCATGTCAGATTCCATGGAGTGTTAAAAGGTCCGTGGAAGATGGGAAGGACAGTAATCAACCACTCTGAGATAGAAAATTAAAGCATAGTCTCTCTGCCCTCCCATTGTCCTTCTCTGTCCTGGCTTTTCTGTGAGAATTCTCCCATTTCTTTCCCTGACTGTTAATTGTTTTTCATACTGTAAAGCCCTAATAACAGGCACACTGGGTCTACTTGAAAGAATCCAAGGTGACAGATAAAGTGTAGTTATATTCACTATATTCACTGTTGACATGTCTCGACACTGTCGATCAATGAACCTGGTCTCACAGAAATCCGTGAAATAGCCACGGATTTCGCTTAACTCAAAATCCGTGGAATAGCCACGGAATCGCTCAAATTTCCGTGAAACTGACACGGATGTCGCTACAATGCAAGTTAATGTCATATCCCGTGGCTATTCCATGGATATTTTTTCCTATTGGTTTGTTCCAAGTCACGTGACTTTCAAGGTTCCTTTGGTCAGAACAAAAAACATGGCGGACAGTTCTCTCATTTTTAGTGAAAAAATCAATATTTTGACTTAGTTTCTGCATAAAAATGGATTTTGATCGCATTTCTAGCGAGAAATATATGTTTTATTTTCTAAATATTCACTCAGTGAATGTACATAATCACTTTGTATGTTGGAATAGCCACGGGATATGACTGTCATTAACTTGCATTGTAGCGAAATCCGTGTCAGTTTCACGGAAATTTGAGCGATTCCGTGGCTATTCCACGGATTTTGAGTTAAGCGGAATCCGTGGCTATTTCACGGATTCCTGTGAGACCATGTTGGTCAATCAATATGTGCTGTGCACTCAAAAAAATTATTCAAGCCCTTCTTCACATTAATGTATTGTTTATCTTATGAAAATATATAAATTAAAATCAAATCAAAAGTAGTTTAAGAAGTGTAACCTAAAATGTATTAATTTACTCCCCTGTCCTTCCCTTCAACCCAAAAAGAATGAGTTTCAGTTTTCCAATTCTATGTTTTTAGGTTGAACGAACACAATTTCTTTATTTTAGATCTCCTTGACATAAATGAGTCGTGGTAACTCAATTTAAATACAATACATACATGTTTTTAATTTGAGTTCGACCAAATGTAAAAAAGTGAGCTACATTTACTCAAATACATTATATTGCATCGATGCACTTGTTTTGAGTTTGGGCTACATATATTTGTTGGATGGAAATTCTGCCCACAATTTAATTGAGTTCATCCAATGACTTATTTTTTTGAGTGTGTGTGAGTCTGAGTGTGTGTTTGTGTGCATGCGTGTGTGTGCATGTTTGTGTATGTGTATACAGATGTGTATGTGGGTTTTGTCATTTTTATTGTCTGTTTTTATAAAGCACTATATAAGGGTCAAAGACGAGACGTCTCAATTTCAGGGTCCGAAGCATATTTATTATGTAATAAATAAATAAACATTTTAAAACACTACATTATGTTCTCCAACTCACTCCTCTTTACTTACTTATATCATTACCTATTGTAAGAAATAAACATTTAAGGAGCTATGGTGCTCAAAAGTACCAAAATGTTCTTCCTGAGTAACGTCCGGGCTTAAATCTAACTATAAAAATTTGACAAAATATTTAAAAAAATTAAGAAATGTATACATAATCTACTTGGGCATAATTGTGGTGTTGTTTGCAATAATACCTACTAATATAGTAACAACCCAAGGCTTTTTTACATTTTTACACAAGTAATACTTTTGTCCGCATTTTTGGATTTCCCTAATGTCCTCACTGGGTAACAGACATTGAAATTCCACCATTACCCATAAAGCACTTCTGTAGTCATTTGACCAGCTACATCATAATCAAGAAGACTCTGATGCACCCAGACAACTTCTTGAAAGGTCAATAAGTCTCTCTTTAAATGCTGATATTTGGACCTTTTTGGTCACTGGTGTATGATGTCCTAAAATCATGTGTCTTTCTGGATAACGCTAATAAAACATATGCTGGTTTTATTATTTAAAAAATGGCTTTTCCATGTGAAATCTATCATTGATGTGATGAAGACTACCTCATGTTTTAGTTATCTAGGCCATTGTTTGGCCAAGTTTTGGCAGGAAAATAGCTTATTTGTCCTCCCTGGATAACAATATGTCCTCCCTGGATAACGAAGATCTTCTGTTACCCAGGACAAGTTCTCTGTTATCCACAATGGACATGTTGATGAATATAGTATTTTATTTCGTATTTTTTAAGCATCAAGTTGATATTGTAATATTATATTAATAATAGACTTATGTGTGTCTGATATTTTATGATGTTGAGTTGTATTTTTTCTTCAATTCCTGATAGAAACAGTTAAGATTTCCTTCTTCTTCCAAGTTTGAACTATGAACATGTCCACATATTTCATACTACATGAACACTTTATACAGTACATCCCTACATACATCAGGTCCTACTCTTTCTGAAAATTTATGAATTTACATAGTGAGATCCTCAGTTTTGAGTTATGAAGATTTGTTTGGAGGCCTCATTTGTGATCATTCAAAAGGCAGAGTCGTTAACCCCCCGCACACAATTTATGAAATGCCGGCAAAATTAATTTATGAAATGCCTACATTTAACCCTCATACCGTCCTCAAGGGTCAAATTGACCCCATCTCTTTCTTTCTTTCTTTCTTTCTTTCTTTCTTTCTTTCTCTTTCCTTCTTTCTTTCTTTCTCGACCTGACTTGTCTTCTGTTAAACGGTCAGTTCTGTTTTTGAAATTAAGATTGAAAAATTATTTTTCAAATATTTAACAGTTCTCAGTGTCTCTCCCTTCATACTATGTATGACTGTTGAAAAGATATATTCATGAGTAGTGAAAAACTTTGAAATCTTGCAGTACGTCATTCCTGGATAACAACATGTCATTCCGGGTAACAGTGATGCAGTGAAGTAATCTAACCTAAAATGTAATATTATCTTACACAATCAGGTTTTCTTGAGTTGAGGATACAATGACAAATATTTTTGCCTTTACTGTAAAGTATTCTAATACATTTTCCAGTTTTCTTCTCTTTTTGGCATGAAAGATTGTATGATCAAGAGCACCTAATAAGCCCATTCCAGTATAACTAACCAAATATATCGCAAACGTTTTTGATAAAACTATGTTTTTCTGAGCAGTAATTGTTGGTTGAACTCTAAAAATTGATATCTATTAACTTTTATAAGCTAACAATGGTAGAAATTTGAATTATTTTAAAATCCATTCCCGTTACCCGGGAAGGACATTTTTCATACATTTTGCATACAATCCACAAAAAATATGCAAATTTCATTCTTAAAGTTATTCTCTGTTGTTGAGTTGTATACAGAACAGTCTAATAAACATAGAAAGAGCTTAAATAGGCATTTTTAGACACTTTCATATATTTTCACATTTTAAATCCTTATTCGTCTTTGACCCATAAATAAAGTTTGATCGATTGACTGTTTGATTGATTGATTGACATTCGACCACATTAGACCTATAATAGGCCTTCAGTATTTTTTCTACATTATATATGTCATATACCACTTATATATTTCAATATATGTATTAATTGATGTATATACTACTACATGCAACATCCTATTTAACCCATTTAACATGCTAAAATATATTTTCTCCAATGTTCAATATCTGTAAAAATGCAAAGTTCTTTCAGGAAACAAACAAACACAAATATATATATATTAATAATAAACACTAAATAGCAGAAACGTATGTATATAATGTGAATAGAATGTATGTATATGTCTTATTTTTTATTTTCTTATTATGTCTTCTATATCCATGTCGGTATCTTGAGTTGCTGTGACGACTAAATTTCCCCACTATTGGATAAATAAAGTCTTATCTTATCTTATCTTATCTTATCTTATCTTATGAGTTAATATATTTGGTTTGATTCACATCGAATGTTAAACAATCAAGCCTGAAGCTTTTATTCTGACATGCCTTATGGTGTGTTTCTGAAAGAAGAAACTCGAGTCTTCTTCAATGCTTCATTAGGACCAAAACTTTTTGGGGAATAATGCCGATTCCCACTTTTTACCCTTAGTTGTGTGACGGTGCATGCTAAACAGCAGTCAATTCACTATTCTGCACAGCAAGTCAGGGTCTGAACAAAAGCGGCTGCCAAAGGGGAATGGTTTTCGTGTCAAGTACTGTACAATGAGGAGAGGCCACAGGCTGTGTTTTAAGTAATGCAATCTGCATCGAGCTGAGAAGTACCTTGAGCTCCACAGGGTCAAATGTAATCACAGAATGATTTTGGCTTCTGTGCAGATCTAATATTACCTTCTGCTAGTCAAATAAATAGGCCAGGGTGCTCAAGTGCCTCCACTGAAGTACAAAATATGTACAGTACTATTGCACTGTACTGCAGAGCATTATGACTGAGAGCAGACATCCAGTGTTCACAATAAGCATATGCACTTTTGGTTTCCGCGAGGCGGGGGCTGTTCATGACCGAGGTAAGTAATAGTACCATGAATTTAGAAAACTTCACCTGTTATAACCGAAGTGCTGCGCTAGCATAATGCTGTTGGCAGTAATAGAATCGGTAAACAAATTGTTTAATGCATGCGCTGACTGAGTCACTGCACTCAGGAAATCACTGAGCCATGGTGCCGTGCTTCCTGGGTATAGATCCTGTACGAAACACCTTCCCCAAGCTGGTTGATGCTTAGATGATTTCTTTCGTAGTGCCTGGTGTACGAGATCAAACTAGACTTCTTTTTTTGCAGGCTCTGGGGTTCTGCAGCAATTTACATAACAATAATTCTTCTCTGGGACCAGTGTGAGGAGAGCTTATCCACATGGGGGAAAAAGATGGTGGTGATAGATCAGCGTGTTTAAACAAGGCCTCGGAGGAGAATTGTCTTCTTTCATTGACTAATTTGACAAAATAAGTTAATGATGAAGTACAAATCTGGGTTTTTAATAGGCCATGATTGCATGAATTATTTACTTTTGCAAATCAGTTCATAGACACTTTGTAGTTATTCTTACAAAAAGTAATATATAATAATAATACTAATAATATTTTTTATTTATAGAGCACTTTTCAAAATGCTTGTTACAAAGTGCTTTACAAAGACAAGTTAAAAACACACATGAAACAACAGATAAAAATCATGTTAGAAAATGACATAAGGTAGTTATGTGCAATTAAAAGACAGTTCAAGGGTCTAAAAAGTCAATAAAAGAAATAAATCCAGTCCAGGTGGGAAATAGTCCACAGAAGGAAAGAAGGCACACCAAAAATCAACAGCGTAGTGTCAGTTTTTACTCCGTTGTTAAGGCAGCACAAGCCCGTCTCGTTCGTACGATTGGAGCGTTCACAAGCAACCAAAGGAACCATAATAAGGATTTAACAGCACCAAGTGGACCCGCTGCGGTGATTCAGCTTCAGAAACGTCTGCAGTATGCCAGGACAACCGAGATCCGTGTAGCACAAATGCTAAAATGCTAAGTGAGTGCTAAAAACACACCGGCTTGTGCTAGTATCGGCGGTCAAGTCGTATATTTAAAAATCCAGAAGTCGGATGACTTAAAACCTTAAACCGTGTTAAACAAGTACAAGAAACAACAAGATAAAAAAATGTGTATCACATAAGTCGGCCTAAAAACTGGGTAAAAATGTCAATTTCCCATGGAGCTGTATGTGTGGTGTCTCTCTCATGTCTTGTGGAGAGCATGATTTCCTTAATGCTAAAAAAAAAAATATGGGCGTTGGATGATTCTGCAAAAAAAAATTTCACTCCAATGCCAGCTTTCCTCTACATGAAAATCAAATGTGCTACACACCCATGAATCCTCCCAACTTCCATACCATCTTTATCTTTCACCTCGCAACATCAAGGGCAAAATACTTCCTTCATTGGCACTGGAGGTTAATGCTGGAAATAAATCATAGGTGCAGAATTGTCCAATATGGATGCATTTCCTGTGGATGCTAGGCTGATTACCATGGAACTCTTGTTCAGTGTGCCACTTGTTGAATACCAGAGTGGATATAACAGCCATCTATCACAGGAAAGAGGAGATTATTGAGGCAATACCAAGAGTGTACTATGATGCACAGGACATGAATCGTTACTTTTGGATCATGACTGACTGGTGACTGGAGTTGCAGAATACTGCTGCCAGTTTTGGTGTTTTTGTTCAGTTTGGACTCATCCTCGGATCTATTGCATATCAAATCTCTTGTTTTTTTGCATGGAACACTGGCAGACATTAAGCCATGTCCAACTGTTGTGCTGAACAAGCCTGATTTTTTGCTTTTGCTCTGGATTCTCATAGTGATCTGATTGAAATTGATATGGCGGGTTTAATTGTCATGCTGCACTCACTCAGAACACAGACTGTATTGTTGGAACAGACAGGCTCCAACTGTTGATAATTGTAGCCTACTCTTACTACCATTGCTACGAGCACTGTTGTTAAGCAGCGCCATTTATTTTGCCTTCACTGATGCTACTCCATGGGGCTAGATGCCGGATACTGATAGGAAAGCTGTAACAGTGCTGCTGTATTTCATTTTAAGATTAAAATGTGTCCTTGATAATGCTGGTTGGAGCGGAAGGCTGCCAAATGTAAAGCACTTTAAGTCCATCTTAATCTCACTCTAACAGCTACAGGAGCTCATTTCCAGACAGATGCACAATCCCAATGGATTCCTCCTTCACTGCTATCTGATGACTAGGGACCATAAAGCACAGCTCTGCCACTCAGGTACCAAGAAACACACAAGTATGCACAATCACATGATCATGCACATGCACACAAAGCGGATACAGAGGAGAGCTTTAGTCATGATGGATTCTGTTAGGATATTTTCATTTGGCCGCCCCTCCCTTCCCTTAATCTATCCTTCTCTTTCATGTCATCTCACTTCCCCTCTATTTCCTCCCCCTCTGCTTTTCCTCCAGGAGGGTCACGTAACCACACACTTTACTACTGGTCATGCCTTCCTGTCAGTCACTTTCTTCCTCTTCCCTTATCGCCATCATGCTGACAAAAATCCAATTTATGTCAGATTTCATATGTGTGCGTTTGTACTTAGATGTGCACGTTTTTATAATATAAGTATAACCACGCAAGTGTCTATTTTATGCATGCACTGTTGTTTTTTTTTGCATGGTTGTGTAGGCATGTGTGTGTAAGTGCTTGTGTCCAAAGAGATGAGGTTGGCCCTCCTATCTGAAGGTTCCCGGTGGAAGGCAATAAAAGCTGTCGCAGTGACGAGGCCTCAGCAATGAGATTTCCAGGATAGTTGTAAATGTTCAATCACTTTTCCTCTTTTCTCTCTGCCTCTATCTGCCTATGGCTAAATGAGTGGAGAAAGGGTAGAGGGAGAGAGGCGTGGAGAAAGAGGGGCAGGCAGGAGTGAGAGAGGCGGAAGCCAAAGAAATCAACTAAATTAATGAAATGGGTAGAAAGAGAAGCGGAGACAAATGCAAAGACAAGGAGGGAGCAGAATAAGGAATTGGAGTCAGTGATGGAGAGAAATGATTGCACACATAGCAAGGACGTCTTGGTGTTTAACACGACTCCTAACCCTGGCTGGGTGGCCCTGAGCTGGGAACAGAGAGCAGTGACCACAGTGTGTGTGTGTGTGTGTGTGTGTGTTTGTGTGTGTGTGTGTTTATTATATTTTTTAAGCCTTTGTGTCAAGAGGGGTAACAACGATTGCATTTCTATTACTGCTATTACAACTAATACTAGTACTATAACTACAGCTAGCACAGCTACTACTACTACTGCTTCCTGTATAAATGCTCCTGATATTGATACAATGACTATAATTGCTGTATGTATGACTGCTACTGCTATTATTACCACCTCAACTTCTTCGATACTACTAATTAGAGGTGTGAATCCCCAGAGGCCCAACGATATGATTTTATAACAATACTTGAGTCATGATACGATATTAGTGGTCGACCGATACGGGTTTTTTAATGTCGATGCCGAAACCGATTATTTTGACATCAGTCTTAACCGATCCCCGATATGTGCTGCCGATTTTTTTGGGCCGATTCTTGAAGCCGATATTTCCTTTTCCCCCTCGTTTTACGTGATAAAAATGACACAAAGATAACAAATGCTACACAAGTCTCAATTTAAACAAAAAAAGAAACACTTATTAATAAAACAAACAAAACATATTAACAGTTGGATAGCAAACAATGTGTATGTTGTTCTAGGCCTCGAGGTGGTGGCGCCTCAGATGATCCACATATTTGATGTGTTTTTCTTTTTTCCGGTATAAGCAGCAGCTCACCAGAGAATGGCAGATGTTGCACCGAGCCTTGTCTGTGTTGGCTCAGTGAAATGGGCTAATTGATCGGAGAACGCACGCACGTATCGGCCGATGCTGATCCAAGTAAAAAATGCAAATATCAGCCGACATATATCGGCCAGCCGATATATTGGTCTATCTCTATATGATATTATTGTGATTTTAAGCATTTTGCGATATGGTGAGTAGATGGTGCTCTTATTTTAAATAAAAAGGCTCAAGCTATAGTAATAAATTGTACTTTTAGTCCTTTGGTGAACATATAGCGCCATCTTGTGGGCTCAGATAATAAAGAAAATGCTTCATGAGGCTTCTTTGGCACATCACTAGTTTTCATCCCTTCGTTGAACAAAGAGCGCCATCTGGTTCAGAGAATAAAGCAAATGGTTCATGAAGCTTTGTCGTCCCTTCATTAAATACCAGCATGTATTTAATTCCACTTCAAACACTGGCTGTAACTTTCTCTATTTCTGCTGCTACAACTATTATTACTAATCCTACAACTGCTGCTAGCCATTTAACATCACTTCGAATCACATCTACTACTTATGATATGGACTACTAATGTATATTGTGTCACCAATAGAATAAAAAAGGACACAATATTGATACCGTATCCTCTTCGTCAGGATGTTGTTTTGGATCATGCATTCCCAGCTGTGTGTACCTACAGTGCTATCACTATGTATGTATAGTGGCTTGCCTGGTGGAGGTAAAACAGCTGAGGATTGAGCTATCTGTCTGTGTGCAAGACAGAGACAGCCTCCTCTGCATCATTCCTTGTAAGCGGCAGACTCAATCACAATAAAAGCCTGCTGCACTGGCACTAGGCACTCACAGCGCCTGCTCGGGGGAGATCCATGTGATGGGGAGGATGAGGAGGAGAGGAAGAGCAGGAGGAGGAGGAGGAGGAGAAGGCTGGCTATGGGCTTCTCTTTCTCCCTTCTCACCTCTTCTGTCTCTCTCTCAGGATAATGAATCAGGCATAGAGAGCGGGGTTTCTCAGAGAGTGGCCAATGCATAAATAACGCCTGCAGGATAGAGGCCCTATTATAGTGTTGCTGCATGAATCCATGTTTCACAAACACACAAACACACACACACAGACACACACCTCTTGCAGAGAATAGATGGTGTGGTACCATAACAAGGTCTGCACAGTCATAAAAAGCTTTCAGACAAATGGCAATCTGTCCTTTATCATAAATTAGGTGACATGAACAGGGAGAGACCTGCATGTGTGTGTGTGTGTGTGTGTGTGTGTGTGTGTGAACTATAAGAAAAGAAAGGGATAAAATGGAAGAAATGGTGATTCCCCACCACTTTCTATCCGATACAGCATTTTTACATTACAGATCCCGGTGGACAGCCATACTGTGTAATTGCATGGCAGCAAAATCTTACAAATTTCCCTATCTCCACCATCCAGAGATATCTTGCAGAGAAATCTTCCCTCATGAAACTTTCATTTGGATTCTTGATTCTGTTTTTCCTGTCCTTTCATTTCTCTGTTCATTATCTTCCTTTAAAGTCACCACATCCCCCTCTCTTCCCCTCTTTCTCTGATTGCTCCATACTGTCTCTCTCTCTATGTCGCTGTAGGGAATACAACAACATCCTTGCTTTGTCTTTTCTTTGTACCGAGATTTCATTTTCATTTATCCTTTACCTAATCAGCTCAAAAAGAAAGATCAACATCTCGACTTTAAAGGCAGGCCTGAGAACAAAAACATAAATCTGACAGAGTAAAATACACAATGCAATTCAGTCACACATTCCAGCAGTCGAACAGATTGTAAAACATTAAAAAATCATGCTTTTATTTCTATCTCTTCGTGTCAGTCTCGCCTTCTATCGCTGCCTCTGTCTCACAGACTCTCCATCTTGAAGCGCACAGGGAGGGAAGTGAAATCCCTTCTTTGCTCTTTTGTGGGAAACTTAATAATTTAAAAGCACATACGCAAAGCTCACAATAGTGTGTGTGTGTGTGTGTGTGTGTGTGTGTGTGCAAAAGGTTGTCTTTGAGCATTGCAGATCCTTTGTTTTGTTAATTCAAATCAAATCAAATCAAATCAAATCAAATAGTCTTTATTGTCATTATATAGTTCACTATACAACGAAATTGAAAGTGCCACTGCATAAGGTGCATAGTTATGACAATCATAACACAAAACAACACGAGTAAAAACATTTTAAAAAATACCGTGCTAAACAAGGACAAAAACAAGAACAAGGACATGTGATGTAATAAATAAGTATAAAAATAATAAATGGCTACTTAAAATGCTATAATTTATACATGAGGTAAATTGTATGTTTTGTACATATCAATTGTATTGCACATGTCCGTTTTATTGCACCTTTTAATTAATTTATCCTGTGTGGGTGTTGAGAGTTCTGAGTGTTAAGAGTTCTGACAGAACAGGGAAAGAAGCTGTTTTTCATCCTGCTGGTTCTGCATTCAAGGCTTCTGTACCTCCTCCCAGAGGTACTTATCACTAATCATGACTATGCACACTAGTAACACTTTTTATGAGGTAAACTGGACAGCCTGATCTAATAGAAATGTGTGAAATGACCTGTTAGCATCATGTTACATGGTGGTAATGTGTTAAAATTGAATGTTGGACAGGTGAAACAATGCCAATGGAAAGTCAATTTGGATCCTTTATGGGGTGGACAAATTAATTTCCAGGTTAAACAGGAATATGTTTTAATCAAAGTCCACGCAGGGAGGAAGTCAGGGTGAATAAACGGGTGTCCGTTCAAGTTTATTTCTGTAATAGACACACTTATTTTAACTGAATCATGACCTTTTGCTTAACCTAAACAAGTATCTAAATATAAATTGTTTCTGTGTTTGCGACATGTCATTCTGACACATTATGTGCCAGTGTTTGCTACTACTTACTACAGTGTTCAGAGCAAGGTTATTATAGTTAACGAAAACTAACGAAAAAACTGAAACTAGAATTGAAGAAACACTTTCGTTAACTGAAATGAAATTAAAAGAGTTTTTTAAAAAATGATAACTAACTGAAACTGTATTGTGAGGTTACAAAACTGACTAAATAGTGAAAATGTCCTTAGTTTCTTCTTTGTCAACTTTTTTCATACGTAAACCTTTTGGTTGATATGAAACCTATTCCATCTATCTGGTATCATTCATTCCTTTCCTGCCTGAAGCATGTCTTATATGTATGGAGAATATTTCTGTAGATATGCTATGTGTTATTATAATGTATATGCTGTAGAATGAATATACAATATATGTATTATGTGTTAGTAGATTGTGTAATGATGTATACATATATGATATGTAGAAATGTGTGTAATATGGATTAGTATGTGAATAATTAATATAACGAAGAATGAATGAAGAACAGTTAAGAAGTGTAAACGCTCACTCTGTTTTTGTTTTGTTAGGTGAAGCATATCGCTCACTTGTTTGTTTTTAGTTTTTAATTTTTATAATGTTTATGTTTTGTGCTTTCAGCTGTATATTTGATACTGTTGGACCCCAGGAAGAATAGCTGTGGCTTTGCTGCTTGCTTAATAATAAACTCAAACTCTGGTTCTCCGAACTTGGAACGTGCAGACCATCATCTACTGCAGGTAATACACTGACTGTGGGTAAGTACCTCATACAGCCTCATTTAAAAAAATCTGAACTATCCCTTTAAGAAAACAAAATGTGCAACTTGGATGAAGACTAGAAGACAAAGTGTAAAACAGGGAGCAGGAAAAAGGGTTGTCGACTGGGAGTGAAAACATCAGGTGACTGAACACAACATTTAGACTGGGTAATAATTCCAACTTCATTGTATTCATATTGTGATAATATGATCATCATGTGTTAGATTTTTACACAGTAAAAATATATGACTCAAAGCACAACAAGAGAAAAGCCGTGAAAATACATGACCACCTGTCATCACGTAACAGAACCTTCATACTGAGACCTTGTGATAACAACATAACCATCTACATAACAAGTGAACAAACTCAATCCCCCGATCATTCCCTCTGCACTACTTAAATAGAAGTGTGGGCACTTCATTGCCTGGAGTGTATTTCTTATCCAACCTATAGCTGTAAAACACTTTTCTTTTCGTGCATTAGTAGCTCCTAACTGAATACTGAACATCTTCCCAGGCCACTTGTTCTTCCATTTTAGCTCATTGCCAGAGCATAAGGTGGTAAAAGTAGAGAAAAATGTGCTCTGAATGCAATGAGTCTCCACTGCAGCTGGTAATATGCTGACAGGGTGGAGTTTCATATCGGAAATGCATCTCTCTCTTTCTGTCTTTGTCTATTTCCCACAGTCTTTTTCTTTTCCTCTGAGGCTTGTGCTGAACAAGCTGCTACGATTGGAGCTATTAGATAAGGAGTGTCTTCTCCGTGCGTGTGTGTGTGTGTTTGTGTGTGTGTGTGTGTGTGTGTGTGCGCGCGCGTGCACGCACGGGGTCAAAAGCAGTTTGTCAATGCAGGAATCGATGTGGATGTTCATGTGTTTGGTTTAAGGCTACAATATTTTGCAGTCGTATTTGGTTGTGAGGTGCACATTCTTATTAATGCATAGTGTACACTTGTGTATGTATACTGTGTGTGTCTGTGTGTGCGCGCGCGTGTGTGTGTGTGTTTATGTGTGAAGCTAAGGGAAACAGTGGGGGAGCTAGCTGCAGAAAAAGAACAACGTCCATCTCCAACATCCAACTCCCATCGGCTCAGTGTGTACGAGAGACAAAACGCCAAGCCAGCAGGCCAGTGGATCACGTCTGAACCTTGCCCAGACACACACACACACACACACACGCACACACTCATATACACACACACGTTCAAACAGCAAACACATTGAAAACACACATACCCCTCTGGGCAATGCAACAACAGCCGTTGCCCCGCGGCGTGGGACACTCGTGTGTGGAACTGAACCAGACTGCAACAGAACAGACTATCAGAGCCCGGCGGATCAATGTACTCCCAAACGCACTCAATCACACACATGCACACACACAGACACACACACACAAAAGCAAATACACACACATACTGGCAGCTCTGACTAATCTATTGTCAACAACACAGTGAGCCAGACCAACCAGACCAACCGCTACCAATATCATCCAATTGCAAAAGGAGCTGTGCCAGCAGGTCCAGAGCTGCAGTTCTCAATGTGGCAACATGCACCACCTATAGGCAAGAAAAGGAATAACAGCGAGACTTTTAACCTTTCAGATACAGGCATATGTGTTTATTATGTTGTAGGATCATTTAAAACTGGTTAAATACTACAATACTTGAAATGCCTGGCAGTTGTGTGCCTATAACATCCAGTGGATAATAAATAACTCAACAAATGAATATCATTCAGGCTGTGGCTTCTTGAATAATTTCTAAAGAATTTATGAATTATTTCAGTTTCTAAACAAAGGAGACCAGAGGAGTGTTTCAAAGCAATTCAGAGCTAACGTGATCAGACTGGATTGAACTGCTTATTCGTATCTTTGAAGCACAAAACCGAGACGGCAAGCACAGGACACTTCAATTCATAATGGGAAAACAAAATCTGTAATGGTAAGCTACATTTTCTTAACTGATTTTTTTCTATCAGTGTGATGATGCGTCATGGTTTGCACAAATCACTTAACAGCCTGTATTTGCTGGAAATACCGTTTCCTGTTTCCTGGGCTTCCTGTGTTAGATAGATGCATTCTTGGACATTTGCGAGGCTAAATTCCTGTAAAATCCTCCTTGAAAATAAGGCTTAACTACCGGCCTGATTTGCTAAAGTAATGTTGCAATTTTACTTTACAGTCAAACCTGAGTATTATAAAACAAGATAGTTCTGATGTTAATTCTTATTCAAACAGATGTGAAAATGTTACTTTTAAGAACCTTATAATAAAGCAGCGAGCTACACAGACACACATTTTAGAGCCTGATGTGCTCCACAGGCTGTTGCTGTATTATGAAGTGCTGTGCAGAATCCATAAGCTCCTGTATTGGCAATTAGGACTGATAGGAGTTTGTGTAATGAGGCTGGTTTAAGACTTAAACCCTCTGATGATGCTGGCAGCTTAAATCTATAGCTGACACATAATTAGGCTGCTTTATATAAACAGATAAATATCTCACTGTCTGTCAAAGAAAACCACCAGCAAACATAGTAGATGTGTGTCAGGGTTGTGTGCTTGTCTGACAAGATGTTTCTCTTAGGGCCGGGACTTTAACGTGTTAATTAAGATTAATTAATTACACAAAAATTAATGCGTTAAAAAAATTGACGCATTTTAATCGCACTTATTTTTGCACCGCGGAACGTTCCTCACTGGATGAGTTTCAGGCGGACCGATTATACTGGAGCACCAACTAGCGTTGATGAGTTCAGACAACAACAAACCACAGTGAACATGAAGGAAGAAGCTGATGAGACGCTTTGGTTGGCCCCGTGGATGATGGGACATTTTGTTACAAAAAACCAACAGATGGAAGCGTCGATAAGAGCATGGTTGTGTTGCTATGCTACAAGGAATTAGCATATCACCGCAGCACATCGAGCCTCAAGTATCACCTCAATGCTAAACATATAGCAGCTAGCGGCTAGTGTGGTAGCTAGCGTGGATTGTGTTTTACTTAAAAAACCAAAGTATTATAGTTTACAGAAGGTCTACCTACCTATAGGCTACCTGGATTTATGAAATGTACTATATTTCTAAATATGCTATTGCTACACTTAATGGCAAAAATTGCACTGGTCTGTTGGACTTGAACAAAAATAAACAAATAAATAAACAATAAATATTTTTGTTGCTTAAGCTTATGTATTATTCAATGGTATACTAAAAATCCATGTGAAAAAAATTACTTCTCACCGTTCTCAGGTCAAATATTTATATGCGATTAAAATGCGATTAATTTCAATTAATTAATTACAAAGCCTAGTTTCTATACAATGAGGTATAGACACAGCGTTATAATGATGAAGTGGTGGAGGGGGGATGCAGTTTATCAACATCTAAAAAAGCATACCGATATTTATGATGTTAAGAGATGATTGTAACCTCGGCTTCCAACAAGTTCTCAAACATAAACGGCACAGGAGGTCGTGTGTCAGTACGTATCGTGGCTCGCGAACAATGGCGAGTTCTAAAAATAGCACACATGTACGGTCCACGGTTGTAAGAAAAGACTGTAGTTTCTGTGGATTTATTTTGTAAAACCACTGACCTTAGGTGAAGGGCAGAAAACTTGGTTTAAACAGTAAATGCCGGAAGTGAAGTAGTTACACACTGTTGTTTTTACGGTAAAAAAAAAAAAACAGCATCTGTGGTTGCCAGAACTTTACCGTTATAAATACGGTAGAACTTTTTTTCACTTTTCTACTACAAGTTACGTCAAAAAAATGTAAGTTACATTCATGAATGTGGTTCACGTAACTTAAGTTAAAAATGGTTTATTTTTGTTTTCACACGGGACACAAAACCGCTCTCCACCCACCCCAAATGCCCATCCACTCCAACTGGACACAGGACTCTTAAACTTTGCTTGGCTGTTAATCACTACTGTATCAGCAAGATGGCTGCGGATGATGAAATACAGACATATAGCGTGTTTTGGCTGCCTGTAAATGCGACCTAAATAAACATTTTTGATGGGAGAACAGGCTGCGGCTTCAGACAAAACTAGGCAAAAACAAGCCTTGAAGCAGCACAAACTGTACTACGTGCTGCTGTAGAAGCATGTGTCTGCTCGAGTAGATCTCAAAGCAATAATAAATCCCTCTGGTTAAAACATGTTAGAGTCCATAAGTGTTTGCCCAATGTGACAGAAATGAATACATGCAAATTCACAAGTTTAACATGTACATAAATCCTGCAAGTGGCTGCGTTCTTGCCATCTACAGTAGCGGTTGGAACTTTGAAACCCAATAATAAGTGCCACAGTAACACTTTTAATTATACATTTGTACTTTATGCATCAAAAGTTACAAAACAGCTGAAGCGGCATTCTACAAGTCTTAAAATAGAGTTTGATAAGCGCCCCCACCCACCATCCTATATCATTCCATCAAGGGAAATGTTGGAATATCCCTTGAGTCATATCAAATACAAAGCATAAAGTCGGTCTCTTATGCAACACATCCCCATACGTTGATGTATTTATACTCTCAAAACTGAGGAAGTAAAAGATGTGAAGAACAGAGACTGACATGTATATACTTATCCTAAAATGGTTTTGATAAATGCATTCACACAATAGTCAGTTATGTTAATTTATGTCCTAGAACAATGTGATAGTGTTATACTGTCCATTGCTTTAGTCAATCCCTATTTATCCAGAGACAAACAGATGGCTGCACACAGCATATATATATATATAACATTAACAGAGAAATTTACTGCACTGAAATAAGCAAAACTGCTCAATATGCCTTTCATAACATCGCCTTCTGAAAATAATGGATCGTTTCAACTCATTTGACAAAGAGGATTTTTTTGTCTTTTTTTAGTCATTTTGTGTTTTTTTTAAGTAATTTAGTTTTCTTTCTGTGGTTTTGTGTCTTTTTTTAAAGTAATTTTGTGTCTTTTTTTAGTCATTTTGATACTGCCTCCAGCAGCCCCCAGGTAATTTGAGTTTGAGACCCCTGGTTTAAACAGTAAATGCTGGAAGTGAAGTAGTTACACTGTAAATGAGTATAGTAAATATGATGTGGTATATAAAGGGCAAATAGGCTCAGACCCCAGAGGGTTAAATAGTTTACTGCATATTACAAACATGATAATTATGCAGTTATCAATTTCTCCTCTCTCCCTGCTGTATTCTGATCAGCCATTTACTGTATTATTCTCCTCAGCTCTACTTTTTTCCTTGAAGTCAATTTGAATTATACCCTCAAGGCTAAGTCTTTTTTAAAATAATTTTGTGTCCTTTTTGGTAATTCTATGTATTTTTTGGTCATTTTGTGTCTTTTTTTGTAATTTTGTGTCTTTTTTGGTCATTTTGTGTCTTTTTTTGGTCATTCTGTCTTTTTTTTTTTTTTTTTTTTAAGTAATTTAGTTTTCTTTCTGTCATTTTGTGTCTTTTTTTTTTTGTAATTTTGTGTCTTTTTTTAGTCATTTTGATACTGCTAAATATTATGTGGTATATAAAGGGCAAATAGGCTCAGACCCCAGAGGGTTAAAGAGTTTACTGCATGTTACAAACATGATAATTATGCAGTTATCAATTTCTCCTCTCTCCGTGCTGTAATCTGATCAGCCATTTACTGTATTATTCTCCTCAAGCTCTACTTTTTTTACTTGCAGTCAATTTGAATTATACCCTCAAGGCTGAGCGAGCGCCATAGACTCAAGCACCTAATACATCTTTTTTCCACAGGCCTCGGGCTTCTCCTCCACAGCCACATCTCTGTATTTGTCCGGCCAAGGCTACGTCCTGGCAGACGCTGGAGAGTGTGCAACGCGGGAAGGTGAAGGTGAGTCAAACTGGCAACAGAGTCTGGAGCCAAGTTGATAATTCTGTTAGCATAGGCTGCTATAGGCAAAGCGACGCAGCGCCGGACCGTTTCAGCATGCACCCGGCTTTCAGAGCAATCTCCTGAGACACAGACGGAGAGTGGGGGAGAGATAAAGAGAGGGAGGGAGCGAGGGAATGGAAACATGAGGGAGACGGAATAAAGAGAGAAAGAGATAAAAGGCCTTTCTGTATTCACTCGGCTTCCATCCTCTTTCCCCTAGCGGGCTGGGATCGCCTCCACTTATTGAAGAATAAGAGCCATTGGTGGATTGGCTGATAGCTAAGACAATATATGGGAGGGCAAAGGGAAGGAGGACAAAAGAGAGGGGGGGGAGAAAGACAGAGACGTAGAGGAGAGAATGGGGAGAAAGTGAGGATGAGTATTCACACCAGTTCTCCTTCATTTATAAAGCCCTGCATATTTTACACACAAATACGCAGAGGGGGCGCACACACAATAGCCTAACTAGAGTATTAGGCCACTGCAGTGCTGTTACCCTGCATCAAACATCAAGGTCACACTGCACGGCCAGACAGTGGATGGAGAGAGGCAAGAAGAGAAACAGGAATCTCTACATCTCTATTAAAGCCAGCCACTTTGGCTCCTATTAGCTTTTCCATTGGGTGATAACCAGCCGGGCTGTGAGGAGGTTATTGTAAGCATTTGTAGCCTTCGTTACCCTCAAGGACCCAATATACAGTGGACTCATTTAAATGCATGATGTCAAAATGTTATCAGTGATTGTGGAGGAAAAAGGAAAATAGAAAAAAACCACAGTATGACACTGTAGCTGAAAATCTCAGCGTGAATAAAAGTATCCCAAGTGCATCCAGATGTTTGTGACAGCTGCTGAATCATAAGCCTTGTTTCACACCTGCTATTAAAATGCAATCTACTTGCTTTTTCACTGAAGATAAATTAAGACACATACTGTACCTGGGTATGTGGATAAAAAGAGCAGATTGGTGTAAATACATTGTGAACCTGTGAAGTTATTGTTCCCCACACATTTAACACAAGGTCAGCTTAGAATGCATGATTCGCTTAAAGAAAGGGGAGATAAAATGCACAGTATCCCCTTATTTTGCGTGGCAATGTTATATCGATTCATGGCCACCAAGTATCGATATTTAGCGTTTAGCACCGTCAGTATGTTTGCCTTTTTCTTCTTCTCACTCTTATGAATCTTAAAAGACTCATTTATACCAACTGCCATTTATTTAACTAATAGATATTAGCCCTCAAATTGCTCATCTTCACTAGTCCGCTTTTTGCACATCTGCACATTGCACTTTTCGCCTATACCAGGTATTAACTCTCCATTTAGGGGTATTAGCTCTGTAATGAACATGATTTTATATATGCGTATGCTGTTTCTTTGACTGTGTTTTATTAGACTTTTATTGGGTCTTATTCTATTATCGTTGTGTACCTTGTCTTGTGTGTCCTGCTGCAAATCTCCCTTCAAGGGACTAACAAAGTGATTCTGATTCTGATTCTGATATGATACTGGTATCATATGAAACTAGGAAATCTCAGGAATCTATAAGCACCATGCGACAGGATATTGTGTCGGGAAGTTGCCTAAATAACGCTGCAAAGTACAGCTTTTTTTTATATTTCAGAAAAATTTAGCGAAAAAAAGCAGTGAAGCTTAAAGTTTTTGAAAGTTTGATAAAATGCTGCAGTTGTTGTCCTCCATACATGTTTGATATCAGTTCAGTTCAGTTTGACTGAATACTTTGTTGGTCAGTCTGTGGGAAATAAAAAGACTGAAGTGAGATGAATAGATTGAGAATTTTCTCTTATTTGACAAAAAAATTCTTGATTTAATTTAATTTGTGGACACAAAATACAGTTAAACAGTTAAATCGCATTATATTGTATTGCAATACTCCATACCATATCGCAAAATGCTTAAAATTGCAATAATATCGTATCGTGACTCAAGTATCAGGATAAAATCATAGTGTGGGGCTTCTGCTGATTCACACCTCTAGTTTTGAGGGAACATTATTGCAGCCATTTGCATATATGTGTGTGTGTATATATATATATATATTTACTTTTCTTTCACAGCTTTTGTCTATGTCTTCTGATAATAGTTGCAATCCTGTTTGTAGTTTTAGTCAACATGCAGTAATGAAGAATGTTCAGTGAGCATTCCTCCAACCTACAATATAATGAAGCTATTTATTTTTCTTTTACTTAAAATATGTCAACTCTAAATTGGTGAGTGTGCTTGCCAAATGCAGTGCACAGAGGTCTTACTACACAAATATGGATCTGGGTTTCTCTGAGTTTAGTACAGTGGTGCTAGAGGGATGGAATTTTATTTAATTTAGAATGGAAAAGTTTGAACCCAGGGATCACTAGTCAGATATTACGGTCAATACTTTGCTGACTTTTCCTTTAATTTAATTGTTTTGTTTGGCTGATGAGGGTTTGATTTCCCTTTGTGAGGATATATTTGTTTTTCTATAATAATCTCACCAGTAATAATAGTAATAATACAGTTATAATTACAGATTTTGGATATGAAAGGGTCACTGCCTCACATTTTTACGTGTAAGTTAGAGGTTTTTCTGTTGTAATTTGGCACAAATGTAACAAGTCAAGTTAATCATTATCATATTTACCCAGCAGCCAATATCATAAATCACAACTACACAGTTGCAACAAAGTTCTTCTCAAAACTTTATTAATCAATCGTCTTCCAAACAAATCACAATGGAAATGAAACCACAATTAACAGAGAATTGTGTCTGAAAACAAAATTATTCCAACTTTGTGGGCGACCGTGTAGGTGCATAACAACATTTATAAGTTCATAGTTTAACATGTTTGCCAGTACAAATCAGAAAGGAAGAAATAAGTAATTAGGGCCACGGGGCAATCGCACCGAGCACTATTGTTATACTCAGGATTTATTTTTCTTCCTGTTCCGGACAGAATTTTGTACCACTACTAGTTCGTGTTGCAGGACAAATTATATATCAAAACATGCGGTTTGATCGGGATCAGTGTGCTATTACTTTTCTCTATGGAATATGAATTTTTCACGACGTAAGTCGCGAAAAACTGCACAAAATTTTGCATTGAAGTGAATGGGACGGCCGAAAAAAAATTAGCGAAAAAGAACAATAATTGGAGATTTTTAAATGTCTACTTCTCCGGCATAATTTCACCTAGAGACTCCATTTAAACTTTAAACAGAAGACACAAGTCTTGTGTATCGGTGTATTAATCCACGTTTCAATAGGTCATATAGTTTTTTATCAATCCCTGTTCAATGACCATGGTAATTTTTGGAGAAATTCTGAGATTATAATGTGTGTGTATTGCATGGAATGTTGGTGTCACAGTGTGTGACATCATCGCTCAGAGTGTAGAGGGAGAGAAAAAAATGTCAAAAAATAAATTTGAAAACTGCGCTCCAGGCCGCAAATTCCACTCTACAGAAATAATTTATACATAGAAACGTAGGAAAATTTGTCTTCTCCCTCACAATCCTCTGGTAAAGCTTTCAGAGTTATAGTTTGGGCGTAGGATGCACAGATGCGCCACCAACACGCACCAACAGCCCCATTGTCTCCCATATTAAAAACGCAGGAAGATTTCTGTAGAAAAGCATATTTAACAGTTTTTCAGATCGCTCTTAAAAAGCTATTTCTTCATTTTTCTTCACAGAAAACATATGTAGCTGTTCAGGAAGAAATCAGGATGCTCAAAGTGAAGTTGGATCAATTATAGGTATTATGGTTTTGCCAAAAATGCTTTCAGTTCGATGCCAGAAATTCCAGTCTGTCCACCTCTGGCTGCTGTCACTGTTCCAGAACATTCAGGTGGTAGTTAATTCTGTTGCTTGCTCTGCTATGATTGGTCGACAAAGTCTTTGATCCTTTGAATAATCTCTTACATCAAAGGATCAAAGAATCTTACTGATTAAAGTTACATTTTCTAGTTTAATATACACCCCCAACAAGCAAATTTCACCATTCCTCCACCAAATACCAACTTAAGTGCGCTCAGGTCCCCGACTGTGCAACAGGCTGGCCCAGATGGTTTGATGATTTGGTGCACACAGTGAGACGAGTGACACCAAACACCAGGGAGAATTTTGACTCGCTTTGATCCACATCTTTTATGTCTCCTGATGAGGGTTACATATGTAAACAGTATATGCAGCTCCTCAAACAATGGAGCTGTGGCTCTTTTTTTAGTTGTATTTTTTTAACCTTGCCTACATGTGAGCTTAGAAAGTCTGATGTAATACCAGAAGCTGGTGAGAGGCTTTTAGGTTAGATTAGGTTTTGAGAAGAGAGGGGAAAATAAAACACAGCACACACACAGACAGAGAAGAATAAAGAAAGATGAGCTGTTTTGTGAATGAGAGGCTTGACATTATCAGTCTCCCCGGAGAAGCGCAGCCATTTGCAGATAAATTAAGGCCCTTAGTTTAAAGTTAATTGGATCAACTGGCAATGCACCTCTGCAGTCACCGGGTCGCTTCGGATTATTCATATCCAGGTAATTATGTATTGCATGGATGTGTTTTTGTCAGCCTGCCATCTACGGCCTGAACTCAGACAACATGTGAGAAGGTTAAACTGGCCTCCGGCGGTGGAGCTCAGAGAGCAAATAAGGTGAGATATTATCATAACGCTCTCAAGAGGCCGTGATATCGCGCCGTAATTGGAAAAAAACACACAGGATTACACAAATGACATAATCTGTGATTGTCCTTCATGAACCATTGAAAACATTTGATTATATTTTTTATGCAAAAGTAAATGTGTTGTTATTTGCAGGATAAAATATTTTTTTTAAATCCCTAAATAATGTCATTTAATTTCTTTCTTTTTCTTTTTTTTTTCCCTTTCACAGTCACATCACCTGCTTACCCACTCACTCTTTACTGTCTCTGCACCGCTCCATCTCTCTGTCTTCCTCACACACACACACACACACACATACACACACACACACACATACAGACATCTTGTCATGGCTCACCTACACACACACACACACCTTCTTGCCGTGGGAGACTCTGGCTTCTGTGCCGGTGAATAAAAACCCCATTATTCAGCTAATTAATAACTTAATTAAAGCTCGCTGGCACGTCAGCCGTGCTTGATTACATCATTATTAGGAGTAATTGGGGATTTCTTTAATGGCACCTTGAGAGAAGGAGAGAGAGGGCGAGAGAGATAGAGAGTGAAACAGACACAGACAGAGAGAGAGAGACATTCTTGCAGCTTGTCCTCAAATGCTCAAATTAACATTTTGACAAACATCTATGGAATAAAACAGCAGGAGAATTCAATTTAACTCAGTTTAATCCTCAACGATCAGCTAAATGTTCTGTGCATAATTCTGGCATCAATGAGTCATCAATAAATCAGCTAGCAGCTGCTGCTGGGCCCAACGCTGCATTTTACATTTTGTTCCTCCAGTTGGAAAATATAAAGCTCCATGGCTGTCGACAGAATGAAAAAAATAAATAATAAATGAAATGAAATAAAATAAAATCTAAACAGAAAGGACTCCAAGTTGGAAGTGTTCATATGTCAGCGCTAGCCCTGCAGTCACACCAGATAAATTAAAAAATTAAGCTGAAGTGAGCTATTTTTATTCTGTGAACAACAGTATTTTTAGGGATTCATTATCAAGTAAAACAGATGCAAAAAACAAACATTTATAGCTCATTTTTGTTTACTGTTTTTCTCAAGAGCTTCAGTCTTTTTGAAGTATTAGCACAATGTTGTATTTCATAACATTAACTCATCATTAAACAGTAAATAAATGAGGGGCCGTCTGCCAGAAAATGCAATTGTTCCTTTATCACTGATAATAAAGACTTGCTGCACCAGCTGAAAACAAAAAAAAAATATTGGAAAGTATATTTAATGCATGGATGTATGTGTGTATGCACAAAAACAGTTCATTTGGATAACAATAAACATAAATGTAATTTTCCATTTATTTCCCCAAACCTGTTTTTTTGTTCAATCCAATGAAAATAAGTTTTGATAAGATATCTAAAACTTTCTTTAATTTTCCTAAATCATATAATTTTACTGTGCACTTAAAGGTTTATTAATCATAATCATGTTAATTTATTTATTAAAAAAAACAAAACTTTTATCTGTATTTGCAAAATGAACTCCCCTAAACCCTCCTTCACAACATGAAACTTGACGATAGTGCAAAACCTCATATTCTGTTTTAATATCAGTGTTTTTATAAAGTCATTCTTTGTGCATGGAGATGATGGGATGGGAAATGTTATGGTCATTATTGATTAATAAGAGAACATAAAGTGCAGATCTTTAACAGTACATAAACTCTGGTCTGCCCGCTCATCCACCACCCTGACCTCAACACACTTAACAGTGTGATTTGCTCCATAACGGTCACATTAATGATATTTTCCATCAGCTCTAAACTGAATTGCTAAATTTGGAAAAATTGCACTAAAATTCAACACTGAACATGGTATCAATTTAATTACAGGCTTATCTTGTGTTAAAATCTGTTGAATGAAAAAATTAAATATCAGGAATTGACAAAAAAAAAAGCATTTAACCAACATGCTCTAGTGATTGCTTAACCCTTAATAGGGCACTCATTGAAATACTTGCAAATTCCAAATTTCAACCCTTGAGAATATTGGAAGATATTACATACTGCCAGAATGTGTAAAAAAAACAACATACGGACCCGGGGAAGGGGGGTTATATTTTGAGAAAAAGTTTATGAGATTAAAGTGGCAAATACGAGAAATTTTTTTGCAGATTTATGAGATTTAAAATGGTGAATCTGCGAGAAAAAAGTTGTTTTTTGCCCACTTTTTTCTCGTAAATCTGCGACTTTTTTTCGCATAGATTTGCCACTTTAAATCTCTTAAATCTGCAACTTTTTTTCTTGTAGATTTGCCACTTTAATCTAGTAAATTTGCAACTTTTTCCTCGAAATTTTACCATGGGGACCCAATTTTGATATCCACTGAAGTTACCATAAAGGGTTAATGCTCAATGTGCCCCAACAAATACTGAATTTGGAAAAAGTTATTTAAGTTTTTCTGCTGCATCTACCTGGAGCATCTTACAAGATTCACTCCAACTAAACACAAGTATAACTATGGAGTTTAAAACTATGGTAACCAATAACTGCCTTTCACTGTAACTGTTTTTAAGGTTTTTGCTCGTGTTTTATCCATGCTGTTTTCTCTGTACTCTGTTTTGTGTTTTCTCTGTACTCTGTTTTGTGTTTTCTCTGTACTCTGTTTTGTGTTTTCTCCCTACTCTGTTTTTGTGTTTTCTCCGTACTCTGTTTTGTGTTTTCTCCGTACTCTGTTTTGTGTTTTCTCTGTACTCTGTTTTGTGTTTTCTCTGTACTGTTTTGTGTTTTCTCCCTACTCTGTTTTGTGTTTTCTCCGTACTCTGTTTTGTGTTTTCTCCGTACTCTGTTTTGTGTTTTCTCTCTAATCTGTTTTGTGTTTTCTCCGTACTCTGTTTTGTGTTTTCTCCGTACTCTGTTTTGTGTTTTCTCTGCACTCTGTTTTGTGTTTTCTCCGTACTGTTTTGTGTTTTCTCCGTACTCTGTTTTGTGTTTTCTCCGTACTCTGTTTTGTGTTTTCTCCGTACTCTGTTTTGTGTTTTCTCCGTACTCTGTTTTGTGTTTTCTCCGTACTCCGTTTTGTGTTTTCTCTGTACTCTGTTTCGTGTTTTCTCTGTACTCTTGACATCATTGTGAATGAAGGGTTCCCTTCAATGATTCCTTGAGAAAATAAATAAAGGATACATGAAGTTTAAAATGCATTTGCAAGAGGTGACTTTGCAGCCATTATGCCATTCAGCTGGTTTGTCTATTTATGGGAAATATCGTTGCAGTGAAAATGTCCCCAAATAACAAACTCAGGCCTGTGGTCACTAGATAGGAAGATAGAACTGGTATTGATAATTCTAATTTCCTTTTAAACACACACATGCACTCATCAGCAGCCACACACCCCTCACACCAATCCATAAACAGTATATCAGCAGTTATCTGAGCATTACGCTGTCCTCTGGACTATTATGCCTCATCTGAGAATGTCCTCTTTATCTCTGACTACAATGACTGGGGACAGGAGGACGCTAATGAAATTAGTCCAGACAAACCCCTTCCATTCTCTTTGTGCCTCATTAAAGCCTGATGTCCATTCACTGTGAACCATCCAGCAGCACGCTGCCCAGCCCCTCAATGGGAACCATTAAAAGCTTGGAAAATCCACCTCTGTTAGGCTAATCAACTGCTGGATGAACAGAGAGGGAAATGGAACATAAACAGGTGGAGGAGGCAGAGGGCTGCAGCCTTGTTTTCTCTACCAGGGCTTTATAGCCAATATAAATTAGACTAATTACTTTATCATTCGATAATCCACAGAAAGTGGTTTGCTGCCTTCTAATGCAAGTTGTACGATTCCATTTTTTTTACATAGTGAGAAGACTGTTGCTTAGCGACTGACAACATTAATGGATTTTGTCTTGTTGGTTTCAATAATGCTTGACTTGAGTTTTTTTCTTTACATTTCAACATGTAGCTGCTGTCATTATTACTTGTGCACTCAAGTGCATGTTTCAATATTAAAACTAGTCCGACTCTGGTTTTCATGGGCAAACCCTCCATTTGCAGCTGTTTCAGATCTGTGACACACACAATCTCAACAACATTGTTAATGGGTTTTTTACCGAGCTGAGCCAATTTAATATATATACTAGGCATAATAATTGAATGCATGTGTGGATTATATTATGAGTCAATAGGACCTGGGCATAAATAAATGCAAAAATGATGGCTTATATATATATATATATATACAGTATATTTTTGCAACAAACACGGTGCCAGTGTATTTTACAGTGGATAAATGTCTTTTTTTTTAAGTAAAAAAATACTATTTTGGCTGATATATACACTTACGTGTTTCATTTTAATGAAACTGAATTACAGAATTTTTTTACAGTGCATTTGTGTCTCTTTATGTGTTGGTAAGATAGTCCTTTTTGTCTTTTTTGGTAATTTTGTCACTCTTTTTAGTTGTTTTGACTATGTAATTGTTTTTTGTGTGTCCTTGTAGTCATTTTGTGCATTTTTTGGTCACTTGTTACCAATGTTGGGGAAAGTTACTTTTAAGACTTCTTACCTAGTTACCTACTAACTTACTCCCTCGAGTAGTAAGTACTTACTTTACTAAGTTTGAAAAAAACAAACAAATAAAGTACTTTCAAAGTTACAAATTTAAATGCTTTTTAAACATGCAGTTTGGTGTGTTGTCACTCCTATTGTAAATTCAATTTAATGTATTTGTTAATCTACTGATCATACAAACCATGACCACAACATACTGTTTTTAGTATTTCATTCTATTGTACATATCTCTATTTGCTTCAAATGTATTCTATATTTCCTATTTATATTTGTACACATCTTTATTTACTTAAGACTTGCATTTGTATTTATAATGCAGCAACTGTAACAAAGCAATTTGTTCTGTTGTGTGTGTCCATATGATCATTTTGTGTTGTTTTTTGGTCATTCCGTGTCTCTTTATAGTTGCTTTACTTTGTAGTTGTTCTGTGTCCTTTTGTGATCTTTGCATAGTGTGCTTGTTCTATTATCCGTGTCAAAACTCACAGCAGTCAAGCCCAAGCAGATGCAGGATTTAAACTTGATACAACCATTAAAGTCTCAGGAGAACACAATTTAACTTCTGTCTTGTAACTATTTCCCAGGAAATAGCCTCATTTGATTGGATGGCCTTTAGTAAACAGCCCTGAGTGCAGTATGAGTCATCAAACATTTAAAACAGGGATTACAGGAAGAAAATGACAGGTTTTTTTTTCCTGTAAAAAATCTCTTCTGATGCTCTGACATACGGCTGGGCGATATATCGATATGTTTTTAAATGTTATATGGATTTTGACTATATCGGATATATCGATATAGTTTAAAAAATATATCTTTCTTTATATATGAATTATGCCCTTACTAGGGTTTGTCATAGCCAGTTCTTTTGTAATGCTCTTTATTCTTTTCTCATATAAATATATTTATTTCAGAAAAAGATTGGCCTAGTTAGTTTAATAGGCTATTATTATTTTAAGATTTTTTAATTAATTTAAATGTGCACTTTATGGAGCTTTGATTTAAAAAAAAAAAAAACATACTCCAGTATTTATGTTCATTCAGATAAATGGTTGCATTAAAACTACTTGTGACATGTCATATTTGGCTTTGACTTTGACTGAACATTTGCTCTCACTTTACGATAAAAATATCAGTGTACTGTATGTATATCGTATATCGATATTCAGCCTAAAGATATCGGGATATGACTTTTGGTCCATATCGCCCAGCCCTACAATGACATATATTTGGCTTAAAAAAAGACATTAATGATCATACATTCTCAGTTAAAACTGTGAAAATGTATCTTTAATCACAGACAAGGACACAAACACCCCTTATAGCAAAAAGATATCAGCAGATGTGAAAATGAGACAGAACGTCTTCTGTTCTGTTCTCTCCTTCCTGTTTTTAACCATCTCCAAACCTCATGGAAAATTAGAAAGTGAGCATGTGGTATAGTAGATACTAAACTTGTCTGTTCTTTTTGTAAATGACTAGCTGCACAATAATAAATGTGTTCAGACTGCCTGAGGGGACTATAGTGTTTGTGCACAAGAGCTATTCTTAAGTGGATTTTATTGTTTCCTGTCTTCCTCTAAATCCCTTTTGTTGGTACTTTTTTGCTTTAGTAGATGAAGAATAATCACCAAGGAACAAGGCTGGGTATTTCATTTATAAAGCACATTTAAACAGATGTTCAGTCTAACCTGTGAGAATTAAGGAGCTGACTGCATCTTTGTTCAAAATTTGCTGATCCACTTTTAAATCCTGATTTATTTCATTTTATACACTCAGCACTGTGGGAGTAGATTGACTATAAGCTTGTTTAGAGGCACAATTTTCAACTTTATCTGCACACACAGTGGCAAAGTGAGAAATAAACAACTGTATTACCCACATTATCTCATTACTATCTGAATCACCTGCAGTATTTCATTTCTGGGGGAAATAAATAGGCTAGATTGTAAGGACGCGGAACAAATATTTGAAGCAAATTTACTCACTAACTCAATGAAGAAAGGGGAAATATGCATTACTTGTTACATTCTGAATCAAATGATGACTGTAATATAACATCCTGTATCCTTGTGTTCCTGAGTACCTATTTTATTTAACCCTACCTCCTGCTGCTAGTTATCCTCTTAAAAAAAAAACTTGACAATTACTCTCTTGGGGGCGTGCTTAGTGAATGAATCCCTACGAGTCCAACTCCACAGGGAGTTTGGATCATCACACTGAGAGGCAGATTATTCTCTACTTAAAAGTAAAGAGAAAAAAAAGAGATAGAAGTGAAGTTGTCTGTCAACTCGACTAGGATCAAAACAGGGACTGAAACTGTCACCTTGCTGGATTGAAGAGGAATTTGCATAAGTTCAGGTGTCCACCAGTTGAAAGATAAATCAAACTGAATATAGAGATAAAAAGGGGGTAAATTATTCAGTTAGACATATTGTTGCAGTCTTCTTACTTGTATTATTATTATTTTAATCTCTGTCAGCTGTTGAACAGCTTCTTCCTGCACAGTGAGAGAGCTTTTTCAACTCTTATTCAAAGTCCTCTGCTTATACTGTTTGTATCATAAACCCTCTGAACCCAAAGCTGTTTCAGGGCATTTTTTTTTTTTTGCTCTTTTTACATTTTACTCACTGCGGCCTTGTATTTCACTGCAATATGTAAATCCTGCAGCTCTATGGAAACAGCACAATCATGTGAAACAACTTAGCAATGTATTTTGTGCTGTATAACACAGTAATAATGACATAAATCATAAAAAAAGATTAATATATATATTTGTAATTGGAATAAAATAGAATCTACGTATACAATACTTTTCCAAGTGCCCTAAAGTGTCATCAATATTGGAAGAAAAAAAAGTGGGTCTCCACATACTATACATATTGAACTATTTGCATTTTTACAACCATTACTTACAACCTATCCTGTCCTCTCCTCTCTGCTCTGTGTAAAGAGACGATATATTTGTCACGTGACCTCAACAAAATCAATTATAGCTTCCCAGTTGGGCTGACGAGCACAGGATTTATTGTTTTTAACAGGATCTAGATATTCCAAACTGTTTATTTTTGGTAACATTTTAATTGATACATGAAGAATAAAGCAATTTTGACAGAAATGTCACAACGGGAACTTTCTATGATCTGTTCAAGGACTGTCGGACAGTTCAAATTTCTACGATAATGCCGGTTTTTACAGTATGTTTTGGGGATCTCATACACATTATGCTTTTAGAAGTCAAGCCTCTTACAGTTGCATTCATTTTATGTATTTGTTTATTTGAGAGGACTACACTTCGTTGCTGTCCCTCCAATCTGCAAAACCGCAGACTTCATCCAGAACTATACATCAGTGAGCACACGAGGGCTTCACTTAACAAGTTGGTGGCTGGAAGAACTTTCATATTTGTTATACGAGGTTTCTTAGAAGGAACTAGGGCTGGGCGATATATCAATATAAAAAATATATCGATATATATTTAAATGTGATATGGAATTAGACCATATCGCATATATCGATATAGTTCAAATTTTTCTTCCTTTATATAAATGCTGCTCTTTACTAGGGTTTGTCATATTTAGTTCTTTTGTAATGTTCGTTATTCTATAAATATATTTATTTCAGAAAAAGATTGGCCAATTTTATTGCATAGGCTATCTTTATTTAAGATATTTTTTTATTTAAATGTGCACTTTATGCTTTGATTTTTTTTTTAAATGTACTCCTGTTGTTATACAGTAACTATGTTCACTTAAATAAACAGTTTCAATACAACTACTTGTGACATATAAGTCATATTTGACTTTGACTGAACATTTACTCTCACTTTGTGATAAAAATATCAGAATATCGTATATCATTATTTAGCCTAAATATATCGGGATATGACTTTTGGTCCATATCGCCCAGCCCTAGGAGGAACCCTTGTCGTTGTTATTAATTCAGCCATTGTGGCTCTTGCAGCTGGTTTTAAACTTCCAATTTCTTCCCATTCTTAGGCTTAAAAAATTCAAAATGCTGAGAATGTGGGCTATGCCATAGAACATACATATTTCTAAAAGGGAAATTTAATTATTCAAACATGTCATGAGTAGTTACTTTAGCAACTTAGACATATATACCCACTCTCACATAGCTGCCAGTTACACTGACAACTGTGCTATAGCCTATTGAGCCTATTGAGTCATTCATATGGCAGGTCGGCCATTCAGTGGCTTTAATCATCCAATCAGACAGTCAGCTATTCAAACTGTCAGCTGGTCACTTGGCATTTACTTTTGGCCCATTAGTGTCATAGTTGTGAGCCAGTAACAGCCTAACTGGAACATTACAGAACCACTCCACACTGTGTTACATGGTGATGTCACACCAGGGTGAGTCACACACAAAAGTCATGAATGACAGAAAATAACACACATTAGGTTACAATTAAGATGCACTACATCAACAATGGGCTTAGAATTTAATTTAATTAATTAATTAATAATAATAATAATAATAATAATAATAATAATAATAATAATAATAATAATAATTATTATTATTATTATTATTATTATTATTATTATTATTATTAATAATAATAATAATAATAATAATAATAATAATAATAATAATTGTTCCTAAAGTTTTTTTATTATTTTTTTTGTTTTAATTGTTAATACTTTAACAATTAAAACAAAAATATAATATGTAAACTTTAGGAACAATTATTTATAAGTTTAAGTAAGTTTATAAGTTTATATATTATATTTTTGTTTTAATTGTTAAAGTATTAACAATTAAAACAAAAATATAATAAAAAACTTTAGGAACAATTATTATTATTATTATTATTATATTTCTACTTGTTAATACTTTTTTTTATTTTTATTTTTTTACATTTTTTACTTGTTTATTTGCTCACGCCTTTCTTATATTTCTGGTTTATACTGCTGTTTACTATTTTTTTTTTTTTTTTACCATTTTTGCTATCTGCCTTGCTGCTGTAACTCTGGAAATTTCTCCGTTGTGGGACTTATAAAGGAAATCTTAATTTTAATCTTAATCATCATGACTAATATTTCATGTTTCCATCAGTATCTGATGACTCATCATTACATTTATAACTTTAAAAATGTCACAATACAGTCATTTTAATTTTAATGTAAATTCAGTTTTCTTTTTATGTTTCACTTTGTTAACACGACTGATGTTTTAAATATTTATTCTTTTTCTTTTCTGAAGGAGCTCTAGAGTCAGTTATCACCAGAACATATCTTTTAGTCAAGTTTAGGTAACAACTTTACATTTGAACCACTTTGACTTTTTTCATTAAAACCAGATGGATGCACTGATATGGAGGAGCTCTACCTCCTCCACTCCACCTCTCCTCTTCCTCTCTTCCCCTGATTCTCTCTCATTCCCTCCAGAGTAGATGGTGATGATGTTTTTCCACCAGGAACCCATATCCTATATGTATTATTTATTTTTCATTTCCTTCCTCAGCCATAAGGTCAGACGTCTATTTCTAGTATAAAGTTGAAAACTTTTCAGCCAATCGATAGCAAGGATCAAGAGAAGTTGAACATCGACAAACAACCAGTAACCTCTCCACAAATACCAAATACCTCGTACCATTGCTCCAATACAATTGCTATTTAATAGATGAACACTAAAGGTGAACATTTGGACAGATTTTTGGTATTAAAAAAACACTACAGTGACTGTGAAGTGTTGATGAACACTTTACAAAATATCAGTTTGGGTGTAGGTCTTAATTTTAGTTTGGAAAGTTTGCTCTGCATTTTTGAGGATATTAGGTTTATTTTATTTGCACAATTAGAATTAGATAAAATGACAAAGATAACATATAGTGTAAAGTGCAGGAAGAGGCAGAAAACCAAGATGGGCTTATTTAAAGCCTCCACCAAAAATGTCATAGTTCTAAGAAAGTAATAAACTGATAATAGAAAAAAAAACATATGTATAACATTAACAAGTTATAATGACCATAACAAAAACAATAAACAACAAAAATGAACATGTTATAAATGTGTATTTGTGTGTGATTTGGTCCCCCGAAATCGAACAATAAATTGACCTCTGCATGTAAGAAATCTTGGAGGATGAAGATCTAAAGACTGACGCGTTGTATAATACTGAACCTGAGAATTAAATTTAAAATAAGTCTTAAAGTGCCTTAGTGAAAAGTGAAACTGACACGGATTTCGCTACAATGCAAGTTAATGACATATCCCTTGGCTATTGGTTTGTTCCAAGTCACGTGACTTTTAAGGTCCGGGCGGTCAGAAAAAAAACATGGTGGACAGTTCTCTCATTTTTAGTGAAAAAAGTCAATATTTTGACTTAGTTTCTGGATAAAAATGGATTTTGATCACATTTCTAGTGAGAAATATATGTTTTATTTTCTAAATATTCACTCAGTGAATGTACATAATCACTTTATATGTTGGAATAGCCACGGGATATGACTGTCATTAACTTGCATTGTAGCAAAATCCGTTTCAGTTCCACGAAAATTTGAGTGATTCCGTGGCTATTCCACGGATTTTGAGTTAAGCGAATCCGTGGCTATTTCACGGATTCCTATGAGACCATGTTGCTTTAAGAGCAGAATCTGCATCAGTCATGATGAGAAACTCCATTAAGATCACAAATATTTTGTGGAGCAAACAGAGAAAGTTCATTTCAACATGAATATTAATATGCATGACACATAATGGCAGCTGAGTAAATTTATTTTTAATTTCCTAATGTTTATCAATTGTGACATTCATGGTAGAGTGGCCAGTGTTGCAGGTGTTATTTTAGAGATCATCTCCAGTGATTTGCCTTCTATGTGCCCCGTGCTCCTCATCCTGTCTCTGGTTGTGAAGCACTTCTGTGTGTGTGTGTGTGCTGCAGTTCTGTTCCCGATGGGCTCGTCTCTGTCAAAACCATATGCACTTCACTGAGTCCAGGCATATGAAATGCCTCTGATATTTATATAAGATCTTCACTGCATAGTAGTATCTGTTGCAACTTAAAGCTGCACCACAATATTCTAATGCATACTACACTGAAAAAAGTATAACCTAGCTCAAACTAAAAAAATGATGTCCAGATATCACATCTAAAATATTTTAAAAACCCACACATATTAATATATATTTTGAGAAAAAAGTGGCAAATCTACGAGAAAAAATTGTGCAGATTTATGAGATTTAAAGTGATAAATCTGCGAGGGAAAAAGTTGTTTTTTTTCCAACTTTTTTCTCGTAAATCTGCAACTTTTTTTCACGCAGATCTGCCGCTTTAAATCTCTTAAGTCTGAGACTTTTTGTCTTGTAGATTTGCCACTTTAATCTAGTAAATTTGCTACTTTTTTCTCAAAACATTACCTCATAGTCATATGAGGTCATAGTCAAGTTCTCCTCGTACAAGTCACTGAAGAATAACTCTGTTCCTACATCTAAATTTTTCATTTTTACATTGGAGGTCAGGGTCAAAATTATTATATTATAATATCAGTGTCTCTAAAAATGTCAGAAAATACATTAAAATTCTTTAAAAAGATGATAAATTCATATTAAACAGTGACTTTAGATTGTATAGGTTATAAAGGGTCAAAGAAAATATGTATTCAATGCTCTTGGATTATTGCTATTAGCTGCACATGTTCATGAGAATCACCCAGCTGTCTCTCTGATCTCTCTTTTACAAAGCATCAGGTTAAATGGTAACGCCTGTTTACTGCATATGTCAGTCCAACTGCCTGTCTCTCTGACTGCCTCTGTAACTTTTTTTGCCGCATGTTAACACGTTCTGTCACATCAGCGCTGGCTGGCAGCCAGTTGCTGGCTAATCACACACTGTTTGTGTGAGCATTTGCATGTGTGTGTGTGTGTGTGTGTGTGCAAAGCAAGTGAATCGAGGTAATGCTCGCAGCAGAAAAAGCATTTTAAAACTGCCTTCTCAAACCAAGAATAACATACATTTCTCTGACCATTTCTGTAAGGAAATTTCAAATTTGGCACCCCCTTTAATTGGCTTTATTGCAGCCATAAATCAATGCGAGATGCAAATGTGCCAGAATATGTCAGCAGATAAAGTCGTCACGCGTGGAAACAGATGGGAGCTGTTGCTGTAATTTCCGTTTTAGATCAAAACGACATGAATGCACATATTTGTGCTCTGATGCCGTCCGGCAGAAGGCGGAGGCAAATAACCATTCCTCTGATGACTGCATGCCTCTTCACATACAGACCACATTCATCTCCCAACCAGCGCACAGCTGCCTGCTGGCGCAAATCAAGCGCACCCAAATTTAATCGGCTGCACATGAAGGCGAACCAATCCTCAGGAAATAGGCTGAATTTACATTTTCTAGTTACTATAAAGCTGGCATTCTGCTCTTGATCTTTTTTCTTTTAATTATTTATGATTTTGTTTGCATTCCCAATTTTATAAATATCACTTTTGACCATTCCGTAGTCAAAACCATAGCAGTGAGGAGAAAAATAAATACCAGCTTACACTTCTCATGCTTAAATATGCTTTCATTTTAAATGCATTATATTATGAAATAATTAAACTCTGGGACTGCCTGGGCCCCAGCGATCCCTGAGGAACCCAAAACCCCACTTTAAAGAGGCAGTGGTCCATATATCCTCCTCTTAGAGAGTACAGAGAAAAAGCTCTGACCTACATTTTACAGCTCATTAGCTATACGAAGACTAGCTGCATAAAATATACAGACAGAGAACATGACTGTGTCGTCTCCAGGCTCATCCAGAGAGCAAACACGTGAAGAGTTACAGTGTGTTTATGGGAACATGTAGCCTACATAGGGAAGACGTGAGGTCAAACAAGTGGGCTTGTTACTAGAAAGTTATGGAGAGAAAATGCTTGAAAATTATTAATACAGATATAATTGATAATATAATATATATTGAAGGTTGAGAAAAAGTAGTGCCAAATGAAACGGCTGTGGATAGCAACACAAATCAGTGGACATATTCTAAATATAATGTACACATAATCAGGTGTAACATTTTACGTTGGGCTTTTGTTAAGGTGGTTAAAATGTGTTTTTACTGCAGCAATACATTCATTTGTTTCCTGCCTGCAGCATGTCTATTTCCCCAACCTGGGAACTCTCAAACCATCATACTGCAGGTAATACATTGACTGTGGGTAAGTACCTCATACAACCCCACTCCAAAAAATCTGAACCATCCCTTCACAGACCGTACCAAAGGGAACATAAATGAGGCTGAATCCTGGAGGGGATGTAGAGAACTCAATGCAAACTTCACTTGCATATTCTGGTCACGTGAAATAGAATTAGGATAACTTCAATGTATATTTAATTTATCTTTTCAGGGCTAATGCCTCCTATAATTATGGATACATTTGATAATTTCGACTATCAAGAATAAGTGGAGGTAAAAATATTTTTACTATTTATAGAAGATGCTATACTGAAAAAATCAGATATTTGGGGCGTCCCGGTGGCTCACACTGGTAGAGCACTTACTATGTAGGCTGAGTCCTTGCTGTGGCGGAGCCGGGTTTGAATCCGGCCTGAGCTCACCCCCTTTCTATCTGTCACTATCAATAAAAGCAAAAAATGCCCAAAAAAAAATCTTAAAAAAAAAAAAATCAGATATTTTCGCTTCCAGAGTCCAAAAACTAGCTATATGTTGTTTTACATAACAATCTTAATAGATATATATTTTTCGTCTAGAATTTTAAATACAAGAATTACAGTACAGTCAAGAGTAATCAAATGATGTGCTACATTTACTGTTTGCCGTTATGTGCAAATAAAGAATAAATAATAATAAATGTGCTGCATAATGCTACAGTTGCACATATTTTCACATTCCTGGCTGGTTATTGGTGGATTTGGGAACTTTTTTAAAATATTTTTTTTTACTATTTTCACAGGGGTTTGATTTGAATGCCTTACTGAGGCTAATCAGTAATACAGCTTATGTTTGCAATCCTTTGATTTCATGTGTTTAACCTTTGATGCACAACATGGGTCTAAAGTGACCTGATATGTATGAGTTTTTATGTTTTATTTCTTTGCAATAAATTATTTTCATCATTCAGTATTCCACATTTTCCTAATTTCGTTTAGTTAAATTAGTCTCCAATGGAGAAAAATACCTCCCTCCATGTGAACCAAGTCCTGGTGCAAAAAGCACTGCAAAGCATCAGCATAATCTGTTGCACACAGCTTTCATCTCAGGGAGTGACAGTTTTTTTTTTCTGGGTACTACCCTTTCCTGCGTGTCACTGAACCATCATTAGCTGATTAATGTCTCCCTGCTGCGAATGTTAATTGACATAATCTATTCTTCATTAGCACTGGCCCTCTGCAGACAGAGTCAATGTGTTCCTTCACCCCTCATTTCACCCAAGGTGGTCTTGCCCTTCACCTTGAGCTAATGGTGGGCTGAACCAAGTCAAGGTCCTCGCAGGGGTTCTTAGGGGAGGTTTAGGTTAAGTATCGCCACGGTTGTCACTGGTCACATTCTAGCTCACATGTGAAGTGCATTACTTGGACAGATAACTTATCTGTCTATATTTGGACAATGTCAATTGCATGCCATGCCTGATGGGACAAACAGTGTGAGCTGTCTTAAATTCTGCTCCATTATGTGGCCCTCAAACCACCCAAATCAAGGAAAAGGAGAGCTATTATTACGAAGGTGTTATGGATCATTTCATGCCCATAAGGATGAGTCATAAAGCCGAACCAAAGTGCTCATACATATGTAGAGAATTCAAGAAAAAAAAGGCCGGCCTCCTTGGTTCTAGCCTTAAAGTCTGAATGATTGATATGAGAACTGAACTCCCATTTAATCTTCACTTCATTATTAAGTCTGAAATCATTCTCACATTAAGCTTTTGTCTTTTAGGTTCCTGAGGGGTTTCACCAAGTTGGCCTTGTCATTTCCAGCTGACACTGAAGCTGTAGCAGTGTTAGCCGGGGGCAGTTTGCTATTTTCGTGTCAATAAAGAAATTTTTCTGATCTTGTGATCTTGATTTAATCCAGCCTTACCGCTTCTTTTAGTGAGAATTTAAGCCAACATTCGGCACAGAGCGTTAACCCTGTGGAGTCTCCAAAAGCTCCAAAGCATGACTTCTTCATGACATCCAGACTAGAAAACAAAGCAGCGTGGAGCCCTACTGTAAATTTACCTCTAAAGTTCTGGCTGTAAACTCCATGAGGCCAGTTTCAGTTTGATGATGATATACCAAGTAAAACTGGAGACAAGGTCAAATATATTTAGTATAAATGATAGAACTAGAAGTAACCCTCTTAAAAGTTATATTTGACATTTATTATTTCTTTATTAAGCATGATAGTATTTTGCAAGTAAAAAAAAAAAAGATTCAAAATCAGATTTTATGTTCCCTTTTCTTTGTTTCTTTTGGGTTCAAAGTGTTGATCCAGTAAGTCAGGATGAAATAATTATTATCAGGTTATATAGGTGAGGTTGTGCTGAGAAAAAAAATACCAACATGGCATTTAAACATTTTTTTAAAGTGGTGTATACAGGCAGGATGAAAAGGATTCAAAAAAGGACAAAATAGCCCAAGACGTCATAGTGTTAACAGCCATTTTTATCAATCAACCAGGGAAACAACAACCAGTGACCAATCAGATTTTCATCGATGTTAACTCTAGAACCAGGGTACTTTGTCTATATATATATATATATATATATATATATATATATATATATATATATATATATATATATATATATATATATATATATATATATATATATATATATAATAAAAGCACATATTTTTGGTGTGTACAATAAAAGGCACCACGTCCATTCTGAGCCAGGGTGCATCTTTGACATTTGTAAAATCCACTGAGTTGGTAATTTGAAATAGCCTGGGAACCGGACTCATCTACCCAGCTCATTTGTATTTGCTCTGGCAGATGAGTCTGGTCACTCTCCCATTCAGACTGATTTCCAGGCGGCCTGGCCCTCACCCTGCAAATCTGCATGTTTCATAGGATGACTGATCTGAGTTTCGTGAGTTGCTCTGGACGTCAAACTGTCAAACGAGGCAGCGCTGATCAAATATCAATCAGGATTCTGTTACTACATTTGCAACCTGGCTCAAATGTTTTCAGGAACCTATTTCAGTGAATGTTCACCAGTAATTTTGAGAAAGTTTGTCACTCAGGCCCAATGCTTGTCCTTGTAGAACCTGATAATGTAATAAATTCCCGATAATGTAATAACCCCGATAATGTAATAAAAATCTGCACTTGAGTCCATTGAAAATGTAATAAAACCTGATAATGTAATAACTTCCCGATGATGTAATAACTTCCCGATAATGTAATAACTTCCCAATAATGTAATAAAGTGCATTTCCCAATAATGTAATACACTTTTTACCAATAATGTAATAAAATATAACATTAATGGGAGGTTATTACATTATCAGGTTAGCCTTCATTTCGCAAGTCCTGATAATGTAATAATTCCCCAATATTGTAATAATTTAACAGCAGACCACCCATTACTTGGGTTCAAGTGGTGATACTGTGTAGGCAATTCTAGCTCAAGAGCTCTAGTGCCACCAACAGGTCAAAGTTGAATGTTTAATAACTTTTGACCCGTTCATCCGTTTTTCACAAACAAGGTATCCATGACAACAACAGCTTCTTGAAATCTAAAGGTGCTTGGTGTTGTACTTTATTACATTATTGGTAAAAAAAAGTGTATTACATTATTGGGAAATGCACTTTATTACATTATTGGGAATTTATTACATTATCAGGTTTTATTACATTTTCATTGGACTCAAGTGCAGATTTTTATTACATTATCGGGAATTTATTACATTATCAGGTTCTACAGTCCTTCTTGAAAAGGGAGCAGGGACCGTCCCAACGTCAGCATGATGTCACATGCTTTGTTGCTCTGATTGGTTGTAGATCAGAGAGATTTTAGTGGAAATCAGAAATGAACGAGTAATACCCATTTGCAAATTAGTCCGGTGATGTCAGGCTAGTTTAAAAAAGTCCTGAACCAAAGCTGTGTTCTGACTGAATAACAAAGTTGAGAAAATAAAGTAGAACATCTCTTCTTCTTTAAAGAAGTCAAAAAGCATCCAAAGTAAAGCTGAGATGCAGAGATGCGCAATGTTCTCAATACATAGAAGAGTCAAGAAAATCAACATGTTGTTGTTGTAAAGTCAGGAAAAACCAAGCAGACAGGCTGACTTCTTGGTGTATATTTAGAGTGAAGCTGGCGCGGAGAGAGTGAGAGAAAAAAACGAGAAAAAGGAACAGATCTGGAGAGAGGGTAAAATGAAGTTGAGGAGGGTGGAAGGGATTGATTTTCTCTGACATTTCTCACGGAAAAAGTTCTGAACTCGTCACAGAGAGTTGGAAAAAAAGGAAAGAAAGCATATCTAATACATACACTGGCTCCCCTATCCGTTTCTTAGCAACAGCCTGCACCCGAGGCGAGAACGACGAGCGATGGAGATGGAGTGATAGAGAGATAGCAGCAGAAGAGAAGAGAGACAGAGGGAGGAGAGAGAGATGAAGTACGCACCCTACAAAGTGTTTGGGCAGGCTTTTGGTACACATTGATTTAAGATGATATTCTCGTTTAATCCTTTAGGATATTTTTGAAAAACGCAGCCACTTCTACCGTTACATAGATTCTCTGAGGAAACACAAGTCTCATCTACTTGGGAGGGAATTATCGTCCAACTCCAAAAATGTATCGTTATGGATCAGTTCCATGTTTTCACCAACTTTGCTCCAAGATGCAAGAAAGCTCTGGTACATGTACACTACCTGTTTGTTTTCTGGTGGTGGAGACCAAACCAGGAGGGAATATTGGACTACAGTCTCCAGAAACATGACTCTAAATGAATGATAGGCCGGGCAGCATTTTAATGGAGAGGCTATAGGGTCTCACCAAAACACATTCAGAAGCCCATAATTCATCAAATGTATACTGTTGTATAATGGAATTTTGACTTGGTGATACAGTGCATTTAGACAACGAGGTTAAAGGTTCATTCAGTAATTTACAGAAAGTTAACCTCTTAATCCAGACAGCCCTGCTGGCGAGGACTGTGCATTACATAAGTACAAAGAAAAAAATCAATACTTCATATTTAACTATTTATAGAAGATGCTATACTGAAAATATCAGATATTGAGCTTCCAGAATCTGAAAACTAGCTGTATATTGTCTTACATAACAATCTTTAAAAAAGTATTTTTTTCCAAGGAATTGTCTAGAATTTTAAATACAAGAATTACTGTACAGTCAAGAATAATGAAATTATGTGCTACATTTACTGTTTGGCGTTATGTGCAAATAAAAAATAAATAATAATAAATGTGCTGCATAATGCTACAGTTGCACATATTTTCACATTCCTGGCAGATGGTACACATTTTGCATGTTACTGGTGGATTGGGGACCTGTTTTTTTTTTATTTTTTTTTACTATTTTCACAGGGCTTTGATTTGAATGCCTTCCAGGTTCTTGCCTTACTGAGGCTAATCTAGGCAGTAATACAGCTTATGTTCGCAATCCTCTGATTTCATGTGTTTAACCCTTTGATGCACAACATGGGTCTAAAGTGACCCGATATGTATTAGTTTTATTTCTTTGCAATAAATTATTTTCATCATTCAGTATACCAGGTTTTCCTCAATTAGTCTGTTTTTGATCATCATACATCTTAATTTTGTGTTTTCCTTTATTCATTTTTAATAAAATCCCTTTCTGTGTCACTACTCTTCTAATGCACAACATGGGTAAAAAATGACCCATATCCATTTTTTTAGCTATGTAGCTTGCTAAGCTAACTACTTAGCTAACTTCTTGGCTCAGTATTTAGCTAAGTAGCTTGCTAAGCTAACTACCTAGCTAACTTCTTGGCTAAGTAGTTAGCTTAGCAAGCTACTTAGCCAAGTAGTTAGCTATGCAATAGAAAACTTTTTTCTTAATAAAAAAACTACATAAAATATGAGAGGCAAAATGTAAATAATGATCTGTTATAGGAATACTTGGAATTTTTGATCATAAATTAAGTTGATATCAAAAGATAGAGCACAGAAACACACAGCAAGCATTAAATAACATGGGAAATGAATGTGGGTAATTTTTGATCCATGTTGTGCATTAGAAGGGGTGTCAATGTGCATCAAAGGGTTAATATGTACCATGTCAAGTCCTTGTACAGGCCTCTGTGGTAACCCTGTGTGTTAAGATCACAATGCTATGGATTGCAGACGTGCAGACTTACAGAAAATGTGTGGAAGGGGCAGAAAATGTCTGCAAAAGAGCCCTCAAGCACATGGTGAACTGACAACCCTGACCCCCTACAGAATTACCATCAAAGTCTGTGAATGTGTGAGTGTGGACACTGAGATTCAGCTCATGATGTGCTTTTGTCAGTTTGATGTGTAAATGATTGCATTTGTTTCCTAACATGACCCCACTGGTAATATGGTGTATATTCAGCTTCCTCTACTGCCTATATATACATCTTATACAGATGCATGATTTTTATATGTTTTTTTTTGTGTGTGATATTCTACATTTAAATGCATTTTTATCTCATATGACCTCCATGTACCGAAAACCACTTTAAATCCCACAAAGGATACAGACAGATGCACAAGAGATTTAAAGAAATGGAATTAAATGTATTAAACAAAAAATACTGCATGAAACTAAAACAGTGTCAAATAAATGGTTTGGATAGGGAAACACATTGAAATAGCATTTGATAAGGTGGAAATTCTCAAGAGCCACCACACTGAAGAAATTATATTAACCAGCAGTTTCACCTTGGATATCTAATTATCTTACTGTAAAAAAACAGTAAAATAACAACAATGTACGAATCTACATGAATTAATTGAATAACATGTAATTAAAGAAAGGGAATTGTGTCAACACAGCAAATTTATTTGATGTATAAAACCTGAAATATGCTTTAGTTTCCTGATGGCACTTGACAGAACAATGCAGTGAGATTTGGCACAATCCAAACATGTCTGCAAGTATTGTGTTGCTGCTCTGAGAATGTGTGTGTGTGTGTGTGTGTGTGTGTGTGTGTGTGTGTGTGTGTGTGTGTGTATGTGTGTGTGTGTGTGTGTGTGTGTGTGTGTGGTCCTCAGCAGAAAGCGAGTATTTGACCTTGATGCCAGCATGGCAGACAGACAACTGTAGCCACCAGATGGCTGGTGACCCATCGAGTACAGCTGCTGTATACACACTGCATGCACACACAACCTCACGTGCACGCTCCATGCACACAGAATACAACCAGGAATGGATTTGGGAGGTGCTGCTGTTTCAAGTCAATTGCTCTTTATCATTGGGGAGCTTAGAACAGCCTGGAGCTGGGATAGTTAGCTTACATGCCAAAAAGCTGGATGCAGAACATCTTTAGAAAACACTTTCAATCGATTTAAAGCACAAACAATGCAAACGAGAGCTAATGACGGACTGCACATGCACACTGAACAGGTCGATGCTATGAAAAAATAATATGTCTGAAAATTATCCCTTTGTGGTTGCAATACAACTGACATGTACTGAATATTGGCATAGATAAAAACAAAACTCTGTCTGCCTCCAACCAATTTATCTTTATCGAGGCTGAAGAAACAATAGTTTCTATGGTTTCTGATACTTTGGGTTTGAGTGTGTTAGCATCAATTATTTTGATTGTATCATAGTGTTTAATTGTGTATTTAGACTGTTCTTGTTTATTTTATTAGAGTTTTAGACAGCTGTTATATTTATGATGCTACTCTAATTTGTTTCCAGCTGTTATGAGATTCAATTTTTTCATTTTGTTTCATTATCGAGACATTAATCATGTAAACATGAATACATTTAAACAGAACTAACTCAGTGATCCATATAGGGCTTAGTCATATAGACAAAAAATGACACATTTGGCAAACACCTAGTCCAGCCACCAGAACGACATTAATATGCAATAAGACTTGCACCTATTAATTTAGGCACCACACTGGTGATGCAGTATAAAAAGCATCACAGTGCAGATGGAGCAGGTGGAGGTGGTTGGATGGAGAACAGTGTTCAGGTGCTAGTGGTGTTCTGTGTCATACATACATACATATAATAATAAAGCCATTTAAGTTACTTTTGCTAAGTTTAAAGGTAACTTGTAAATGAACTTATGTATGTTACATTCTAATATCACACTATATAACCACCTGTAACCCAAAATCGTGATTAAAACTGCATCCAGTAGTTACATGCAGAAGCATTTTTTAAAACCCAAACCCTGATCTTTTTTCCCCCATAATGTTAACCATGTACTTTTGTTACCTAAAATAACCAAGTACAAAGTAGTTTTCTTTATAATTTACAACATTAATCATGTAACAGAGTTTGAGGGTGTGCTTAATAATAATCCATTACTCATCTTCATCATAACATTATCTTATCATTATTCTTCTTATTCAAGTTATTTGTTAAAAAAAGAAAGAAAGAAAGAAAATAAAGATAAGGCAAACAGTGTAGTTCATCCTAAGGAAGTGACTCAGTAATATATGAAATATTGGAAAAATGCTAAAATACACTAATTACTGTTTAAACTGTCTTTTATTACACAAGTTTTGTGCCCTAAACCTAGGTCAGTGGTTTTGTAGCCTAAATACACCTGGGTTAATACTGCCCTACAAAGTCTAACTGCAGTAACTACACAAAAGGTATAACTGAGAAAAACTGCTTTTTTAATGTTTTTTAACTGCTCAAAAATCATGATGATTTGTTTGACCTTTGACCCCCAAAACGTAGTTACTGCACTCTGGCTTTGCTGTAAAAGGTTCTAATAGTAATGCAAAACCAGAGTGCAGTAACTACAGTGTAGTCGTCTTCTTTCAGCTTTTATATTTTGTTTTCAGCGAATAAACATTTTCAAATTGATTTTCTTATCAGTGTATTTAAAAGTGTTTAACAGCTGTATTCAAAGATTTATGTATTTTAGACTTAATATTATAAAGTCATGTTATATTTCAGTCTTAATATGCTTTTATGTCACTTTTAATGTCACTTCATCACTATCTAGATAAGACTTTCCCTTTCAAGTAAACATATAATTTCTATTATTTTTATGTTTAAATTAGTATATATATCCAAAGCAGACCGTGGTAAGTGCAGTTACTGCTTGGTTTTGAATTGGATTTTGTGGTTTTTGTATAATTATTTCTCTGAAATAACACAAAATTGTAATATTAAACTACAAAATATAGTTACTGCAGTTAGGCTTTGTAGGTCAGAATACACCCTAATGAATTATCAATGAAAATAATATAATAATAAATGGGTTTGAGTGCTTCATTTGTCTCTTCTCAGTCAACCTCGTCTCATTCTTAGACACATGAAAGGATTCCCGTTTGCCGATGGCAGTTTTGAGATAAACATGATGGTGCCGGGTCCAATCACAAGTTGGGAGAGAACCAGCAGAGGCCAATCAGATTTGATCCTCAACACTGACCTTTGACAGTGTGGGCAACCCTGACTACAAAAAGTGAGCAAACTGGATTTTTATGTGGCCAGCTGATGCTTTTTAGATAAAAGCCGCGCCAGGGATGTACAATATATCTCTATCTTTGCTTTTTCTCCATTTTTTCCCCCCCAGTCTTCACCAGTGAGGTTTGTGTGAGAGGGAGAATAGAGAGACAGTCTATTTGGGACAGTGATGGCAGCTAAAGATAGAAGCTGACTTTTAGAGGCGAGGAGAGGGAACATGGCTTGTTTCTGAGAGATCTAATGTGTGATCTGAGCCTGAATCAAGGCAGAGAATAACAGGGATTATAAATAAGCGATGATTCACTCTTTCTCTATCATTTCTGCCTTGTTTAGATCTCCCTCACCCCTCACTCTACCTCTCCATCTACTTTTAGATGTCCTCGTGTGTTCTCACTTCCTCACTCTTTTCCCTCACTCACATACATTCTTCCCTTTTCTCAGTAACGCCCGTTTTCCGCCGCATCACTCTCCACCGGTCGTCTTAGCATCCTCTCTATTAGCCATAGACTGTAAATAAATAATGGACATAGTCACCGTGACGTCACCCATTGGTTTGTGGACTGCCAGTTGGAAGCCTCGAGTTCAGCGTTTATACTCGTCGCCATCTTGCGTCGCCATCTTGTTTCCGATACGCGGAGCAGACCATAATTGGACTGTGGCGGAGCGCGAGGGATCTGATCACTGACTACAGCCTCTCTACACCTCAACCTGACTGAGAGAAGCCGCTGCTAATTCATGTTAGCATTAATTGGAGCATTAACTGGGATGTTAGTTTTGGCTAGCAAAAAACAAAATGTATCTTTCTTAGCTCAGAAAACTGAGCAGCGACTCCTTGGAGCGTTTGTTAGTCCAACCAAACGCTGAACAAGACATTTTACAAATTTTCAAATAAACTGTCATTAAGTGAAAATACAGTGTGCAAGGGTCAAAGTTATGAGACCAAACCAGTAAACGTCCTCTTTTTTATCTACATAACGTTATATATAACTTTATTGACACGTTTCCATGGATACGCATTGCTCTGCTTCTCTCCTGGTGACGGCTCGCCTCGTCAGTGACCTGTCAATCAAAGCTAGAAACGCCCCAAATCATACGATTCTTTATCTTCTATTTTCTTCTAAATGGGGCCATTATTAGAACTATTGACATCAAATTGTCTTGAAGAAGATTTTTTACTAGCGATTGAGACCATAATGTTGTCCCTGAAAAAAAGAGGTTCTGAAGAGAAGTTCTGAGGTAATAAATCAAGTGAGAAGTTTTCAAATTTAGCACTGAAATGAATGGGCAGATTTCTTTTGCAGCCAAACTTAGCGCCCCCTACTGGAATTTTCGGTGAATTGCAGGCTTTATGCACTTCCTGGTGGCCTCCATGCTCAGGCACGGAGATTGCCGCCTGCTATTAGCCAGCGTTACCATGACACTCACCATATGTTTCATGTAACGAGGTGGTTTTTCAAGAGAACAGGTGGCTCTGCGATCGCTGCATTTCACACCCGCGTGCCCTTCATCCCTCTTTTATTCCTACCCTCCCTCCTACGTGTCTTCTGTTGAATACACATCGCCCTGCCAACGAGTACAGAGCTCCCATCCACAATTAATGGTCTTTTATTTTTTGAGTTGTTATGAATGTTGCATGCAGTCTGTTTGATATGTGAAGATGGCATGCTGGATATTCACAGTATATATATTTAATTAACCTCGACTGCAAAGGAAACATTGCCTTTCTGTGAACTTTATATCAGAGTCTTCAATTATGTTTTATTCTATCTTATTGTCCCTGTTTTTAACTTCATAATATACATGTTTTTTATGAAGCGTCCACCTGTTTTATGACTATATCACAGTAAAATCAGCATACCCACATTAACACTGTAAGAGTTGATCTTAACAATTTTAAAGTGTCTATATGGGTACACACCTCAGTGTTAACACTTTTTCGAGTGTTGGTACCTTTACACTGAGTTAGTGTAAATTTGACTATTTTTGGTGTTAAATTTTAACTCCAAAAATAGTCAAATTTACACTTTATGACTATTATGGCTATGCAAACTCCAATATTCCTACCTGTTTTTGCCAAATCCAGCAACATATTTCTATAGCATTAAACTATTGCTATGACAACAGTCTTGTCACACCTTTTAGCCAAAATACTAAGTTTGTTTCAACAATATCTCAACATAAATGATCCACAAAGTGATACTAATTCATTTAAAACACTGTTGTTGTTGTTTTTTTATGTTTTTATTGAATTGCAGTTAATCCAGTGTCAGTTGAAGTCAACTTCCTGCATAGATATTTCACATTAAAAGCCTTCCAGCTGCTCAAGGGGCACAATCCCTCCACATGTTTTTATGCTAAACTTATGCTGGAAATGGACCAAAACAACAATCAGTGGAAGAAATGCTGGATTTTCACAGTATTTATATTTAATTATCCTCGACTGCAAAGGAAACATTACCTTTCTATGAACTTTATATCAGAGTCTTCAATTATGTTCCATTCTATCTTATTGTTCCTGTTTTTAACTTCATAATATACATATTTTTTATGAAGCGTCCACCTGTTTTATGACTATAATGGCTATTCAAACTCTAATATTCCTACCTGTTTTTGCCAAATCCAGCAACATATTTCCACAGCATCAAACCGTTGCTACGGCAACAGTCTTGTCACACCTTTTAGCCAAAATACTAAGTTTGTTTCAATAGAATCTCAACACATATGTTCCACAAAGTGATACTAATTCATTTAAAACACTGTTGTTGTTTTTTGCTGTTTTTATTGAATTGCAGTTAATCCAGTGTCAGTTGAAGTCAACTTCCTGCATAGATATTTCACATTAAAAGCCTTCCAGCTGCTCAAGGGGCATAATCCCTCCACATGTTTTTATGCAAAACTTATGCTGGAAAGTGACTGTAATTGACCAAACCAACAATCAGTGGGGAAAATGCTGGATTTTCACAGTATTTATATTTAATTATCCTCGACTGCAAAGGAAACATTGCCTTTCTATGAACTTTACATCAGAGTCTTCAAATATGTTCTATTCTATCTTATTGTTCCTGTTTTTAACTTCATAATATACATATTTTTTATGAAACGTCCACCTGTTTTATGACTATAATGGCTATGCAAACTCCAATATTCCTACCTGTTTTTGCGAAAACCAGCAACATATTTCCACAGCATTAAACCGTTGCTACGACAACAGTCTTGTCACACCTTTTAGCCAAAATACTAAGTTTGTTTCTACAGAATCTCAACACAGATGTTCCACAAAGTGCTACTAATTCATTTAAAACACTGTTGTTGTTTTTTGCTGTTTTTATTGAATTGCAGTTAATCCAGTGTCAGTTGAAGTCAACTTCCTGCATAGATATTTCACATTAAAAGCCTTCCAGCTGCTCAAGGGGCACAATCCCTCCACATGCTTTCATGCTAAACTCATGCTGGAAAGTGACTGTATCGACCAACAATCAGTGGAAGAAATGCTGGATTTTCACAGTATTTCTATTTAATTATCCTCAATAAGGAAACTTTACCTTTCTATGGACTTTATATCAGTCTTCAATTATGTTCCATTCTATCTTATTGTTCCTGTTTTTAACTTCATAATATACATATTTTTCATGAAGCGTCCACCTGTCCACCCCCATGCCTTTATGTGAAATGTATGCTGGAAAGTGACTGTAATTGACCAAACCAACAATCAGTGGAATAAAATTGTTTTTCTGTTGATAAACATGATATGATTCTTTAGAAATGTAAAATTGATCAGTAGGCTGTGAATGTGCAAGACTCAATCCGAGCTTCCTCTAATTGCAGGTTTTGAAGACTGAATGAAGTCTACATATAATATACACATCTAAAGAAGCCTGTAATAATGGAACCCTGCTCATGCATTCATTTCAAAGTTGAAATGGGAATTTCAATCAACTTGATTTGATGAATGACTCATGGAGGGGACGCGGGGCTATGTCTGGGCTGCCTCATTATGGTGTTTAGTTTGACTTAAAGGCACTGGAAAATATGATGAAGTAAATCAAACCGACGCAGTGCTGACTGAAGTGAAAAGACAGCTCTAACCTGCATGTCTGTCAACCTGTCAGTTTGCAGAATGAGAGTGGAAGTGGTTTTGTTATCATGACAATCCCCCCTTGTGTTGGCAACCACAAGTCAACGTTAATAAGAATTCATGTAAAATGTGCACAAGTAAAAGCAAACCTGTTCATGCATGCAGTTCCCACAGTGAAGCAATTTAACGGAGCAAAGTGAATCCAAAGAAAGCGGACAGTTACAAAAACCCAATCAAACTGCAGATGTCAGGAGTGACAGGAGTTTTTTTCAGCAGACTAACCATGAAGTTCTCAACTAAACCTTCCTCCTTTGTCTGCCTGAGGTGTCAGTCATCCACACACACACACACACACACACACATACAGAGACACACACACACACAGTGAAGCCACAGCACCCTGAGCTTGCAATGTAAATCAACTGGAAAAAAGGTTCTGGCGAAGAGTGCTCTTAACTAGTCACCATGGAAACAGCAGGACACAGCTTGGCCTCTCAGCTTGTTTGTTTGTTTGTCTTTCCTGTTTGTTTACTAGTTAGCCTAAAACACATCAGAGGCACCAAGCTGCTTATGTAAAAGATGATTACAGCTGTGCCCTCCTCTTCAGCTCGGAGAAAGACACAAGCTGATGATTGAGTTCATTAGATAAGATTACATTATGCTGAAATTGGATGCTATTGATGCCAGTGGTGGAACAATTGAAACAGTAAATACTAACAGGCAAATGGAATAATACTATATAAAAATACTCTGGAGACCAGGAAAGATATTTATCTTATGATTTCCACACACACACACACACACGCATATATATATATATATATATATATATATATATATATATATATATATATATATATATATATATATATATATTGTGATGTTGATATACAGTACAGGCCAAAAGTTTGGACACACCTTCTCATTCAATGCATTTCCTTTAATTTCATGACTATTGACATTGTACATTCATCAAAACTATTAATGAACACATGTGGAATTATGTACTTAACAGAAAAGTGTGAAATAACTGAAAACATGTCTTATATTCTAGTAAGCAAAGGGTGGTTACTTTGAGAAATCTAAAATACAAGACATGTTTTCAGTTATTTCACACTTTTTTTGTTAAGTACAAAATTCCATATGTGTTCATTCATAGTTTTGATGCCTTCAGTGAGAATCTACAATGTAAATAGTCATGAAAATAAAGAAAAACGCATTGAATGAGAAGGTGTGTCCAAACTTTTGGCCTGTACTGTATATTAAATGATATTGATATATTAAATGATGTTGAGCTGAGGTACATTGTGATTGTTTTGCTTCAATAGTTTCTGACATTTTATAGACTAATGTACAATAATAAAACACACAGAAATACAAGAATATTAATTTGAGCAAAACTAGCTTACTGTATCAAACCTTGCTAGCATGAGTTACTCCGTGTAATTTTATCCAAAACTTATTTAAACACAAAACACACTCAAATATGCAAGATTACTGTGGAAAACTAACCTCATTGCTCTTCGGGGGCTAAAACATAAAACATTGAACTCCTTGATGTTGTTTTTACAGTTTAAACTAATTTTAGTTTGTTTTATGATCGACAGGAAGTCTCTTTTCACTGTTTCAAAATAAAAGCATCCATTATCAAAACAGGCTTCTGCATAGTCGTGTGTATATATACCTCTTTTTTTTTGCCCATGTGTACATGTTTTTATGAACCTGGTCTCACAGAAATCCGTGGAATAGCCACGGAATCACTCAAATTTCCGTGAAACTGACACGGATCATATCGGGTCATATCCCGTGGCTATTCCATGGATATTTGTTCCTATTGGTTTTTTCCAAGTCACGTGACTTTCAAGGTTCCGGCGGTCAGAACAAAAAACATGGCGGACATTTCTCTCATTTTCAGTGAAAAAATCAATATTTTGACTTAGTTTCTGCATAAAAATGGATTTTGATCACATTTCTAGCGAGAAATATATGTTTTATTTTCTAAATATTCACTCAGTGAATGTACATAATCACTTTGTATGTTGGAATAGCCACGGGATATGACTGTCATTAACTTGCATTGTAGCGAAATCCGTGTCAGTTTCAAGGAAATTTGAGTGATTCCGTGGCTATTCCACGGATTTTGAGTTAAGCAAATCCGTGGCTATTTCACAGATTCCTGTGAGACCATGTTGGATGATTGGATCTTTTTCTTTAGTTTGTTGTGATTTAGGCTAAAAAGTCTGCTCAAGTGGACACTCTGCTTTTACCATCAGGCTGATTAAGTAGAGTGCACAGCAAGCACAGCTGGGTCTCTATCAGGGGGAGACACACGCACCTGTTGCTGAATGTTTTTTATGCAGTTTATTACCTGAGTAATCCAGGCAAAATAGGATATAAAGAAGCCAACAACACCAAAATGTGTATATATATATATATATATATATACACATATAGGCATTTGGATTTTCAAAACTGGCACCAGCTCTTTGCATTGACAAATACATTTTGTTCAAACAACTGCTGATTAATTGTCCTACTGCTGCATCCAAATCTCATGAGAAATACATAGTTTTCTTCCATAATTACTTGAAAATATGATTCCCCTCAGGTTTCAGATGGTATTGTGAAGCTGCAATTAAAGAATTAAATCATCCACTTTTTATCTCCTTGTTATTGCCTTTAAAACACTTCATCATTTTGATGGGAACAGCAAATCATGTAGGCGACATTAATGATGAAACTCTATCATTAACAATGATGGATGAATCAATTCTTCGAGCATCAAGACTTTCATTTCTTTTATTCTTTCGAATAAAAGTTGCAGAATGAATGCAGTCAATGTCAACTTGACGTATTATAACTGCAACTAGTGCGGAAATAGAAAAGTGCAAAAATTAAACTAGTTGATTCCCCCTGCATGAGAGGTCCTTCAGTGTCTAATTTAATGAAAAACTTGTCAGCTTGGACATAATCAGTGGGACAATTCATGTCATATTCTGCAGCAATGTGTGTTTTTATCTCAGGCCTTAGTGCAAAAATTGTACCGTGTCTCTGTGCCGATAATCCACTTTAGAGGCTCGGGGCGGCCCAATATTTTATCTCAGCACCATCACAGAAGGCAGGTGGAACTGATTGAAAAGAAATTATGAGAGGTGAGAAAAAGAAAGAAAAGGAGAAGCACACAGCATCTGCAGAGCCTGGCAAAAGACATTGGGGGGAAGACTGAATACAGGTTATCAAATCTGAACCCAAAATAAATCTCTTTCATCAAGCGCTCCATCTCATTCTTTCTCTGAAGCTTTTCTGCCTGTATACTCTCTATAACCAGATCAAACCTGCAACGAACCGCTGACTCAGGCAAGACTCTGGCTCCAAAGCCAGACGCTCTGAATTATCACTGCCTCTAAATCCTGAAATGGAAGTTAAAGACCTATTCTGTGGGAGTCTTTTGTATCGTTGAAATATTCTGCATCGAGTATGAGTTTTCTAATCTATATATATGATCTGTTCTAATAACCAGCCAAAATGTTTTGCAGAAATGTGAATGTTGCTAAAAATAGACATGCTATAAAGGCTCGAACGGCGTTTTTATAATAACTGTGGTATCTGAATATTCGTATTTTGATGATTTATTGAGAGCTGAATGGATAGTAATTAATAAATTTGTCAGTGGCCCAAAACATTATCAACAGTAATTAATTATCTGAGCCATTTATCAAAAATAATAATAATAATAATAATAATAAAATGGCACTTATTCTCTTCTTCCAGGTTGTAAAAAGTGAGGATTTTTTAATGGGGTTTGGTCTGCTGGTCCAAGCAATTAGGTACATTGTGATTGTTTTGCTTCAATTGTTTGACATTTTACAGATTTAATTACATTCAATTATTACAGTTTTACACTGTAATTTAAAAAAAAAAAAATCCATAATGAAAATGATAGCTGTTGCTCTCTTTTGTAACTATCTTGCACGCAATATTTACATGCTGACAGAAGTCAGAGCAGCTGGGGGTCAAAGGTCAGCATTTACACCAGCACAGGACTGAGGTCAGGAAGAAAAAAACAAGCTACATACACAATGATGAAGGAGACGCATGCAAAGCAACAATGTGAAAACGACTTAATCCAAATGCATGGATTGCGTATTTTAGATTTATTATTATAAAGTAATGTTAAAATTTAGTCTTAATATAATTCTATCTCACTTTTTTACTTAATCACTATCTAGATAATAAATTCCCTATCAAATAAACTTATCATTTCTATTATTCTTGTCTTAATTATTCAAGATAATGAAGAAATATAAGGCTGCACTGTATCACAGTCAAATCAGACCGTGGTGAGTGAAATTACTGCAGCCTGCTTTGGTTTTGAGTTTTTTCAAAATTAATTTTATTAAAATAAAGCAAAATTGAAGTCTAAAACATTGTCACAAGATAAAACAGACATCAAGGAGTTCATTTTTTAGTTATAACTCACTCTAATTGACCAAAAATGTAGTTACTGCAGTTAGGCTTTGTAGGGCAGTATACCAGTCCGACATTTGTTCAATCAAAAGGCTTAGTTTTGATTATATTCTCAGATTTTTTCCCCTTAACCCATTTAGGCCTTAAAACAGCTGGAAAAAATGCCTGTAAAACCTCTTGGCGATTTTAAAATAATCCCCTAAAACCTGAAGTTTTTCTGGAAAAAGTGTCAATGCCTATTTAATAATAGATTTTTCAGCCTCTGTAGCAGATAGAAATGAAATTCAAAAAGTATTTTTTAGAGCTTATACCTGTGGCTTTCATGAGAAGTTGAGTTTATTTGTCCAAACCTTCAATAAAGTTTTTTTTTTTTTAAATCAACGTATTGCATTGCGACACTTCCACATGTATTCTGATGCATTTCATGCCAAGAGACCGAAAATAGGGAGAAAAAACTACGAATACTACAAAACGACGTATGCAATTTCCCGGCTTTCATGGTACAATAACGCAACAGTGGCCCCGGTTTTAATGGTAGAAATGCGGTAATGCTTTCCCGGCTTAAATGGGTTAAGCCATTGACGCCTAAAACGCCTGTAAAACCTCTGGGCAATTAAATACGCCCATATATATAATAAAATACGCCCCTAAAACCTGAAGTTTTTCTGGAAATTCAACAGAAGTGTCAACGCTTCCTACTAAATAATAGATTTTTCAGCCTCTGTAGCAGATAGAAATGAAATTCAAAACGTATTTGAGAGCTTATACAAATACTACAAAACGACGTATCCGCTTTCCAGGCTTCAATGGGTAAATAATATGAATAAAAACCCATAGAAATATATCCATCTGAGACAAGATCTGAGCCAACATTTCCCTACACAGACAACCAGTCTGTTTGTAAATCATGGTTGTATTTTGGAAGACATAATCACCTGCATTCATGAAACACTGATCAGTGAACATCTGGTAGTTTCATATGCAAACGAACACAGAGAAGCCCAGTCGACGGCCCCTTCCATCAGTATTCTGGGGAAAGTGTGTTATATGTGGCAGACAGGTCATGGTGGGCCTCAGTGGGCTGTCTGAAATGAGACGTATCCAGCCCAGCACAATTAACACACTCATACCATGCACATGAACACAGACTGATGCATGCAGCACAGCCATATTGTTCACATACAGACATGCAGACACACACACGGAGGCTGAGCAGAGTCGTGGAGAGGAGACTTTGGTAATTGTAGTGTGCTCTGACAGCCATCGTAATGAGATAACGAGAGAAGGAGGGTGAGTCAGTGCCTGCCACCCTCCTCCTCCTCCTCCTCCTCCTCCTCCTCCTCCTCCTTTAGAGAGCTAGAGACAGACAGCGGGGTCGACCTCGAATGGAACAAGACCGCAGCAGGGAGAACGGACAGAAGTTAAAGAGGGAGGAGAAAGAAAGAAAACAGAGATAAAGACGAACACTGTTTAAGGAAAATATAATGGAATGAATTAAGAGGATGAGGAGGAGTAATGATGAGAAACGGGTGGGGAATATGGAGGAGGAGAGAAAAGATGGAGGACAAAAGGTTATTCTGAACTAGTAAAAAAAAGAGATGAAGGACAGATGAAGGGAAAGACACTAACAGGACAGAGGAAGAGAGGTTGCAGACGGACAGGAGGGTAATAAAGACAATAAAGCTGCACAGAAGGGGGTTATGACTCTGAACCCTGGTTTGCACCTGGTGGGAGGGGCCACTCTGATTGGAGGCCAGCTGGTTGTTTGCCAGAGAAAAATGAGCAGAAACAAATGGGGCAGAGCTAACTGAAACATTTTACTGGGAGCAGAAGAAACCACATACTGTAACATAGGTGCTGCTCTTTATTTGTCCAGCGGTTTTTCTGCTTAGTCAGCAGTCTGTGAATGACAGCTATGACCTGAGCAGCAGGTAGCAGCATCAGCTATCAGCTTATAGCATGGGAGCTAAGTCACTTCAAGTGGAAGCTGTAGTGTACAGAAGAGGATTAGGGCCAAGAAGGAGATAAAAAATTATGATTTTATTGTGCATTTGCAGAAAATAGTTGAAATGTCGAGAATAAAGTCAACTTTTTGAGTTTGGTAAAGTCGGCTGCAAGATGGTTTTTCTCAATATGTTTAATATATGTCTAAAAAAACACATAAAAGCAGATTAACATTAGTTCTGGTAACCTGTTACCAAGAAAAGTTTGTTTATGTGTAGAAGGATTTTATTAAATAGTTTAGTTTTTGCTCATTTTATGTTTTTGATGGAAATCAGCTTGTAGCTTGCAGTCTACCTAACTCTTAGAAAGAAAACAATGTTCCTTTGATGACTTATTAGCACGGAAACAACAGATCTGTGAATATCTAACACAAAAAGTTGCCTTCAACAGTTAACATCTAAACTTCTTTCTCAACAATGTATGAAAAGTTTATTCTCGCCATTTAGACATTTATTTCAAACTACATAATTAAAAAAAGTAAAAAAAATCTGTCTGTTATTTTTTCTTCTACCTGCTCCTAATAATCATCAATGCAACACACACACACACACACACACACACACACACAGAAATCTTCTTCTTCTCTACCCATGATCCTTGTTTTGCTGTTAATTGTTGCCTGATAAGCCACCAGCTGGCAGTAATAGGACATCTAACCTCGGCTAATGTTCTTGATAACAGTGAGAATACTTACAACCTTGTGAAGTGATAAATAAACATTCCAATTAAAAATTATTAAATGTGCACAAACATCCAGAGTTTTACAGGTACTGGATTAAAAGGAGGTAGATGCCATACAATGCTAATGAGCATAAAGGATAATATCTAACAAGATGTGTGGTGTAAATTCCTGAGGCCCCATGTGCCACTGCAGAATTATAGAATAATATAAAGTGTTACAAAAGGATCAAAATCAGACAGGAGAAAAACAGAAGATGAGGTGATATAAATATATAAAGACAGACAAAGTCCGAAAAGAGGAGGAGGAAGGGGAGGTGGATGGTCAGTGTCTCTTTCCTGTTTGAGACTAAAAGTTGTTGTTGTTATTTTAAGTGAACTTGTTAATAAACTTGCGTATGTGAAGTAATGGTTCTACATCATCTATGTCAGGGATGGGCAACTTAAATGCTGGAGGGGGCCAAAATTTTTCATCGAGACTACCACAGGGCCACATATAGGACCATGCTCTTAACCAGATATGATGAAACTGCAATTTTAAATATGTTTACAGTGCAGAAACTTAACATATTTCATGCTCAAATGCATGTATAACAGTATACATAGGAATACAAAAGGTTTGAAGCAAATAAAAAAACAGCAAATAACAGCAGACCAACATTAATTGCAGGAAGTAATTTTGTGTATTTTGACACTGCACTTTTAAGATTTCATGCTCAAATGCATGTAGTTGTACTGAGGGCCACTTCAAGCGAGGGTGCGGGCCGTATGTGGCCCCCGGGCCTCCAGTTGCCCATCCCTGATATATGTAGTTATACAGTGTAGTAGAAGTAGTTATTTTAACCCTGATATTTTTCCTAACCTTAACAAAGTAATTTTGTTGCTGAAACCTAACCAAGTAGTTCTGTCTTAAAATATAACAGTATGTTCAAACAGTGACAAACATTTCACATTAACTATAACATATTTCAAATGATTTCATATAAACAGCATGCGTTTTCATAACATCATATGGTCCAAACCATGAGGATACATTGTAAAAGGTAAACTTAATTATTTTTTAAATTATATTATATTGTTTAAATTTTGTTTTTGATTTGTGTACAACTTTAAATTTCTTTTTAGGGTTGTTTAAACTCTATTATCTTCCATGACAAAATACTTCATGACCTGAAAGAGTGTTACAGCCCTGTCCCTAAGCCTCTGTGTTAACAGTCTGCTATGCACACATGTACAGTAAAGTACTCTGGCTTCATGTTTGCCACAATAATCCACAGAAAAAGTCCCTGTCTCTGTTTGCTGTGTCTGTATCTCTATCGGAGCATTCTTCATCTCTCTTTCGCTAACACCGCTATCACACTCAACAACACAATCTCATCTCAGATTTCCTCTTTTTTGTGCTAAAATGCTTGTACTCCCTAATCCAGCCCCCAGGTGTTTTTCAGGAGGTTACTAATGTGGAGTGATCCTGCTCTGTTCTAGGACTCACTGTTCTTTTAGGGCACTCACCAACACACACACACACACACACACACACACACGCATGCATGCAGATAAACCTGCATACGCACACACAGAGTGGAGTCCAGATGGGCACATCTGTGACCAACTGCCATCTCATACAGACCAGGTGTTGAGGTGTTCTAGTGTGTGTGTGTGTGTGTGTGTGTGTGTGTGTGTGTCAGTGTTTTTAGACAATGAAATCGCACTAAAAACCCTTTTACTGGATTGGAAAGCCATTCTCAGATTAGAGAATGTCTTTGACGTTTTGTGTACAGTTGGTACACTAACACACTGGATCAGAGCCTCCTTGTGTTGCATTGTATGGCATTATACACAGCTCCCTGTAGGTGTTAGCCTTTTGAAAATGGGCCAACAGCAAATATACATGACCTGACACCAGGGAATGCTACTAACTGAGGACAAAACATTATGTGCTGTACCAGTGGGCTTAAAAGTCCCACTTCCATTAACGTACATACAGACATAGGATTTAATCAGTTTACTGAAGATCTTCCAAATAGGGTTGCAAATAAACTTTCCATGGGAAGTTAAGCTGGGGGATTTAGGAAGTATTAAAAAAAACAAAAAAACATGACATTTAAACCATTAAGTGGAAGTCAAACTTCATCAAGTTTTGTAATTTTTTTATTGAACAATCAATTATTAACCCCAAAAGTCCCATTCAACATGTAATTGTTGAATTGAATTGCATGTAGGGGGCGTGGCCTCCATAGGGGGTGTGGCCTTTTAGGGGCGTGGCCTCAGCAGCCCTGCAGTAAGCAGTGTGCTTTGTGCATGTGATTGAGGAATAGCAGATATTCAAGTTGGTTGCATGACATTTGGTTGTTTCAATCAAGGGTATGTAAAAATATATTTTCTACAACTAAATTTAAGTTCCCTCTCAAGTCAAACCTTCAATTTTGTAAATTCCTAGTTTATTCCTGTTAATTCCCATAAATTCCTGTTAATTCCCATGGAAACTTCCAAAATTCCCAGACCAAACACATTCTGATCCGAGCTGTTTTTCACGGCCCTCTGCGTCTGACACCGATGCACAAAGCACCATTTTTTGCGTCAGGGATGGTGTGTCAGTTTCAACTAGTTACATGCACAGTGACTTTTCAAAATAGTGCTGCAGTTTTCACAGGAAATGGCAAACTTTAGGCAATAAAACCACTTGACTAAGATTAGGGAAAAAGAACAGGGTTGGGCTTTAAAAGAACTATTTCTGCACTCAACCACTGGACGCAGTTACTCTGTTTGACTTCAAACAACAACTGTTGTTTTCAATTGGTGCAGGGTTTGTTTGCTTATTATTGCCATTTTGCTGCTTAATGGCAATAATTAATTTGTGCATTATGATTACATAGTTTGACTTGTCAGTTATTTAATTCACTAGATTAGCCAAAAATAAGGTATTCCTACTAGTGTTTTGCTGAACATGCAAATATGTCAAAATCTGTTATAGACAAGCACACAATTCTAAATCATTTGGACAAATAATATATTTTTGAATAATCATAAGAGAGCAATAAATAAAAAATACTTTGTCTTTCTTTGTGTCATTTTTTGTCTCCCTTTCCTCATCTATTTTTTTTTTTTATTTAAATCCTAGTCAGTACATGATATATTTTATATCAATACTTTCTTAATAAGATCTTTTCTAAAATACAATAAGTTAAAACCTTGTTTTTCTTCAGTTAATTTAAGACCCTGTTCCTCCAAAGCTCTAAAGATGAAAGTGGGACAGAACATAAATCCTTGTGGACGCTCTTTGAATCCTTTAATTTAAAAATGAACTCTATCTGATCATTTCTATCTTACTCAACCCTTCTTAATGTTTCTCTTAAATAGCCATTACTGCAATAAAGTATTCCTGTAATTATTGGGAGATTACATATAATCACAGAGTGCTATTTTATATAGATAAATCTTGTGTGTTATTTAACACATCCTCTATTACAAGGTCTTAGCTCTGCATATAAAATACTTTATAATTGAAATGCATTAACTTGCATTATGTTTCTTTGCTTCTCTCCAAAAAAGGTCAAATATCATGTAAAAGAAAAGGTAGAATTTAGATTTTCCACTATTTATGGGCGTTGATGGTGAATATAGAAAAATGGAGCATATGCTACCTCATCAAACGGTTTACAATATTAGCATAGTAGCTGGTGGTCACACACACACACACACACACACACACACACACACACAGCATCTTGGCGCTGTACTGTGGCATCTCCTGTCAGGTTTCCTGGATGTGACGGTGAAACTGATGGTGATTTATAGCCGGCACAGAATGGCTGCCTGAGATGGATGCAGCACACGCACTGTTTTAATATATCAAACACATACCACACACACACACACACACACACACACACACACATATATATATATATATAAATATATATACACACACACAATGCTGTAATATATCAGACACGCACATAGTTTTAATTCATCATAGCTGACTGACCCATATATTTCTACTAATAGCAGAGCAGGAGAAAGTAAAAGCGGGGAAGGACACACAAACAGTGTAAGTACAGAAGTGGAGAGACAGCAGAGGAGTAGTGGATGGCGAAAGGTGAGTAAATAATTCAAATACATGCACTGTAATACACTATGATACCAGCCACTGAAATCACCAATCGGACAAAAATCTGCAGCGGGCAAGTAATTTCTGTAAAATAAGTAATGGGATTGTTCATTTAAAATACATAATGTGGGGCTTTGTTGCATGTCTTCTCCTCTACCTCCATCCATCCATTCTCTTTAACTATCAAACAAGACTTGTAAAAAAACAACAACTTAAAATACAAAATGTTAGTATGTAGTATCCTAATTACCTCTGCCAAGGAAGTAGCTGCGACAATTATTTGATTAATCGAACAATAATCGATTATTAAATTAATCATCAACTATTTTGATAATTGAATAACGAGACAATTTAAAGACAATATGTCCAAATTCTCTGATTTCAGCTTCTTCAATGTGAATATTCCTGGTTTCTTTGTTCCTTTAATACAATAAACTGAATATTTTTTTGGTTTGTGGACTAAACAAGAGATTTGAGGACGTCGTTATACAGTCTATGAATTCACCATAAGAGCTACGAGATGGGAAAACAATAACAAACATTAGCATTAGCGCTTTAGCAAAGAAACACTTTTACAATAGTTAAGACAAAAAAAATTGCCACTAATATATGTAACAGAAGAAAATAAACTTTAACAAACCTTATGCCCCTGTCAGCCAGCCACTATTGAAGACTTTTTGATACTTTATATCAACTTTATATGAATTACGAAGCACTTGTTATTAATTACCGTTCATTTTTCAAATGTTCCACTTTATTTCCTGTCAGTACCTTTCAAAATAAAAGCACCCGTTTCACACTGGAAGGCACCTTTTCAAAATAAAAGCACCACAGCATTGTAAATCCCCCAGAAAATATACAAACATGAAAAACAAGCTTGATAATATAAATACACCACAAAGAACCTTGCTAAAGGTCATTTACACATTCAGAAATCTGCAGAGGAAGACATTTTCAAAGTAAGCCTCCCAACACTGCATATTTGATAATATTGATCTGGTGTAATAAGATCTTGTGAGATCAGCTGTAATCAGCCGACTAAGTACCATGAAATCAGCCAGATCATGTAGTATCAAGTAATGATGTTCCCCTGCAGTGAGGCACTTACATGTTTGGTGTAAATGTTTGTTTAGATTTTTTCTTCTAATGCTGCACCAGGCGCAAATGTAATCTTAACTTCATTACCAGCTCTGTGTCTGAGTGGTTTGTTATTGCATTAGATAAATACTGAACTGAAGTCTTAATAAAATGTACTGTCTGCACTCCATCCAGAAGAAAGAACAGTGTGACAAACACCAGAGAGAGAAAAAACACCCTTGATGAATCATGCATTCCCACAGAAAAAAGCAACAATAGCAACACTCCTCCTTGTCACCAAAACTGCGCTATTACCAAATTTTTTCATCTCTCTATCGATCTGCAAGAAATGACTCTCCCTCTGCCTCTATCTTTCTTCTGCTGTCTCTCCTCCTCTCCCTCTGCAGACAGTGTACAGATTACATCTGTTCTTTCATTACACAGCTTTATTTTCCATTGCTGAGCTGAAATTGTGTCTTGCTGTTTGCCATCATTCGGCTTTATTACCGAAGCAGCCAGAGAGTGTCAACAGGCTGCTCCGTCTGATCCTCTGCTCTGTTGGTTGTTAGACTGTCATGTTACGGAAGCTTGTTGACTTGGGAAATTCCTGGCAGCCATCACAGATATTAAATATCAAAATATTGCAAGTAGAGCTTGAAATTAACACTAACCACCAGCCCGTGGTAATCGTTTTATAAGTCTTTAAGGATTTCATGTCTGTCAGTTGCACTAGCTGCTTTGGCAGCAAAAAAACCTCAGCTGCACCACTATTTTCAATATAAGTAATAGAAACACTGAACTAACCAGTTGAATTGAAAAATGCATGGTTATAAATAAAGATGTGTTTCTGTGTCTTACTATATTTCTGCTGTTTTTTTTAAGGTTTTCTACTCGTTCCATTGGTTCTCTTTCCAACACAGTTCACCTCAAGTTGCAGCCTCTAGCCATTAAGTGCCCTAAACATGCATTCTCTATAATGGCCAGCAGGGGGCGACTCCACTGGTTGCAAAAAGAAGTCTGTTTGTATGTAGGTCAATAGGAATATGGCCCTACTGCTAAATGGCTTTATTACCTCAGTGGACATTATCATACTGAGTTTATGGTCTAAACTGTTTCTTTCAAGTCTTCTTCAGTACAGCATGATGTTCATTTTGTAAATTATGATCCCATTTAGAGTAAAATAGATGATGTAGCAGGGTTTGCTTTAGGGTGGAGCTACCTTGTGATTGACAGGTTGCTACCACAGTGCACTGTGTGTTTTGTTTTACAGTTTGGACTCTTAAAAATGTCTTGTTCAGTGTTCTGTTGGACTGAAAGATACTAAGGTGTTTTTCTAGAAGCATGATCCCTTGCTGCCCAAGCTAGCTAGCTAGCATTCGTGTTAGCTGATAATGTAGCATCATTGTCTTTCCCGATCTGTTCTGAGCATGTACCTGTTACACCTGATCATTAAACTTAATCTAGTTTCCTTACTTTTCTGTTTGAACTGTAGTTTTCACTGCAAATTTCTGTCATTATACTTTTCTAAATTATCTTTGTTTGTTTTAGGTTTGGTAATCTGGCATATTTGTGTCATAAATGAAGCTTTTGTAGTGTAAACAGCAACTACTGATGAAATACATTTTAAAGCAGCATGATAAAATGATTATGCAAATATTTTTGCCTTTCTGCCACCCTTTAAGACAAAACATCATGTTGTACGCTATTACCTAATCTAATTTGTCAATAGAAATATATGAAACAATATTTGATGAATATGAAGATGTTTCAGTGTACATTTCCTTTCAGAAAACAAAGTATTTAATAACATGAGCTTAAACCTTTGATTTCCTCAATGTGCAGGCACACACACACACACACACACACACACACAGATACAGTAGAGTCATCTATGTTACAGCTAGCTTCTCACCCGTCTGATAGAAGATGAAGGACAGATCTGATATTTGAGGATATAACCATCTCTCTGCTCATCAAAAGGCTACCGGCCATATATCTCTCTTCAATGGGGTGCCGGATGCATGAGACACACACACACACACACACACACACACACACACACACACAAACCTCCACACACACACATATGTGCAGGCATTGCCTCTGGGCTAGATAATAACCATGGTGTCTGGGATCTAATCGGAATGTGAGCTACAGCAGAGTCTTTGATAACAGGAATACGAGCAGAAATTCAAAGGAAAAAAAAAAGTTAAGGTTTTACTTATTTTATTCTCCTCTCTCAGGGAGATACTCTTCAGGGGCATTTTTACCCCAACTGAGTTTGCTGGTATGAAATTGCATCCCTCTATGGAAAATCATTGAACTTATTAGTCGACGTAATGCCTTTCTGAATGAAGATGTGAGGAGGGAAAGTGGTCAACTTTGTCCCTCCCATCAACAGCATGTGGTGATGCTCTTCAAAAGTATTTCCACTACATGCTGCTTTATACCACTATGAAATATATATTTTCTGCTTTTGTAATTAAATTACAACAGCAGATTTGTTTAATTAATACAATTATGTATATTTCTGACCTTCCCAAGTTGACTCTCTTTTCCTTTTCCTTTTCTATTTAAAAATCTAATATTATCTACGTGAAAAGAATAAGCTTGACTCTGTGAGGCAGAATAAAACACATTTCTTTAAATGCTGGAGCTGATGCTATAAGCACCCTTGGAGTTTGTGTTGCAGTAAGTGGAGAGAGCTCTTCATAAAGTCCACAATGAAAAAATCAATGAATTCATGAATCTTTACATCTGGAGGTAAGTAATTGTTTTTATCTTGCAGCTCACCAATGATGATAGAGTTTGGCAACAGTGTGTCACTTAAGCTCTATTATGGAGTTATTCACATTAATAAAATGGAAGCTTTCAACTGGATAAAGACTTGAACATCGTGACTGCAGTTATGACATGGTCAGATGAATAAAAATAAAATTATGGAAATAATTTCCACCTAAATAAAATGCTTTAATTTAGTGAGAAACAGTTTTGTTGAGTGAACAAAATCTAAATATGTTGGGTCAACATGATATATTTGCGTTACTGTTAATTTATTACTAGAGGTCAGTCCTACTAGATTTGTAAGGGTAATTGTAACATACAAACATAATTTTCTTGGGCCATTTAAACGTGTATGACGTTATTAAGAGTTACATTATTTAATAGGGTCGTTACAACTACTTTTTAAAATAGTGCAGGACATGAATTAATTGTGCTGAGCCAACAAAACACAGTTAGGTTGAAGTGGTTTAGCCTAAAAGATTACCTTTATCATATGAAAATGAACATAATAGTAATTATTCAGGAAATAAATCATTTTTAAACAGAATATTATATTCAGCAATTTAATTAGGTTGTTTTAACATAAAGCAGACGTGGGCATTAGGCGGCCCGGGGGCCACATCTGGCCCGTTGGCTGTCCCTGTCCGGCCCGCATGAGGTTACCCCGAAATTAGAAATCGATACAGCCGCAGTGCTTTTATTTTGAAGGCGATTTACGTATGTGTGTGCATGCATAAGCACCTGCACAGATTTATCTTGATAAAAAAAACACTTTACTTTTTGCACAGGGTCAATAAATTGTTTGTTTACTGCATAACATACATGCTTTATATTGTTTTTGTGGTTTGAATGTATGTTGTCTTTAAAATAAATTGGTTTTTACATTTTTTACTGCTATATTTAACTTACTCCATATTAACATAATCTTTTCATAACATGTATTCTTACCACTAACAGCTCTAAAACCAGATACTTTACTACATTTTATTAAGTGATGAAATTCATATCGAGCAGAATTTAGTTCAGAGTATATCTGAATATAATAATAATAATAATACATTTAATTTATATAGTGCTCTCTAGACACTCAAAGATGCTTAACAGGCAATAGACATATACATAAACATACATACAACAAACTTCGGATGGTCCGGCCCTCCGCAACCTTTACAGTGTCTCATGTGGCCCCTTGGGGAAATTAATTGCCCACCCCTGACATAAAGTATTCTAGTACATTTTAAAGTGTTGCATCTTATGCTAAAACTACATGTTTTAAAACTGTTCAACTACAAAACATCATTTTATTTAGTAGAAGCTAAATGTTAGATTTAGGATAAGGTAACAGACACCCAGTTTGCTTTTTTTGAGTGTACTCCATTGGCCCTTTCTCACTTCTTCTTCAGCTCCCAAGCCAACACTTTCTGTTCCCTTTCCACGACTCTTAAATGCTTCCATGCTCGTCTCAATCAGCGTCTCAGTTAAAGTTTCCCCAAGACACACTCTTGAACACCAAGCTGCCAGAAAAGCCTAGTCAATGCAGAAAAAAAATATGTCACAGCATTTAAACTAAAAACACTGATCTATGTCTTCTTGGTTCTTGTCCCTCCTGTTTCTCGAGCTGTTTCTCTATGTGGTTGCAGAAGTACCCTGAAGATACTGAAGAAATAAGAGGCTCTGACCGGAGTAGGTTTTATTTATAGTCCACTGTCTAGACAGGAGGCAGCTAAGGATTTCTTGAAGGCCAATGTTTCGGAATCAAAGTTGTAAAGATTGTGGAAAAAGATAAAATATACTCTCATGGAATCAGTCCACATTAAAGAATACACAAACACACACACCCTGGTCACGCTGGTTAAGTGTATTGGTCTGCTCTATCCCCAGTCAAACCATCTTCCACCTCCCTCCATGATCCTGTCTCATCTGTATTTGCCGTCTCTCAGCAGGAGCTTCATTGCTGTTACATTTCAGGCTCCCAGCCTCCATGCTTCTTTATTGCTTCTCCTCCCCGGTCTCTCCTCCTCCTCATTTCCGCCTCATACCTGCCCCCAATTTCAACCAGCATTATCCCTCCCTATCCTCCTCTCACTTGATACATTATTTTTCTCTATTGGCATGTAATACTGCACTTCCATTCCCTCTGACTAATATGTTCCGGCTGTTATTTCTTCCCTTTTTCTTTTCTCTTAACCCTTGTACCCTCTTCGGGAATTTTTGTACATTTTTTCTCTTCTTTTTTTTTTTTGTTGTTGATCATTTTGGCTGTGTTATAGCTTGAGGCATGAATTTTTGCAGGAACTTTTTTTTTTAGTACAATTTTTGAAATCCATTTTCATTATCCCTTACATGTCTTTTATACTCCATTGGTGCATTCACTACCCTCTTGTGACCGTCGTGGCCAAAAAAGGCCACACACACTAAAACTGCTATTAAATCACCATACATCAATATTTTTTCAGATTTTTTTCTCAGAAATCTCTTCAACAACTTCAGACTTGTTCAGAACTACCAAACATTAAATCATTTTCAGAATTTTAACTTTTAATATGCCAGTTTATATATTTGATTTTTTTTCTAAATTTCTTCCAAGGAACCACAAAAGTTGATTTTTTTCCCATAAAATAAATAGTAGGGAGCTGAGGTTTTGGTGGTGATTAGGGTCTTGGATGTGGCAGAGATTAGCAACAAAATTGATTTGATTGAATTAGTGTTTTTTATGTAGTGCCAGATACTCCCTCTGGTGACCATCATGGCAAAAAAAAAGAGGCCACACACACTAAAACTGCTATTAAATCACCATACATCAATATTTTCTTCTGATTTTTTTCAAAAATATCTTAAACAACTTCAGACTTGTTCAAAACTACCAAACATTAAATCATTTTCAGAATTTTAACCCTGTATATGCCAGTTTGTATATTTGAATTATTCCATCATTTATTTCAAAAGAACTCAAACATTATTTTCCATATATAGTAAATAGTGCTTGTACTTGTACTTGACTTGAGTATTTCCACTTTATGTAACTTTTTACTTATACTCCATTTTTAGGCAGATATTGTACTTTTTATTCCACTACATTTAGCTGCCAGCTTTAGTAACTTTTAAAAAAAAATGTATTATTAAAATCTTTTAACAGTATCCTAAGTTATTAAATGAACCCTGTCTTTACAAAGTTAAAACACTGCTTACATAAAAGCATCGATACAAATAATGTAAAAATACATTTAGAATATAAAAAAACTATCTGAGTGGGTCCATTCTGCATAATAAGTACTTTTACTTTTGATACTTCAAGTACATTTTGATGCTGATACTTTTGTACTTTTACTTCAGTAAGTTTTGAATGCAGGACTTTTACTTGTAGTGGAGTAATTTCACAGTGTGGTATTAGTACTTTTACTTAAATGAGGGATCTGAATACTTTTTCCACCACTGTTCCTTACAAGAAATTTGATGCATTAATTCATGAAGTAAATCCCCAAAAAACAGATTTTTCTCAACAAGTGTATGCTCTCCAGTAAAACCAAGCAGACTAGACCTGACCAATCACCAATCACCCAATTAGCAGCGACAAAAAAAGCCTCATCAAATTATATAAGAAGTAATTTCACATCTTGATATGAATATATATATATATCTCACAGTAAAACATGTTTTCTAGAAATTCAATTTTAAAAAATCCATATGAAAGCCTATTCTTGTATACAGTGTGAATTAAATACTTGACAAATGAAAAGTTTGAAGTAGTTTCTCGGGTATAAAAACATAAAGCGTCATCTAAATAACAAATATATTGCTGTACAGTGTCTTTTTCAGCATCATGATGATAACTTATATAGAAAAATATAGATAATAGATGTTTTCATATCATTTTGAGGATGTTAATTGTCACCACAAAGTCCGGAAAGCAAAAAAAACCATGAGGCTTATTGGAAATCCTTCCTTTTGAAAAACACGACAACGATTTTATTTGCTTATACTTATTATATCGAGGTTCGGTAATTAATTTATGACAATGTGTGCTATCGTTCTCCCTGCTCTCTTGTCATCTCCCCTCCTGTGTGTCTGTCTATTCCACTTTTCATCTCACATTGTGTGTGGCTTGTCTGCTTTGGCATTCTGAATGTTGATAACCAAGAGAGTCCTTTCACTGTGACCCCAGCCTCATCACATCACACACTCCATTGCCACAGACTGATAAGGCCCTCAGAAACACAGACACACACACAGTTGTCACCGAGCCAATTTAGACCAATCAGCCCTGCAGCCCTGCAGCAGTTTGTAGACAAAGCCAGTTGTCTTTTGATATGAGCCACACGGCAAAAACAGGAACCAAATTAATTGTTAATCTTCTCTTTCCATACGTGTGTAGTGACATACATCTCTGTGCATGTATCATCTACTTATATATATATATACATATATATATATACATATATGCACCCGGGTAGACAGTTAGTATGTGGCTTGTTTTTGCATGTACAATAGGTGTGTGGGTGTGTGCAATTTACCTCCTGGCTTGTGTAGGTGCACACGTGTATGTGTGTGTGTGCTTGGACTGAGTGAGATGTCACTAGCTGTTGGCAGTGAGCACCATCTAGCAACAAAGCTACCCGCTAATTGGCCGAGGTATGCGGGAGCTTCCCAGCGGGCTGACAAATAAAGCGCTCCCGTTTTGCCTCTCTTCTCCTCTCCACGGATGTTTTAATGAAAATAGAGGCATAAAAAAGGTTAGAGCAACACCGACTGCCTTGGAAAAAAAACACAAAAAACAGGAGGAAATAGTCCAAAAATGAAACACACGTGCAAAGAAAGAAAGTAAAAGAATCATTGAGCTGCAATGCTCCTTCTGGCTTTGTCAGCTAGATGGATAATAGGACTGTGCTGGATTCATTTAGCAAAGATGACAAAGGCAGCATAACAATGTGTCTCTCTGTCTTTTTGTAGCTCAGACACACACTGTCTCTCCATGTGAGTCTTTCTTATTCCCACTCTTTTCTTTCTTCCTCTATCTATGTTGCACTCTGACCTTCTGTCTCTGTCATTCTATCTCTCTCTCTCTCTCTTACTATCACTCTCTGTCTGTCTCTACCTTTTTTCTGAAAAGCTACTTTCAGCCAGTCAGCAGTTGCAGCCTTGCCAACAAGGTAGACAGCAGCAGCAGTGAGGTGAGGGAAGCTGGCTGCTGGTCACATGAGGTGATGGGGGCTGTATTTCTTCAGCTTGACATCACCATAAGCTTTTTACTAAACTCATGCTTAGGGGTGTGCCTGGATGCATCATACGAATCATAGTTTACTGGCATGCCAACCAAGGTATGCAGGTTGGATATATGCTCCAAGTATGGCTGTTATGACTGTGGTCATTATAATCGTCATTATTAGCAAACTGCATTTGTATGTGTGCCCTGTGTCTTTGTTTTCCTTTTTTGTTATGCAGATTGGAGTGTGCTATAGCGTGTGATTGGTGGAGAGGTTCCACGCCTGGGCCGGGATTGGCTGCAGGCGGAACCACCTGGTATAAAGGGAGCCAAGATGTCAGATGTCATGATTTTTGTGCTCAATATGTTAAAAAAGTGGGTTAAAGTGACAAAATAATTGTCAGATCATGTTGAAGTTGTGCTGAGAAAACACCAAATACCAAACATGGGTATAGTGAATATTATGTGGTATATAAAGGGCAAATAGGTTCAGACCCCAGAGGGTTAAGTAGGTAGGGAGGTAAGACTTTGTAATATTTGTTTTCCCAGGTAAATTTCTTATTTTTAAGACAGGATTGTTTTGTTTGTTATTTTGGTTTTAGTCCACCCCTAAGTCAAAGAATATATTTGTATTTACCTAAGTTATTATTGTAAATAAATATTAACTATTCTTCAAACTAATCTTTGTTTGTGGTTACTTGGGAGATGGGGAAGATGGGGCGTTTTCATGTTGTGCTCTAGGCCCCCTAGACTGCATGGGGCATAACAATGGGGTTGAGTTTGACGTACAGTACAATGCAAAAAAGAGTGTTGTATTGATATGTAGGACCAAGGAAGATCAGAAGCTGCACCTTCCAATGTTTTACTTGTCAGGGCAGGGATGGGCAACTTAAATGCTGGAGGGGGCCACAATTTTTCATTGACACTGCCAGAGGGCCACATATAGGACCGATATGATGAAACTGCAATTTTAAATATGTTTACAGTGTAGACACGTAACATATTTCATGCTCAAATGCATGTAGAACAGTATAAACAGGAATACAAAAGGTTTGAAGCAAATAAAACTAAGCAATAAGACCAACATTAATTGCAAGAAGTCATTTTGTGCAATTTTTACACTGCACTTTTAAGATTTCATGCTCAAATGCATGTAGTTGTACTGAGGGCCATTTCAAGTTTTTTTTTGTGGCATTTTTGCTTAATTGAAAGTAATAGATAGAAAGGGGGAGACAGAGGGGAGGACATGCGGCAAAGGGACCTCAGGCCGGATTCGAACCCAAGTCCGCCGCAGGAAGGACTCAGCCTTAATGGTACGTGCTCTACCAGTGTGAGCCACCGGGACGCCGCAAGGGCCACTTCAAGTGAGGGTGCGGGCTGTTTGTGGCCCCGAGGCCTCCAGTTGCCCATCCCTGTGTCAGGGCAATCCCTCTGTACGAAATATCTTTGGCACATCATCACTGACAAGATGGAAGATGATGCTGACATGTACAGGCAGAGACGAATGTTGCATGTCCAAGCAAACATGTGAGTCAGGAAATTCCACGACTGTTCTGATGATGTGAAAGTAAACTTGTTTCGTGCTTACTGCACCCCTATGTATGCAGCCCCATTATGGGTCAGCTACAAAAAAGGAGACCCTGCACAAACTTCAGGTAGCATACAATGACTGAGGATACTAGTAAAAAAGCCCAGGAGTAGCAGTGACTCAGGCCTAAGCACTTTACAGGCTCTCTTGAGGAACCTGATGTTTAAATTTATGTCTCGACTTGATGAATCACAAAACTGTATTATAATGATGCTCAGCCCAGGTGCAGCTCGGTCAGATATTAATCATATCTGTGGAAACATTGGTGTGGGTGCCTTTTAAAACTCTCATGAGTAAGAGTATGTTTGTATGTGTTTATGTACCTGTTGTTTTTTCCTTTTTATGTTGTATGTCTTGCTATTGGGTCTACAGCCTGTAATAAAGTTTATATACTACTCATTGTGTGACCACGAAAAACAGATCCAGGAGCTAAATTTCCTAGAATCTGAAGAATTAAACAGCTCCTCACCTGCAGTTAACAACCATCTATTATCTGTATGAACTAATGTCCCGTTTGATGTTTTCATTAATTATGTGTCTTCAAATAACACACTTTTTAAGATCTACTTTCCTAGATCATAAACTAAACAACAATATAAAACAAAGTGCATTTCATTTAACTCCCATAACCGACAAACTCTGGCTGGTTCACTGGGTTTGCAGAGACCGGTTCTTTCTTGGCACATTACTCTGATTGTGCAGGGTCACGGTGGCCTGCAGCCCACTGCAGCTCACATTATGAGAAGTGACACAGACCCAGGACAGGTAGGTCCTGGGTCTGTGACAGGGAGGACATATACAAACATACACATACTGTATGTTCTTCACTCCTAACCTGCATGCCTTTGGAAAAAACTGAAATAGTCTTGGATCATTAAATGCATAGCTTGATTATGTGGTTTCTGTTTGTGCACTGCAAAAAAGGAGTGTCTAAAAACAAGATAAAAACACTTAATCTGAGGGAAATTATCTTGAAAATAAGTATTATCTAGAAATAAGCATGTTGCACGCTTTAAATAAGACATTAACTCTTAAAACAAGATAAATGAAAGCTGCAAGCAGCGATGAACTGGACCAAGCAGAGTGCACTGCAAATTGTTTGTTTCTTATTACATTAAAAAAACTTTACATTTACAAGTGTTAGATAATTTATCTTACGAAGTGTCTGTGAGATTGTATGCACCGCCTGTGCAGATTTTTAAAAAAAGCAACATTAAATCTCAGATTTTGGACCCAATTTAAAGCTGGTCTCTAACATAAACGGCACTAACTTTATGTAATGTTTTTTGTTGGAAATGTCTTGAATGAATGCTAGCTTTTTAATGGGTTGAAGCTGCAGCATTTAAGAATCTTTCTGGGAATTGTTTTACAGCCTATAGCAGGGATGGGCAACTTAAATGCTGGAGGGGGCCACAATTTTTCATGGACACTACCACAGGGCCACATATAGGACCGTGCACTTAACCAGATATGATGAAACTGCAATTTTAAATATGTTTACAGTGCAGTAACTTAACATATTTCATGTTCAAATGCATGTATAACAGTATAAATAGGAATACAAAAGGTTTGAAGCAAATAAAAAGTAACCACTTACTGTGATTTCTTTTTTTTTTCAGTGCAAGAACAGCAGCAGACCAACATTAATTGCAGGAAGTAATTTTGTGCATTTTTACACTGCACTTGCTCAAATGCATGTAGTTGTACTGAGGGCCACTTCAAGTGAGGGTGCGGGCCGTATGCGGCCCCCGGGCCTCCAGTTGCCCATCCCTGGTTTAGAGCAAGAGCCGACAAACAGCAAACAAACAATATAAGACGATAGAGGAAACACAGCAGAACAGATCGCTTTCCTTATGAGTCAGTGGACACCAATGCAGCTAACAGGAGAGTGAATGTTACTTACATTCATCAGGTGGCCACAAACACAACACTGATTCTAATGTTTGTCTGTGAGTGCTGGATGTGTCGAAAAAGCTGCCCAAAAAATTGAAAAATTCTGGTTTACGCTCCGTCTAGGTCTCCAGAAATTGACAATGTAACATCAACAACTGTTGGCAGCAGACGCGGTGGTATCAGCTCGCTGTGTGAAAGCATCATCGCTGCGCTCATCTCTGTTTTTTTCTGTCTCCCTCTCTCCGTTTTTCTCTGCCTCACACATATACAACAATCAAAAGAAGTCGGAGGACAGAAAGTGTGTTGTTTTCCTTTTTTTTAATGGACAGGACAGACAGGCAGACAGACAGGAGACAACGTACATGCCTGTAGTCTCTGTTGTCTGCTCTGCGGTGATGCCATGTAAATAGTTGGCCCTTCAGTGAACCGGTTAGAGTGCCTCATAGCTCTGCACACAAACACACACACAGACACTTGCAGAGCTCTCGCTCCATTCTACACGGGTGTTCCACTTTCCTACAGTGTTTCTGACTTTTAGCGGTAATGAAAATGAGTCAGAAATAGCTGGCCTACTTTCAGTTCAAACCCTCCAATGACATAAAAAAAAACCTCATCGCCGCGGTTTCTCTCGTGCTTCATGGTGACAGACGTGTCATAGATTAAAACACCGGGTCAAACGGTGATTCAAAGCCGGGCTCGTCTACAGGTTTAACTGTGGAAGTGTAAAGGTAGATCGTTTAGATTTGGAGGGTCCATCACCTGTTGATGCTCTTCGGACAAACACTAACAGAGCTCAGGCCTGTTTAGATTGAGACGATCTGGACAGAAGACGCAAAAGTGAAGTTGCATTCTCACTTTTTATTCCGCGTTTAGACGAGCGTCTTTAGGGGGAAATCTGCGTGCCCTCAGGGAAACGTTACAGGTCCATCAGAACACGCACCACAATATTCATGAACAGTTAATATCCTATAGCCATCACCATACTCAACTCAGACCTGAAAATAAACCCACTGGTCCGACAGCACTAATCAGGGACATCCACACCTAACGCACTGCTCTGCACTATAGATATTTATATATTTACACTACTGTTTTAATGCATACAATGGCACCGAGTTGATGGTACAGTGAATGAATGACATGACATGAATGGATATACTAAGTGCTGAGATGATGAGAATGTGTCTTGTTATTTACTATTTATTTTGCTTTTTTTTTTAGTCCAAAACGTGAGTGCATTGAATTTTGTTGTATTTCTTTGCAATGACAAATAAATCTAATCTTTAATCTTTAATTTGGTGATGCAAAAGTCTGTGAAATTCAATATAGTATGCATGCCAGGTGGCACTGTGGAGCACTGCCATGCAACACCAGCAAGATCTTGCGCATGCTTAGACACTCTTCTCTCCTACTTCTACTCCTAGTAGCGTGAAATAGAATAGAAATAGAAAAGATAGATCTGTGATAATTCTGCTTAACTGCTGGAATGACACCTTGGCAACTTGAATGTCTGACTGATGGAAATAGTCCGACATGTTTGTTGTCGTTTGCCTGGTCTGCACATGGATGTAACGAAAACACGTATGCGACGAGAGCCAGTGTGAGCAGATCAGAGACACTTTTGTGTTTTTAATCCTTTAGATGGAAATGCAACAGTGGAGCGTTTTTAAGAGTTTCCACTCTGGAGGGTGGTTTCATTTTTTTGCACTGTTAAGAACCCAAAAATGCCGTCGATGTCTAAACAAATGACAAGTTCTTCAACATAAACGGCGGAAGAGGTTGTGTGTCAGTACCACAGGCACGTAGGCATGTATTGGCTGACATATACATTTACAGTGTTTCATTGTTACTGAAACTGAATTAACTCAATTATCATTTTACGGTCTTTTTCTGTCATGGTTTAGAAGTTTTTCACCGTAAAATCTACAGACATTTTTTTACAGTGCATCTGATGTTGTCGACTTTTTTTGTGTCGATAGAGTCAGAAATTGTTTTACCTTTGCACAGTAAAGCCTAACCTCCTCATCTACAGCGTGAACAGTCAAATGAACAAAGTCCTTTCACTGTTCTACAGCTGAAGATGGCCTGAAGAAGCTCTTCAGTCATGTTAAGGAGCCTGAGTATTTCCATTAGAATGACTCTCTGGAGTGCCTCAGTGTATTCACCGGCTCTAAGTGTTGTGTCTCATTCTATCATGTAAGAACTTTTATCTCAAGTGGAAGCTCTGGAAGGTTTGTTACTCAGCACTTCCTATCATAGCTCACACAGAATCAGGCTTTGAGAAGGACAGTCCAGTTATGTAAGATAGTTGGGTATGCCTCTGTAAAGACGGATCAGATTGCTCCTGAATTATCATTTTTAATTATGTGGTGTTCTTCTGCCAAATGTAGATACTAATGATAAAATAGATGTTCATTTGTTTTCCTACAATATCTAAATGTAACATAGTCAGAGCACCTGGTTTACCCTCTGAACCCCAAACTGTTTCAGGTTTTTTTTTTTTTTTTTGCTCTTTTTTACATTTTACTCACTGTGGCCTTGAATTTTACTACAATATGTGTCCAATTCATGTACTGCACCTCTATGGAAACAACAAAATCATGGCTAAAAGTGTGAGTATTACAGAAGTATATTTGGTGCAAAGAAACACAGTTATATTGACTTTATTATGTATCAACTTATTTTAAAAAAGGAAATATGCAATAATAAATTGTCCTTTAATTACTGGATTAAAATGGAATTTATATATACAACATTTTTTTTCATTTTCCAAGTCCCCACAAGCATCATGAACATTGGAAAAAGAAAATGTGTCTCCACGTATTGTACATAATGAACTGATAATAAGAACCCTGTCCTCTCCTCTCTGCTCTGTGTAAACAGCTCTATCAGTTCAGTCTGATTTTCAGTGAATATTTCTCACCTGACTGTTCATGTAGAATAAAAGGATTTTGACAGAAATGTCACAATTTTAAGCTTAAGGTTGTATTTTGTTCACTGACTTTTGTAACCTATGATCCATTCAGGGACCGCCAGTATGTTCAAATTCCAATGATAATGCCTGTTTTACATTTTATTTCCATGATAAACTGTGTAATTTTGGCAATCTTGTAAAATAAAACATACCTTTCATTCTTGCCAGCAAGATGGGGTGCAATAATGTTCACAGTGACTTGAAGCATGCAATAAATAAAGGGTGCATTAGTAATAATTAATAACATAATTGGAATTACTTAGAAAATGGGTTTGAAGAAAAAAACAAAAAAGCTGATAGTAGTTCTAAACAAAGTAATACAATGGTATTTACAAGCAGAAATAATAAAAAATGAAAGATATTTTGATTAAATTCTGTTTGTTTTTTCATACAGTTAATGTTAGAGAGAGCAGGAATAATGATGCGGAAATAAATGATTCTGTAGTCATTTCATTTTAGTTAATATATTTGATAAAATGTATTTAATATAAATGCATCCTTAATTTTGAGACAGTTGTTTAAGTAACTTTAATATAAAATTGTTTGAGATAGAATCTACTTATTTTGATCACATTGAATATAATCTTTATGTGTATGTAATTCTAAATCAAGAGAATTTTGAATGAATCCAACACAATAGAATTAGTCCGTTTTTAATTGACAGGCACTTCCTGTTAAGTTATTAACTCAACTTGTAACGTAGTTATAGATTTAATTAATAATACTGCATGCAATATGTTGCCTCAATTTTATTGAGTAGCTATTGTTTATCTTTTTTACAGTGTATTTCATCAAGTTGCGTCTGAGTCTCAGATGCTGCGCAGGACAAAGGAATGAAAGAAACTCAGTCCTTGAATTCATCTGGGAAATCATGCGGGATGACTGAACACAAGTTAAGGAGTTTTTCCTGAAAAAGTTTTGCCGCTGGCAATATCATTGTGCCCTTGGGCCAGGCACACTCACAGCGAGCCCTTCTCGCTCTGCCCCTGAGTCCTCTGTGAGGACATTAGAATGCATCAACACGTCTTGGCCCTGGTAATCAGCCAATTTAGGGATTAAATGAGCACAGCGAAAGGCAAGTGAAACATTGTTTCAGCACAGCATGACCGGACAAATACAATCAGACACATATTAAAATGTACCATACAGACACAAACACATGTGCACGCATACACATACTGGTTATCATGCTCATTTGCTGTAATTGGGAGCCTCTTTCCCTTTCAGTCTCTAATACCTTTGCCTAAGGCCCTGAAGTGTCCATCATATTAACCCTGTAAGACCCAGTGTTGCAGAATTACAACCATTTTGGTTATCCCCAAAAAAACTCTAATTTGTTTTTTTTTTTTTTTGGTTCAACCACATTAACATGATCATTGGGTCCTATTGTTTGTGCTCACAATGCGATTGGATCCAACATTTGTATATAAGGCCCGCCCTCAGGTCAAGAAGTCACACAATCTCCCTTTAATTTACTGGACTGGATTCATCAGATTCAAGTAAGTAAAATGCTTTGAATATTTTTTTTTTTTGTGTGTTTATTACAGTGTCTAGAACAGGGGTGGGCAATTAATTTTCCCAAGGGGCCACATGACCAATACCACGAAGGTTGCAGGGGCCGGACCAAAACTCTGAACTAAATTCTGCTCAATATTAATGTAATCGCTTTATAAAACACAGTAAATTATCTGGTTTTGAGCTGCTACTGATAGGAATACATGTTATGATAAGACTGTTTATGTGGATTAAATCAAATATAGTCGTAAAAAGTAGTAAATACTTCAATCACTATATCACTATTCCATTTATTTTAAAAACAACTCTAAATGACCTTTAGCAAGGTTCCTATTGTTGTTTTTGTATTATATAGCTTGTTTTTCATGTTTGTACATTTTCTAGGTGTTTTACAATGTTGTGATGCTTTTATTTTGAAAAGGTGCAGTGTGTTGTGCTGTGTGTTCCAGTGTGAAACGGGTGCTTTAATTTTGAAAGGTAGTGACAGGAAATAACCGGTGGAACGGTTAAATGAAAAAACGAACGGTAAATAATAACGAGTGCGTAGTAATTCATATAAAGTTGATATAAAATATCCAAAATGCTTCTATAGTGGCTGGCTGACAGGGGAACAAGGTTTGTTAAAGTTTATTTTATTCTGTCATATATATTAGTGGCTATATTTGTTGTCTTAACTATAGTAAAAGTGCTTGTTAGCTCTAGTGCTAATGCTAATGTTTGCTATTTTTTTCAAAATAAAAGCACTGCGGTTATATTGATTTCTAATTTCTGGGTAACCTCACACGGGCCGGACAAGGACAGCCAACGGGCCGCCCAATGCCCAGGTCTGGTCTAGAACATGAACATATATAGTTATTGTGGAAAATATGCCCTACGCTTTATTTAGAGCTTGTTTTATAATTGTTGCAATATTACAACATTTCCGTAAAAACTTACTAAAACATAACATTTTTGAAAACACTCAATTTTCACCCCCAAAGGCTTCCTACAACAACATCTGAATGGTTTAAAAAACATTTTTTTGCGTTTTTCTATATTTGGGTTTTACAGGGTTAAATACGTCAAGAAGTGTTAGGGTATCTCTACATATGTGTGTATGTGTGTCAACACTTCGGTATGTTGCTCACCACAACCTCAATTAGACAAACTTGCTCAAACAGAGGATGAATAATTCTCTTTGAGCCTCCTCTTCGTCCCTCTTCTCCTTCTCCTCTCCCCTCTCCTCCTCCCTCCCTTTCAGTGAGGAGCTCTAAAGTTTTTTTCCTTCTTTAAAGAATAAGACAATTTCTGTGGGAGAGAAGCGGCAGCCTTGAGATGCTCTTCCTCCAGGCTGAGATGGATTTATGATGTGCTGTCAACTTGAGGAGGGAGAGCGGGAGAGAGAATGAGAAAGCATAGTAAACATGTTTTCTTCCTTCCTACCGTAATTTGAGGGGAGGAGGGGAGGGAAGGGGAACACAGCTGGATGCTTTTTCATAATCCTTCTCATTGAAAATCAAAACCGGAAAACATCCTCATGGAGAGAGACTCAGGCGTTGCATGGTCAGATATTTCCAGCACTGATTTTTAGAAAATTCTAAATAAAACTCCAAGGTGATTAAGTCGACATGATGCAGCAGTGTATATAGTGACTGACCGGTTTTTATTCCATTTTCCTTAAGTTTATTTGGTGACAGCAGTTCTTCCAAACCTCCATCAGAAGATGTATGTGTATGAATTATAACCAGTTCAAATTAAACAGTGTTATTATTTTTTATAATTGTCTTTTCAATTTTGAAACCTTCTTATTTTTTGGTTGGCTTGGGGTGGTCACAAGCCAAAAAGGTTGAAAGTCACTGGAATAATCATGGACATTACACTGGGTCTGTTAAACTTAGATTTATTTTTTTAAATTTAAAATGCAACTGTTCAATATATGTGTCAGATAAACATGGTGTGGTTAAAAAAGTAATATTATTCCCTGCTGAAATATATAAATATTACATAAAGTCGCATTAATAGTTGACTTTAAGAGTTATTTTTCACCACTGGCCCTGATGCAGTATGCCATATACGGGGCATGTTGCTACAGGTTTTGTTAACAAAGTCAATGTACAATGGAAAAATGAAATTCACAGTCATGTAGTCCAATGTACCCAATCTACCCAATGTACAACACTTATCTTATATGGCATAAGATAAATATAGAATAGAGGATGAGGGCTGATCAACTCTGATACTCAACTATGACATCACTCTCTCTCTTGATCTCTCTTTCCCCGTGTGTGTGTGTGTGTGTGTGTGTGTGTAACACTCACTGCTGTCGTCTCATTTCCTTGCCAGTTTAGACCTGGTTGGCTAACTAAATGTTCATTGTCTATATGGGCAAACATAATTGACACAGTGTTGCTTGTCTATAAAGGAGGGAAACAAAATGGCAATAAGTCGTTAAAACAATATAATGAGCCTCAGTTTGCCTCAAAAAGAGGCGGTAACAATTGGGCCGATATAAAACTTTCCCACATGTGGCAAGTGTCCATTACTAAAACATCTACTGTATTTATATATTGTCCCTGTCCAGTGGAAATCATGTTCCTCTAAATCAGGGATGGGCAACTGGAGGCCCGGGGGCCACATACGGCCCGCACCCTAACTTGAAGTGGCCCTCAGTACAACTACATGCAAACTGTCTTTTATAACGCCTTGCCCTTAACTTAGGTGAGTGGTTTTTTAACACAGATCCACAGAAACTGCAGCCTTTTTTACAACTGCCAACCTTACGTGCTATTTTTAGAATGTGATGCAATATATATGTGTGTGTGTGTGTGTGTGTGTGTGTGTGTGTGTGTGTCATAATGGGTGGTACTGACACACAACCTATTCTGTTGTTTAGGTTGGAGAACTTGTTGAATGTTAGACTGATTGACATGTATATGAACAGAAATTAATAAGCCAACAGTCTGGTCTTTATAGCTAAAATCAACATTCCTGACAGATGTAGAGGTGGTGAAATTTTATATAACTCACCCACAGCTCACTCCCTGGCATTAAGGCTTTATTAAAGTTAACCCTCCAACATCATGACTTCTTCATCACATCTAGACGTAAAAACGAAGCAGCATGGAAATTTACCTCTAAAGTTCTGGCTGTAAACTCCATGAGGCCAGTTTCAGTTTGATGATGATATACCAAGTAAAACTGGAGACAAGGTCAAATATATTTAGTATAAAATGATAGAACTGGATGTAACCCTCTTATATGTTATATTTGCAACCTTTGTTCACATTTGCAACATTTAAAATTTGTTATTGAGCATGATAGTGTTTTGAAAGTAAAAAAAAAGATTAAAAATCACATTTTTATGTTGTTTTATGGACTAAAGGACTAAAAAAGACACAAAATTACCAAAAAAAGACACCAAAAGGCACCAAAATGACTAAAAAAGACACAAAATTATTAAAAAAAGACACAAAATGACAAAAAAATGACACAAAATGATTAAAAAAAGACACAAAATGACTAAAAAAAGACACCAAAAGACACAAAATGACTTACGAAGACACAAAAAGACATGAAAAGAATAAAAAAAAGGACAACATAGCCCAAGACTCCATAGAGTTGAGCATAATCAAGGGCATGGCTGTGTTGAGTGACAGGCAGGGGCCATCACAGGTTTCGTGTCTCAGCAGCCAGGCTTCATTCAGCCGCCTGCCTCAGCTCACCCACGCTCCACCTCTTGTCCAATTTTTGGATCAGCTATCAGTTAGGAGGACTGCCAAGATGGTAATGGCCGGAGCCACCTCACTGAGCTCCACAATGGCCCTTTAGAAATCTTCGTCCATGTTTTATACAATCTATAACTGATATCATGGAACAGCCATGACTGTTGTAATAATATTGTACTTGTAAATATACTGTCGGCTGTATGAAGCCATTGTTTTCTATTGAGGAACGTCTCCAACAATATACCTAAATTGATTGTTGAATTAATCACCATTAAGTTGAATTACCGGTAATTACAATCATCATGTAGCTATAGTGACACAAAACAGTTGGGATGGTGTGAAAAAAACATAATAAAAGCAGAATGCAATGATTTGCAATTTCTTAATGTTGAATAGTTGAATACAGTATAAAGACAACATATTAAATGCTCAATCAGGGGACTTTTTTTTTGTTTTTTTGGAAATCTGTTTTTAATTGTTCAACACAGCATCCCAACTTTTTGGTCATTTTGAGTTTGAAAGCAGAAATTACATGTCAGAGAAATTATTGTTTGACAAGGTTATTCTCCTCCCTATCCATCTGTAAAAATAAATAAATTAAAAAAAAATCATAATTCATTGAATTGTTCATTTATTCTGAAAATCCTGATTTCTGCATGAATGTAAAGAATGTGCCAATGAGTTGAAATGATTCAAGCAGTTTCCTCTCTCTGTCCTGAGGCAGGCAACCTGAGGCATGTCACTTCACTCAAGAAAAAAACTCATTTACATCGGAACCAAGTGGAATTATCTCACTCCAATACCTGATTCCTCTCCTCACTTATCATAATAAAAGCTGGATTTGAAGCCACTAAATGCTTGACTAAATTACTCGTTAAAGCGACTCTTTTCCCAGACCTCTTCTCCTTCCCTCTCTAATGCCGACTCCAACTGGCTTTAAAAAAAAAAGGGAAATGAGGAGAAAAACATCACTCCAGCATCCCATGATTTGCCCAGAATTCTGGTTCCCATAGCAACGGGGGTGATGATAAATTAGCCCGTTGGCGCTAAGGATTCCACTCACACACCCATCCTGCCAGACTCACACTTTCTTTTCTGCCTCTCCATCACCATTTCCCCTCTCTCTCTTCATTCAGGGGCCTGACTGTTTATCCAAAATGAATACTGGTGTGGATAGAAAGTGGACAAACTGTATGGTTTAAAATAAAAAGATTCGCATTACACATTCAGTTTGTGATTGTTTTTGAGCCATATAAGCACATTCAGCGAGTCGTAAACAGCTGTTGCATGTGGGTACAAATCATTCAAACAATGGTGAGGACATATGGATCATTGCAGAAACCGCTGAGTGTCCCAGCTTGGCCAGCGTCCTCCAGTTTGGCTTATTAGTTCCTTTTTAACAAAAGCAGAGTTTTTGGAGTGCAGAGGCATCCACAGGAGCAGCTTCCCAAACTTGTAAACCCTCCAGCTAATTTAATTAAAGCTTTTGTGTCCACAAGGCTTTCCCGGTATTAGTCAACCAAAAGAACAATTACGCTATTGTGGCGGCTGTGGGTGTGCACTCCTACAGATTCTTGCACACACACTCATGCACACAAACATCATGACCCCTTCTGGCACCCGCCCACCCCAAGTTCGAGACCTTTCTTTTAAAATTGCTAATTGGGTAAAAACTGTTGGCTTTGACAAACTTTATTCACATGCTGGGTTGTATCATACTGAGAGCTGAAAATTGTCCCAGAAAGAGCAACGAGATGAAAACAGCAGTAAACTCAGATGGTTGCTCGACATGAATAAATAAAAATAAATTCAATAAATAAATAAATACATAATACCAAACAAAAGTCCACAGCAGTTTATTCTCCTTGTATTGTTGACACACTATATGAAGGGATAAGACATAGTGGATTTATCTCCTGATTTTTATGTGAAAAATGTAATTTACTGCTAAGAAACACTGAATTTAAAAGTACTGGGTACTATATGTGGCTGAGAGTCACACCCACAAGACACAACATAACCAAACAGGGACATGAATATTATTTTTCCAGAGCAAACTATAGGCCACATACCTGCTGGCAGCAGCTATTATCACTTATAATATCCCTACATTATCCCTACTAATGCTACTATTCAGTAGCATTAGTTAACTTTAGCTATAAGTGCTATTTTATTCTGAATAATTAAGTATTCAACTGATTGAGCGGGTGTTATCAGTGGTTATCAGCCTCATATATGTGGCTTAGAAAGGATGGGCCATTATCAGCTCATTAAATGAGCTGCTTTATTAAAGTCTATTGTTAGGAGCCGACTTATAGTAGTAATAATTGTAATAATTCTGACAGTGTTAAAGAGCATAAGGAGGAATCTTGGGATGGTGGATAGCTCCTAGAACACAGGAGACTGGGCTTCACCTCGCTGATTGTTAGGAGGCTTTTTTGTGATCCTGCATCGTATGCAACTGCAGACTCAGCACAAAACTTTACACTTAGGAATGTGTGCATTTTAGGAAACATCACCCCATCACCACGACCCCAGAATCACCATAATCAAAGGCAAAATATAGAATAAAAGACAGTAATTGACACAGTTAATATCGTCAACACATCAATAACTAACTGTCATCAAGTGCATTTTCATGTACAGATGTGCAAACGCTCATAGAACTGCAAATGCACCACTATGTCCAATAATTATTTAACAACATCTATTCCCAGTAGCACAAATGTATTGAATTGTTAGAGACATCACAGAGGAAGACAAGACACACACAAAAATCAAGAATCTAGAATCAAGCAGCATTTTGGTCCTCAGCTCATTTTAAACAGAAATCACCTCAAAATTAATTTATGATCAACGCCTTCGATGGACAGTTTAACATATAAGAGAGATAACCAGATATTTTGCTTGTGCCCACACTGCCCTGGGCCCCATATGGTTAATCCAGCCTTGGTTGGCAGGACTGATCATGTCAGGACCAGTGATGGAATGTAACTAAGTACATTTACTCAAGTAGCCTACTGTACTCAAGTGTAATTTTGAAGTACTTGCACTTTACTTAAGTATTTCCATTTTATGTAACTTTATACTTCTACTCCACTACAGCTTGCCGACAGCTTTAGATTTTAGAATTAAAAGTGATTAGACATTTTTTAACTTTTACTTGTAGTGGAGTAATTTCACAGTGTGATATTAGTACTTTTACTTAAGTAAAGGATCTGAATACTTCTTCCACCACTGGTCGGACTACATTCTTGTTATCACTTTTGGAATCTTCAATGTACCAAAATAGATTGCACTGACCAAACCTACAAAAATTGAATCCGAGCTCATGTGCATTACAAGTACATTGAACGCCACTTTTCCGCTTCTTCTCCTCTTTCATCAACCACATAAAACATGCATAATATAATTTATGAAACTAAGCTAGTAGTAACAGTAACATTAGGAGTCCTTTACATATGTGTCTTTTTAACCTAAACACATATTTCCCACCCTAAATCTAACCACATTATTTCCACACCTAAACCTCAAGTGAACCATAACAAAACCGAGACAGGCAATTCAACGTGTGGATAACTTCTGGACCTACTAATGGTTGCAGCAGGCCCCTCTGACCCACATGCAGGAGGCTGGAAACAACAGCTATTTAATGGGTTGGTAACTTTTAAAATAGGTGACACAGTTCAGTATGCCTATTAGACAGCTGCAATGTATAACCTGCTGATATTAGCTTAAAGCATGCAGATAAACAAGCATGGCACCATGGACACTGCTTACTAACTACGTCCTAGCCTGTTTATCATAAAATAAAAAAAATAAAATTTACAGTTTTTTGCTCCTGGCTTCATCTGAGGAGAGTTAAGCTCTGTGCTCAAAACAAGACACTGGACAGATTTCTTAGATTTGGACTTGGAGTCAAACAACCATAAAGCTTGTTTCCTTTCTTTCCCTTCCAAGTATATTGAATACCCTGCAGAAACATCAATTGTAAAGCAAGCTAAAACAAATTGAATTAAGTATGTTTTTTATGGACTCATTCCTTTATTTGTTTCTTTTATTGCCAGGGCTGCAAGAGGTTTATCTGTGTATAATTTCCCAGAACGCTGGATTGTAGACAGAATATGATTTTTACATTATTTAATAGATTTTTTTGTATTAATATTTCATGATTTTTTGATGTGGAATATCTTACTGATACCTCATGGTATAAAATAAAGATTTATTAGGGAGACCCAGGACACTGCACAGCGTTTCCCTTAAAATTCATAGTATTCTATTGAACAATTTTACCATGATTCTTTGCATTAGTCTTTTCTTTTAGTTGCTTTATTCCCCCATGTTGGTTGATTACAACAAAATGACCCAAAATGACCAAAAAACCCCACAAAATTTCTAAAAAAAAAGACACAAAATTATTTAAAAAAGACAAAAAAATACCCAAAAAAGTCACAAAATTAACAAAAAAAGACACAAACTTAACAAAAAAGTAATTAAAGGGACCTTCCAACCACAACACGGTAAAGTGCCATTCATATAAAACTCACATTAAACTTTCATATCAAGGTGACCCAAAAAAAGACACAAAATGACCAAAAAAACCCACAAAATTACTAAAAAAAGACACAAAATTACTTTAAAAAGACACAAAATTAACAAAAAAAGACACAAAATTAACAAAAAAGTAATTAAACGACCTTCCAACCACAACACGGTAATGTGCCATTCATATAAGACCCACATTAAACTTTCATATCAAGGTGGGGGCCACAAAATATCGTCACGAGGGCTACAATTGGCCCCCAATTAGTTTGAGACCCGTGATCTAAATAATACAAATTCAAAACAAGGAGAAGTCCAGCATGCCTGGCACACACACTGCTCAGGATGAGGAGATACTTCACAGACTACTCCTGGCTGCAGCCGCTCTCCTGGCAGCCGCTACCAACAGTGTGTTACACTCCACGATCAACTTGAGGTCATTGTTTGACTGCTGTGTTCAGGACGCTTACAGCGTGTCGGAGCATCACCTCAATTAGCATATAAAGTATGAGGGAGATCTCTCTGTGTTTTCTCACTCATCTGCCTCTCTCCTAATGTTTCTCCTGCTGTCTCTCTCTGGGTACATGCCTCCATCTTTTATGGGGCCTGAGCTGCTGCTATTCTCTGCACACAGCCAGGTGTGTATGTGTGTAAGAGATGCAGAGACAGACTGTTAATGCAGGAAGAGAATATAACAAAGAGGAGAAATGAGGCTGTTTGTATACAAACATGCCTAGCCAGCATTGTTTTACAGATTACCACAGATTTATATCATCAGATCTGGAAAGCTGTGCATGTATTTTCAAATAATACTACAAAAGTCCAAAACTAGAGAGTACAAAATTGGACAACTTGCATTACCAGATTTACATTTTGTAACAAGGGATATCAAAGTTAAGACTTGTTTAATAATCCATGTTGTCTTGTTTTTAAAGCTTTCCAGACGAAATTAACTAACATAAAAAATGTATATCCATTTCAATTGTTGCTGTACAGCAAAAATATTTCAAGGTTTTATGAATAATTGACAGTCTAAAATCATTGTAGTACGTACTGTAGAAGAAAACGGCTCTGATAATGATACATTTGGAAATAGAGACTTGCTTTTAACCAGCTCTCACAATCCATTTTCTTCCTGGGTATTTTTGAATTCTGACAGATTCAATAACTAGTGCAACTGTGCAACTAAAGAATAAATTATAGATAGAATAATAAAAATAAGCCAACAAGAAGTTAACAAGACATTACTGTGCACAGAAAAAAAGGAAAGATTAAAGATATGCAGCTCCATCTCAACTGATTAAAGCCATGTAATATAGACAAAAGATTCAGAATAAGCGAGTATGAGGACCTTGACATTGTATTATGAACTAGAGAATAAAATGCATTTCAATTTTGTGAATATAGCCCTGAAAGAAAACAAGAACAAGAGAAAACTAGAGCCTTTATTCATTTTTTTTTATTTAATCTCATGAATGTGGAACTTTTTTCTTCTAGATTTGCTTCTTTTAATCTCAGAGATGTGGAACTTTTTTCTTCTAGATTTGCGACTTTTAATCTCATAGATGTGGAACTTTTTTCTTGTAGGTTTGCCACTTTTAATCTCATGAATGTGGATTTTTTTTCTTGTAGATTTGCCACTTTTAATCTCATGAATGTGGAATTTTTTTCTTGTAGATTTGCCACTTTTAATCTCATAGATGTGGAACTTTTTTCCTGTAGGTTTGCCACTTTTAATCATAAATGTGGAACTTTCTTCTTCTAGATTTGCCACTTTTAATCTCATAAATGTGGAACTTTTTTCTCCTAGACTTGCCACTTTTAATATCAAATGTGGAACTTTTTTCTCCTAGATTTGCCACTTCTAATCTCATGAATGTGGAACTTTTTCCCCTAGATTTGCCACTTTTAATCTCATAAATGTGGACCTTTTTTCTTTTAGATTTGCCACTTTTAATCTCATAAATGTGGAACTTTTTCTTGTAGATTTGCCACTTTTAATCTCATAAATGTGGAACGTTTTTCTTGTCGATTTGCCACTTTCAACCTTATGAGATTAAAAGTGGCAAATCTTGGAGAAAAAAGTTTCACATTAATAAGTGTGGAATTTTTTCTCATAGATTTGCCACTTTTAATCTCATGAATGTGGAACTTTTTCCCCCTAGATTTGCCATTTTAATCTCATAAATGTGGAACTTTTTTCTCCAAGATTTGCCACTTTTAATCTCATAAATGTGGAACTTTTTTCTCCAAGATTTGCCACTTTTAATCTCATAAATCTATGACTTTTTCTTTTTCTCATACTTTGCCCTAATACCCTGTCGTAGTTACATGATATATTGAGTGAGTAAAATGTGACAGGAGAAAGTAAGCGGTTGGGGCTGAGAGGGTGATGAATGGGGGTGAGACTGACTGCCACAGACAGAGTATGAATAGGTTTAGTGCCTTGCTCCAGGGTAAAACCTGGCAGTAGCTACTGGAGGAGTGCAGAGTGTCTTTCACCTATTTACAAGGATTTGCATCTGATCTGCAGCCATTCAAATTAACGAGGTGCCAGTCACGAGCCTGCTACTCTGCCATCACACTCCTTCCTCTCCTGTTTTGCTATTGTTACAGCAGAGTGGCAATGGCAGAGTAAAATTAAGTGGGTTCATATTTGGGGCATAATTTGTGAATGATGTTGCTTTACTCTTGTTTTATTGAAAACAGTAGCAGGTGCGAATTGAGCCGACATCTGCCAAGGTTATCAATTTCATAATAGTTATTAGTCCCCAAACTCCTCTACTGGGCCTTTCAATCAACACAGAGTCCATTACACTGATGTCTGGCCTGTCAACATGCACAAACGCACACATACACAACACTGATTTCAGCTTCCAGCAACTGGTGTCTGCTGCCACATTAAGTGGCGCACCATAAAGCTCAAATCTGTCCATTCATTCTCCGCTCCTTCTGCACAACAACAACAATAACGACAGCCATTTTAAATGCACAATTACATAGAAGTGCTCTTGGGCAGACGGGCTGATGACACGTTACTGCACACATCCAGTCCCACTCGCTCAAGCATTTGTATGTCTAAGTAATCTGAGAGTCTCTTAACCGTGTGTATCTGTCCTTGTGTGTTTTCTGTGTTCGGGTTAGGTCAGGCATTTTAAGCTTCTTTTATCAGTTCCTCAGAATGGTTTATTCATTCTCTGTTGTTTGAACAATGAATCATGAAGATAAACATCAAACGATGTATTTAAGAAGAGTTTCTCCATCTCTATTTCATAAACAAGAACATCACATAAAGATTTCTTTCTTATTTATGCTTTCAATTGAGCAACAACTATGTATTTTAGCAACAAGATCTCCAACCTCAATGAGAGAATAGACCACCCATAATGACATATGAGCGTCAAAATTACCCATATGAGTGTCTCGCTGGTACAGAGTGGAGCGTTCTAAAAATAGCACATATGTCATTATACATTCACATATGGTTTGCGGTTGTAAAAAAGGCTGCAGTTTCTGTGAATTTAGGCTCCAAAACCACGGACCTCAGTCCACCTCCTGATGTGAGCCACGGAAGTTTTGTAAAAAACGTAATTCACAAACCATGATCCGTGGAAGTTATGTAAAAAGTCCGGACACGAACATCGTTCTCCTGGGGGGAAAGTCTGACGTTTATTCGACCCATCCACTCATTTCTTCATTAAACTATATTGACACGTTGCCATGGATACGCATTGTTCTGCTTCTCTCCTGATGATGGCTCGCCTTGTTAGCCACCTGTCAATCAAAGGTAGCCACGCCCCAAACAATACCATTCTTTATATTCTATCTTCTTCTAAATGGGGCCAATATTTACACAATTAACATCAAATTGTCTTGAAGATTTTTTTTTTTTTACTAGCAATTGAGACCATAGTGTCGTCACGATAATCTTTTATAAGGTAATAAATCAAGTGAGAAGTTGCCTCATTTTATATTGAAATGGATGGACCTAAATGCTTCTGCAACCGCAGTCAGCTAAATTTTAAAACATTTTATTTTATTTTAAATATTTTCTAGGAATGATGTAACCTACTGTATGCATCCTTGCTGTTTGTTTGACTTATGCACTTATTGGTCATTATCCCATTACTCATTTTAACTCTCACTGGCCTATTCTTTGACCCCGTGTTGTGAATCATGGAGTGATGAACCACCTCAGCACAACTACAGCACAGAGTTTTGACAGTCTGGTTATTTGCCATCAACAGGAGCTATTGACTGTTTGTTCAGATGATTTCAGTTCTGTTGGTTGAGAGTCTTTGACAAACAATAACATTAATTAGGTAAAAGTGCTGATGTAGCTTCCACTTTCTGAGTAGAGCTGAATTGCTGCTCCTGACTTAAAGGTGACCAGGATTTTAACTTCATAAAACATTATTTTAAACGAAGCATTAGCACTAGAGGTCGACCGATATATCGGCCGGTCGATATATCGGGCCGATATTTGCGATTTTTACTTGTATCGGCATTGGCTGATACGTGCATGTGTTCGCCGATCAATTAGCCCATTTCACTGAGCCAACAGCAGGCAAGGCTCGGTGCAACATCTGGTTCATTCTCTGGTTAGCTGCTGCTGATACCGGAAAAAAGAAAAACACATCAAATATGTGGATCATCTGAGGCGCCACCACCTCGAGGCCTAGAACAACATACACATTGTTTGCTACCCAGCTGTTAATATGTTTTGTTTGTTTTGTTAATAAATGTTTCTTTTTTTGTTTAAATTGAGACTTGTGTAACATTTATAATCATTGTGTCATTTTTATCATGTAAATGGAGGGAGAAAAGGCGACATCAGCTTCAAGAATCGGCCCAAAAAAATCAGCAGCACATATTGGGGATCGGTTAAGACTGATGTCAAAATAATCGGTATCGGCCTTAAAAAACCCATATGGGTCGACCGCTAATTAGCACTAGCTTACTTTCCCCCCAATCTGTCCTATCTATTTTAATATGTTTTTTTTTGTCTTATGTTATTGTTCGTTTTCTATTGCACCACTTCAGTATTTTATGGGCATCATTGCAAACGTTTCCATCCTGCTTCAACCATGTGAAGCGCTTGTTTCCATGCAGCACTGTTTCAAAAAAGGCTATTTACATTTCTATTATGTGAGGATAGAAAATGCAACTGTTAGGATGTTTCTTCCTCCTGGGCTTCTGCATCTTAACAACTGCTTAACCATCCATCTTCCCCTCCATCCATCCATCCATGTATACAGTGAGGCAGTCATCCAGAATGCCCAGTCGGCGCTCAGTGAGGCAGAAAACTAAATCGTTGTTGACCAGTTATTCTCAAACGTTAGAGTGTTCAGGGGTAAAAGTCACCCTGAGGGCCGATGACGAGCCGTGCGTGTCTACACTCCTGAAAAAGAGATGCTCTTATTGCAAACATGTGGAGGTGGACTCTCTCACCTCTCATCATATTACTCCTTACCATCACACACACACAAACACACACATACTGTGCACTGTAAAAAATGTTTGTAGAAATTACAGGCTGTAGATTTTACAGTGAAAGTCTACAAAACCATGACAGTAAAGACTGTAAAATGATAAATGGGTTAATTTAGTTTCAGTAACAATTAACACTGTAAATGTATTTATCAGCAAAAACAGTATTTTTTACAGTTTAAAAAAAAATACAATACTCCACTGTTAAATACACTGGCACCGTGTTTGTAACAAAAATATACTGTAATATATATAAAAGCCATCACTGTAATTTTTGCATCTATTTTTTTGTAAAAATACTGGCAACTGGTAAAGTTTTGGCAACCACAGCTGCCGTTTTTTTTTAACCGTAAAAACAACATTTTTATTTACAGTATAGTAGACAAATTGAATTACCCTAATTCATGAAAAAAACTGGGAAAAAAATAATTTTTGCTGTCATATAATGTACAAAGCGCATAGTTTTACCATGAAAAAACAAAAAACACTGACATTTCTTCATTTATTTAACTGTCTAAATTACAGACTTTGCTGATGTCTACAGTTCACTTTACAGTAAAAACCCTTTCACCATACAGCAAAAGCGTCCCGTAATGTCACGTTTTCACTGTATTTTTCACGGTGAAGTTCTGGCAACCACAGCTGCCGGGATTTTACTGTAAATTACATTGTTTTTTGTTTTTTTTACAGTGTACATTCCACTGTTCAAGTCACCACAGCAATGGACATTTGGCCTTTAATATGTTTATTCATTTTAAAAATAAATAACTTTCTCTACATAAGCATTACTCACACAGAGTCAGAGTCTGGTAGAAAACTGTCTCTAGTGTGAGCTCGTCTATTGCTCCTATACATGTATTACATTATTGACAACATGTAATTTAGATGGAAATTGCATGTTCTCGCCATGTCAGCGTGGATTTTCTCCAGGTTCTCGCCTTCCCTCCAACAGTCCAAAGACATGCAGGTGTTTGGCTGAGTGGTGACTCTAAATTGCCCGTAGGAGTGAATGAGAGTGTGAATGGTTGTCTGTCTCTATGTGTCAGCCCTGTGATAGTCTGAAGACCTGTCCAGGGTGTACCCCGCCTCTCTGCCAATGTCAGCTGGGTTCGGCTCCAGATATGCAGACAATGAATGTAACTTTGGCTGTGCAACAGACTTACATGACAAAAATATGACAACAAGTGGCGTATTTGAAACTAAGAGCTAGAGATAGAGAAATTGTTGTTCAAACCTCAAGATGGTAGTTTGAATTTTCTCCCACTCAAATATAAAATATAAAATGTAACATGAAGAAAGCAAAAATCTAATATGATTATAATTACATTTTTTTATATAATTTTCATTATTTCACCTTGGCAATCTGCCCACTATCATGATTTGTCTTGTGAGCAAAGTTGGCAGCGAGAATGTGCTGGAAAATGCTCCGATTTTACATGTGCAAGCGAAAATGTTGGCCTGCTGGTAATGCCTGAAGGAAGGTCAGTGGGTTATCCAAAACATCAGGGCTCGCTCTTAGTAGCACATTAATGTATACCAAATGTCATGGCAATCTGGCCAATAATATTTATTTAATTGATTTATTTGGCTGATGGACAGACTTTAACTTCTGCTGGTTGAACCTCTAGCTCATCTCTGAGGAAATGCTTTAGACACCTCTTTGAAACAGAAACTTCACAAAATTTAAAGCTCCCTCATGCTCACCCACCTCAAATGTTATCAGCCCGTTGATTGAGCATTATCAGTGGTTATCAACATACTATAGAACAGGGATGGGCAACTTAAAAGCTGGAGGGGGCCACAATTTTTCATGGACACTACCACAGGGCCACATATAGGAGCGTGCACTTAACCAGATATGATGAAACTGCAATTTTAAATATGTTTACAGTGCAGTAACTTAACATATTTCATGCTCAAATGTATGTATAATAGGAACCAGCAGGTTCAGGAACAGCTTTTTTCCCTCGGCTGTCACCCTGTTGAACTCTACACAGAGGTGACCCACCTACTGTTCTGTAAACTGCCCATATTATTGACTATTTATGACTATTTATTATTATCCATTCATCTACCTGCACTGCTGCTATACTGTACATTCTTTACTGTATATATTTCTATCACATATTCATTCACTGTATATATCCTATAGCATATTCAATTCATACCTGCACTATATTTATATACTCTCTTTATATGTAAATACCTTGCACTTTACTACTCTGCACTTCTGGTTAGATGCTAAACTGCATTTCGTTGTCCGAGTACTTGTACTCTGTTAAATTACAATAAATTTGATTCTAATGAAACTAATACAAAAGGTTTGAAGCAAATGAAAATTAACCACTTACTGTGATTTTTTTTTTTATCAGTGCAAGAACAGCAGACCAACATTAATTGCAAGAAGTAATTTTGTGCAAATACACTACACTTTTAAGATTTCATGCTCAAATGCATGTAGTTGTACTGAGGGCCACTTCAAGTGAGGGTGCGGGCTGTATGCAGCCCCCGGGCCTCCAGTTGCCCATCCCTGCTATAGAAGATGGAAGCAAGGTAGGAAGTCAAGGGACTACTATCAGTCAGGAGTAGTAAAAAGAGTGAGAAAATCCGTCAGGTCAGGTGGTTAGATGAGTCAAACAAACACAGAACTTTGACCCAGTAGACTGTTGTTTGTGACCTATTTGAAAATCAAAGTAAAACTTATTTTAAACCAAACCGAAATCTAACCACACTGCAAAAAAAGAAAAGTTGGGTGAACTCAAAATTTCAAGGCAACAAAGTTCGATTAAATTTTAAGTTGGACAATTAAACTAAATATTTAAAGTTTTGTTTTTGAGTTTGCTCAACTCTGCATTCCGATTTTTGAATTTATAATTTTACATTGTATTAACTTTTAATCCTTACTTCTGCTAACCTCTGCAATGTGCTGAATTGGCACGATTGTAACGCCGCTATGAAATGTCAGCTAATGTTCTGACCACAATTTTGAGTTAGCATTGATACGCTAATGGCTACTCTTGTAGCTGTAACAAGCAGCGCTGCTAGCAGCAGTTAGCCGCTAGCTTTTGCTAATGAACAAATTTCACCGCTTTCCCGCATTTTACAACAAAGAAATAAGAGTTAGCAGAACTATTGTCCCTTGTTTTGAACTCCAACTTAAAGATATAAGTAACAACAACTCACAAACTTGTTTTTGAGCAGACAACTGGCTTCCTTTGTTGTGCTAACTTACATTATTGCCCTAAATGTCAATAATTTATATTTCCAAGTTTTACCAACTTAAATCACTGTTTTAGGCCAAAAAATACAAGTTGGCTTTTTTTGCAGTGCAAGTACTACAAAGATAACCACCACTGCCACTGTTTCATCTGAGTAGATGATAACAGCATTCAGGTGAAGGATTCCCCTTCTATTCCATATATCTATGAGGCTGATAATCACTGATGAAGCTGATTCCATCAATTAATAACATTAAAAGTTGGTTTCAAGGTTGACAGTTTGCTTCTGCGATGTAGGGCCCAGATGATGATTTTTTTTTCTTTCCTTGGCAACTGAAGATTAAACCTTTCTCGGCAGGTATCACACCACGGGGAGGCATTTAGTTTGTGATCAACGCGCTCCTGCTGTGTCTCCTGCTGAGTTCAGGGCTGTGGGTGATGCTCTAGGAGGTGTTTATAAACTGTTAGCTCTGCCTGGGTGGGTTTGGCCCCAGGGCCATCCTGAGGTGACCCCCCCCCTAACTATTACCTGATAGAAAGCAAGCCTAGAGGATACAGAATGAGTATCAGAATCAGGAGAAGTTAACTCAAGCTCATAACAACCACGACTAATACGATTGGTTTAATCAAATCATATTTGATCATTCTAACTAGTATTTCCATTATTAACAACAGCATTGAGATTGCATTTTGGGAAATAGCAATAATGATTAATTATAAAACAATATGTGTATTTGAGGAATGGAAGCGAGGAAAGCAATAAAACTTGAGCACATACTGCATCATCATTTGCATAAAACAGCAATTAGCTCATGATTAAACCGGATGCCACAGCTAACGTATTGCATCAGTCACTTCCCTATTCAGCCTGTGCTTCGCAGCAATGAAAAAAAACAAAAAAAAAACACCTGATATTGTTGCTGCATGAGAATGCTTTTTGATTAAATTTCTGATTTGCCATCAACGGCTGGCTGCAGTCTCACTACCTGAGGTGGGGTTCATGTTGTTACCAGAAACAAGACAAGACACGAGGAGGACAAAGAGCCGCCGTGGCCCATCCAGCTTCGACTATATCACATCAATTCTGAATACACAAATCCTAAAGCATGCCAAATAGATTGTGTGAGGGGTCACCACAAACAGTGCATGAAGTAATAATGAGAAGCACAAGCTCAGACAAGTAGTGTGGGGGCGAACAAAAGACCGGCAAGGAAAGGAAGATGGAGACTTTGAGAAAATAGACTTCGACAGGTTGGAGGTTTTTCAGGGCCTTTACAATTATGTTTCTGTTGATTTACTAGGGATTTACTGGTAGCAAATACTTTTCAATGATACCTTCCCACTTTAGGACTCAGGCGGTGTTCTCCTCACAGACATTATCAAATATTCTGCATTTGATATGTCACTTATTAAAAATGGAAATAATGTAGTATAAAGCCCTAATCCATATTTCCTGATCCTGTATCGACATATTTATATTAAGGGGTTAAATGACTATGTAATGTAAGGTACCTTGTAGTGACAAACCCACAGATAATTATGTTTTGTTCGTGTCAACCTTGTTTCCAGCAGTCCGAGGCAGCTGTTTTCAGTTCATAAATCCACCGTACGCTACCTTCCAAACATCGAAGGACAGATAGACAAAAACAGAGTTAATTCTGGGCTAACAGTGTTCAGATGAACAAAGATGTGTCCACATGAATGCAAACTTGGATGTGTAAGTAATCATTCTGCAACCTCTGGGTCTGAATGAAGCCAATGCAGAAGTGCTTTGTATTCTTTCTGAAGGCCAGCAGGGGGTGACTCCACTGGTTGCAAAAAGAAGTCTGTTTTTACATGTGTATGTGTCACTGTATTCATATCGATGATAAAGTAGGTTGTCTTTAGGGTGGGGATGCACAGGTTGATACCACAGTGCAATTTGAGTTTTTGTCTTCGATCTTTGACTCTTCACTAGTGTGTTTCAGTTCATCATATTTTTTGTAACATTTTGCCAACCTGCTATCCAAGCTAGCTAGCTAGCACTAGCATGAGCAAATAATATAGTGTCATTCCGGCTTCTGATCTTTTCTGCGCATGCACTGGTTGCAACTAAACAAGATGGCAACAGCCAAAATACCAGCCTCAAGGCTTCAGAATAGGGCTGGGCGATATATTGATATGTTTTAAATGTGATATTAAATTAGACCATATCGCATAAAGTTCCATTTTTTTTCTTTCTTCATATATAAATGCTGCCCTTACTAGGGTTTGTCATGTTTAGTTCTTTTGTAATGTTTGTTATTCTTTTCTTGTATAAATATATATATTTCAGAAAAAGATTGGCTATTTTTTTTCATAGGCTATTTTTATTTAAGATTTTTTTTATTAACTACTTGTGACATGTCATATTGGGCTTTGACTTGAACATGTGCTCTCACTTTGCAATAAAAATATCGTGATACGATATTCAGCCTAAATATATCAGGATATGACTTTTGGTCCATATCGCCCAGCCCTACTTCACAACAATACTCGACAAAGCTTTAGGTGATATCGTGGTGACTACGCCCACTGTTTGTAGGTTGTCTATGGATTGAACAGTCCCATTCTGATTGTAAAGCAATGGAACTTACATTCTCTCTAAATCAGGTGATTCCTGATTGTAGTGTTACCAGTTACTAACATTAGCAAAAGATAACCACAATTAGACAACTTCAGAGTAACCAGAATGTGTTCACCTCACATTATACAATAACCAATACAATAACCAATCTATCGCACACAGACTGAATTCCTATAAACCAATAATATCTTTAAAATATCAAAAATCTCATTAAAACCATGTTTCTTTTCCAGTCCATGAAGTACTACCCAACCCAAAGTGTTGGAGCAACTAAATGTTATTGACATTATTGAAAATACTACATTACTTAAACAGTAATCTCATTTCGACAATTCTCATTACTGAAAAAATAAGTAATCACATTGCATTAGCATCACTCATGCTACACTGGTGTTACATGACATAACTGGCCAGCGATCACATAACGCGTCTCTTAAATGTAAGCTAGGGATAAAGATAGTGTAGACAGGCACCGAGATCTGTGTGTGTGTGTGTGTGTGTGTGTGTGTGTGTGTGTGTGTGTGTGTGTGAACGCTCTTCTCTACTATATTGATTTAGCAGATTCTCCACCATAGGTATACCTACACTGACTGGCTGGGGTGAAAAAGCCTTCTGAAGCAGCACTTACACACCATCATGGAGCAGTGAAACTCTCCACTGACACCATGACAAATGAAATTGTTTTAGGTGGGTTAGCAGCTCCTTAAGCCGGGGTGAGGCAGCTTTCACTGCAGCTTTTACAGACCGGTTCCCTCCAAGCCGCTGAGCAAAAACACAAGCTTGCCTCCGTGTTATTGGCAGGGGACAGGATGAAATCTGAATTTTAATAAAAGGGCAATAACAGACAGGTAAAAGCAATACTCTTCACAAAGAAAAAAATATCCAGAGACAGACTGTGACAAAGAGACAGGGAAAAAAAAAACGGAGAGCACCATCTATCTAACAGCCAGAGGAGCAAACAGTGTGAAGGGCTGTAAGCCAGGACAATGTGATTTCTTACACTGTATTGGCCATAATGACTTTTTGGGGAGCCATAGAAAATACCCATAACACACCACAACAGACGTAACACACTGGCCAATCACCTGCAAACAGTTTGGAGTGTGTGTGTCACAGATGTATGCTGCACAGGCCTGCAATAGTATTGTGCAGTTTTACAAAGCATGAGTCATACCGTGCGAGTGTGTGTGTAGTAAAGAGCATCTCGGCGCTTTGAATCTGAATTAACATTCTTCATTCATGCCTCTGTTTCCTCTTCACCTCTTCCTTTTCCTCTCTCTTTGACTCTATCCGTACGTCTCTTGCTCACCAGGCCTCCGCCCTTTTTTCTCAGCCCCTCTGAGCCCATAGGAGACATTAATAATTCAACCCTGAGTCATTATTTCAAATATTAGAAAAGGAAATTGACTTTTTGACGGCATCCCGAGAAAAAAAAAAGAAAAGAAGAAAAAGCCAGACACTTTCACCCACAAAGAGAAAATCCAATCACCTTGTCAAATCTGCACTTCACATATCTTTTCTTTGCTTTTAATAATTTTCTCAATGCTGCTGCGGCTATATGCCATCATGAATGTTACATCACCTTGTTCTGCTCTTGCTCCCCTGCTATATTCTTATTTGCTGTCTGCTGTTATTGTTTGCTGCTGTAACAGCTCTGTTTCCCCAAGGGGATCATTAAAGTTTAATCTGATCTAATTTCACCTAATCTAATCGTGCTAATACCTTGTCTTCTAATAAATGTGTTAACCCTTTATTTTCACCATCTGTGTTGAAGCATACTGCAATATGTCAGCCTGGTGAACATAATACACTCCATATGTGCTTAGAGACTGGTTACGATGCTGCTTAAACACCTTAACCCTTTGATGCACAACATGGGTCTAAAGTGACACGACTGAGTTTTTAATTTTCTATATCTTTGCAATAAATTAATTTCATCATTCAGTATTCCAGGTTTTCCTCAATCAATTTGTTTTTCATCATCATACATCCTAATTTTTTTTCATTTCTTACTTTTTGAATAAAACCCTTTTTTTTATCACTACGCTTCTAATGCACAACATGGGTCAAAAATTTAATTATGGGGTTATTGTGTGTACAATTTTATTTTTCTCTTTATTTATAGATCATTTTCATTTTTCAGTACAGGAAAGTAGAACTAAAGACAAATACAAGTGTGTATAATTTTAAGGAAAAATTAATTTAATACATATTGGAATCAGGCTGAAACATAAAAAAAATGTGGAAAAAGTGAAGCTCTGTTAATACCTTCCAGATACACTGTATGTGTGACAAAATGATACATAAATATGTTAAATATATTAAATATATGAGTGTGGAAAGTAACTATTTGAAACAAATCACTATTATTATAGTATTAAGTAATTTAATTTTAATTCAAATTTGGATAAATGAGTCATTTTTGACCCATGTTATACATTAGAAGTGTTGTCCATATGTTGTGCATCAAAGGGTTAAAAGAAGTCTAAAAGTCTAAAAGAGTCAAAGCGAAGCCATTCTTGCCTGCTGCCATCACTCTTTCCTGGAATAAATGTCCACATTGCTAGCCGTTATTTCCACTGCAGTTTCATCCCTATTAATTTTTTCCCCTCTCTGTAGACAAAAGAGCAATGTTTATTACCCTGACTCCTCTAATACAGCTCTGCTGTGTAAAATCATTAGTGGAAAAGGCCTTTCATTGTGTAATTATTATTGATTTGACAACAAGCTGTTTCAGCTGTCGGAATACACTGATAGCAGCAGCGGCAGCAACAACCCTACAAGTTATTAGCATTGTTTTTAAAAAGAGACGCCAATGTGAGCGATCGAATCGACGCGGGTGAGCATGGACCGGCTTTTCAGGATTGCTCAGAGAGAAAGGAGAGTTGGTGAAAAGATGATAGGAGGGATGGGAACAGATGTCAGAATAAAAATCTGCTTGTTATCCATTCTAGTCATAATAGAAAGCACAGGGAAGGTTGCACTAAAAAAGACACCCAGCAGGCTAATGCCAACACATAGATTAGCGGAGGCATCTCAGAGGTCATTTTGAAGATCCAACTTTTAGATCCAGATGTGCAGCAATAACATTCTTATAGTTTTCTCAAATAGATATGCCATGTATGCCATCTTTGTATGTTTGCAGGCAGTCTCATTGGTTAGTTTTTATCTATAAATGTATTACTGTGTACATACATGTGTCGAAACCAAACGAAACATGGTCTACGCTCGTAAATCATTGTACAGATGCTGGTACCAAGAGTGAGAACTGAATTAGGTAAGAAAGCTTTTAGTTACGCCCCTTTATCATGGAACAATCTGCAAAAAAATGAAAATAGAACATTATTTAGATCCATTACAAACAGAATGAAACATTTCGTGTCTTCATTTTTTTTTTTTTTTTTTTTTTTAGAATGATAATGGCTTACATTTAAAGAGCTAAAATTAAGTGTCTCAAAAAATTTTAATTACAAAAGCCCAATTTTGAAAAGTATGTTTAATATTGAAATGTTGGCCTTCAATACTTGGTTGGGGCTGTTTGACTTTAACTACTGGAAATAGACTTTTCCATCATATTCTAATGTATTGAGATGCACCTGTATATTTTTTAAATTTTGCTTTTATGCTGACTTTTTCTCCTCTTCATATTTTCTATTTATGCTGCTGTTTTTTTTTACTTGAAATACTTGTTACCTTAACCCTTGTGCACCCTTAGGTACATTTTTTGCACCTAAGGTAATACGTGGGGTACTTTCTGAAAGGGTGCACAAGGGTTAATATATATTTATATTTAGTATTTTTGCACCAATACACCACAGCATATTCCTTGTATGTAAAAACCTTCCTGACAATAAAAAAATATTCTGATTCTGATTATAATCACTAGTGATGTGCACTTTTGCATGTTCAATCGCAATATAAGAGCTAGGAAGGCACAGCCAATCATGCTTTGATCAATCCAACTGATCAGAAGTTTAATAAAGTTGAATTAAAATAAAATAAAATAAAATAAAATTGTACATATTATTTTATATTCTGATTAAAAGATCAATCCTCCCAGGGGTACAAGTCAAAAAGCAAAAAGTCCAGATGAACCTGCCCTAGACATTCTATTATCATCATTATAATTTTTTTGATAGTTGTTGACAACTGTGATTGAACAATTATTTATTTTATAAAAAACACCATTTGAGAGCTGAAACAATAAATGGTCTCAAAACTAAATTCTGACACAGATCACTCTAGATTGGTACTATTTTACTATTAATGTTGTTGTGGTGGTGCAAATGTAACACACTTTTAATGAATCAAACCAAAGACTAATTGGCTTGCAGTGAACCTGAAGGTGTGCATCCCTGGGCCAGCTCCCTGCCTCACCCTGTTGGTAATCCAGCCTTTAAAGTCGGCCTAATTAGCAGAATTGCAGAGTAATTGTGCTGATAACTTTAAACTTGCATAGAAAATAAAACAGTTCCACCAAGCTGCTACAACAATTAGTCCACAGGGGGGACAAAATCAACAAACACATTATAATTACAAAAAAACAGTGCATTGTTAGCATCATACAACGGTCCTCAGCAAATTATAATCAGAGAGTAAACAGTGATTTATATAATTACAACTGGATCAAGTAACAGGTTTTCCTCTGATCCACATGGGTTAGCACAGTCCAGGCTCACACCCTCCATGTGATTCTACCAGTGGTGGAAGAATTATTGAGATCCCTTACTAAGGTAAAAATCCTGTATTCAGAACTTACTGAAGTAAAAGTACAAGTATCAGCATCAAAATGTACTTAAAGTATCTTGTTGGATTGCTTGTAAAAGTATTTGTTAAGCAGAATGGACCCATTCAGATTGTTTTATATGTTCTAAATATATTAATTCATTATTATTATTGCTGCATTTAACAGCGTTTTCATTTTGTAAAGCGAGAGCTCATTTTAATTAAATACTGTTATGAGGTTTATTTAAAAAAAAGTGTATTCATTTTTAAAAAAAATATTAAATCTCACTCTGAAAAGTAACTAAATCTGTCAGCTAAATGTAGTGGAGTAAAAGTACAATATCTGTCTCAAAATGTAGTGAAATAGAAGTATAAAGTTACATAAAATGTAGAATGTACTTACACTGCGACATTTACTTAAAAATTAGGCAAGTTTTTCCACACAGAAAGTGTTTGTAATCTTTACTCAGGCTGTTTCTAGGTAATATTTATTTAATAGAACCATTTTTTTTATGAAAATACACAAGTAAATTGCAGATTCACTGATGTCCCTCAATTACATTTTACTTGGAAATCTCAACTAATTCAGCCAATAACTGGTTTAGTGAATATTACTTGGAACGAATGATTCAATTAACATACAAAACTGAGGACACATAATAACAAACACTCACTGAGTAATGCACCACATGAAAAACTGCTATTTCAAAGTAAAAGCACGGAATTTGTATTTCTTTGTAGAATTTATATAAATGATTGAAATAATAATTACAAGGCCAAAAAAAATATTTTTTTTCACCACCACTGGTTTTTACTGTTTGTCCAACTCTGGCCCTTTTTCTTCTTAACCTTTCATTTCTTCACCTTCATCTCATCTTTTCACCTTCACCCACTGACCCCTAATTCCTTGAAAGCAGGATTTATAACCTCAGACTCCAGGTTCAAGTTCAGCATGTATCCATCCAAATGTCCCATATTATCATCTCACTCTAACAGCCGATGTCGCCCTGTCCTTGTGTTCTGATGTGTGGACTCTGACCTTCGACAGACACCCACTGGGACATCCTGACACCTAAAATAAACCGTGGTGTCCTTCTGCACTATGCTTACTCACAGAACTCTGTACACTGGTGTACATAGAATCATTCATTACCACAGCTGACTCACACAAACAGGTGCCCTCATGGTTATTACCAACTATACAAGCCATTTAATCTCCACCACTGTGCACTCAGATGAACCGAAATGAGGGAACGCGCCTTGTGCACTGAAATCAACCAAACCTGGCGGTGTTTATCTGAATTAGAAGCAACAATGTGACTCATTTTCTCTCAAAACAAGTAGAAAAAGGTTAATAACATCTACTAATGAAACAACCTTTTATCACCCCAATTAAACAATATCCTTCGTCATTCAAAATAACCAAAACAAGGGGCTCATAAAATCGCTTTTACACTGCAATTATCCAAAACAAGGGAATTATGTGTATCTTGTGTACCTCTAGTAAATTAATCACACCGAGGGCCTCGATTTGTATCTTCTGCCCTTGAATTAACCTAAACAAGAGACTCGATGTGTATCTTGTGCAAATGAATTAACTAACGCCAGGAAATGATGTGTATCTTTCAGACAGAAATTAACCTAACAAGGGAATGATATGTATCCTTTCGCACATTAAAGAAAAACAAAAAAAGTATGAATGTGTTTTGTGTGTCAACAGTATTGTAGGGACTATTGCTAAATATGTCATGGAGCCCAAAGAGATAAACACTGTTTGCCTCTAAGTAAACAAATCAACTGACAATGACAGCTGAACAATGAGCTGAAAGTCAGTGGAAAGCCGTAGTAGCAGAACATATAAACTAGTCAATTGTGTGCCCATTGGCCTTATCCTGCTGTGCTGTTTCCTTCACTTCTCCATGTTCATCATTATATAGGAAAAAGTACCGTATGTCATTCATTCATTATCTTGGACCACTCAAGTCATGGGGGGCTGGAGCCGATCCCAGCTGACATAGGGTGAGAGGCAAGGTCACCAGACTATCGCAGGGCTGACACGAACAGACAGACAACCATTCACGCTCTCATTAACTGCTACGGGCAATTTAGAACAAACTAAGCTGCATGCCTGCAGGACCCAGAGAGAACCCACACTGACCCAGGGAGAACATGCATTACCATGCAGAAGGGCCCCAAGCTGGATTCGAACTCTTCAGGCAAAAGTGCTAACGCAAGAACCTCATTTTGTATACTTTTGATCAGTTGAGTGAAGAAAATGGACAATATCCAACACATTTTAAATGAGTGGAAACGCTGTCTGCAAGCCAGGCCTGTAACATTAATGGTTGACCTGCTTATTCAAGTTTGACATACATGTAATGACTGTAGAAATCTGTGTTGTATGTGTAAAGCCAACTATAAGGTTGTTATAGTAGCATATTTAAACCCATAGTTTTGGATTGGGATGCTTAACTTGTATCTATAGGTGTGTGATGTTTGACTGACTGTATTTTTGGCCATGTAGTGTATAAAGGTCGTATGATATCATCGTCTAAAATAAACGTAGTCACTTGATACGGTTGGTATGATTTTCTGCAGGAAATTTTGCAGCACCACTGATATCTTAAGAAATGTGACATTTGAACACTATGGTTTTGAAACCTGGACTGCAGGAGACATGAAAGACAGCTGAACTAAAGCACTTTAGTGCCTCAGCGAACAGAAACGTGCAGGGACCGAGCAGCCAGCATCCAGAATGCCACACCGACCCACACATGCCCCCATAGTGGGAGAGTAAAGTGTATTGTGTATGCGCTTATGTTTTTTTCTTTGTTTTTTCCTCCTTTCCTCTCCTCACATTGTGCTATACTTCTTTTCTTCCATATGTCTCCCTGTCCTGTCCACCTCTGTCATATTGTATGTGTGACTAAGTATACGTTTTGGACGGGTTCATGGTTAATGTTGTTGTCCTAGTTGTTGTTGTTACTTTGTGCAATGACTATAAAGGAAATCTGATTTCCATGCCTGGATTGGCCTGATCAGCCACCTCAGGACACACCAATCAAGATCTACAATCTCCTGCTCCCGATGCTGGGTTCAATGAATTCCTGATGGTGTTGATGGTGTTAGGGTAGCTTTAAGATTAAGATTAATTACTTTTATTAATCCCACAATGGGGAAATTCAACCTCTGCATTTAACCCATCCTTTTAACACACAAGTGAACACACCATGAAAGGAGCAGTGGGCAGCACATTACTGCGCCCGGGGAGCTGTGCAGGGGGGTTAGGTGCCTTGCTCAATGGCACTTCAGTCCTTGACCTGTCAGTACTGGGATTCGAACCAGCGACTCTCCAGTTACCTCTCTCCTAACCTCTAGGCCACGGACTGCCCAGCCTTGGCCACCAGTATGGATGTGTGTGTGAATTAATTCCTGATGGGGCAGTTGAACAACAGCACCGAGGCGCCACCAGCATGAATGTGTGTGTGAATGGGTGAATGAGCGCCGTCTGTAGTGTAAAGTGCTTTGAGTGGTCATAAAGACTAGAAAAGCAAGTGCAATCCATTTACCATTCACAATATATCATGGCCCGACTTTCTATGCACCAGACCCTTAAGCCTAACTCTGAGGGTGGTGGGCCCACAGGTCGGCGGGTCCACGTGACTTTTTTCGGGCTGAGCCAAATGCCCGGCCATCAGACGTTCGCCTGCGTGCTCCCCTCCCGGATCTGGCTCCAGGAGGGGTCCCCGGTTTACCCATGCCGGGCGAGGTACTCTGATGTCTGTGTTCCCACTTCATAAGGGTCTTTGAATCGCTCTTAGTCCCCTTGACGTTGTGGCTGGGGAGAGGGGCGCCTGGAATGCCCTGCTTAGCCTGCTGCCCCCGCGACCCGGCCCCGGATAAGTTGACGAGAATGGATGGATGTAATATATCATGGTTGCTGTTTTGAACACACTGGTAATGCTGTAAAATGGCTAGGTTTAAGCATTTACACCAATGTCTTAAAGTTAGGAAAAAAGAACAAGCTTAACATGCTTAATAAACACTTCTTCTGTCCTGGTTGAAAGACCCGAGTTGTGACCCATCCACCCCTCCCTTCCACCCAAAAGGCATCCAACATGGCTTTCAACATTAAGTGGCTTCATCATCCATCAACATTTCAGGGGATTGCTACGATTCTGGTGCATTACCAAATCATCTGAACCACTAATGATGACAGCCTGTTGAAAAATATCATGCTCTTGTTCTGTATCACATCCGGACATTATTTTTCTCGTATGTTCTGTCATCACTCCAAAGCATTTCTCTCTTTCCCTCAGTTTATTTCTCTTCCTCTTTTATCCTCGCTTCATTTTTTCTCCTCCATCTGTGTCTTATTTGTTCGACTGCCCAACAATCAGTGTTTAGAACCATTTCCTCTGCTCTTCACTTCAGTGCCGTCTCCTGTTCCATTCCTTTCGTCTGTAGAATAAAAATCTCTAAATTGCCTTGAACAATCACTTCTTGACTAACATTTTTTTTTTTGCTTTAAAGAACAATACACAGCACGTCTCTACAGAATGTGGCAGTGGATTTGCTTGTTGTAGTTTTTATGTAGGCCAAATTCCCCATGAAGAATCTAGCTGCCAGCAAACTGCCCCGGAGTACAGATTATCCAACATAATAATGGGTTGATAACCCTGTAAATACTCTATCTCCTCCTCTGTAATGTGTGTGTGTGTACGTGTGAGTGTTTGAGAGCGCCTATATCAGTCACAATAATAATAACTCTCAGCCCCGCTACGATAGCCCTAATCTGACTCAGGAAGTAATTCCTTGTCTTCATCCAACAACAGCGGGATTTGTCGCCATGGCTGCAGGCTGATAGTGTCATGGGAGAAGAATAAGGGGCTTCTGCCCCCACAGTACAGGGATTATGTTAAAACAATGTGCCTCTGTGTATTGGCTTTCTCTTTATCTGAACTGTCATATTAAATTATACTACATGGATATGTTTTGTAATTGTTAAATGGATTTGTAATTACACAATTACAAGGTGTAAAATATGGAGCCCAATACACACTGCATAGGGAAGACTCAGTGCAACAGACTTTATATTGGAGGGGTATTTATCTCACAGTAGATCTAACAAGAATATTTTAACTTCATATGTTTCATTCACATGTTTTATTTAGAAAATCTGTCACTGCTTTACATGCTAAAAGGGAATTTACATAGACATGTAGCACACATAGTGCACATATTTCCCTAGGTTTAGATTTTGTCATTTGCATATTCTCAACATGGAGATTACTCATGGGATTATTTAAAAAAAACATGGAAAAACAAGTACAGTTTCCTAGGTACGTTAAACACACGCACACGCACACGCACACACACACACACACACACACACACACACATCCACAAACACACACAAAAAAGTAGACTTTTTATGTGGGAAAGCTGTTAAATGTTAAATAAAATTACATTAATTTAAATTAAAACATTTCTGTAGGGGCTTTAAAGTGTATTTGTTTGAAGATTGCCTAAATTACAACAACCAAGTAAAAAAACTTTTTTTTTAAATGATTTATGAAAACTGTATTTTGCTCATAATTTGTTGATATTTACGTATAGATAGGTCTGTATAGCTGCATCTTGTATACTTTTCTATATGCATCTTTATCTTTTATATAATTTATTGAGTTGGGAGGAGTCAAAGTCATCTACCAGGAGTCACTGGCAGGCCTGGGAAAGATCAAAGACAACATTAACATCCAAAAAAAGAATTAACATAAAATCCTCCTGCACACCCCTTGTCTTTAATTATTATTCTGTGTGTAGTTTCCATTTTACTGTTGGCTTGTCCGTTCTGTAGTGCAGTAATTAGTGCAGCCCCCCATAGCTTTTGGAGGGTCACTCCAAACCAAGAGTGACACTAAAACAATGGGGAGGGTTAACGGGGACGATTGGGACAAAACCTCATTAACACTCGACAATAACTAAACACCTACAGTCACAAGGCCGTCTCACTGAGGGAAGCTTTTATCCCCCGCCGTGACAGTGGGCCAGCAGCAGCGGTCTCTGATTGGACTGGTCAGTGACTGTAAGGCAAAGGTGTTGGAGCTCAGTCAACTTTCCAGTGAGTCACTGGGAAAAGAAGAGGCAGTATCTGGTTCAGGTAGGGGAAAAAACTGATACAGCATGGAAACGTTTTGTTAGGATGGAACCCGATCTGAGTCACATGCCTCATCTGTACCTCTTCAGAAACTCCAAATACTTACTGTTCATGACATCAATATTTCTCAAATATGTGTTTTTATTTTTAAGGTATATTCAGATCATGGAAACTTTCCAGTCCAAACAATTCTCAGATTGACTCTTATTCAACGCGTCAATCTTTAGATCTTCATCCTCCAAGATTCATATATATATATATATATATATATATATATATATATATATATATATATATATATATATATATGTAGTTGTGCATTTATAATCGGGGAAGCTTTAAATAAAATTTTTGGATTCTTTCCGTGCCATTATTTCTGTAACATGTTATTTGCTATGCTGTTATTAAAGTATATAAATGTAGCATTCATAGGGTTTTTTTGTACTTGTTGTTACTTTTTTTGTTGAGGATGTGCAAGATGCAAAACTGGTAGACAAATGTGTATTAAAAAAATTGAAATTATACAAAAGAAAACAGTTAAATGGATGGTCCCTTGTACTGTCCTTGTGAAATATATTGCCAAATTATAAAGCTTTTTGATCAACTTCAATCAGCAGACAAACTAATCTATCTTTAATCTATCATTCTATCATTAAAACAGCATTTACAATTGGTATAATTTAGTAATTGCAATAATTATAATGGTATAATGGGAGCTTCTTTCCCTGGGTTATCAGAGCAGGTACACCGAGGGCCGTGCTGCACCTCAGATAAGGAAACACTGTGTTTTGTCATGTGTCACTCTTAGTGGAGGCCCTTTTGAGCAGTACAGACTGGAAGGAGGCAAAGGTGCAACATGGGAACAGTATGTTGAGGTAAATCTCATGCCATCTGTGTATTACATAACTGTGGGGGCAGCTTGAAAAATATCAGTCTCATTGCACTGCAGCCTGGAATAAGGTGAAGCTCTGGTAGCTCTACGTATGACGCATTTCGTGATTAACCGAGTCTAATTTCTTCTATGGACTCAAATGTCAAAGTCCTATTTTCGTCTCCACCATGTTTTTGTTGCGATTTGATTTACTTACTGAAATCTCTCTGAACAGTGTTCCTTAATCTGACAAAATATGAACATTGATACTATCATCTGGGTTGTCTTCAGTCATTACCATGCACTCCCGACCGCTCTGGGCACACCAGCTGAATAGAGAGAGTAAAAATCACATAACTGCAATATACTCAGTGTGATGCCAGTGGGAGAGCTATTGTTAGGTCATAGCAGACCTGCCTTTTTCTCCCCACATGCTCTGACTATCCGAACATTTTCTGCAATTACAAAAAATGGCAGCAACATTGGAAAAAAGAAAACATAAGGAAAACCTAGTATACAAATAGTGAAGTTGCAAACATCATATGGCCTAAATATCAAGTCTGTATTAATAAAACCAAATGTAATTTAAATTGTAGTTGTGCATTTATAATCGGGGAAGCTTTACATACAATTTCTTATTCTTTCCGTGCCATTATTGTAACATGTTTTTTGCTATGCTGTTATTAAAGTATATAAATGTAGCATTCATAGGGTTTTTTTCTACTTGTTGTTCCTTTTTTTGTTGAGGATGTGCAAGATTCAAAACTGGTAGACAAATGTGTATTAAAAAAATTGAAATGATACAAAACAAAACAGTTAAATGGATGGTCCTTTGTACTGTCCTTGTGAAATATATTGCCAAAATATAAAGCTTTTTGATCAACTTCAATCAGCAGACAAACATTAAAACATCATTTATAAGTGGTATAATTTAGTAATTGCAATAATGGAGCTTTAATTAATAATTATGCCCTATGTGCACTACTCAACATTTTCCTGCTAGTATCTTTCCCCACAGTATTAATTCTAATTCTTATTCATTTATCGTGATAAAGTGCATTCCTATACCATTTTAATGTGTGATTTAAGTTCCACAAAAATAACTTGAAGTCAGCGGTCAGTAATCCTGTTTTGCTTTGAACATTCTGTTTAATGTGATTCCAGTGTCTTATAATGTCTTAGGAGCTATGTTACTAAAGCGATTAAAGCAAAATCCCAATCTGTTTTCAGCTACCATTCAACGACAATTGGCAGTTCTCACAAGTACATTTTGACACTAATGGAGAGGCAGTGTGTTATGTGCCAGCATGTGATTTAGTGATTTTTTTGGGGGAGTAAAAAGGAGGACAGCATCCTCCAGAGAGATCTCCATTCTGTCGGCTGGCGGGCAGTCCCGTTACTGGCAGTCAATTAAGGATACATGCTCTTTCCTTTTCCATGTCATACGTTTCTGTGTGTTTTCTGTTACTCTGTCACCACTACACACACACAAACTAATTTACAGTGTGCACACATTGGCACGTACCGCCGCAAACACATGCCTGGCCTGCAGGCACGCCGAGAAATACACATATGGAGTACAGACATACACACACACACACATGTACTGCAGGGTCCCGGGGGTGGGGGGGGGGGGGGGGGGGGGGGGGCGGGGAGGTGTTGGTCAAGGAAGACAGCCATGACTTTGCCAAAGGGAGTGAGGACAGTAGAGCAGAGGTGGGGGGTTAAGGGGGTATGAGCTACAGAGATTAATGATCTGAAACTCTCTGTTTCTCCTGAGTGTGTGAGCATGGGTGTGTTTGTGTGTGTGTGTGTGTGTGTGTGTGTGTGTGTGTGGCCCCTACGGTGGAGACATTATGCAGAGCAAAGCTCCATCTCTGAAGGATGGGCTCGTTTAACGGTGAGAGGCTATTTCCACTGTGACTCGCGCTGGGGTGGATGTGATTTGGCTGGATATCTCTCTCACTCACACACACATAGACACACACACACACTCAGTTACTCACAAACACACACACACACACACACACACTTTGACATAGCAAGTAGTGCCGTTGGTGCAATGTGGGGTGTCACAAAAAGTCAGCTTTTACCAGGACCCCCCATTGAGTGACATATTAACCTGGTACCCTCACACAAATACACACAAACACCTAAAGATACACACACACACACACACCTACACACACACACACACACACACACACACACACACACAGAGTTACCCTCAGCATGTAAACCAAGGCAGGATGCCAGCATGATAAGATTATTGAGGCACTTGGCTCAAAATGTTTCCTGCACATACACATACACATGCATGCACACATACACATTCATGCACACACACACACACACACACACACACACACACACACACACACACACGCATACATACATGCATACACAGGGGGCACTAGAAAGCAGGTGTGCTGCATAATCAACACAGAGGGGGCAAAAAAGGACATGAATTAAAGATTGATTGACATTTAGCATATGTTTATGTGCAGATTAGTCTGTTTCTGTAGTTCATTTGACATCTTAAAGATAAAGTTTGTTTTTTTTTTGCATCCAGATTTGATTCTATATTAATTCATTTATTTTTCTGCCTCTTGTTTTTTCCTTTACAAGGAGGACGGAATGCAGAATTTAGTTTTTAAGCTCTCTTCATAATGTTGTTTCGAGAATGTGGGCGTGCATAGCCTCGAGAAGCAGCATAATGCTGCAAAGGTCAACAATTGAACTCCCTGAAACAGCTGGGAAAGTTGGTGGGCTGGGGTGGTCGGCAACACACCAGCGAGCGAGGAGCCTTTTAGCGAGGCGCTTACTGTGACCTCCGCGCTGATTTCTCTAGGTAGCTCCCATGTGAGGATTCATGTAGCTGCATGAGTGGGAAGCATTGTAACAAAGTAACTCGGAAAACATTTCCACTGCAAATGAAGGCAGTGAAAGAAACACTGAACGCTGGCAGGTACACAAAAGAATTGTGTCTTATTTTGAAACAAGCTTTCATGGACTGTTTTAGAGAGCCGATGGGTGGGGGGGGAAGTGAATCGGTTGTGCCAAATGTGAAACTGAGCATCCTTATATCAAAAAAGTACGTCTTTGATGGATTGCATAGCTCTCCGGGGCTGCACAGTGTGAGAATTTAACACTGCATAAACTTTTACTCTTTATATGAATCAGCACCAGTTGGCTTGGCTTATAAAAGTTAAATTATTTCACCTGATTGATTGACAGTTTTTTTTCCCAACTTCATAAAATAATAATCACAAGGATATGATATGACCTTTCTGATGGCCTACAAGTAATAATAGTTTTTCACGGGTTTATAACATTATTAAAGGATGACGCTGTCAGAAAGAGCCGTCCTCCTCCACACTTTCCAGATTAACCAGTAATTTAAACGGGCTCACGCATTAACAGTGGAGCAATTCAATTTCACATGTTAAAAAGTGAAAAATGCATCTGTTGGTCTACATGTAGGGAGTTGTTCTAGATATAAGTGTTAAATGATGGATGAGACATAGTCTGCAGTAACAGATTGACTCATGCAAGACGGATCATTGATCTGGCACATGCTATAAGGTAATAATAAATGTGTTCAGCACTATATTTCTATCTCTAAAACCAATGATTCCACCAGCATTGATGTATCAACCGATTTTCTAACAGCAGGAAGGACATGTCCACAAGTACTCTCTGTTTTCTGTTTACTCCTCACTGAAATCTGATCATATTGGAGTTTTTTTTCTGTATGAGCCCATTCCAACGCTGTGTGCAGCAGTGGAGTGCTGGGGCAAGCAGTTTTTCCACAGTGAGCATGGACTATACACATACTACTCACTGATATACAGTATATTCCCATAAAGGAAAAAATGTGTGCTACAAATTCATATTATACCCATATGTTCAGTTAGTCTGCATGCCGTCTCGCCATAAAACACGACATCGTTATAACTTTTCCGTTCTTTTGGTCGATCTGCTCCAAACTTCTCATGCTTCATCAGAGTCCAGCCCTTAACATTTCTAAATGACAATATTTCATAAAGCCCCGCCCCTTATGCTTAATCCATGCCCCCTAGTATTAATTGACCACGGTGCATACTTTACACAACTCACCCAACAGATTCTATCCTATTGACTTCAAACTTGGTCTGTACCATCACAAGGCCTTTGGGAACAAAACTTATCAAGAGCTTTACTGACCGTCACACTATGTGGGCGTGACATGGCGGCTAAATATGCCGTCTCGCCATAACACACGAGACCGTATAACCTGACCATACATTGTCCAATCTGTCCCAAATTTCTCACACACACAAACCAATGCTTCCACCAACATTGATGTATCAACTGATTTTCTAACAGCAGGAAGGACATGTCCACAAGTACTCTCTGTTTTCTGTTTACTCCTCACTGAAATCTGATCATATTGGAGTTTTTTTTCTGTATGAGCCCATTCCAACGCTGTGTGCAGCAGTGGAGTGCTGGGGCAAGCAGTTTTTCCACAGTGAGCTTGGACTATACATATACTACTCACTGATATACAGTATATTCCCATAAAGGAAAAAATGTGGGCTACAAATTCATATTATACCCATATGTTCAGTTAGTCTGCATGCCGTCTCGCCATAAAACACGACATCGTTATAACTTTTCCGTTCTTTTGGTCGATCTGCTCCAAACTTCTCATGCTTCATCAGAGTCCAGCCCTTAACATTTCTAAATAACAATCTCTCATAAAGCCCCGCCCCTTATGCTTAATCCACGCCCCCTTTCATTAATTGACCACGGTGCATATTTTACACAACTCATCCAACAGATTTCATCCCATTGACTTCAAACTTGGTCTGTACCATCACAAGGCCTTTGGGAACAAAAACTTATCAAGAGCTTTACCGACCGTCACACTATGTGGGCGTGACATGGCGGCTAAATATGCCGTCTCGCCATAACACACGAGACCGTATAACCTGACCATACGTTGTCCAATCTGTCCCAAATTTCTCACACACACAAACCAATGCTTCCACCAGCATTGATGTATCAACTGATTTTTTAACAGCAGGAAGGACATTTCCACAAGTACTCTCTGATCATATTGGAGTTTTTTTCTGTATGAGCCCATTCCAACGCTATGTGCACACTGTAACAAATTGCTGTAAGAAAACAGCCAAATTGTGACAGTAACATACTTTTTTCCATTAAAAAGGTATTATACTGTAGAAAACAATGCATTCTGGGCAATATTTGTAGGTAGTTTGCCGTTTCCCATAAAATACTGTATTATACCATAAATAGCATTGCATTCTGGGAGTTATGGTAGAATCAACAGCGGTGAGGCTGAGAAAATACGGAAAGCTACTGTATTTCTAGAGGAGACATTCAGCCAACTCTGGTCTTTCCTTTCTTGGAGCATCCATTTTAATCCTGCATTTCTTGAGCAAATCACAGGGTAAGTTGAACTATGTTTTATTTGTTAGATGATGTTTGCAGTATCAGTATTTTACTGTCAAATCAAGAAGATACAGGATTGTACTGTAATTCAGTGTGTGTTTTTATCAAAGTAACATACTGTAAAGTAAATAACAGTAAGGGAACTGTAAAATTAACAGTAGAATGCTGGCAACACTGCTGCCAGTATTCTACTGTTAATTTACAAGACAATTGTTTACAGTGCAGCAGTGGAGTGCTGGGGCAAGCAGTTTTTCCACAGTGAGCATGGACTATACATATACTACTCACTGATATACAGTATATTCCCATAAAGGAAAAAATGTGGGCTACAAATTCATATTATACCCATATGTTCAGCTAAAGTCTGCATCCAAACGTGCTATCCGCCTCAGCATCACATTTTAATACAAAGTCTAAATGGGGTCTTAATCTTAATTTGTGCCCTCCATAGTAGAGTGCTGTACATCAAAGTGCAATCACTTTCTAGCAGGCAGTGTGTGCAGCAGATGGAGAGAGAATAGTGTGACATTTAAAAACAGGCAGTCAGCTAAGCTCTCTCCATTACAGCCTCTGTGTCACCTCTGACTGAAGTCCACAGACTGATACAGAAGGAGGACAGGGAAAAAAAACACAGCAGCACATACTGTAATCTTTTACGTGTGAGTTAGGAGACAAATTGGCATTTGGAAAATATCACAAGGGATCATGTTGATCCTGATGTGGCTGAATAAACACTCATAGTGAGGTTTGGGGGGTAGGAGGCAGAAGCAATCTAGGAGAGGAGAAAGCTTCGGAAATCCAGTCAGGTGACAAGTCACACATTGGAAAGGAAGATGAGGAGAGAAATCCTGAGCTGGAGGTAGAGCCGGGAGAGGGAGGTGGAGAGAGGTAGAGACACAGAGGGAGCTTTCCAACAGATGAAATCCATCTCCATAAAAATCCAATCCTCTTACTCTGCAATATGCTCCAAATGGGCGGATTGACATAAGGGGTCGCAACCCTGACCCTCACCCTGGCAACCATTCCACTCCCCAACCCTCATACTCTTCATATCTCCTTTGGCTCTCATATGTTGTCCTTCACTATTCTTACCTTTTTACATCCCCACCACTCTATTCCTGCACTCTTATATAAAACCTACACACTGCAATTCACCCTGACATGTGCTGCTTGTATTGCTGGTATTAAAGATGCACAGGCTGTCACCTTTGGCCCTTGTTAAAGTAGAAGGGTTTGCCTCTTGCAAGTGAAAAATGGAAGGAAGCATAATAAATAAGTCAAAGCAGGATCTATGAGTGCAGGGGAAAAAAGCAGCACAAAGAGCCTCAAGCAAGAACACTTTTATTCCTATCCCAAATGTCTCTTACTTCTTTCTGTTGGTACATGTGGTACAATTCAGGTTGACAAAATTTGTTTAAATCGTTCGAGCTCGATGAGTGTCACGCTGTTTGTGAGATTTAATTATTAGCATTATCAGCACCACTGAAATTGCCGTATGAGACGTTTGTGGATAGGTTGCGTTCCAACCTGGTCTCACAGGAATCCATGAAATAGCCATGGAATCACTAAAATTTCCGTGAAACTGACACGGATTTCGCTACAATGCAAGTTAATGACAGTCATATCCCGTGGCTATTCCAACATACAAAGTGATTGTGTACATTCACTGAGTGAATATTTAGAAAATAAAACATATATTTCTCACTAGAAATGTGATTAAAATTCATTTTTATGCAGAAACTAAGTCAAAATATTGATTTTTTTCACTAAAAATGAGAGAACTGTCTGCCATGTTTTTTGAGCTTGATGAGTGTCACACTGTTCGTGAGATTTAATTATTAGCATTATCAGCACCACTGAAATTGCCATATAAGACGTTTGTGGATAGGCTTCCTTCACAAAAGTACAACCAAAGAGTAGAAAGAAGACTTTTCAAGCTTTAAGTCCTGATTTCAGAAATCAGCAGACAGAATACATTAGTAATTTAGCGGTGTCAGGCCTGTAAGAGGACCTGAAACATTAGAAAATATTACAGCTGCCAAAAACGTGTCATTAGAGCAGCGCTGCACTGTGACAGACTTAAAGAGGGACATAAAGTTAGGGGCTAAGAAAAACTGTCTTTCTAAAGCAAAGCCACCCATGACTAATAGGAGAGGCAGTCAAGAGGACATGACAGTCATGAAGACATTAGACAAGGGAATATTATAGCCTCAGTAAGTGATGTTATACTGTCAGGTGTTAGAACAAAGGATGAGACTGGACAGTGTTCTGTGTGGAAGCAGTTGGACTGAGAGTTGCTGAAATATGCCAAAAAAAACAGATAAAGCCTTAAAAATGCTCAGTAAATTGGCAAGACATGATGATAATGATATGATGAAGAGAATATATACATTTTAACCCTCTATGGTACGGTGTTGCCCTCAGGCAACATAGCCATTTTTGGCCTGTCAAATTTCCACAATGCATGTTTTTGAGTGATGCAATACTTTAAAAAAGATGGAAGAGTATAGGGAACCAATAGCAATGCTTTAATTTGTCACATGACCTCCAGGAGGCCATATTGAAACACTATTTTGCAGACTTTTCCAAAGGAAACAGCGTTGCCATTTTGCAGCACAAAAAAATCACTCAAAACGTCATTTCTTGGCCCTTTTGCACCTGGAAAAAAATATATTCCTACTAACAGGCGAGTAAAACTTCATTTTTGATAGTTTCATACACTTAGACTGTTCATTCACTTCAATGGGTCGTTGGTTCAATGGTACAATGTTGCCTACAGGCAATATTCAGACAAGAAACCGGTTAAAAAAGTTCCTTTTATAATGTTTTTAAATGTAAAATGTTATGTATTGTACCCTGTTGAAGCTACTGAAATTTTTACACATGTTTATTAAATAAATCATGTTAAAATTAATTTTGAAATCTTTCTTTTTCACTTTGCCTACGGGCAACAAACTCCAAAAACTTCCACAAAAAAAAACAGAATTATAAAATTTCTTCAGATAATGTTTTTTTAGTAAGTCAAAAAAACACTGCAAACATGTTTTTTCTCAACTAACATCACAATGCGTACCATAGAGGGTTAAATGTTTCTTTCCTCCACCATTGTTTTTTCTGTTTGAAGGGTTAACAACATTTTTATAATTTTTGGCTTGACTGATTGCCCAATGGCCCCCTCTGCTGTCAATCAATCAATCAATCAATCGATCAGTCAGTCACGCCACAGACAGAATATAAGAACTGGGATGAAACACATAGGAGTCGCAGAAAAATAACAAGAAAAAACAACAACAGGCCCTTCAGGCAGATGCTGCAAAATGCACTAAATAACAAAAATGTTTAGCAGCAGCTGGACCTTCCTTAGCACCTGTAGCAGCACTGGCTGCAGGCTTTCAGAAAAAGATGCCTTAAATAAACATACAAGAAGCCTTATTCTCCTCACAATAATTCCCTACGTGTTTACAATCAGGTAGCCAAACTCATTATTTTAGGATCGGTGATTAAGATCAGTGTGTATCAGAATCAGAATCAGAATTACTTTAATAATCCTCAGGGAGAAATTGCTTTCATTACAGAGACTCCAGTGCAAAAATATTAAGAAAAAAAGAAGAATTTTACATGACACATTTACGATCAAATAGTGGCATTAGAATGTGCGAGAGGCCACAAAATTGGGCCTTTACCGCAAACTTTTCTCCCTGTAGCTGGCTACTTTTCCCCACTGGCTGGCTACTCCATGTCTGAGATGAAAGCCCTGATTCAGGGGAGCACTGGGATAGTTGGTGTGCAATCAGTTGTGATGGGCCAGTCAGGGTAAAAATGCCAGGGGTGTATTTTTGTCCTAGTCCAGACCTGAATAAATGATTCTGTAGTCATTTCATTTTACTTAATATATTTGATACAATGTATTAAATATAAATGCGTCCGTGATTTTGAGGCAGTTGTTTAAGTAACTTTAATATAAAAATGTTTGAGATAGAATCTACTTATTTTGATCACATTAAATATAATCTTTATGTGTATGTAATTCTAAATCAAGAGAATTTTGAATGAAACCAACACAATAAAATTAGTCCGTTTTTAATTGACAGGCACTTCCTGTTAAGTTGTTATTAACTCAATTTGTAACGTAGTTAGATTGAATTGATAATATTGCATGCAATCTGTTGCCTCAATTTTATTGAGTAGCTATTGTTTATCTTTTTTACAGGGTCATGTGACCTACTGCATAAAGTGCGAAAGGTTTTGTGCGGCCTTGCTATAGCTTGTCTCGCTGTGCTGTAAAAGAAGGTTGAAAAATGGATTAATGAACTTGTGTCTTACTGCACACCTGAAAATATATTATACAGTGTGAGGGGAAAGCGTGCAACCTTTGGAGAAATCTGAGGCCCCTTCATAGACATTCTGCCTTCTCTGGATTTGGTTGACTGTGATGGTGTGAGCCTTCCTGGATCCACTTCAAACTAGCTCTCTGCAGGCCCCTCTTGTGTAACTTTCTCATTGAGATATCCGTTGTGAGTACACAGCAAAATCTGTAGTGTTGTTTTTTCAATGTTGATAATTTTGAGTTAGTGAGTGTTGATTTTGGACTTGTTTTAACACTTGTAGTGATCAAAAAGCTCTGCAGCATTACATGTTAACACCTGAGTTAGATTCACTTCAGTTGGAGTTGATTTTCAGATTTTGTGACTTGTAAGTTCAGCTAAAGACAGAATGCACTTTTAATGTATCGTAAAACAAAACAATGAATGTTAATTTTCACATTACTGAAAGGAAATAACATGATTTTAGGGTTAAAAATACACTTTAATGTGTCAAAGTTACACAATGTATGTAAGTACAGTGAAAAGGAATAACACAATTTCGAGTTAAAAGTGCACTTATGTGGTGTCATAAAACAACACAAAGGGTGTCAAATAATTAACACTATGAAAGAGTTAAAATATTAACACGTTTTAAAGTGTAATTTTAACTCAGAATCCGTGAGAACTATATAAACTCAGAAAAAGTGTTAAATTTAACACTCTGTCAGTTGAATTAACACTCCCAATTTTGCTGTGTAGAGTGTAGATTTATGATATGAATGTGTACAGATGCGTGTATGTGTAAACTGTTTATATAGATTGTGTAGGTATAAAAATGAAGGAAATTGAGAACCATACGAGGGAGGAGGGTGGGACGGGTCTTTTATTTATTTTGTTATTATTTTATTTTTTCATTTTATTCTTCCTCGTTTAAAAAAAAAAATCACTATCCTTGTACTATGTGTCTGTAAAGTTATGCATTTGTCTATGCACCTTTTATAAAATACGACTTCCAATGTGACAAACAGTAGATTCTTACTGTACACCATCACCATACTGTAAGAGTTTTTTCTTTCTTAATAAAAACAAATCTTTAAAACAAAAAAAAAGAAGGTTGAAAAAGATGATGCATTGCCTGTGGGCTGTATCCACACGGTTAAATGTACATCTGTCTATTAAATCCTGTGTGTTTCACTGGGTTGCTCTGCAGCTCCTCCACACAGAACATGCTGTACTGTACATCTGTACAAGCTGTACAGCTGCACAGTTCTCTCTGAGCTGTTCTGATTAGCTGGGAGTATACCGGACTTCACCTCTGGCTCTAGTTATGGGGTTTAAGGGGGCAGCAGGGATTCAGAGGGAGAGATGGAGTGTAGAAGACTCTGTGAAGGAGATCTAGAGTAAAAGAAGAGTAGGTGAGGAAGGAAGGGAACAAATGCATGCACAGTACACAGAGTGTAATTTATCTTGAGCTTATATAAGCATTGAGTGCTGACCTCCACTGTAGTCCAATCAGTGTTGAAAAGACCATGAGAAGGACACTGCCTTTCACTCTGCATCTCACTCATTGTCCTCTCCGTCAATTGCTTGGAATACATTGATCCTTATGTTATGTCACATTATTAAACATGAACTCTTTAGGTAAAATTAAAAAAAAAATGCAGTAAAAAAGATTTTCAAGTGAAAGTGGACTGCCTGCTATAGGTTTTTCAAGCTATTGGAGATAAAATCAAATTATAAAATTATAAAACTCAAACGTATTCCCGCTGTGCACCAGCACTACAGATCCCAAAAACACCGTAATAATGTTCTGCAATGCTTAGAAGAAACAATTCTGGGAGGTAAATTATGTATTCCCCTATCTCCTGACTTCTAATAAACAACATATGTTCTGATATATATAAATATATATACTAAATCATTGACAAGTATTCTTTAGTGCAGGTAAGGACTTGCAGCTTTGCCAATCTTACTTTAAGGATTTAATTTCACTGTGTGAAGGTTTCATAGCCAACTGAAATGTATTTAAAATAATTATTGAATGTTGTGCAGTATACTTAACTATTCATATGAGACAACATGATAGTGTATTAACCCTTTATCGGGCAAAGAACTATATTTGGTAACTTCAGTGGATATCAAACTGGGTCCCCATGTCTCTCTGTTTGGTCGTAGAACCACATGGATTTATTCCAGCTAATCAGCAAAGATCAGGCTACATCACAGACAGTGACACCATGACATCTGACCAATCAGTATGATAATAATATAATAATATTAACTTTATTGACCTTGACCGCCAATGTAAAAATGAAAAATTTAGAAAAAAAATCTACATGAAACATAGTTAATCTTCAATGACTTCAATGAAGTCGCAGAAAAAAAAGCAGATTCTCGCAGATTCATCATTTTTAATCTCATAAATCTGCACATTTTTTTCTTGTAGATTTGCCACTTTAATCTCGTAAACTTTTTTTTCTAAATATTACCCCCCTCCCCCTGGTCCGTATGTTTTTTTTTACACATTCTGGCTGTATGTAATATCCTCCAATATTCTCTCGGGTTGAAATTTGGAATTTGCAAGTATTTCAATGAGTGTTCTATTAAGGGTTAACCATGTAGACCACGATTGTATTCCACCACGATTGTATTCCACCACACCCTCAGTCATTTGTGCTGCCCGATGTATTACTCTTATTGATAAGATAACAAGAACTAAAACATGTTCTTGTTTTTCTCACTGAGCTTTCTGTGCAGCACGGTTCTTCTGTCTTTCTGTCTGGGATTCATAGAAAGACTAGGGACTGATACAATGACAACAAAGCATGCAGAATGGAAAACAGTGCCGCCTCTGTACATGGAGAAGTAGAAAGATTTGAGGGACTCAAATCTCCAACTACAACCACTTCAAAGATAAAAGTCCCTCCCATTTCATTTTCATTTTTTTTTGTTTTGTTTTTTTGTTTTTCTTGTGCGTTGCAAAAAATATTAGTCAAGTCAGTCAGGCAGACAGACTAACAGCAATTCCCTGGCTGCACTGTGCAGAGTGTGTGGCGGGAATACAGAATCTTTTTTTTCTTTTTTTTCCCTGACATGCTTTGTACTGTTCTATTTTAGCCTCTTCAAACACTGGGAGACATCTCTCCATAGAAATGAACCAACCAGGCGAGGCTCCCCTGGCACCGAGAATTATGCAGCAAGTTACTGGAGCGATGTTTCTGCTATTCTCTGCAGTGCATATTACACAGACACTCACACACACCGGGACAATCATATGCTAAGGAAAAATAATCCACACACACACGCTCAATGTGATGCACACACACGAGCACAAATGGACACACGGCTCATTTGAAACTGGCAGGGAGACAAGAGTTATGTGGCTTTTTGTTGTGAGAGGGGGTAAACAGACCAAATGGAGTGTTGAACGGACAGAATTACGGACATGGACAGCACAACAAACACTCTGGGTTGGTAAACGTGAACATGCTGTGTAGTTATTGACATCAGCATGCAAGAGTTGTTATATGAAATCCTGAACCTGGTCTCGCAGAAATCCGTGAAATAGCCACGGATTCGCTTAACTCAAAATCCGTGGAATAGCCACGGAATCGCTCAAATTTCCGTGAAACTGACACGGATTTCGCTACAATGCAAGTTAATGACAGTCATATCCCGTGGCTATTCCATGGATATTTTTTCCTATTGGTTTGTTCCAAGTCAACTGACTTTCAAGGTCCCGGCGGTCAGAACAAAAAACATGGCGGACAGTTCTCTCATTTTAGTGAAAAAAATCAATATTTTGACTTAGTTTCTGCATGAAAATGGATTTTGATCACATTTCTAGCGAGAAATATTTGTTTTTTTTCTAAATATTCACTCAGTGAATGTGCATAATCACTTTGTATGTTGGAATAGCCACGGGATATGACTGTCATTAACTTGCATTGTAGCGAAACCCGTGTCAGTTTCACGGAAATTTGAGTGATTCCGTGGCTATTCCATGGATTTTGAGTTAAGCAAATCCGTGGCTATTTCATGGATTTCTGTTAGACCATGTTGGAAATCCTCCTCCTCCTCCTCCTCCTCCTCCTCCTCCTCTCTCTCCTGCCACTTAATTTGCAATCCAGCAGATGGAGGTGAAGATGGAAGAGGAGCGGGAAAGAGTGAGCAGGGTCCAGCATGTCATCTGGACAATTCTTGTACACCCATCAAGTGGAAGTTATGGGATGTTGACTTTACAGCATTGCTTGAGTGGCCAGTGCATCTGTGTGGTTAATCAAAAGCGAGCAGTTTAAAATGGTGTCAGGGATAAATATGTTGCCCAGATTTTAACAGGCTACACAGAGTTTGGTTATGGGGAACAACACCATAAAGCAGGGATGGGCAACTGGAGGCCCGGGGGCCGCATACGGCCCGCACCCTCACTTGAAGTGGCCCTCAGTACAACTACATGCATTTGAGCATGAAATCTTAAAAGCGCAGTGTAAAAATGCACAAAATTCCTTCTTGCTAATGTTGGTCTGCTGTTCTTGCACTGAAAAAAAAAAGAAATCACAGTAAGTGGTAATTTTTGTATGTGCTTCAAACTTTTTGTATTCCTATTTATACTGTTTTACATGCATTTTAGCATGAAATATGTTAAGTTACTGCACTGTAAACATATTTAAAATTGCAGTTTCATCACATCTGGTTAAGTGCACGGTCCTATATGTGGCTCTGTGGTAGTGTCCATGAAAAATTGTGGCCCCCTCCAGCATTTAAGTTGCCCATCCCTGCCATAAAGGGAAACACTGATAATTGCGAAAGACAAGACATGGAATATTTTGTCAAAATAATATGGAACTTAAATAAGCTAAAGTGCAGTTGATATCTCAGAAAGATGTAAACCGATCACCTGTAAATGTTTTGTAGAACTTTTTTACCATGTTTTAACATTAACCCTCCTGTTATGTTGCGCGTCAATTTGACCCATTTCAACATTTAAAAATCTAAAAAAGAACAGTATTTTTTCATTAAAAAAAATAAATAAATAAAAATAAAATAAAATAAAATATATATTTTTTTAAATCAATGTCACCTAAAACTATTGTACTTCATATGTAGGTCTTTCCAATGTACATTAAAAAAAAGTTTTAACATGCATTTTTAACAAAAAACAAGTGTATTAACCATGACCTGTGAGAGGTAAAGAACACCACTGCCCTAAATATTGATTGAAATGGACAATTTTGGATAACTAAACATGCCCTAGGTCCCAGAATGAGGTCCCTTTGCCGCGTGTCTTCCCGTCTGCCTCTCCCTTTCTATCAGTCACTAATAAAAAAAGCATGAAAAATGCCTAAAATTGACCTACAAACATTATTGCTGTTCCTAAGAAATGAACATAACAAGAGGGTTTAACTTTCAGGCACAAATATTTGACTTTTGGAGGTCAATTTGTGCTAATAGAGTTTCTTAAAAGCCATTAAGCAGCATCTGCTGACACACTCCATAAAAAGTCAGATGTCTAGATTATTTTAATTCATTTTTGCAGTCAATTGTGCAAGACTATCCTGGAGCATATGGGAGAAGAGACGCCACGCACACCCGCCCCCAACTGTGAAACACAATAATTGCATTTCAGCTTTGCATCAAAGAGTTAATGAATGCAGGATCAGGCAGGACAGTACGACAAACTGGCGTCCACAGGTGAAAAATGACCACAGGGTCTTGTCTTAAAGACTACAGCGGGCCACAATAACTCACTGGAATAGGTTCAAGTGCACATCAATCACTCCCCCATCCAATCCAAGAAGCACAGATGGCGGGGCACGCCATCAGCAGAGTTGTGATTGGGTTAGAAGGGGCACAGCACGGAGCCTGTTGGTGCATTATCGGCTTCAATCACAGTAATGCACCATGCTCCCACAACGACCTCTGGGGTGTGTGTGTCACCCATATATCATCACTATCCATTTCGCCGGACCCACTGACCAACACACTTTGCACACTCACTATCTCATCACACATCCTGGCACTGAAGGCGCAGACAAACAGGCAGACAACTTAGCACAACATGCATGAAATAGCTCATACAGACTATTTCAGAGCATGAACGCACCCCAAAGTGGTCTATCATGGAGCGTGTGATAGAGGAAACAGGATTAGAGCAGTGGTTGGCTGGGGCAGAGACCTGCGGCGCAGACGCAACGCTCCATCACCGTCTACAAGCACTTATAGAGACAGAGAAACAGCGAGAGGCTGAGATGAAAAGGATTCTCTCCTCTTTTATTTCAGTCCCTCCCACTGCTCTTTATCTAACCCTTGACTTAGATGAATCCTGTTATGGTGTGACGTGAACCTGGGGCGACAGAGAGACATAGACCGACAGAGGGAGAGGCAGAGATATAGGGGTGAGGAGGCTGCTACATACAGCAGAGGCATAATGTGGACACAGACGCAGTAGCTGCAGACAGGCTGATTGACAGGAGGGTCAATGCCTTTATGGTCTGACTGGTGAGCTGGCACACAGACTGGCAGACCACATTGAAAGTAGAGGTCGACCGATATGGGTTTTTTATTGCCGATACCGATTATTTTGACATCAGTCTTAACCGATCCCCGATATGTGCTGCCGATTTTTTGGGGCCGATTCTTGAAGCCGATATTGCCTTTTCTGCCTCCATTTACATGATGAATATGACACAATGATAACAAATGTTACACAAGTCTCAATTTAAACAAAAAAATTAACATTTATTAACAAAACAAACAAAACAAATTAAGAGTTGGATAGCAAACAATGTGTATGTTGTTCTAGGCCTCGAGGTGGTGGCGCCTCAGATGATCCACATATTTGATGTGTTTTTCTTTTTTCCGGTATCAGCAGCAGCTCACCAGAGAATGGCAGATGTTGCACCGAGCCTTGTCTGTGTTGGCTCAGTGAAATGGGCCAATTGACCGGCGAACGCACGCACGTATCGGCCAATGCCGATACAAGTAAAAAACGCAAATATCGGCCTATATATCGGTCTATCTCTAACTGAAAGTGACTGTGTCGTTGGGTTGTATTTATTTGATTCAAATTTCTAATTGCACCAACATCTTTAGAGAACGTTCTGTTGGGAACTTATTTGGTGGTGTGAACTTGTGGTCCTATTAGAACTTGGACCACCAAGATTATAGCACCCCCTACAACCAGATTTGTTTTTGTACCTTCTAGGCTTCAGACAACATCCAACACACACATTTAGAAAAAATCATGGACTGAAATGCTTGGAGTTTTTATCCAAACAGAGTTATTTGCATTATAAAAACCCAAACGGTGTGTCAGAACCACCCTAGTGTAAATGTGTTAAACTAAGGTACCACATTTTCCCCTTTTGCATAGTGTGGCAAACTATTACAAGACAACTTTGTTATTTTCACAGACACCCTTAATCCAACCAGTATGTCTAAACCTCAAACAAGGTCTTCTGTCAGTTTAAGAGAAACTCCAGTTTTCTGCATGGAGGTCTGATTTGCCACCAACACCAACATCAGTCACCTGTCCTCCATTCCCTAATTTAATTGTGTCTTCAATCAAACTATGTACAACTAGTTTGCACATAGTTTGTATAAGTCACATACAGGGGACCTGGGGCTTTTAAGGGCCCCAATGATTCTGGAGTCTCACAGCAATTACCAGACTGGTAATCTAACATTCTGCAACCTTGTCCTTTATTTATATATTTATATATTCATATTTTTATTTTTTAAAGTACATCAGGTGAGGGGAATAGTGGGCACATGGAAGCAATATCCCATCATGTCAATTACATTGGAGATATTGAATACAATCTGATTGACAGTTATTACATAACAGACCACAAACATGTGCCTATATGCTGGTTTAGGTTAGGTAAAAACTGTTTATAGCTGTAAATGAGGTATTTGTAGTATAATTGTAGTATAAAGTATAATTTTTAAGCATTTCCTAAATATTCCAACTGTCTGAGACATTTCAGACAGAACCTATTGTACTTCTTTCTTTATATCTATTTGATGGTTGGACTTAATAGTTTAAGGAGTAAAAGTTTTATATTCAAAACATACACTGAGCTCATCAAATATGCACCGTCCGAGTTTGAAGTCCCCAGCGTGTCAGAAAGGAATGTGTCTGCTTCAAAGCAACTTTCATTTCATCAAATATTTTCCAACAGCAGAATTAAATTAATGTGCAGTGGTACTTCATAGAGAAACACAGGCTAATCTCCCTTCTTCAATATTGGCTGAATTGTGCATCCTCTCATATTATTTTCTTCTTTTTAAAAAGTTCCAGCATCAGCCGTATATGAAGGAGTCAGAACACCTACATGATTAATATTAATGTTTGTTTTTGCAGTTTTTACTCTAAATTAATTACATTCTTTGAATTTAGAATGCTGACTTTTTTTGCAATAATGTCAAGCAAACACTTGGCTTCCATTTAAAGATTTAAAGAACATTTAAAGAAAAATTTCAATTTCCTAGGGCAGATGCAACATTTGATGACTGATTGTGTACTAGTACGTAATGGAATATTCCCAATAAGCATGGATCTTGGACATTAAAATTAGTTTTTGATCTTGCCATGTGGGCTGACTCATACTTAATAAGTGGGCACATTGCTCCATCTGGTAATGATTGGGCTAACTCTTGGGACAGGAAGAAGAGCAGGTTAATAATGTATTTGGCTGGAGGGAGAAGCTCAGTAAGCAGAGGGATGTCCATGCTGAGGGACACTATACCTGCTCTTCATCACAATTGTCATGCAGGCAGTAACACAGCACTGTTTTTGCAACAATACACTAAAAACTTTGCAAAACAGACACTCTGATAAGCATCAACATACTGTGAAATCATAATGGTAAAATAATTAGCACGCACAATTACACAGCATAATGGGTGGCTCGATGAGTGCTAAGCTAAACCTGGGAGATGGTGGGGGAGAGAGGGAAAGATTAAGAGAGTTGGAACAATATGGTGTATTCATATTCACAACACAGAGTCTAAAATGATGTGTCTGCAGGAATGTAGGCTAGGGGTTTATGCTATTAGTTAATGTAAGGGTTATTTCTCTGTTTGCTAAAGGTGCTGCAGCACATTCAGAGCATATCTTTAGTTCAGATTCTGAGCTGGGATTGCCCCCACACCGTTCAGTTCTTGTTTTATTCCCAACTGGAAAGCCTTATGTGACTCACATGTACTAAAGTCCAAACTTTAGTACTTGTTTTTTGATGCTCAAAAACAAGTTTGTGAGTTGTTGTTACTTATATCTTTACGTTGGGGTTCAAAACAAGGGACAATAGTTCTGCTAACTCTTATTTCTTTGTTGTGAAAGCGGCTAGCGGCTAACTGATGCTAGCAGCGCTGCTTGTTACAGCTACAAGAGTAGCCATTAGCGTATCAATGCTAACTTAAAATTGTGGTTGCAACATTAGCTGACATTTCATAGCAGCGTTACAATCGTGCCAATTCAGCACATTGCAGAAGTTAGCTGAAGTAAGGACTAAAAGTTATTACAATGTAAAATTATAAGTTAGTACAACTTACAGTTGAGTTGACAAAAATCTGAATTCAGAGTTGAGCAAACTCAAAAACAAAACTTAAAATATTTTGTTTAATTGTCCAACTTAAAATTTTATGGAAGTTTGTTGCCTTAAAATTTTGAGTTCACCCAACTTTTCTTTTTTTTCAGTGTACAACACAGACATGCATACAGGGAGTGTGACTTAATCTCTGATCGAGACGACATTACTCCACTATATCTGTAAATAGCAAATATAGAGATATAATGTTCTGAATGTCATCTACAGCACCTCTAAAGAGCTTATCTCAGCTCTGACTGGTAATAGAGGGGCATACATTTACATGTTTTATATTTATATATTCTGAAAATTGCACAGCCTGGCTGCAAACTTATATTACACGCAACTGGGATTCAAAAAAAGGTTGGGAGAGAATGCAATTATTTGCAAATCCTTTGCAACCTACATTCCATTGGAAACAGTACAGAGAAAAGATATCGAATGCTCAAACTGAGAAACTTTTTTTCTTTTGTAAATATATACACAAAAGAGCCAAAACAGCAGCTTCATTTCTCTTGACCTCTGCCAACAAGTCTGCCAGCACTGTAATGCAGGCAAATCGAGATAACAAGAATAGTTATTAATAAATAAGTAAATGCAAGGCTGATAGTCAGATGCCATTAAGAACATTTGGAATGTTAATATCAGCTCTAAATAGGCTAAAAGATGTTGGTGGAAACTCAGGATGGGCGTTTGTCAGACACCTGCAAACTGGAGCATCTATAAAAATAACGATCAATGAATACATTAATTAAAAGTGTGCATGTTTTTATACATACTGGAGTATGTATAAAACATGCATACATGGGCACAAAAAAATATAATACAGTACTGTGCAAAAGCAGTTTTGGTAATGGACGCTTTTATTTTGAAAGGATGGTTTTATGTTTTTATGTTTTTTGTTTTTTTTACAGTAATCTTGCATATTTAAGTGTGTTTTGTGTTTAAATAAGTTTTGGATAAAATTAAACCTAGTAATTCATGCAAGCAAGGTTTGATACAGTAAGATAGTTTTGCTCAAATTAATACTCTTGTATTTCTGTGTGTTTTATAATTGTTATTGCAACTTTCAGTTTGCAAACTGCTTCATCCAACTTAATTCTCAGTTCATTGGTTTACTGACTTACGGCTGCAGAACTGAACGTGTTTCAGTTCAGTGAGTACTGACACGCAGTCAGAGATACAATTAAAATGAAAAAATACACAGATTGGTTACGAAATTCAACTTGATCAACCAAATTATGCAGAAACTAAGTCAAAATATTGATTTTTTTCACTAAAAAGGAGAGAACTGTCCGCCATGTTTTTCGTTCTGACCTTGAAAGTCACGTGATTTGGAACAAACCAATAGGAAAAAATATCCATGGGCTAACCACGGGATATGACTGTCATTAACTTGCATTGTAGCGAAATCCCCACAGTTCCATAGAAATTTGAGTGATTCTGTGGCTACTTCACAGATTTTGAGTGAAGCGAATCCATGGCTATTTCAAGGTTTCCTGTGAGACCAGGTTGACATTTCTCATCTTACTTGTACCTTTGGACTGATCCAGATAAACTCTATGATTCTGAACAAAAATAACTAGAAAGGTAACTCGACAAAAATAACTAGAAAGTGGTTTAAGTTGCAGACCTTCACAACCTCAACGGAGGGACTTTTTTTTAAAAGTGTCATTTCTTCGAGTACCTACAGAAGAACATTTTGTTCAAGAATGTGTGTATGAATATGCTTGGGCGCTTGCTCCTCCAAAGTCTATTTAAGAGTCACTTGAGCATCAGGGGAGCGATTGAGGAAATCACAAGGAGGAAGGAACAGAGTCGGTCAAGTAGAGTAGCATCATCCAGGCCTGTTCCATTTAGATTTATTTACCCCGAGCAAAGGGTCTGCAATTATTGCCTGAGCAATCTCTTCAAGTCAAGAGCACAAAATTAGAGTGGAAACACACTCCTCCTTCTCCTCTTCTTCTCTTCCCCTCCAGCTATAGACCAGCTCAACAGTGAAGTGGATATGCAGGCTGGCACCGAGCGGCAACTCATAAATGCAGTGACAACCACAGAGCCAGCTCCACTAGAAGGGAAACAACATCTACACAGGGTATTCTGGGACAGCTAAGACAGAAATGTGCTAAGGCCACGACAGCCATTAAATTACATACAGTCATACAGTGGCTGATCACAGAGCTCCCATGAGTCATGGTATTTCTGGAACGAAAAAGGCATTTCATTTTGCCAGACATATTCCTAACGGGGGGAAGTCAGGGGAAGTGTTGAAGGCTGATTCTATCCCAATGTGCGGCAGCACCCAGCAAATATCGTGATTAATCAAAATCATTTTATGTCCATCAGTAAAAATGTTACTCACTTCAGTAATTTATAACTGGGAACATTTTGTTTACTCCTTAGGCATTGGAATTAATTTAAAGACTAACTTAACATGATATCATAAGGTATGTGTAAAGCCACCTAATCCTGCTGCCAGTTTATGATGTTTGTTTCAAGTTATTCAACAAGATCTCCACCAATAACGACACATTAGAGCGTTTGTCAAAATGAGGATTTCCTGGCTCATGGTGCTGTGGAGTAGGGGTGGGCGATATGGCCCTAAAAGAATGTCACGATATTGCAGGCTATTTTTGCGATAATGATAATCTTGATGATATTACGAAATACTTAAAAAGATATAGAAAATATGATTTTTTTAGTCTGTATAAATAAATAAAAAAAAAAAAATTTGTGTGACGTACAAATCTCAACAGTTGCCAAATAGAAAAAAAATTACTCCTGACTCTTGAGTATGAGCAAATAATTGAAATAACCATTTAGGGGTTTCGGGGGCATGTTTTAATGACATTTTGCAAAGGAGAATAAAGGTTCTTGTATGTTTTTTTTTTAGGCATCTTATTTTGACAGTATTCTTCTAAGTTCTGTGGTGGATTCTGTTAACACACTGTACTCTTATTTTGAAAGCTGCATGCGTTTAGCGACAGAGAGTAAGTAGCTTTTTGTGATTAAAACAACTTTAATTGTTAGCTAATGTTAGCTCGTGGCTAACGAACGGCATAATGCAGCAGTGTGTTTGGTGGGGTTGACTGACTGATGACAGACACTCAACCTTATGCCACTACATCAAGAAGTACGAATGTTGCCAATATCATAATATGCAATTTTTTTAACCATAAAAAAATATACAGATACTATCGTGAACGATACGATATGGCACACCCCAACTGTGGAGTGTTCGAAAAATAGCACACACGCCATTATACATACACGTACGGTTCACGGTTGTAAAAAAAATAGAAATTCATGGCTTAAAGCTCAGGAACTCATCACAAAAAGAACGATGGAAGAACGATCAATAGATAAGTGTAATCATGAAACTGTTTTTTTTTTTTAATTTATTATAAGGAAGTTTTTATTCTTTTTTCTGCTCTCTGTTTTACTTTGCAGCCGGTCAGAGACGTTCCACCAGAGAGGGTGATCGAGTAAGTTACATTCATCTATTTTCAATGTTTATGTCTTGTGTCTCTTGATATTTGGCTTTATATTTGTATATAAGGGGTCACTGGCAGAAAAAGGTTCACTGCAAAAAAAAGGTGTGTCTAAAAGCCAGATAAAAACACTAAATCTGAGGGAAATGATCTTGCTGCATGGACAGACAATCCACCCTGACAAGACCTCCCAAACCCAGACCACTAAATCCAGAAACAAGCATGTTGAACACCCAAAATCATGTAATGTAATGTGATGTAATCATGAAACTGTTAATCTATAGTTTCTTTATTAATTTCTAATAATTAGTCGGAAACATTTTTTTTTTAAGGGATGTCCTTATATGGTAAATTTGCCTTGAAATGAAAGCCAACCATCACTGAGTCCCAATGCTATATTTATATTTCCCATGATAATATAGCTGCCGAGTGAACACTTTGACACACTTAGCCTAAGGTGCACACTTAGCCTTGGGGGAGGCCGAGGGTGAAAGTGTGTGTCTCTGCACACATGCATGAATTTGCATGAACAAAACTCGTGTTTTGCTTGTGTGTGTTTGTGGCTGTGTGAGTGTGCATTTGTGTGTTGCCAACGGTGTGTTTCTGTGTGTGTGAGCCATCAATCCTATAAGCCTAACTAGATGTAAGCAGAAGGGCCAGTATAATCCAATGGATGCCCCTGTAAATAGGATAGACAACTATATAGATCAGCTAGAGGGAGTTATAACTCTAGTTGTAATCAGATAAAAAGAGAGGCGGAATCAAGGGGAGGAGGGAAGGAAGAGGGAAGGGAAGATGTTAAAATAAAAGAGAGAGAGAGAGACAGGAAGGAAATGGAGATGGTAAAAAAGTGATAAGTCAAAGCTTCTGAATGTTAAGAAAGCTAATGACTAAAGAGGATTGTGGGTAAATGATAGACACAGAAGGAGTGGTGGAGACACAACGAGAGCAAGAAATGAGGGCTGCATTAAGTGTTCTCACTCTGTCCGCCCCAGATTAGCCACTTCAGCTGAAAAGTAAATTAAAAGCCCGGTTCTGCGTATGTGCATGTGTATTTGAGGGGTTGTTTGGGGGTCAGGAAGAGAAAAGAGAGCAGGGAAACAGCAGAGAAGAGGAGAAAACCAGTCTCTTCTTACCTCCGCTCCACATTTTTCTTTCTAATGTAACCTGATGTGTATTCAAGCTTTAAATACAAAAAATCCCTTCAGAATTAAGATCACTCCTTCACCTGTCACTCCCCGCTCCTTCCCTCTCTCCCCCCTCACTCTCTCTCTCTCTGTCACTGGTGATGGATGTTGCCTGTGCTTCAGACTGAAAAGGGAATAGACTGTTCTCTCTGTGCGTTTCACAGCAATCTGGAGCTGTCAATAGACACGCACGCACACACATACACACAACTGCGCAGAGCTGTCATGTCTCTATCAAACAACCTGCCTCATGCATCAAAGACAGAGAGCAAAACACCCGCAGAACACACAAACAGCAACAACTAAAAGTTTGTCCAAACTATAGACAAGTTGCATTCTGTGCATGAAGTTTTTTCACTTCCAGTTTCTTCTAATTTCATATCTCTGATGGTGTCCAGTGATGGATGACTGGAAATAAAGATAGACAGAGTGGAGAAGTGGTTTCAGCACTGCATAAATTACTTCCAGGCCCCTGAACCCCCACTAGCCCCAGGGTGGTGCGACAGTATGCAGATGACTCTGACCTTCCAGCAGAGGGGGGTACAGAGAGGAGATGATTATGGGCTGGACTCTTTCAAGTATGTCAAAATATGAAATACACTCAAGACTGCAGCCACGACAATCCGTGTATCATTCGTTCTTTCCATTTTCAATTGGCAATCAAAATCAAATAATGAAAAATTGACTGGTTATTTTGTTATTTGTTGTCTATTATAGAACAAAATATGAGAAAAATGCTTGTTTTTTGGTATTTCAATCTTAGGCTCAGATCAAAAATACAAAATGGAAAAACGGGCACCAGGAATTAATTTGATTTTAATATTTAATTGGTCGGGTTTATGTGACACGGATGTTTGACTGTGTAGTGCTCCCTTATTGTGATATTTACGGTAAATTCATTGAGACTGCTCAGAGCGAGCTGACATGAAAGATAAACACTTTACTGCCATTCTTTTTCACTTTTTTTCAGTATAAAACTCTTACCAGCAGAGAGGAGATGAAGTATTAACTTTATATCAACACACCACATGAAATTATAAAATTGCGTCGCGCCAAAAATGTATTTGATGTGTCGACGTGTGGTTTTTAGTTTTCAGAATAAAGATATTCACCGGACTGTTCACTGTGGAGTGTGGTATAATATTCTGTGTATTTGTGGTCAACAACAAACAAATCACAAACCAAACAACACCAGACAAGAAAGATAAATAAGAAAATAAAAGCAGTAATCATGAAGAAAATATGTATTAGATCTTAAAGAGAAACGTAATTGAAGCTTAATAAAATAATATCATACTTTAAATCTATACAGTGGTCACAGTTACCCTCATGTTACATTGTATAACAACGACTCACTCTGCTCATCTTAAACACATCATTTTCTATACATTCAGCCAAGTGTTACTCACAATATGACTCATGAAATCCCAGTGCTGTTTGTGTGTAGATAGAACATATGCATGAATGTGTGATTTTGTCGAGTATACTCAACATTTTATGACACACACTCACACACGTGTTGCCGCCCAGTCGCTGTGATTAATGACGCTACAAAGTGTTTACATTCCTACGTCTTCACTCTTGTGTGTTGAACATATTCTGTCACTGTCACCTCCTCACATATGATGACGTACATTAGTGCACAGAAACACATTCATCAAAGCAGCCCAGACTGCAGGCTGTCCATCCTTTGTAAAAGAGTTATCATTTAAAAAATCCTTAAAAAAAAAAGAAAATGATCTGATTAAGCTGTCTTTAGGTCTCACTTCATGTGAAATCCCCTAATATATTCATGATTTTTAATTTACAATTTTACTCTGTACTGTTTTAGTGTTTATTATTACTGTCATTGTTGTTTTTATTAATGTTCTCATTTGTAATTGTTTTATTGTTGTTTATTATTACTGCCATTGCTGTTTTATTGTTATTGTTTTGTTTTTAATTGTTTATTGTAGGGTGACCTTGAGAGTCCTGAAAGGCACCTATAAATAAAATGCTGATGCATGATTATTATTATTATTATTATTATTATTATTATTATTATTAACCCTCCTGTGGTCCTTTGTGACCCCAAATAATATTCAACATATGATTAATAAAGCTTAATATAATTTTCAGCATATGTGCCCCTCTGCATCCTTTATAGATAATATAAATTTCAACTTTCTTCATACATTTTTACGTGTTTTATACATTTTTATAGCAGCCATGGTCCTCGGGGGTCAAAAAGGACCCCATGACAGACTGGTTTTAGGACATGTAGAAAAAAATTATTACCAACTTTTTTTTCACCTTTTAAGGCAACTCATGACCAACACATGTGCATGCATTTGTATATGTATGTATGTATGTATGCATATGTGTATGTTTGCATGAACGTATATTTAAAGTCTGACTTTATTTGCCTTTTTTTTTTTTGTTAGAATAGCCCTCAGGCCTGGTTAAGTGTTAAAATAAAATAAAAAATCTTTGCATCAACCTCCAAAAAAAAATATATCTGAAAAAAACAAAAAACACAAATACTGAAGAATTATTCTGCATTCATTGGCAGAATTGGTAGAACTGGAACACGTCCCGTTATTCAGACTTGGGAGCATCGAGGCATCATTCTAAGATAACGACTTTATAAAACAAATTTATTTAAATAGTATTCCCTTTTTTAAATATCAAATTGGATGGTGCAACATCGCCAAAAACTTGAGCCCCATGCCAAACTGTGTGTGAATCCACTAATGATTCTATTGCATTAATCATTGCTTTTTTAGATATTTCATTGCAACATTTCACTTTTCTAGACACTGGTGTGACCAGGCGCTTTGATATGTTTACCTAAGTGGATTTCTGAGTAATCACTGGAAGGAGTATTCAGATCCCTTACTAAAGTAAAAGTACTAATACCACACTGTGAAATTACTTCACTACAAGTAACAGTCCTGCATTTAAAAGTAAAAAAGTATCAGCATCAAAATGTACTTAAAGTATCAAAAGTAAAAGTGCTTGTTATGCAGAATGACCCCATTTCGATTGTTTTATATGTTGTAAATATATTATTAAATTAGTATTTTGACGCATTTATGTAAGCAGCATTTTGCTGCTGTCAATGTAAGGCTCATTTTAACCGCTTAATATACTTTTTTATGTGGTTTTATTTATAAAAGTGCGTAATCACTTAAAAATGATCATGTTTTTATGTTAAATCTCAATCTGAAAAGTAACTGTCAAAGCTAAATGTAGTGGAGTAAGAAATATAAAGTTACAGTACCTCAGTCAAAATACCTCAAAATTGTACTTAAGTAAAGTACTTGAGTAAATGTACTTAGTTACATTCTACCTCTGTGAGTAATACAGTGACATTGTGGCTCCACATGATCCCAAATGTGAAGTGTTGTAACATCTAGTCACATGTGCAGTGATTTTCAGTGTCACATACCATTATGGTACCCACTTTGTAATATGAAGAGATATGGAATGACAACAGATTTATTGATAATCCGAAGTAATCAGACACATATTCACTGACAATCAGCTGCTCTAAGTGACTATCGTGAGCTTTCCCTGGTATCATCAGTGACAGATGAGGTAATATCCTGCTTAGTCCTTGCACTCCAATAACACCCACATTACTGACTAACTAGCCCATCTGTGTAAAAACAACATAGATCAGACTGCATTTGTCCAACTCTCTGATCTGTCTTGGCTGCAATAAGAATAAACAAACACTCTGATCGGCGCTACAAGAACGCTCAGACTGCTGCTTAACCGGCTTGGCAGGGATATAAAGCTAGATCAAATTTGATTTTCTGCACTCCAAAGAATACTTGTGGATTGCTTAATTTGCCTTGACAGGGACAATGTATCTGGTGGAGCATTTCCAAATATGGGTAAATGAAGCGCTGCACCAATATTATTCTGGCCTGGACCTCTTCTCACTGATCCACTGTGTTTTTATAAATGGAGCTTAAGGAGTTCAGGCAACATGTGTTTATAGAGACGGAAGGCTGGAGGGGTTTGTTTCACAGTTTCTATGACTATTTCCATTCACAGAAAAAAAGAAGACTGCAGTACAAAGGCAGAAAATAGAGCAGAAACTATAAAGTTATGAAAAAGAAGTTTTGAATTTTTGAGGCTGGTGATGCAAGACTGTTTAGCAGATGTAATAGTATATTATCTATTTTTGGGAATGTTATTTTAGATTTAATAATCTTAACAAATTATTGAAGAAGATTAAAGTATCAGATTTGGAATGTATTATGCATGGTCGCTCATAAAGTTGGAATACATTATATATCTTTTTTTACCTCTTTCCATAAAGTAATTTTGACAATATGATTCATTCTTGATAATTAAAGTGTATATCCTCTCTAAACTTTATTAATGAATCTTTTCCAAACATATCACAATGGAAATTAAACCACAATTATCAGAGGATTGTGTCTAAAAAGAAAATTATTCCAACTTTATGGGCGACTGTGTATTAAACATGTGACTTATAACCACTGCATGTAGCTACTCAGCATACTTAGTGCTGGAATGTAACTTTACATTTACTCAAGTACCTTAGTTGAGTACAATTTTGAAGTACTTGCACTTTACTTGAGTATTTCCACCTTATACTTCTACTAAAATCTATCTGACAACTTTAGTTACTTTTCAGGTCGAGATTTAACATGAACAAATATGATCAATTTAAAGTAATTACGGTTATTTTATAAATGAAACTACATAAAACAGCATATTAAGCAGTCAAAATATACTTTATTTACTTTCCAAGTCGAGATTTAACATGAAAAAATACGATCAATTTAAAATAATTATGGTTATTTTATAAATTAAACTATATAAAACAGCATATTAAGCAGTTAAAATAAATTTTATTTACTTTCCAGGTCGAGATTTAACATGAAAAAATATGATCAATTTAAAATAATTATGGTTATTTTATAAATTAAACTATATAAAACAGCATATTAAGCAGTCAAAATAAACCTTACCTTGACAACAGTAAAATTATGCTTACATAAATGCATCATTAATAATAATAATCCAATAATATATTTGGAATATTCTGCATAAAGAGTACTTTTAGATACTTAAAGTACTTTTTGATGCTGTTATTTTTTTAATTTTTCAACAAGTTTGAATGCAGGACTTTTACTTCCACCACTGCTCATGTTGACATATTATATCTCATGCTCTCTAACCTGATTGTGAAAATGATAAGGAGATACATAACAAAAAGAGCTTTCAAGGGAATATTTTTTTGATCGCATATACCTGCAGAAGTGAAAAATCCTCAACAAAAGTGGAATCCATTTCTGCTCTTCTCCAGTGGGCAGCTAATTTCCCTGCACTACTAATACAATCGTGGAGCCACACTTGTCTCTCCCAAATGCAAATGTTTCAATTTCATCTCTGACTAAAATTAAATTGCGTTAACAGTTAGTGAATCCATCCTTTGCCCTCTGTCGTGTCTTCCTCCCCGTTCTCCCCCTGGCTCTCCGTCTCTGCTCCTACTGGTGGCGGGGCTGCTATGAACCTAGCGTAGCCGTGACGCCCGAGATGTGAAATTGAAAAGCCAGTCGGCTGTTTAAATATCCCATTTATTGTCACACGCTAATGAAAACAATCTTTCACTGTTAAATTTGAATAGGCGAAATTGCATTTAAAAATACATAAACCAAGAGAGCCTGACAAATGCGAGATGATAGGGAGAGACAGTTGGAGGTAGCCGGGGGAGAGGAGGACAAGGAGGAGAATATAAAGCGAGCGGCCGCGCGGCTCATTATGGAAGCTGTAGGATCGTCCTGATTAAAACACAGTAAAAACCGTCCAACCTCTACCCCAGCGGTGGTCAACCTGTGGCTCCAGAGCCTCATGTGGCTCTTTAGGCTGCCTGCATTGGCTCCCCGTGGCTGAGACAAAAAAATTATATATATATTTTAACTCTATGGAGTCTTGGGCTATTTTGTCTATTTTTTAATCCCTTTCATGTCTTTGTAAATCATTTTTATGTATTTTCTGGTCATTATTGTCTTTTTTTGTAATTTTGTGTTTTGTGTGGTTTTTTGGTCATTCTGTCTTCTCATTTTGTGTCTTTTTTTTGGTCATTTTGTGTCTTTTTTTTGCCTTTTTGTGTCTTTTTTTGGTCATTTGGTGTCTTTTTTAGTCCTTTAGTCCAACATAAAATGTAATTTTGAATATATTTTTTTTTACTTTCAAAACACTATCATGCTCAATAAAAAAAATGTAAATGTGGCAAATGTGAACAAATGTTGCAAATATAACATATAAGAGGGTTACATCCAGTTCTATCATTTCATACTAAATATATTTGACCTTGTCTCCAGTTTTACTTGGTATATCATCATCAAACTGAAACTGGCCTCATGGAGTTTACAGACAGAACTTTAGAGGTAAATTTACAGTAGGGCTCAGAAGTCATGCTTTGGCGCTTTTGGAGACTCCAGAGGGTTAACATTAAAATTTTCATTTTTCAATGCTGTAGACCAAAAACTATTTGTATTCTTCAATTGTAAAATTGTATAGCCTTTTTACAGCATATTAAAAAAGTTTTGACATTTAAGTCAACTAAAATGTGTTTCATACCTTACGAAAGTCTCCGGCCCGGCGCCTTAACCTTTAAATTTTGCCAACTTTGAGTTTTGAGTTCTCCAAGATAGACTAGTTTTCAAAATCATATTAATAAATGCTCAATAAGACTATTAATAATGTTGGTAGGCTAATTTATACTTATTAGGCTGTTTAATTTTTCATTTAAGGCTCAATATAAGGTTTGCGGCTCCATTTCCCAATTTTCTCTTTTTTTTTTGGCCAACAGTGGGTCTTTAGTAAGTAAAGGTTGCCCACCCCTACTCTACCCAAATGCAAGATTCATACACTTTTTGAGTGGTCAAATTCAAGCACTTTTCAAGGACTATTAAGGTCCATTTTCAAGCTTTTCCAGGACCTTAAAGCGGTTGTAAGTTGCATGTTTTAGATGAGTACTCACATGCTAAAAGGGGTAATTTCACTCAACCATACCGATGGTTTTACACTTTTAACAACCAACCAAGTACAGTTTGCTAATCTCAATATTCAATGTATTATTTTCCTCATTGAACATGTGATTATCTATAGTCAGATTGCAAGAGAAATACAGTAAGAATTCCAAGCATTTTCAAGCACTTTATCCAAAATCCAAGCACTTTACAAACCTTGAAAAACAACATTATAATTTAAGCATTTTCAAGGATTTCAAGCCCCCGTACGAACCCTGCAAATGAAACTTCTGTCCTGCTTGTGTCTCTCTTTATTCACCCTACATCGCTTGTTAGCTCCAGGAGTGTCCAGTCCCAGCAAGCTTAATTAGTGTGTACCAATCCAAATACACCAGGTTGTCGGGGTGTGTATGTATTGCTGCCGTCTGTCCATTGGCTCTCTCTAGCATCTGAGCATTGCATTATTAACTACAGCTGGGGAAGGGCCATGCTACTAATGAACAGCAAATGTTAAATAACAAAACTGTTACCTGCGCTTCCTCAGGCTATAAACAATATTAAAAATCTAGTCCCCATGTCTGGTAAACATCTGAAATTAAAAACATGTTTTGCAAGTTTCCTGAGTGCAATTTATTGTTGTACGAGCTTAAAAATTGCTCAGTCAACCATAAGATGGATATAAATCCAAAGCGAGCATGCTGACCCTCCAAATAAGGTTCATTATTAAGGTACCCTGGAAATCCAGCTCACTTTGAAGTCATCTGTTGGGCTGGATGGCTGCCTTAATCCTCTGCAGTACTGCACAACTTGTTCCAAAGACACACAATGGGCGCATGTCAAGACGGTCAACCTGCACATCATTGACCTCAATATGTTCAATAAGGAGAATATCCTCTCATACAGTATTCATTGGAGGTTCAAAACCCCAAAACAGCCTATGTTTGTATGTATGTTTTTTTCCTTTTCTGCATTAATCAATAGAGAGTAACACAGCTTCAGATAAACAAACAGTTTTTATAGGAAACCGACAAATGCATGTACGTGATACAAACACTGGTACACATGCTTTGGAAACGTTCTCTTCCTGCCTTATAGAACTCCTTCATCAATATCAATGGTGGTGCACCACTTTTTATGTACAGTTTTATGAATCGAGCAGCAGCCATGACAAATCTGTGGCAGTGTGCCACAGATGGCCCTAAGCAGACGAAACACTGTGCCAACAGTTGTGCGATCGTCCCGGCACTATTGATTCAAACACAGAAGGATCATGCTACAGCAGAGATTGCACTATGATACTGCTGCTCACACTGTATCAGGCTCATAAAGGCGGAGGCTACACAGTCAGATACAGGCCCCTTGGTAGGAGATCAATAGCTGCGGTCAGATAAGGTTGCAGAGGTCCCGGGGTCCTGGGGAAACAATCCCATGTTTAAAAAGAATGACAGAAACAAGCCGAAAACATAAATATAAAAACAGGAGGTTTTGTTTGGTGCAGCTGGGACCTGACCCCATGGACAGAAAGTTTAACAGCACACTGTAATAACCCCAGCCAAAACAACTATGAGAAATGTGTGCTAATACTTAGATTTTTGTAGGCAATGTGATGCCTAATTAATTTAGTTTAATGTTTCGCCTTTCACAAGCCATCTGCAGGGAGCGGCCATCTTTTCTCCACTGACTGGACTCCAGGTGGACAGATTCTTAGCAGGGATTCTAATTCAAACATCTCACTGACAGTCAAGTCTACATCAAGACAAATTAAATGTTTGCATGTAACGCCCTGGTTTGAATAAGTCCATGTGGCTCCAAATCCAAAAAGATTGATTTTCTAAGGATTCAGCTGGTCAGGATCATGCCATAGACTATTGCATACTGAGCAGAGGTGTAGTATGTTAAGCCATCTGTGCTGCCAACTGTAATTTGAAATTTGAAAACAAAAATCTGGAATATTTTTTTTTAAATGAAAATCAGTCAAACTATTTGCTTGTTTATTTTTTAAGATTTAAAATTAGATTAAGGTTAATTTCTTTATTAATCCCACAATGGGGAAATTCAACCTCTGCATTTAACCCATCCTTTTTTTCCACACACAAGTGAACACTGTTCCACACTGTTAGTTGCTCAAGGGCACTTCAGTCCTTGAACTGTCAGTCATGGGATTTGAACCGGCGACCCTCTGGTTAAAAGCCACAGACTGCAGAAGAATTAATAGATGCACCATGTCCCCAAAGACTTAGTGTATAGACTGGAAAGAAAATGTCTATATCCAAAAAACTACAAGGAGCACAATCAAGCATTTGGTTTCTTTGAACACAAAATAAGCATTTTTCTACCTTCAAATCTCCTGATTTTGTCTTTTGATAAAAGTGTGAATTTCCATATGATCTAAATACATCAAAGCTGTACTGACAGATACATGCCCAAAGTATGTAAGCACAAGATTTTCAGAATTGAGACCAATCTGAAAAAATAGTATGGCATTTTTCCTGAACCACATTTCTACCATTAAAACCGGGGTCGCTGTTGCGTTATTCTACCATTAAAGCCGGGAAAGCAGACTTGTCGTTTTGTAGTATTTGTAGTTTTTTCTCCCTATTTTCGGTCTCTTGGCCAATGAAATGCATCAGAATACATGTGGGAGTGTCGCAATGCATCATGGGACTTGAAATCATGGTGATAACAGGTATAAGCTCTCAAATACTTTTTGAATTTCATTTCTATCTGCTACAGAGGCTGACAAATCGATTATTTAGTAGGTGTTGACACTTCTGTTGAATTTCCAGAAAAACTTCAGGTTTTAGGGGGTTATTTTAAAATTGCCCAGAGGGTTTACAGGCATTTTTGTCAGGCGTTTTAGGCCTAAATAGGTTAATATATTATTTGTGCACAAATGTACAAAGATAACAATGCAACAACTTTAGATGGATAGCATTATAAATAATATGACACTATATCAGGCCAAGGAGTAACATGTACAGTAAATCTTTCTAATGTTCTCTCACTGTCTTCCTTTCCAAAACAATGACATCAGAGAAGCACTCCATATCCAAGCTCGAGCGGCTAAATCAATTTCCTTCAACCCAGGCCAATCACAATCACTTGAATGTGATTGCAGCTCGAACAGCAAGATCGCCGATGCCAAAATGTCTCGCACTGCATGCCACTGTCACTGCTGACTATGGGAATTGCAATACGGATGAAAAGGGGGGAAAAAAAGAGAAGGTTTTGTGACAGGATTACTCTGGACTTTCAAAGCACTTTGAAATTGAAATGCATAATACATCACACTTACTAATAAGACGTCAGCACTTTTGGCTTTATTTTATCTCCCAGGCTATTTTGGACAGTGTCAAGTAATATCACAGTTTAAGGTAATTTTCCCCCAGTGCCAAAGTAGTTATTTCAAATAGAATACACATTACGGCTGGCCCAATGCAATGACAACCTTACAAAATGCAATTTAATTATCAGGGTACTGAGAATTGATTTCACCTTGTTTTACTGGATCAACGGCATTTATCTCTACAGTGGAGAGCTTCAAATAGTACTTTACACCAGACAGTTGTCTAGACAGTTAAACAGTGTGGACCTAAGACTAATGTTGAGTAATGTTTGGTTTAAAAGGAGTTGGATCTGCCAGAAGGTCAGTCCAATATTCCAGCAAATTCATTATATACACTGAAACAAATATTTTTTAGCCCTGTATTTATTATTTCAATCATCTATATAAATTCTACAAAGAAAAAACGAATTCAGTGCTTTTTACTTTAAAATAGCAGTTTTTCATGTTGTGCATTACTTAGTGATTGTTGGTTATTATGTGTCCTCAGTTTTGTGTGTTAATTGAATCATTCGTTCCAAGTAATATTCACTAAACCAGTTCATTGGCTGGTTGATATTTCCAAGTAAAATGTAGTAAAAAGTAAAAAAAATAAGTGGTTCTATTAAATAATATTACTTACAAACAGCCTGAGTAAAGATTACAAACACTTTCTGTGTGGAAAAACTTGCCTAGCTTTTTTTTAAGTATATGTCACTCCAATTTTTTTCATTGTAAGTGTTGGAGCTATTTATTTACAAACCCTAGATTAAAATATATATAATGGCAAAGTTTTGCAACATCATGTATACTTTCTGAGTAAACTCTACAATATGCTTGGCAACTACAGTATGGTAAAGTGAGGGTATAATTAAGGTGAGGAAACAATTTTGGTTATAAGTAATCAGTGGTTATGGTGTGGCTGATTTATGGCAAAGTTTTGAGATTGAAAGATCATTCTTGCTGCTTTTATTCTCAAATTGAATGCAGTTGCAGCTAAAAGCTTCAAGAATCAGAATCAAGAAAGAATCAAAGGTTTAAGGCAAAAAACTTCCTGGTAAGGGGTCATTAAAAGACAGTTTAAACAGTAAATAAATGTACGTAAATGCAGGAAGTGAAGTAGTTACTATGGTGATGTAATAAACAATAAATGTAAAAAACGTGAAAAAAAATGTAAAAAACGTAAAAAACATAAAAAAACATAAAAAACGTAAAAAAAAATATGTAAGCTACGTGAAAAAAAATTGATTCACAAACCGTGAGCTATGAAAGTTACGTAAATAACATAAGTTACAAAAACAACACAAGTTATGTAAAAAGTCATTTACTTTTCTGTTTGTTTGATATATCCACCTCCACTCCCTCCTGCCCGACTGTGTGCGATTGCCATTTAAACTTCACATTGCCGTCAATCATTACTACATCTGCAGGATGGCGGCAAATGTCTAAAATGTAAATATGAGTCATATTTTGCTGCGTGTACAAACACCTCATATTGACGTTTTTGATGAGAGACCAGGTACATATGAGCAAACACATGAAAACAATAAACTATTTCTGGCTTCCTACCACACTAGAAATTGTTCTTTACACAATGAGAGCCTGCAGGAGAATCTAGCAGCATTTGGATGCTGGCAACTTACCTCAAACTTCATTTAGCACATTTTATTCATTTTCAAAACACATAATTATGCTGTTTAAGAAGAATACCTATACTTTTTTTTTTGTTTTTTTTGCTTGACTAAGATGCGAGGTTGACAAGAAGGCGTGTGTGGTTAAGAGAGACAGTTAGCGAGTCGGTTATCTCCCAGCAACACCCTGTCTATATGAGAGCCTCTCTATGTGGATCGCTCATTAAAGCACAGCAGTGGGCACTGATAAAGAGAATTGGATTACTGTGATTAATACTATGTGTCACTTGTAATGTCTTTAACAGTATGAATCACAGAGCTTCATACACACACGCCTGAACACAAACACACACACTCACACTTATTTTCAAAATGTTTTTGAGTTGGAAAACTTAAAAACCTAATGGGTCATTTACAACAAAAATGCCTTATCGTGGTTCCTGACGCTAAGGTCACAGATAGCTTCCTCAAAAGTTTTTCCTCAAACAGTATAAACATGTCACACAACACACACACACACACACACACACAGAGTCACCCTTGGTGATTAGTCATAGTTAGGTCGCTCTAGGGGCTCTACAAGAAACCAGTCGCCATGTGTGAATTCCAAACTTAGAAACACAGCTTATGTGTATGTGTGTGTTTGCACATATGTCTCTGTGTGTGTGGTGTATCTGGGTGCTGGGTGTTTTGGGCTATTTGGCAAATGCCAAGTGTTCGGCAGTGTGTACAGAGTCCCCAAATTGAGAGAGAGCGAGAGGCAAACACACACGCACACGTGCACGTACATGCACGCGCGTGCACACACACACACACACACACTCACAGAGCAGGAAATGTGACAGTAACCTGAAAAAAGGTGGCTAGGAATAAGTGTGTGTGCTTCATGGGACAGACCCCTGGCTGTGTCTCTGCCTGGCCCTCCGGCACAACAGATGTTGCTCTATTGCCCAGAACAGCATACACACATTCACACACGTATAAATACACACACATGGTGACATACTTAAAAATAAACGTAAGTATCAGCCAGGAAAGAATGCAGACTTTTAGAGAACACAGTCCCATATATGTCTCTATCTGCCTCTCTAGCTCCCTACAGTATTCCTCACAGCTTTATATGTCGAGTCATTTAGCTCTATAGCAGTCTATGCAGCAGTGGTTTGCTTTTCTACCTAGCCTGGAGGCATATGGAAAGCATATAAACCTGCCACAGCTGTTTTTGTTGTTTCTTTTAAAATTAGGCCCATTGGTAAAGGCATATGTTTAGGAGCGATGGGTCATTTGGGGAAGCAGGGCAAAGCTTTTAACGCTGTTGTATATGATGCTGGATGAATGCATGAAAAAAAGAAAACACCTCAGTTGATGCTGTTATATATTACCATTGTACACTGAAGGTCAGTGGCTGATAGAACGGTTTTAAAATGGTGTTTTAAATGTGCTTGGCTTGAGAGGTGCCCTGAGTGTGGGAAAACATTAATACACATGCCCAAAGCCTTTGGCAATAAATGGGATGGCACAAATTTGATGACTGGGGCCGACTGTCTGTTGCCCCATAGCACTTTGATTTGCCAAGTACTGTTGTTGTCCTTTGCTATTAGTTGGCAGAGGATAATACCTGCTGCCATGAACAATGTGGATTTCATTACATAACACCTGAAAGTGTGCTTTATGAATAAAAACGTTGAGATAAAAAACGTCTGTGCCCACCAGTGAAATATATTTAGTTGAAAACTCTACAGAGGCAATAAATTAAGTGTAAAGTGATAAGTTTCACCTTATCAACTTCAACTGCTTATTCCAAATTTGATGTGATTTCAAGAAAAGTTGGGAAAGGGGCAAACAAAGGCAAGTTGTGTGGAATGCTCAAAAACACCTTTTTTCTAACATAGCTTTTTTTTCTCTAAAGGTTCACAGGTTAATTGGTAACAGGTGATAGTATCATAATTGTAAATAGGGCTATGCAATAATTCAATACAATAATTTATCGTCTTTCATTGGCATCATATCGTATAAAAACAAAAATTGAGGTATCGTGACACAAAATTACATTGTCTAATCTGATAATAACAAGCACTAGGGTTGGGCGATATGACAATATATATCAGCAATGTAAAAATGCTTGTTGTATATATTTTTCTATCATGTTTGTATTGCAATGTCAAAAACCAGCAGCCGTATTGCTTTACGGCAACTTAACGTCTAGTTTACGCTTTATGATCTGATAATGCAGTTGGGGGCAAAGCGGGACCAAACCATATAGAACCCTTTCATAAAGACAATTTCTTATCCAAATAACCAGAAAACATGCTACATCTTGATATATATCATAATTGAGATATGAAATTACTGATATCGGAATAGAAGATTTTGACCATATCGCCCAGCCCTAGTTGTATAATATAACTGCAATTTTAAATATGCATGAAAAGTGTAACACTAACACTAGCATGATATGATCCTAGCATGAACCAATGTACACACCTACACATACAGTTTGTCATATAGGCAATCATTAGAATCATGTTACACATAGCTCATATTTCACAACAGTAGTATGTAGAAATAAGAAAGAAATATTGCTAAAGGCAGTGATTATGAGCTGAGGTTGGTTTGCCAAGCTCACCTCTGACTGCCAAAACCAGAAAAATCTTGTTTGGGCCCTCCAATACTGAAGGCACCGACCTTATAAGTTAGTCAGAGTCTGAACTGTGTCTTCAAGTTAAACTGGAAACTTACAGCAGTGCTGCCACCAGGAGACTCTAGCTATAACCTTGATAAAGCCTTTGAAACTGGATTAAAAACAAAAATCTAATTGAAAAGAATGTAATTATTTGTCTGTAATTATTTCTCCTCTTTGCTTTAATTTCTTAACCCAGAAAGCTAAATAAAATAACTAAATACATCCACTACAGCAACACAAATGACTTAACCTACATTTGCCATGCCCGGCTTCAAATGAAAGATTACTTTGAAGCTTTGGGATCCTGTTAATTTGCTTCATATTGAGTTCAGCGGTGTAAATTGAAGCCAGTGGTTATGGTTAGGTTACATGCAGGCTGTTTAAGGCTAGGCCCGGGCTATAAGCTGGGTCAGCAGCGGTTAAAGTGCAAGCGTCAATAAATGTATGACAGTGGAAAGGTCTCCCTGGGGCTGTAAATGAAATGCTCCTCCGCTTTCATTTCTCCATCAGAGAAACCACGGACACACCGCCTTACCCAAACACACACACACACACACACACACGCAAACGCACACACACACACCTTGTCAACACCATGGCCAGTTCACTGCTCCCATAGGGCCAGTTATGAACCTGCAAGGCCAGCATTTATAGATCTCCACTCCAGTTCTCTCTACTAATACACAAATATACACCTACACAAACACACCAGAGATATGATTGTACTCAACACTAACATATACCTATGTCTGGTGTGATGTCATGGCTGGCAGGAGAAAGTAGTAGTCAAGGATTTGATGCACCTAAATTCATTTTATTTAGTTTTTGTTTTTACTCCTTCTACTACCCTAATGATGCCTGCAATGCAGATTTGTCTGTGTTTTGAGATGCCCCCTCAATAAAAATTCTACTGCTACCCCAGAACAATGAAACAGTATGTATTCCTCTGAACTTTATTTAAAAATGGAACATGGTACGGTTATTCTTTTCATTATAATAAGGCTATTGTCAAGATTTTGGCAATGTTGTGCCACAAATATAAACTCTATACCAATTCATTAATTCATTATCCTTCACAGCTTATCCCAACTCCAAACTCCAAATCCCAGCTGACATTGTGTTCCACCAAAACCAGAACAAAACACCAAGTTGACACTATTTTATAATTTGCTTTCATATGAACATTAATATTTGGAGGTTGCCTTCCAAGGACGAACATATATATATCCTTGTTTAAGCCAATAGATCAATGAATGGACCTCATATTCTTATACTTTGTTTTTTGCTGTTCTGTTGTTATTGTCATTATAATGAGTGTTATTCAAAGGCATAATGCATGCCATGCTAATTAAAATTCACCAAACTGAAGACAGCCACTGCAAGATCATTTGCATTCTAAAATGTAACCAAGGGAGACACTTGATCGCAGATTTGAATATACAGGCATATAAAGTGAGCGAGAGAGAGAGAAAGAGAGAGAGAGAGAGAGAGAGAGAGAGAGAGAGAGAGAGAGAGAGAGAGAGAAGAGAGAGTTGATTATTAGAAGGTGTGTGTATAATGAAGATAGATGTTGCTGTAAACACAAGTTGCTGAGGCCCTGCAGTGCCGTCGTGTTCGAGGGGGAAACAGAATTATTAATAATTATGCATATTAATATTGATGATTAAGTGGTTGATATTAATGGTTACTTCTCTAATTAGCATCAGCGGGGCGCAATATGCAGCTGATTAATTTTACACATGCAAATCAAGTGGTGAGTCTGCAACGATGACACTGCACTCTTCTCCCCTCTATAATTTAGTTTGCACCAGTAGAGTTTTCTTTTTCTTTCAAAGGACCAGGGTAGGACTCACCGAGTACACCTTTATTTTACAGCACGACCTGAAAAAAAAAAGAATTCTATGGCTCTTATTTTGGTGAACTACGTGGCTATCAATCATATAATTGATAGCTAAAGTTCAATTGTAACGTATGCACCACATGCCACAAACCCAATGCTATTGCAAATTCAGATGGTCTAAAACAAATGGTCTAAAGTGCATGGCGTAAGTGCAAATAATGCAATGTAAGGTGCAAGGGGCAAATGGGTTGCATTTAGTCTCTTAGGGCGCTTTCACAACTCAGAGTTAAGACCATTTCAATTGAATTTGGTGCTGTTAAATACTTGTCACGGTTAGTTTAGTCGCTTGTGAACGCTCCAATCGTACTCTGCTGCAGACAGAAACATTCGGTCCGAGACACTTGTGAGCGGGGGTGTCTGTCTGTTTCCAAACTAACCCTAGTGTGCTTCGATTGCACTGTGAATGTAATCCGTCCCAATTAAAGGAAATGACCCAAATGCACCGGATTGTGGGTTCCTAATCACGTTTTGAGGTCCCATCACAGCATAAAGATGATTTGTGTCCTTCAGTTTAACTTTGTAGGCTACCACTGAGCTCAGCTCAAAATAATGTCATATTTACCTTCGTGGTAGAAGCAGATCATGGTAGAACTGCATCAAGGCTTGCCGTCTCTGATTCTACAGCTGTCTTATCGCAGCACATCGGAAAAAATGGATCGACACATTATTGACGACCCGGAGCCACAACGGCCACGAGAGGGAACACGTGAGCAGGATTACAGCCAGTATAATCAAAGGCATTCGGGGTGCTTTCGGCTGCATGTTGCCACCAACTTTCCAAGCAGTAAGAAATAAAACCGCGACTGTATTTCCTGCTCTCCTCCTTTGTACATGCCCATCCACATATCTTTTTTTCATTTGGTCCGCTTACATTTCAGCACTGTGAAAGCAAACAAGTCCAAATGCAAAACGAACCAAATGTATGAATTTCACTCTGATTTGGACTAATTAATCGAGCTTGGGTTGTGAAATTGGCCTTAGGCGTAACATGAATTACACAAATCAGATTGTCATTTCCCATTCCCTTTAAGAAGTGAGGTGCATTTGAACCTGGCACATTGATATTTACATGGCAGATTTGGCAAACTGAAGCTGCAAGAGTCACTGCAATTGTTTTTTATTCTATGTATTGTATTGGTGCATGAGTGGTAATCAATTAGAGATTGATTTCAGTAACTGTAAATGTTTCATGTATGCAGTGGCATGAAAATGACAGCTGTGTTGGTCTGAAAATAGCAATGACACTGTCTGCTGTTTTTTCAGCGGGGGTATGATCGGGCCCTTCATGTCATCAGCTCAGCAGACTGAGGTCGTTTGGTTGAGGATGATCCAGAAATGCAGAAATCCTCATTGATCTGAAGGGTCCTTGTGAGCCTTTTTGTGAGCCTGCCTACACTTGATATTAACTGGAGTCTTGGGTTATTTTGTCCATCATTGAATCCCTTTCATGTCTTTTCGTGTCTTTTATGTCATTTTATGTCTTTTTTAGTTATTTGTGTCTTTTTTGGTCATTTTGTGTCTGTTGTTGTGTCTTTTTTAGTTATTTTGTGTCTTTTTATTGGTCATTTTGTGTCTTTTTTTTTGTCATTTTGTGTCTTTTTTTAGCCCTTTAGTCCAACATAGAATGCGATTTTGAATCTTTTTTTTTTTTACTTTCAAAACACTATCATGCTCAATAAAGAATTTAAAATGTTGCAAATGTGAACAAAGGTTGCAAATATAAAATATAAGGGGGTTATATGTTATATGTATCCAGTTCTATAATTTTATACAAAATATATTTGACCTTGTCTCCAGTTTTACTTGGTATATCATCATCAAACTGAAAATGGACTCATTTACTTACTTTAGAGGTAAATTTACAGTAGGGCTCCACGCTGCTTTGTTTTCTAGTCTGGATGTCATGAAGTCATGATTTGGCGCTTTTGGAGACTCCAGAGGGTTAACAGACACATAAGCACACGTATTTCCTTTGTGGCTTTTGAATTATTCATATAACAGAACTTTACATTGTTAGAGATATTGATGACTTGTTTACAATGCAATAATACAAGTTTTCAAACTAATCGTGTCAGTACAGAAAGAACGTATAAAGTGCTGATTGTTGGCTTTTGAATATACTTTGTATGCCAATAAATCATTCAACTGAATTGAAATGAATTGAGACAAAAACAAACAGAGCGCAAGAGGGAATGGTAATGCTTCAGGGAGATGCAGGGAAACAACAGGATCTTCCTCCTTCTCCTCCACCTCCTCATCCTTTTTTATCCTCCATATTGTTCTATTATTTCCATCGGGGGAAAACAAATGAATACATGGCGAGTGGTGAGAGTGGGAGCAGGGAGAAAAAAAGAAGAAGGCTGACCTTTGAGAGGATTATGGGATTTGTGTTAGAACAAAGCGAGGAGGCAATATGGCAGATGTATTCTGTAAAATAGACTATTTAGCAGTGAGACGCCTTGATTGCAAAGAGAGTAAGACAGTGGCAGACAAAAAGGAGAGGATTGCTGTGTTAATGTGATGCTTTATGAATAGCAGTTCACTGGGCTGATGTATTCATACCAGCAGAATACAGAGTAGTTTGTCTTTTAAGGGAGTTGTGAACAGGAGGATGCCATTTGATAAATTGCATATTTATTGTTGTACTTATCAATATTATACTGGTTGTCCATGTGGACTCTCTTTCCTGAGTGAAACAGTTGGATTGGATCCCACATTGTCTATGTGGATATTATTTATCATGACTCATCTTCAGTGTCCTATTGCAATTGTATAATTATTTTTGAAAATCACACACAGCATACTTCTATTTTTGATGATGTGTCTACCGTCAATGGGCAGGTGGATTGACACCTCAAGGAACTAAGCGTCATTGCCTTGTTGTTGGTGACTAAACCGTCAACCTCCATGTTTAACTTGATGAGGAGGGTGGGTGGACACCCAGCAGGATGAAAAAATAAGACCTGTCAAAGGGCGAATAACCTCATCAAGAGTCAACAGCCATCCACATCTGGAGAGGAGATGGACACCACCACTAGAATTTTTTTTGTTAAAACACTTAGATGCTTACACCAGACAACCATATACCGGATCGGTCCCGGCATGGGTTAACAACGACCGCGTCCTCCATTGCATCGCAGGATGGAGTCAAAATATGAAACTGTATAAAGTAGGGCCGGGACTCGATTAAAAAAATGTATCTAATTAATTATTATAGGTAAGTAGACCTTCTGTAAACTATAATACTTTTGGTTTTAGGGTCATAGGTTGCACACAACCATGCTCTGATCGACGCTTCCATCCGTTGTTTTTTTGTAACAAAATGTCCCATCATCCACGGGGCCAACCAAAGCGTCTCATCAGCTTCTTCCTTCATGTTCACTGTGGTTTGTTGTTGTCTGAACTCATGAACGCTAGTTGGTGCTCCAGTATAATCGGTCCGCCTGAAACTCATCCAGTGAGAAACGTTCTGCGGTGCAAAAACAAGTGCGATTAAAATGCGTCAATTTTCTCAACGCGTTAATTTTTGTGTAATTAATTAATCTTAATTAACGCGTTAAAGTCCCGGCCCTAGTATAAAGCAACAAGAACTGCAGAAGATCGATCAAAATGGAAAGAACTGGTGAATAACATCATAGTGCACCTATGGCCACTTGGCTATGTGTTATGATGATGTTAACTGTCAAATAAAGAGACATTGAGGAATACGTCTATAGTCCAGTCCCAGACAGAAGACACATACACAGACAGAAATGAACAAGTTGTGAGTAGCAATGCTTTCATGCTGATATTAGTAAATGTCAGTTATTCTTCATCCTCCACTGGCCACGTGCTGTTCATAAAAGTCATCTCTCATGCTTTCCCACACATACACTGCACACAAACACACTCCCACACAAACTTAACACACATGCACACTGTTGTTGGATTGAAGTGCCCTCAGTGGCAAAGCATTTACCAAAGATTTGGCACTTGTTAATGCTGGTGTTGGCAGTGAAAATGGGAATCTGTGTTGTGTGTTTCTGTACTCAGATTGTTTTTTTTCTAAATTTAAACTACTTGTGGCAACGTTGACAATCTTTCTGCTAACAGGTTAAAAAGGCCCTCCAATCATGGGTCTTGCACACCAGCATATTTTCATGAAGCAGTTCGTATTAATTAATACAAACTGTGACCAGCGATCAATGCTGTTAAACACACTGTAGAGCTGTGAAGGGGTTAGGATTATGCACCAAGGCCACTATGGTAGTTGGGGAAAAGGAACAGGGTTAGGCTTAAAAAACATGACATTCGGACACTATTCGTTGGGTTGAAAGATAGAGGTTGGCGAATTATGTGGCCTTTACATTTAGTTGCTTCGTTACTGGTCAAAATATTATCTGGAGGCAACACCACCCCAAACTGTTCATCCTAAGGTTAAACTTTAAGTTAAAAAAAAGTGGTGACCTGTGTAAAGTGTCAGTGTGCTGTGTCAGAACGATCACTACAACTCTTGATCAAGAACATTGATATTGGGGTATTAATTCTGCAAAACCCTGGATTACACATACAACTTTCTTCTTTTTAAGATAGAGGTTATCAAATGCCAAAATCTCACATTAATAAAAGCCACATGCTGAACAACTCATATCGGTCCAACCATCAAACCCATTCATACACCATTTATCTCTTTTACGCTCTTACGCACACTCATGCTGCCCCCCCTCTCCCCGCCATGGCTGCCTGGTGTCTCAGCAAGACGCTCCTTTCTGACCTCTAAAAATATGGCGACGGCAGATTTGTGGCTCGTGCTGATAACCAATCAGATGGCTCATGTCGTGCAGGGCGGACGACCCCCGTCGAGTCCTAAATCACATTTTCTCTTCATCGTTCTCTCCCTCAGTCTCTCTGTCTTCTTTATTGCTTGTTGGCGATGGTTTTATTTGGTGCCGGCAGATAGTATGGTGAGTTCCTCAGTGGGCTGCAGAGAGGCTGACAGCCTGGGAATCTGATCGGATCAAAACCAGATTTACCTGGAACTACATCACACCAGCGAATTAAAGAGAAAGAGGCCATTTTCTGTTCGAAAAATCTAATTAAGATTTTAAAAATACCATCATACAGATAGACAGTTGTTCAGAGACTTGAATGGTCCACTCCCATACATATGTAGTTTGTGGTGATCAGAGGTGTTACACCACACACTTTGATCCTTCTGCTACATGTGTCCATCTGCTGAACTAGCCCCATTGCACTCACACAGGCAGACGCATACACACACAGTCATGCTCAAGTGTGCATTCACACATGAGCCGAGGCCAAAGCTTTGATCAATAAATAACACCGTCACAGGGGGTTCTGTATACACACACAGATAGCTACACATACAGTCTGCAGTGAGGTGCCTGGTAATAGCTTGCTGTGGAGGGATGTAATCTCATTTTGTTCTTCAGCCCATCTCTCCATCTGCCCCCTGCTCCCCTGCCCAGCCAATCAGCTTCTATTCAACCTCTAGCCAATCAGCTGGCCCCTTTGACCCCTGCCAGGCCAACAGTAGCATTAGTACAAGACTGTAATTGAGATACAACCACAAAAGCTGACAAAACTAAAGCCGAGGCAGCCAACTTCGTGACCAATCAAATCGATCAGACAATCAAATCCAATTTTTCATCACATAGTTATTGGCCTATATTATATACTTCAGTTGGTTTAAAGTTAAAATAGAGATTGCACAGTTTAGGGGAGCCAGAATTTGTCAACGTGACAATGAATGTGCTCACAAATGTTCAAGAGGAACAAAAAATTGTTGTACACCTCACCAGGAGCCTTAACTTTACTTTGATGGGTCAAAAGCCAACAATGTAGAGTAAACTGCTCTTTGGGCGAACTGTGATTAAAAGTTTTACATCAAGAACTGGAACTTTTATCTACTTCCACAGTTAATTGGATTTAAAATTAGAAAACATATTAAATATCCATTCAAACTGTAACAATTAGTTGCAACAAACCAATCACACTCAACCCACCACGACTTGCAATTTGCACAACACATCGGTTTTCATTGATCAGACGGAGCGGAAGCAAGCAAGAATACATGCAAAAGGAAATAAAGGTGTAAAGAAAAGGAATTGATTTTGTCTGAAATTTCCTACTGGCTCTTAATGTCAATACAAAATGTATTTGAAATTGCATTTCGATTTTAATTGTAGACTTGATGATCATTTACCCTGTTGTATGAGTTTTCAGACATTGCAGGACAAAAAAAAGAAAACAGGACAAGAAAAGTGGAAGCAGAAGAAAATAAGTAATTCTAATAAATAATTCTAATATATACAGTTTTAGGCACATTTTGCACTTTAGTTAGTATATTTGGAATTAGTAGTATTAGTAGTATTTGAAGAAGAAAAACATTTTTTTTCAGTTAGTATAGTTTGTGTTAGTATTTTTAGTATTAAGGTCATTTCAGAGCTTCAGAGCAGGACAGAGAATGGTGAAGATTATTCTAATAAAACAAGACAAAAGAGGAAGGGAAGGAGAGGAAAGTGTTAGTTTAGAGTTTGTCAGGGAAAGTAAACATGCACATGCAAGACTGTGTGGCTGGTTTCATTTGACCACTTTGGCATCACATAGTTTTGTGTCTTTATTATTAGATGTATTACTGCATCCCATTCAGCCCAGTGTGGTTCATTATTATTATGATGTAGCATTTGTACTTAGCCATGGCCTTGATCTGTCTCCAACTTTTACCAAGTTTTAATAACTTTGACATAGATGTTTACAGTGACATTGTATCGAAATTAAAAGTTTTGTCTCTGGCAGGTTTTGGAGTAATATTATCCATGTGCCCAAGTATGTTGTAGTAATTGTAACTACAGATAACTGATATGTAAATCACAATGATTCTCCTTAATCCTGAATAGTAGTCCAACAAAACCATTTCAACTCAAGGTCAAATTATTAACTTTTTCCAAGCTTTCAACCATATCACATGATCTTCAGCAGCAGATGGAGTTTCTTTAGTAGTCATGGAGATTGATCTGTTGACATAAAAGCTCAGTAACAGTTATGAGCAGATCCATAGCATATTAATTAGAGGTCGGCCGATATATGTACAGATCTATGAGATTTAAAGTGGTGAATCTGCGAGAAAAAAGTTGCTTTTTCCCCACTGTTTTCTCGTAAATCTGTGACTTTTTTTCTTGTAGATTTGCCACTTTAATGTAGTAAATTTGCAACTTTTTTTCTCAACCCCATTTTTATATCCACTAAAGTTACCAAATATAGTTCTTCGCCTGATAAAGGCTTAGGACTGATGTCTAAATGATCAGTATCGGCATCGGCCTTAAATAACCTGTATCGGTCAACCACTAATATTAATAACTTCTCTTTGCCTGGACTAGTGAAGCTAATAGGTGGATCTTGAGTTGGAATTGTTTTGCCAATCTACTAATCTGCACACAAATTACATTCTGCACAACTCATGCACAAGTCATGCCCACAAACTCTGCATGTGCATGCTCTGCAGTCTGTTAGTTTGGACACAACCTCCTAATACCAAATCAAGCACTGCTATTATGCCTTCTGCAACAAATGGCTGAATGAAACCAGCAACAATTTTATGTGCATTGATTGAAAGATTTAAGGGAATCATCTTCTGAAGAATAGTGTATTGGAATCAGACAAAGGCCCTGACCATGAATGACACAATACATGAAACATGCATATCATTGTGTGCATAATGGTTGATTTGTGGCATGTTGTGAAAGTTATGGCTACAGACGCCCAGTGATGTGAAGCGTGCCCAGATGGTCATCTGTTGTGCCGGCCCCGGCCAGTTTAATCCAATCCCTGACGCATCGGCAGAGCTGCTGTAAATCTCGCCACGCCAACCCCCGGGTTGCCAGATCACCATTAGCATAGCATAGCTTCCACTGGCATAGCAGCCCACTCACTGAATTAATCATTGTGCCAGAAACACTGATCCAAACGAGCAGGACACAAACAAACCGAGCAATGGCAGACTGAAGGGAACGACACAATGGCCAGGAGACTACCACGCCATAATGCCAGGACGGTGCCAAAAAAAGCAAAGACTGGTTTCCAAATGGTGGATACAGTCCTGGTGGCTTTAGCTACAAGATAACAACACTGAGTGTGGGTAACTTGGTCCAGCTTCTATACGTTATACAGATTTGTAAAGACCCTGCTGTTTTTGATAACATATAGCTGCCATTAGCCATGTTTGAATAGCATTGTATGCCCAGGACATTGAAGACTATCACAATGACAAAATTGCATTCTCACCAAGGCTGAAACACCATTCAGACAATTAAATTTCAACTGGAAAATCGACTAAAGATAACATTCAGTATGTAGTGAAATTCAAAGGCTGTTCAGTTTGGAGAAAAAAATTTGTAAAATCATGACATCAGATGTGGAACATACTGAGAGAAGCAGACAGCAAGCTAATCAAATGTCAGATTTTGGCCAATTTCACATTAAATCTGATGGAAAGCTATGGTCTGATCATGTTATCTGTCTCTGTTTGGTCTGAGGATTGATTCGACCGCAACATCTCGCAATAGAACAGCTCCTATGAGGCTACTTTATTATGATAAAAGGACTAAACATTGGGGCTTCTTTGAACTTGTAGGACATTATCTCTGTCTGACTGTCTGTCTATACCTAAAGGCAACTCTTACTTCTCTGTAATAGTGTGATTTTGGCATGGCAGGACAGTGAAAGTGGGAAATATTGCAGCAAATATTACAGCATGTATCAATGCAGCATGTCCACTGATCAAAGCTGTCCTAAAATAGCTGAGGAATTGTTTGAGCTTCACTTGGCTAATTTACAGGAGAGAGCATCCAAACAGCATGGCGAAGGTTTGACGATGATACATTTAAACATACAGTAACATGTATACAGTATACCATATTTCCTCAATTTAAAGCCGGGCCTCATTTATTAACCGGGTGTAAAAACAATTTTTAGTAAATAAAAGCCGGCCTCTTTTATAAGCCGGGTGTCTTACCGGTGTTATGTCAAAGTCTGTTCCCCCGTCGATATGTGTCCCCCTTACCTTAACCTGCACCAACCTGACCCCTGACCCCAACCAGTCCTCCTTTAAGTTGTCATGACCCCAAGTTTACCTTAACCCCAAACAGTTCTCTCTACAAGGCCTAACCTTAAACTTAAATCCTAACTCCAACCGCGGAGGTGATACTACGGAGAACACCATTCAGGAAACATCATTTGACGGTAACAGATTTCCACACAACACCTGTATTTTGAAGTTTGGCCACACGAGTTAGTACTGTAGGTAAATATGGTTGTTTCTCCCGCTGTCCTAGTCATTCTCTGTAAAGTCGAGCCGTTTAAGCACGTTCTTCTGGGCTTTATAGTAGTTTAGACATTTTAAATCCTGCTTCAAATGAACATTCAGCGTGCTGTTCATTGTTTGTGTACATCAGAGTACTTCCAATATGGCCGACATCCGGGAAACTGGCTACAATGCGCTGTGTAGAACACAGCAGGTCCCAAACTGATTTTTTTATTAATAGAAGCCTACTCTAGCTCTACTATTTGAGGAAATATGGTATGTCATTTTAACAGAAATAAATATGATTATACTGCACAGACAATGACGCCACACGAAATATTGCGATACTATGCTGTCGTTTTTTTCCACCCACCTGTAGCATTCTATGTCTACGTCCAACATTACAATTTTTTTTTTTCGTGTGTGTGGAAACTCTGGAAGTTTTAGCTCATTTTTTGTCCTCTGACAATGTGTTCACATTGGATTTCATGCCACATCTACCATGGAATTATCCCAAATAAAAAGCACTATGGAGGGCAAAAGAGACTAGTCAATTATCTTGGTGAAGTCTTCATGTCTTTCGAGCATTTTCACAACAGAAGGCTGCAGTATATCTTATAAACAACAGCACAACTTTAAAAATAAGCCTGTATTCATGAGGTTAAGGGAAAGTTGATCTCAACAATGGTACAAGGAGAACGAGTGCTAATACCAATTCTGATGTTTGGAAGGAAAGCAATCATTAGCTACTAATAAAGACTCGAGTGAGGCACTTTGTTTAAGGGTCAGACACAGTGCACGAGCTTCTGAGCGAGCTGTGTCAGAGCTGCTAGGAAATAGGGCTGCAGAGAAGGAGGGAAGGGGAGAGGAGAGATGGCACGGAGGCACAGAAAGAGTAATGAACCCAAATCATTGGGGTATTTGTTTCAGGGAGAAAGAAATGAATAAGCATGAAAATAATAGTCCACAACACTTAGCCAGCAGGACAAAAACTAACGGGAAAGAGAATGCCCAATTAATGTGAAGGGAGAAAAGGAAAGAAGATATATGAGAGGGGAGAGAGTGTAATATTTGGAAAGGGTAAACATTAGGGATAATGCCTGTGTGAGAGGAAGCAAACACATGCAGTCCTAATTTGGATACAATTAAAACCATGCTAGCTAGATCTGATGTATGTGTTTCAGAGTGTGAACCACATGCTGTAAAAGTACAAGTATACACGCTGTGAAATCTTTCAGCATTTGGGACACATCATGGGGCACAAAATCACTCCACTGACACCACGAGTGATAATGACAGAGCTAATCTTTGTTTGAGGCAAAAGTGGCCCTCTACTTGTATTTTTTAACGTATCATAGCAACATACAAAATCCACCAGGGCTTGCACAGGAAGTCTATATGGACAGATTGTTTATTGGATATTCAGTAAGTAGCATATTAATCCAATTACATTGATTCTGAGACACCTGCACTTGCGTCTTGTGCTTGCCGGTCCTTTTTTCTGCATGGTCTTTTCTCCTACGTAAATAATGATTTTTTGAAAAATGTATTCAAAAATCTTGAAAATCAAGGATGCACACCTTCGTGCCATGCAGAAGCCACATATGAAATCTTAGGTCAGTCTGACTAACGGTCAGCGAGATATGCCATAAACATGCACTCTACTTGTATTTTTTAACTAATCATAGCAACATACAAAATCCACCAGGGCTTGCACAGGAACTCTATATGGACAGATTGTTTATTGGATATTCAGTTAGTAGCATATTAATCCAATTAAATTGATTCCGAGACACCTGCACTTGCGTCTTGTGCTTGCCGGTCCTTTTTTCTGCATGGTCTTTTCTGAAGCCAAGCCTGTTTAGATGTGATCGCGGTGCTGAAAGCAGGGCAGAGTTAGAGAAGCAGTGCCGGGCAGAGAAATGGATATTTTACTGGCCAGGTATATCTTAAAACAATCAGAGGCTTGATGAATTGGCTGAATGGCTGATGTATGGCTGGAATGGAAGGGGTATTTGGAGAAGGTTTGAGTCAGGGAAATGCACCTCATCAATCAGCATGATTAAAGGTTTTGGCTGGGCCGAAACAAACTCAACACAGTAAGGGCCTGGCCTTAAAGGCACAGTCCGCTGTTTGGAGGTACAACAAACAAGTGTTGGTTTAATGCACTGGCAGTTGCATTCACATTGTGTGGCTTTGTGTTTGTCAGAACACAAACCACAAAATCAGGGAGGAAAGCTATTCCTATTTGTAATTACTAGTGCAGTGCCCGTAGGAAGTATGTATTCGTATAGTGGGAGATTGAGTAGATTTTTCAATTATGGCCAAATGAGGTTGTGTGTGAAAGTGGATGTACAATGTGTTAATATACAAAATGTATATCGGGTAATACATGGATTTACATTGAGATATAAAGAGACACAGAAATAGTTATTTTAAGGAAAAGAAACGTAATCATTCAACGTGCTTAGACATATATACAAACACAGATATATCGGAGGGAATATGTTTACATGCAGCACAAACAGATGGATGTGAATAATGTGAGTAAGGGTTATTAGGTGTGTTGTGGAATGTGTAGATTGATTGATAACTATTGTGTTTCATATATCGTGGCTATGCAGACACACAGACGCACACTACAATGTCTGCAACTCCATAAAACACTTACTTTTCATAAGGTACACACACCATCCAGCACATACACATTGAACATTGATATTCGCTGAAAACTATTCGAATATTATTGGAAAATCGAACCTTTTTTGCGCACTTTAAAACTCCGAAAAGAAAGACAGGTAGGCTAAATAGACTTACAGATGACATGAGTCAGGGTGGAAATCCAGAGTGAATTGTGTTACTGACCAGGTGTAGGCCTATCACACAATGGGGCGGAGCTCCACTAAAAGGCGTCCGATCGGAAATGCCGCAACACGTCCTACGTAAATAATGATTTTTTGAAAAATGTATTCAAAAATCTTGAAAATCAAGGATGCACATTTTCGTGCCATGCGCGTGCCACATATGAAATCTTAGGTCAGTCTGACTAACGGTCAGCGAGATATGCCATAGACACACACGCACACGCACATGCACACACATGCACACACACACACACACACACACACACACATACACACGCACATGCACACACAAATACACGCGCACTATGAGGGGTATTTTATGCCAGCACACTATACTTAAACGCCTAGAATGCGTCGCCTGTGCCAGCATAAAGTCTGATTAATAGGCGTGCTTACAGACACGCGTATTGCGAGTACACCAGATGACATGGGTGACGGGTGAAAAGTGCCACGAGCGAACGTAGTGGACGCCTGTGTGTGTGTGTAACGTGTGTACGTTAACAGTGTGTTACTCTGTGTAACAGTTCAGCTGTTACACAGAGTCTCAGCTTCATATGGTATTGTTTATAAGAAAGCACAACTTACAGATGAACTCCAAGCCCCCACAGAGCTGTCAGGATATTTCTATTATTTTCAGGCCAGTTTTTATTTTCTTGTTAACGAAATCTCTCTCTCTCTCTCTCTCTCTCTCTCTCTCTCTAGGTTTGAATAATATCGAATTGATATTTAATGATAGCAAGGGTGAAAGGGATAATTAAAATAATTTCAGCTACTTAAAATAGTAGGCTAATAGTAAAGTGCAACGCTCACAGCCAGTTCCCAGCTTCGCGCGCGGACACACAGTTCATTACGCACCAGCTGTAATTAGGTAGGTTTACCTGCCTGCAGAAGCCATAATCGCTGTCACCCCTGAATATTAAGTAGCCATGCGGACCTATCTAATGAATATTCAGTAGCCATGTGGACAGCAGTCCGTTCACAATATGATTCCATCGGACCTTATATCTACACTGTTTAACCCAATTCGGCACTTATGCACAGTCCCATTATGTTTTACAGACATTCGTAGTTAACTAATGAGGTAAAACATTTTGTTTAAGCTGCATTTTGCTGACTTTCACTCCTAAAACAGGCTAATTAAGCCTCCGGTTTTGGCCGGAAAAACGTTAAGTTTATCTGGTACGTACGAGATAGTCTTTCTCTTCATCTATAAGTTGTGCTTTCTTATAAACAATACCATATGAAGCTGAGACTCTGTGTAACAGCTGAACTGTTATAGGCTTACACGCGTTACACACACACACAGGCGTCCACTACGTTCGCCAGTGGCACTTTTCACCCGTCACCCATGTTATCTGGTGTACTCGCAATACGCGTGTCTGTACGCCTATGTAGAATTGTACTTAACAGTCACGCGGGTCTTCATGTCACGTATTTGAGGCGTAGTTCACCCGTCACGCAGCCGTCACGTAGGCGTATGTGCAACAACGCGTGTACAGCGTCTGCGTGACGCCTGCGTGACGCCTGTCTGTCCATTGAAAGTGAATGGAATTTACACGCGCACGTTAGACGTTTGATGTCATCGCATAGGCGCTGTACACGCGTTTTAGTATAGTGTGCTGGCATAAAATGCCCCTCATACGCGCACACACAAACACACACACACACACACACGCACACACACACACACACACACACACACACACACATGCACACACAAACACACACACACATGCACACACAAACACACACGCGCGCACACACACACACACACACACACACAGACAAATGCTTCTTGCTTTTATAGATAGACTACAAAATAAACAACCATTTACTCAGTTCTGCATTTCTAGTTGTTCACTAATCACAAACATGTCACATCCATTGGTGACAGAGTTGAAAATAACCATCAATTCCATGCAAGAGTGATCTTTACATGAACATTTAGGGTGCATTCCAACATCCATACTTCCATATTATTTAGTATGCCAATACTGTACCAGGATGTCAGCATGTTTTTCTGGCTATTATTATCCACAATCTATTCCTCAGCTGAAGATATGTCACATTGACTGAGCCAAGAAAGCACATGGTGATGACAGCCTGATGATAGCTTACTGACAGAAGCCTCGATGGATGTATGAGCAAGATGGTCAAGCAAGTTTAAGGCACAATGTTAAAACTAAATAGTGAGTTCAAATTGTATGCATACTGCATTCAACAGTAAATGCATTGTGAGGGCAGCTGCAGTATGTATGCACCATTTCTGACTTGTTTCAATATCTAAATACTGTGTCCAGATGATATAGTTCTTAGTTCCTTAAGTAGTTCAAATGTTAAGCAGCAGAATATCCCATTACAAACCAAGAAGTAGTGAGATAGCGAATCTATAAATACTTGCCAGCCCTAATAATGACACTTTGACAGCACTATACCATGTGTTAGATTAACACCCCATCTGCACACAGGAGAAAGTCCTAATTCATTAAACACACGTTCATACACACCAGTGAACACACACTGACAGTAGCATACTATATATGTGCCCCATGGCCAAATCCATTGTAGCCAAGGCCCTTAAACGATAAATACAGCTTCGCGTCAGCAGCTCTGCATATTTAAAGCCACTAATGGCTTCCTGCAAAGCGCCCGCTCTCACAGACACACAAACACACACTAAGCCAAGGAGAAAAATCACTGGTGCGGGAGTAGGGAGTTCTGTCAGCAGAGCAGCATCTCCAAGCGAACAGGTGCTGCAATGGCTGGCTGGGCAAGGTCAACCACGCGCTTTAACCAACGGAGGCTAACTGGCCGGCTGGAGAACATAATTATGAGTTTGGGAGACAGTTGAAAGTCATTAATGAAAGGAGGTGTTGACAGGCTCCACACTGCTTTCTAGTCTTTTAGTTGAGGATCATAAAATGTCTTTGACATGTGAAATACTTGTGCTTCCTTGTGGATAAAAACTCACCTTAATTCTTTCATTCATTGTCATGCATGGTCAGACCTGTTCCTACCCTGGAGGCATTTAGGAAACATGCCATATGCCTGGGGTGGGGGTGGGGCAACCTGAGAGGTTTTCCAGACTCAAGGTCATTTTCTAAAGGAATAATGCATGTTTGGTTGTTGAATGTGAAAGTAGTTGGCGAAAATATGGGTCCAGCAACCCACTCTGTTCTCCATTATAAAATATGGTCCAGACCAAATGTTAAAGCCAACCACTCCATGCACTGAATTTGGAGGTTTTTTTTTGTTTGTTTTTTTCACATTAGGTCTCTCTAAAAGTCTGTATAAGCTTAATTTAACCCTTTGATGCACAACATGGGTCTAAAGTGATCCTACTTAGTTTTTATATTCTATATCTTTGCAATAAATTGATTTCATCATTCAGTATTGCAGGTTTTCCTCAAATAACTTGTTTTTAATCATTATAAGTCCTCATTTTTTGTTTTCATTTCTTACTTTTTGAATAAAAACCCTTTTTTTAAGACACAAATATTAACTATCCGTTTTTGTGAAATTGGTGTTTTTCTTGGTGAGCTACGTAGCTAAATACTTAGCCAAGAAGTTAGCTAAGTAGTTAGCTTTGCGAGCTACGTAGCTAAGAAATTCAAATGCATGTTGTGCATTGGAAGAGTAGTGACACAAAAAGGGATTTTATTAAAAAATGAATAAAGGAAGACATAAAATTTGGATCTATGATGATCAATAACAAACTATTTGAGGAAAACCTAAAATACTGAATGATGAAAATTATTTATTGCAAAGATACAGAACATAAAAACTCTATTGGGTCACTTTAGACCCATGTTGTGCATCAAAGGGTTAATAGCTTGTTAAGATGCATATTTTTGGCAGTGGCGCCACTAACTGAACTCACATACACACTTTATAAAAAATGGATGACTGACTGGAAAGTCCGGCGGTTATTCGTCTTACACCTACTGTAGCTTGAATACACACTCTCCGTTTCACTCGCACACACTTACACACCATCACACGTCGGTGAGGTAAAGCCGTATGCTTCTGTCCATTGCCAGGGGGGTAAACACAAACACATAGAGTCTAATCTGAGAGCAAACAGCGGCGCCTCATGTTAACCAGCAGGGATACAGTTTCCCTCAACACAACGCGGCCTGCAGCAGTGAAGAGCTCCCACATCAGAAATAGAGATGGAGGGAGAGAGGAAGAGACCCGAGTCATGTAACTGGGGACCCTGGCATCTTCGAAATCATTTAAAAGTAAAACTTGATCGACTTAGAATGAAGGAAAATGTCTTTTTGATTAAATGGGTGAAGTGGACGCGATGGGACACAGTTGCGAATACCTGAAATTTATCTTGTTCATACTCTTTTCTCTTGTATCTGCATACAGTGTAATTTAATAATGGATGCATGTAGCCACGACTGTTGTACTTTTTTTTTTTGTTGTTCTCTTTTCAGTTGTATCTGATTTTTTTCAGCCGCTCCACCCATAGAATGAAAAATTTCAATAAAAATTTAAGTTAAAAAAAAAAAAAAAGGAAAACGTGATCAACTGTTTGTTGATTTTGGCACTGTTTGTGATGTAACGACATGAAATTAGTAAGCTTTTTGCTCTAAATATCTGAAATTAAAACCTGTTGATACTGACACCTCAGTACTTTACATTTTCCCACATAAATATCATAACTGTTGTATGGTTATAGGGCTATGATTAATATTGTTTTCATTATTGGACATCACAAAATAGTTGTTGCTGCTGTTCATAGCAGTACATTGCTTAGCTTCCTTGTCAGACATGCTGCCTGTTTTTCCAGTAGGTAACTCACTGACTATGGATAAATGTAATATTTTATTTCTTGTGTCTTGTTTTCATTCCTTATTTTGTCTTGCTCAAACTATTGTACAGTGTCCTTGAGTGTTATAAAAGTGCTTATAAATGTATTATTATTATTATTATTATATACCATACAACCCCACTTCAAAAAACAGAACTATATCCGTTGACAAAAACAAAGAATTGGGGGAAAATTACTTTTGCTGTTGCCTCTGGGACTTATAGCTTACTGCGACTTCCGCTAACTCAACAAAGGTTACACCCATAATCATTTCTACTGTAGCTCCCCCACAAATACGGTGGAAAGAAAAGGTCATTGTGTAGAGTATTAATTGGCTCAGAGGTTAGGTTTTGGACTGTGGACTTGAGAATTGGCCATCGTTGTAAATATATCATGTTCTGCCTCCTCATGACTGACATGAGGAATGTGCGTATTGAAAATGAATGAATGATTGCTAACAGCAGATGATGGAATACATTGTTTAATATCTACTTCTGTGGCTTTGGCAGGGCTTGAAGGTTGCCGGGGGAGGGTTGTCCATCCAGACGCTGGCTGACTGACAGTTATAACTCCAACAGACGTGACCCACAATAGTTCCGCTGGCATCTACATAGTTTAAACCTCTGAAGTCCAGGAGATTTTGGTTCAAATTGTCAACTTCCTATGCATTCGTTTCTGTCTGTTTAGCATCTTTCAGTCTGTCCTTACATCACATGCATGGCTCCTTTTTCTTGACACAAACTTGGCTATCAGTCAGATTTTCCATTCTATTTTAATTAACAAAGTATAAAGCTGCCAGGAACCGAAAATACAAACAAAAGACAAAGGTTTCTATGGAAATGTACCACTTTTTTTAACCATTTATACACAAAAAAACAGCAGAAAAAATAATAAATATTAAAACTACAAAACAGTCCCTTTGCATGTAAAAACAGAAATAGTTTTCATTGTAGAAAGAAAATGCACATTTTAAAAATGGTCTAGAAACATAAGTGGCACACTGTGAAAGCTCCTATGATCGTACTTTCAACTGGCTTTCTCAGCTTGTCTACATATCATATATAAATAAAGTTATTACTGTAAATTAAACATGTGTATTTTCAATAAATAGATGCACTCCAGAGGGTTAAGTTTAAGATATCTGTCCATCAGGAAAGTTAATATCAGAGTGTTTCATTGGATTACATGCAACAGAACATTAGGCTTTTTACTAATATTCTGTATTTTATTCATCTAAATTAATATATATAAGCCAAATAAAACAGATCAGAGCATGAATAAGTGATGAGAGAACACAAAGACGTTGGCGACCACCTACTGAGAACATTCACTGATGTGTGTCGTGTTCTGTGTCTGCTAGCAACATCTCACAGATTCGCCTTTAAGCCTTTATGCTCATTATTCATACACACACACACACAGATATATGCACACACACACATGCCCCTAGATGAACGGTATGCCAGTTGAGTGAAAGGAGGATATTGCCCTATATCTTTATGCTGGTATAGTTTAATAAGATAGAGAGAAAAACCCCAGAAACCAAAACAATGTGGAAATGGAATAATTCCTTCCATCCAAACAAATGACAGCACAATTTTCATTTAGAACGGAGGCAGCGAACCTTTGTTTCCATCATGTGTCGCAATATATACCTTCCCTCTGGGTAAGGTTGTGACATCCATACACAGGAGAAAGGGAATTAGAAATTAGACTGATGAGAAAAGATAAGACAGATGAGGAGGAAAATGGAGATAGGAATAAAAGGAAGGGAGTGGAGATCAGAGAGGCAGTTGCCATGATAGATTAAAGGATACTAAATATAAGAAAGGAAATGGAGGTAGTAGAAAGTGTGGTAACTGGGCCAAAGCCAAGTGTCCGCTTTCCAATGGACGTGTCATTTTTAACACATGCATGTATCAAGACTGGAGCAACACATAAACAGCTTAGATATAAGTCTGTCATTACCAAAGCTAAATGCAATATGTTTGTATAGTATTTCTGTTCAAGATGAAATGGCTTGGTAGCATTTGCTACCCACAACATTCAAAAAATATCTCTGTGTGTCATCACACACTGCAGTGGACAATTTTATATGATTATCTGCTCGACAGACGGTGAAAGTAAAAAGTGTCCTTTGCCTATGACCTTCCCAAAATAACTCCATAACAAAATAGTGGGACAACAAAGATTTAAATCCAGCTTTTGGACATAAATGTCTGAACTGTAATCAACAAAGCAGTAGGATCAGATATCAGCTGCAGAAACCAGTTTGAACCAGTTATGAAAGAGTAATGCAACCAAGTGAGGAGCTCAGATTCCTATTAAGGACTCAGAACCGAAAACTAAGCTCTATGCAATAATACCAGCAGCACATGGAAGCAGCGAGAATGGACGGAAAGAACAAGGCAGAGAGAGAGAGGGATAGTGAGAGAGAGACAGAGAGAGAGAGAGTGAGAGAGAGAGAGAGAGAGAGAGAGAACAAAAGACAGGTATTCAGGAAATAATTTTAAGATTCTAGTGTTGACACTCAGGAGAGGTTAAACTCTAGATTGTAACCAGCAGAATCACAACCATCAGCAACCATCAAAAGAGACAGAAAGTAAGATTTTGTTCCTAGTTCCTCGTTTTAGCCTTTATGCTAAGCTAAGAAAGAGAGAGAGAGGGAGAGTGAGAGAGAACAAGAGCGAGAGAGAGGGAGCGAGAGAGAATGAGAGCAAGAGATAGAGAATGAGAACTATAGCAAGAGAGAGCAAGCGAGAGAGAACGAGAGAGAGGGAGCGAGAGAGAACAAGCGAGAGAGAGAGGGAGCGAGAGAACAAGAGAGAGCAAGCAAGAGAGAGGAGCGAGAGAACAAGAGAGCAAGAGAGAGAGAAGGAGCGAGAGCGAGAGAACAAGAGAGAGCAAGCGAGAGAGAAGGAGCGAGAGCGAGAGAACAAGAGAGAGCAAGCGAGAGAGAGAAGGAGCGAGAGCGAGAGAACAAGAGAGAGCAAGCGAGAGAGCAAGCGAGAGAGCAAGCGAGAGAGCAAGCGATAGAGAGCGAGAAATAGAGAATGAGAACAAGAGCGAGAGAGCAAGTGGGAGCAAGTGAGAGAGAAAGAGAGTGAGAGAGAGAGAGAGAGAGAGAGAGAGAGAGAGAGAGAGAGAACAAAAGACAGGTATTCAGGAAAGATTCTAGTGTTGGCATTGTAACCAGCAGAATCACAAAGCAACCATCAAAAAGCGACAGAAAGAAAGTTTCGATTCCTAGTGTTAGCCTTTATGCTAAGCTAAATTATGAAGTTTAAAATATCAGCAGCAACCTTTAAACACCAAAGATATGGAGAGAATGAGAGAGAGAAAGTATGATTCAATTCCTAATTTTAGCCTTTATGCTAAGCTGAGAAAGCAAGAGAGAGCAAGCGAGAGAGAGAGAGAGAGAGAGAGATAGAATGGAAGATTCAACTCCCTGCCAAAGCTCGGGGAATCACCGAGACAAGAAAGAACAGATTTAACTTGACAACAGTGGTTGTGTATGACACATTCCAGCAGGATCCTTACCTAGGACGCCCAGCCTGTAGTTGACAGTTATGACAATCACATTTCCATAGCTGGCCAGGATGCTGCCGTCAAACATATTCCCAGTTCCTTCCATGTACGAGCCCCCGTGGATGAAAACCATCACCGGCTTGGGGCTTCCACTCTCCCTAATGTCTGGAGGAGGGGGGAAGAAGAGGAGGAGGTGGAGAGGGTAGAGGGACTGATTAGATGACAGATTGAAGGTGACAACCAGAGATGAAATTTCAATACTTTAGGGGGCTTTGGCCACCCCTTTAATTTTTTTTATTTTTTCTCTGAGTAATCTTGGCACACTGGCTTTTGAACATGGAGACCTTGTTAGTTTGAGGCGTCAAACCGTTTTTCTACATGAAGGCCGTGACATGTTTGCAGTGATTGGAAAATGTTATTTATTTATTAACCTATTTTAAATCCATACAGTTGTTAATAAAATAGGATATTTAAAGTGCCGAGTTATAATTTTCCTCCAGGCAATGGACTGTCAACATGCAAGAGTGGCAATCTAAACTGTCACACCATGTGGAAGGTAAAACTTGGGCGATTAATCCGTAAGAAAACTAATAAAAAATGGCATATTAGGTTAGACAATTTTATGAAAAAGCACTGCTTTATTAAAACTTAATTTGAATTCAGATAAGCACTTCATAGTTGTTTTGCTGTAGGGAAATGTTTGCCTTGATTCTGTGAATATAAACGCATGTGAGCACTTACCGGCAGCAGGGGAAATTAAACAGAACTAAAAACTGAATGGGACATTTGCCTTTTCTTTTAAAGAAAAAACAGAAAAAGTAAAGCCTTTTGTTAATGTGATTGACAGGATGTTGATTCAGCTTTTAAATTATAGCTCAATCATTTCCATAAATTACAGTGTAATAAGAGTAGCTGCATAAAATATGTGGTGGATGATGAGTTGTCAAATTGGAACAAAGCAGGAGGCGTGATGCTGTTGCCATAGGAACATTTTTTGAATGTGTAGCTGCATCTGTGAAATATGAGGTCAAGTTAAGGAGAGTGGTGAGCCTGCTGTTAGAAGCAGAATTAGCCGTATTAAAATGTCTTACATCTGGCTGATTAGAGTGGAAGAAAGGAGGGCTGCATTGTAAAGCTTCAGCCCTTGACGTGGTTCTAATACGGGCTGGATTGTGAGCAAAAAAGGATGAGAAGATTTGGAGAGATCTGACAACATGCTGCAACCCACGTTCAAAACAGGGTTTTTACTTTCATCTTCTGCATCTCCGAGATGAAGCTTTTCATCTTGCTTCCTTACTATCTCCATCAGTACATGCATCGAGCACACATCGTTTATCCCACTGATGTTTTACCACTGAGGGACTCGGGTCCAGAGAGAGATCAGTGAGTCTGTGCGGAATTAAAAATTAACCAAGCAAGAAAATAGAAAAGCGCTACCTTCGAGACAAGAGAATAAAAAGACCTTCAGTTGTTCGGGGAGTAAGAGAGGCAGAATGATAGTGTTTGTGTCTGAAAGTTTTCCTACAGTGTGTGTTTAAAATACTCCTAACCCAGGGGGTGTACAAAATAATGCATACACCTCAGGGAGAGACTTCAACTCTGAAGGAACCTGATCACAGTAACAAAAACTGCTATGAAGGTCGTTCAATTATGCTTTTAACCCTCTGAACCAGAAGCAGTTTCAGGGCATTTGTTTTGTTCCTGTCACATTTTACTCACAGTGGCCTCGTTTTTCACTGCAATATAGAAGTCCTGCACCTCTATGGAAACAGCACAATCATGTCTTCTGTGCAGTATAACAAGAGGTATGACTTTTCTTTTCTGCTCTGTATAAACAGCCAGCATTTCAGTTAAATTCACTACCTTTTTTATCATGTGATTGTTGGTCTCAGCTGAGTAATTCATGGGTTCTACAATTTGGTTAGTGCACTTTGTTTATTCAGCCAATCTGAATATTATCACACTATTGTTGTTTTATCGAGGGTTATCCTTCCTTAACAAGGAGGGGCCTACTCCACCTTCTAGTAGGTCCAGTAGGTTATCAGCCCAGTCAATGAAGGTTCCCTGTTATGTTACATTTCACTTTCAGTTTTTGTTCTCTTATGTTAGGGCAAAAAAGTTCCGGCAACACTTTACAATAACCATCATTTATAAATGGTAAACAGATATAGTATAACAATATATATGCCATTAAGAATGGTAAATACATAATTTATTGATGTTTAACTAACTAAATTATGTATAAATGGCAAAAAGATGGTATATTAATGTAAGTTTATATTTACTTTACCATTAACAAACCAATACATTTTAATTAATAGTTTATTAATAGTTTTAGTTGCATTCATTATAACATTTTTAACACCATATTAAGTATGTTAATGATTTTGAAATGATTCATATACCTTAAGAAATTGGTTGAAAATATTTAAAGATTAAATATGTATGTAGCACTTTGTAAATGGTTAATAATTGGTCTATAAATCATCTATAAACATCACATAGTTGGTTATTGTAAAGTGTTACCAAAGTTCCTTGTTAGGTGTCATTAAATACTTTAGTATATAATGCAAGTAATTGGCAAAAGTGGAATCGTTGTGAAGATGATGTCACTAACGGAAGCAACATAGTTGTGTTGGTTATATAAAAACGTGTTTGGTTTCAGACTTGACGCAAACACTGGTGTGCTGGGTGAAAGTCCTGGGTTTGATTGACGCAACCAATGTCAACCAATGTAATTTCACTTTTGCCTTGCCGTCGTTCAGAATTGCAACTTAATATAGCAGCCCATAGAATGAGCGGCCAAGTCGCGGCCCGCGGGCCAATTGTGGCACTCGTGACGATGTTTTGTGGCCCTCACCTTGATATGAAAGTTTAATGTGAGTTTTATATGAATGGCACTTTACCATGTTGTGTGTGGAAGGTCCCTTTAATTACTTTTATTGGTAATTTTGTGTCTTTTTTTTAATAATTTTGTGTCTTCTTTAATAATTTTGTGTCTTTTTTGGTAATTCTGTGTTCTTTTTTTTGGTCATTTTGTGTCTTCTTTGGGTCATTTTGTGTCTCTTTTGTGTAATTTTGTGTCTTTTTTGGGTCATTTTGTGTCTTTTTAAAATAATTTTGTGACTTTTTTTATAATTTTGTGTCTTTTGGTAATTCTGTGTATTTTTTGGTCATTTTGTGTCTTTTTTAAGTAATTTTGTGTCTTTTTAAAAGTAATTTAGTATTTTTTCTGTCATTTTGTGTATTTTTTTTTGTCATTTTGATACTGCCTCCAGCGGCCCCCAGGTAATTTGAGTTTGAGACCCCTGTACGAGAAGGTGGAGTCTGCACTTCTCACCCATACTTTTGGAATGAGAAGTGTAATAACGACCGGATTGGCTGGTTTGTTTTTTCCCGGAAAAAAAAAAATTTGGATGAGAAATGTATATTTTATTTGTAATCCTTTTGTGCTGGGAATATGATATGATGGGAGCTGAGGATTTGTTCGAAGCACTGTTTTTTTTGTTTGTTTGTTTTTCAATATTATACAGTGAATATTGCAGGAGTGGTTAGGAGCTGACATAAAGTGTGGAGATGTCATGAACGGTTATATCTACAAGGATCATATAAAGTTTTATTTGGCAACATCTGTGAGGTATTAATTGCACTGTACACGATGTTTTTATTACTTTGAGGGTAGTTTCATAATATTATACAGTGAATATTGAAGGAGTGGTTAAGAGATGCTGAAAGATTGCAATTGTAATCTTTTATTTGGTTACTTTTTCTAATCAAGACATTCATCACAGAGGATCAAAGTTCAACCACTATTGGAAATTTTAAAAGCTAATTTGCCATCTATAATAAATGGTGTATTTTTGGCTATTTAAAAAAAAAGTCAAATAGTGTAAAAAATACTTTAAATAATGCACAAGAGCAATATTCCCTTGATGAATATATGTCTTATCTTGTTAAAACAGTGTATTACAATAATTAGAAAATCAGTGTACATGGGTTTACATTCCACTTTACCTGCCTTGTGCATGATAAAAGTTACATTACTGAGGAAAAAGGACATTATACAGCAGGAATTGAAGGAGTTGAATGAAGTGTGTCTTTTTATTGGACAACTGCAGAGATACTTTATTCCTAACACAGAATTTAAAATAGACACTGCCTTAGAAAAAAAGCAATTGGCAAAAGGAAATGGGGTAAAAGAAAACAAAAATCTAGCGGGAAATTAATATGACTCACATCTAGGTAAAATGCTGTCTCCCTGTGTGTGTCTGTGTGCATACTATGTTTGTCCTTTCCTCTGTTTCTCTCGGTGCAGAGCTCATTACATCACTTCTATCATTCTCTGTCCTTTGTAGTGTTTTTTTTTTCTCTTTTCTTTCTCCTAGTTGTTCTGCTCCCTCAGTCGCAGCAGGCAATGGCCACAATGTAGCGGCACATCATAACTCTCCTCTGGAAGGCTTCCAGAAACTCCTGACAAAAAAGGTCAGGGGATTATGGCAGGAGTGTGTATGCATATGTGTGTGTGTGTGTGTGTGTGTGTGTGTGTGTGTGTGTACCCCATGGTACAGATATGTGTGTAGCCTGATGAAAGAGGAAGAGACATAACAGAAGAAACCATCTGCAAGTCAATGACGATATTATTGATATTAATGATGTCAGCTGTGGTGGTGATGATGACGGCAACCACCATAAAGGTAATATTGATAATGTTGATGGTGATAATAATAGTGTGATCTATTAAAGTGACAACAATAGTGGAAAAAATAATGACGGCAGATAACGATGATGTTGTTGAAATGAATGAGAGGAACAGCCATGGCGGTGATGATGATGACGATGATGTTGATAAATAGATGATGCTGATCACGCCATTATGGCTGATTGTGATGTCACTGCCATGGCGACGATGGTATAGGTTGAGTTGGCAATGGTAATGGTAATGGGACAACAAGTTCTCCAACATAAGAGGCTGAAGAGGTTGTGTGCCAGTACTACAAATTACGGCACATATGTACGTATCGCGGCTTGTTCTAAAAATAGCACACACATACAGTCCGGGTTGTAAAAAAGGCTGAAGTTTCTGTGGATTTATGTTGTAAAACCACTGAGTTTAACTTTAGGGCAAAACACTTCTGGTAAGGCGTTTTCAGCGACAAACATTGTCGGTAAAACAGAAGATTAATGTTCTGTTAGTTAGACTATTTTCATTGCAGCGCGCATAGGGAGTCCTGCGGCTAATGGTGCGTTCAAGGTCTACACGAATGTCAGAATTTTCAACGTTGTTCCGAACTCCAAGTTCCGACTTTCAGTGTTAATATAACAAACCATAAGGCGTTACGGTAAGAACGTGTTAGACCCTCTTTAAAAATAAAAGCAAACACATGTAGCTTTCAAAATAAGAGCACATGGCTGTGTTAGCAGAAATGTAAAAATTGGCAGATGCTGCTGTATTTATTCATGTTTTACAAAGGGTTTAACCTGAGCCAGGCCTTACTATAATGATAGTCATATCACAGTCATGCAGGTGTAGTGTGATATTTTTATTTATAACATACTGGAATCGGATTCGGTACTCTCTATCAGCCGATACCCACAGCACAAGTATCGGAATTGGTATCTGGAGGGAAAAAATGGTATCCGAACATCTCTAGTTCAAACAGTAAATAAATGTACGTAAATGCCGGAAGTGAAGTAATTACAAGGGACACGTGACTTTTAAAAGTTACGTAAAAGCTCTTCAGAGAGTCCATTCTCTCCTAGCCCCAACAACAACTCTAAAAGACGAAGTCCTTAAGAATTGTCACGAGCACTCTTTGCTTCACTAACGGCTCTTATCACACTAATCGCACTATACCTTGATTGTTTCCATTCATCTGTAAGTCGCTTTGGATAAAAGCGTCTGCTAAATAACTAAATGTACATGTAAATTAAAAAAAAAACGTAAGTTACGTTCAAAAACGTGACTCACGTCAATTACGTACACTGCAAATTATTTGTTTCTTACCAAGATAAAAGAACTTAATTTATGATAATTTATCTTGTTTAATGTGTTAATTTCTTATTTTAAGTGTTCAACATGCTTATTTCTAGATTTAACAATCTTAATTGAAGAAATCTTGTCAAGTGAAATTATCTGTCCATGCAGCAAGATCATTTCCCTCAGATTTAGTGTTTTTATCATGTTTTAGACACACCTTTTTGCAGTGTAAATAAGTAACTTAAGTTAAAAATGGTTTACTTTTGTTTTCACAAGGGACGCGAACCCCGCTCTCCTGGGTGTTCTACCCATCCACCACCCCAGCCTCCAACCAAAAGCGGGAATCCACCTTTTAAACTTTGTTTGGCTGTCAATCAGCAAAACGGCAGTGGAGGCATTACAGCAGCAGGTGAAAAACTGAGACATAGCTTGTTATTCGCTGCCATGTACGCGTGACCTATATCGACGTTTTTGACGGGACAACAGGCTGAATGGGGGAAACCGTGATGCTGCTGCTGCTGCTGGTGGTAATGATGACAACCCATGGCATTGTTAACGATGTTGGTAATGCTGACAATGCTCACAATGGTTATGATGATGATGTCAGCCATAAGGATGGCCATAAAGCCATAAACAACCATAAAACTGAAGATGATGCTGATGATAGCAACAATCACTGACAGCCAACAGAAGAGGTGATGTCAATGGCGATAAAAATAAATAAATAAAAGACGATGATCACGGTGATAAGAGCAACCATGATGATGATGATGATGATGATGCTGATGATGATATTTTTCTTCAAGGCAAACACAGTACGGATGATTTCTCATATCTGTGTACCCTGTAGGAGCTATACTATGTTTCACTGTTTCCTCTATGTGTATATGTGCTCTCAAGTATTACATGAATATATTAATTTTTTGCTGCAGCGGGGTACATCCAGCGTGGCTGCCTCTTTTTGTTCAGCGCTGAAGGTCGGCGGTATTGAGGTGAGGTTAGGATAAAATTGTCTTGGCAATGTTTGAGCATTTGATGGATTTACCTGAATTCACTGGCTGAAACAAGTCCCGGTGTATATTGAACACACTGTACCTTGAGGTTTTAAGTTTATGCAATCCAGCTTGCTCTCAGTGTGGTTTCCTGGCATCCTGCATTGGCTGCCAAAGCAAGACTCTGAGCCAAAAAAAAAAAAAGAAATATCTAAAACTCAGTCACTCCCATTCCCCTAACTTATCAATTAATCCTCATTCAGCTGATTGCAAATTCCTCTGCTTCCATCATCCTCTTGTGTGGAGTGAGGCAACGGCGAGGTGATTACAGGAACATCTAATATTTACATGATTGTTTTTCATATTAATTTGTCCTCTTCTGTTAAAAGCAACTTTAAATGATTTCAGTTTTCAATAGAGGTGTTTTTGGAAACAGGCGGGAACATCCAACTGTCCTCCAGGGTTTTTTACACAGCAAGCAACAAGATGAAAGCTTGCTTTGAGAAGAGCTAAAATGAGATGCAATCTTATAGTGATTCGACCATTCAGTCTTTCCAGGGATGAGCGTGGGTGAGGGAGAGTTTGTCAGACGATAGGTACCGTGCCAACATGGAGTAGATCGTTGCTTCCTTGAGGATGAGGTTATGATCAAAGAGATTCAGGTGCTTTAGATTTCTCTGAGCAAACCCTGAGAGATGCCCCGGGGCTGTTGCAACAACTTCGGTATCCTCTCCCTCTGCCGGTGTAGAGGACTTATCAAACCAACAGCAGACACAAGGAGCAGAGGTGTTTTTTATCCTGGCTTCAGCCTTTTGCTGCAGAGAGCAAAGCCGCGGGGACTCTCCGTAAAAAAAGCAACAGGAAACAAAATGAGGCCCCGGCCTGATTCAAATGCTTCCGGATGAAATGCTGCTGTGTAATCAGTAATACTGCAGATGTCACTCATTAAAGTGCATATCCACTGGCATGTGTACAATGGTAGATTATGAACATGTAATGACGCGCAGATTTGATGGCATATTTAGTTGTACTCAAGTCATTTGCAAGAAATATTTGCTTAGCAGGATATTATATTTGCATAAAGGGGATGATACTTCAAGGAGGATATATTGAACAGTTTAGGTTTAGGAAGTTGACAATATATGATTACTGGGCATTAGCCATGGAGGCCACAGATCTGATAATTGCCATATGAATAATTTTTGGTAGTCACATTTAGATTCCTTATACCTGTTACTTTTAGAACTGATTCATATGTATAATTGATAACCTACAAAGCTCTGAGAAGCCTTGCTGCCCCAAGTTACATTAGATCTTTTATTGTCCCACACTGTAAAAAAATGTTTCAAATTGTATGAGAAATGGGCGTAAAATTAAAAATTGCATATCACCGTAGTAGTAGGGATGGGTACCTTTCACATTTGAACCGATACGGTACCGATACCCGGTACCTGGGAATCGGTACCGGTATAAAATCTAATGCTTTCAATTCAACATATTTATTTCTCAAAATATAAACTTTAAAAATATATCAAAACAATATAAAATCCAGGATGAGCAGTGCTTTATTGTTGAGCGAACGTGCATTTTGTAACATGAAGGTTGCAGTGTTATCAAAGAATGCAGAGGAGCGCAAGTGCACGTGTGATTTGTTGTGATGACGTCGTAGCTGTGCGGCGCAGCACCGGTCAGACAGTATTGTGGCCATAGCATGGTTGGAATAAACAAAGTTGAGTCGGGCTGCACTGTGCACATATCGAGGATGACGCAGGAGTCCGAGGGATTTAATTTCAGCGAGGCAGTTTGGAGTAAATTGGCAGGTAATATTCCTGAGTTGAAGAGCAGAGTATTAGCAGAGGACCAGAGATGCAGCAGCTAGTTGCTAGCTGCTAATGACTGGTTTACAGAAGAATGGAGAGAGCAAACGGAGTAAGGAAGGTCCAATCTCGAGGCAGACGAAGGCCAAGCCCGGGTAGAGACATTGGAGAGATAGCAGCTGGCGGCTAGCAGGCCGAGAGCCGGCTGTTCGTCTCTGCGCCGGGGTGGACGAGGGCAGTGGCTAGTGGCCGCGGTGAGCAGACAGGACCAGACGAGGAGGTAAATAAAAAAATAAAAAAATAGTGCCATCGTCAGCACGCTTGTTAATCAAAGACGTTAAATGAAAACGGCTTGAAATCAATGATCAGTTTAAAGGTAACGCCGTTAAGGTACCGGAACATGGTACCGTTTGATTTTACATGAAGCGGTACTCGGTAGTTCCGACGGAACTCGGTCGGTACCTATAAAAGTACCGAATTCGCTACCCATCCCTACGTAGTAGACACTTTTAATTACTGTAGATCAAGGAATAGTACAAAACTTTTCAAAAACTGTAGAAAACACACAGTTTTAATGTAAAAATACAACATTTTCAGGTAAAATTAATGGAGAAATACCATATTGTCACAAGGACACAATTACCATAAAATTAACGGGACTTTTCAGTCTAAATTACAGTTTTTGCTGATATTTACATTTAGATTTACAGTAGAAAACCTAATCACTGTAATTTTATGGTGAAGTTCTGGCAACCACAGCTGCTGTTCTTTTTTTTTTTACCGTAAATTATTATTATTATTAATTTTTTTTACAGTGCATGCACCTTCCCACACTCAAGATCCTTGGATCCCCCGTGTTGTTCCAAGTCTAGGTTCATAACAAAGGTGATCGAGGCTTCGCAGTGATGGCTCTTGGACCTTGATATCACCTGTCAATCTAAAAATCATGAATAAGCACACCTTTTTTTGAAGTGATTTTTAATCATTTAATAAAGCCGTTTATTGGTTTTTGCTGGTTAAGTATGTGGACTTGTTGGTTGCATGTGCAGATGTCATGAACAGAAGGCAGGATTATCTCAAGTCCTTGTTGAATTACCATGGCTGGAATGTGAAGAGAATTTTACTCCATCTGTGGTTCAATTAAACTTAACATTTGACTAAATTTTCTCCCTAAAGCGTTTCTCTGCAGTAAACTCTCTGTTTGGGGTTTCTCATTGGTTGGTCTTTTACTCAACAAGTTCAACAAGTACCACAAATTTATATACATATGTGCAAATCGCGGCTCGCATTTAACGGCTCACGGTAGAGCGGCGCATTCTAAAGAAAGCACACACGTCGCACAAAAGGCTGCACTTTTTGTGGATTTATGTTATAAACCTAGGTTTAGGGCAAAAAACTTCCTGGTAAGGCGTTAAAAAAGATAGTTTGAACGGTAAATAAATGTACGTAAATGCCGGAAGTGAAGTAGTTCCAAGGGTTATGTGAATACTGCAAGTTCTGTTCAAAAACGTGATTCATGTAACTTACGTAAACAACATAACTTAAGTTAAAAATCATTGACGCAAAGCTGACCTTTTTGGGGGGAGAACAGGCTGCTTTTACTTGTCATTATAGACGGGCTCAATCCATTTTTGTTGTTGCTGACTTTAATCAAACATAACTTGCTGTATTTTGTAGAGGCGGGACTTTAACGCGTTAATTAAGATGAATTAGACAAAAATAAACGTGTTAAAAAAATTGACGCATTTTAATCAGACTTATTTTTGCACCGCGGAACGTTTCTCACTGGATGAGTTTCAGGCGGAACGATTATAGTGGAGCACCAACTAGCGTTCATGAGTTCAAACAACAAACCACAGTGAACATGAAGGAAGAAGCTGATGAGAGCGCTTTGGTTGGCCCCGTGGATTATGGGACATTTTGTTACAAAAAATTAACGGATGGAAGCGTCGATAAGAGCATGGTTGTGTTGTTATGCAACAAGGAATTCACATATCACCGCAGCACATCGAGCCTCAAGTATCACCTCAATGCTAAACATATAGCAGCTAGCGGCTAGTGTGGTAGCTAGCGTTGATTGTGTTTTACTTAAAAAAACAAAGTATTATAGTTTACAGAAGGTCTACCTACCTATAGGCTACCTGAATTTCTGAAATGTACTATATTTCTTAATATGCTATTGTTACACTTAATGACAAAAATTGCACTGGTCTGTTGGACTTGGACAACATAAACAATATTTTTGTTGCTTAAGCTTATGTATTCAGTCATTATTTAATGGTATACTAAACATCCATGTGAAAAAAATGACTTGTCACTGTTCTCAGGTCAAATATTTATATGCGATTAAAATTCGATTCATTTTGATTAATTCATTACAAAGCCTCTAATTAATCAGATTATTTTTTTAATCAAGTCCTGGCCCTAGTATTTTGATTTGTGAGCAGTACTGGTGAAGGAGTTTTGACTTTTACTCCACTGTTTGTGAAATCAAGCAGCCACAGAAGTTGGAGTTGTGCCTGAAATGTCACCAGCTGGGGCCTGTGGGCGAGCCGGATGCAACAAGGTAACACATTCTCCAGTTGATCTTTTATCATCCTTTCTGTGGCTCCAAGATTGTCCTCATGGTCTCACAAAATCTATGTCCTTGTGCCCTCTACGCTCAAAGTAATACATCCATAGTGTACAGGACGATTAAAACCTCACAGGTGTTGCCATATAAAACTTTATATAGGGTACCAGGGAGCCTATATGAGCCTTGTAGATATAACTGTTTACGACATATCCACACTGTATACCAGCTCTTAACCACTCCTGGAATATTCACTGTATATTTTTCAAAAAAGGAAAAAACGCGGAGCTTCTAACAAATCCTCAGCTCTCAGGGACTTTGCTGTTTACATCTCTATTCCCAGCACAAAAGGATTACAAACACCAGCTTTATTGAGTATAAAGAGATTGTAAAACCCAAGATATGCTGAGTGGGAGGGGTGGGGAGGTTAGGGGATGTCCTCATTCAGTTTGCATCTACAAGGCGACAAAGGGTCAAGGGTTAAGAGCATCTAGAATCACTGGGGGAGGGGAGGGGGGGCAGTCAGGCCAGATATGACAGCAGAGTGTGTGACTGTGTGTGTATGTGTGTGTCCTCGAGCATATTTTCCTCTATATTAAACTGGATTAGTTGGAGAAGCTCTCTGGGATTTCATTGAATAGATCTGTGTGACTCGCTCTAATCTTATTGGTGTGTGTGTGTGTGTGAGTATGAGCTCCCAGAAAAACAGCGTAATGGCACAGATCAAAGGGATCCGGATGGTTGTGAGTCTTATTTGGATGTAATTGCTGTTTACTTCGTCACATTATACAGTAGAGGTGCCTTATTAAGACTTTCTGCCTGTCATTAAAGTTGCACTCCAACAGCCTTAAGGGGATGCGACTCTATCTCAGGGTTTTATCAAGGACATTTTATTCCTAATATGACTTTTCAAAGGACTGCTTGTTTATGGCAACCCAGCAAAGGTTCATCTTTTTGTATTATAGAGATTAATGGATTTCCAGCACACTGTCATAGCTTTCAAACAGCATTTAATTTAAATATCAAGAGGGGCAATTGCAAAATGTTAGTCCTATAGTCTTTGTCGGATCTCTTAAGTATTCTTTTTTATCACTACCCAATAATCATAGACGATTGAATGCCTTCAAAGCAACAACAGTATGTTGGAAGTGTCTTTTATTTTACTGTACTTTAGCTTTGTTTCACAGTTCACAGTCGTGTGCAGAACAAACACTATGTGATTTAGTTCCAAACATTTAGTGAGTGTGACTGAATTAGGCCATTAGTTATATGAGATAGCTGACACACCTTTTCGAACAAGGCAAACCTAGTTCTTCTGGTTTGCAGGTGCTGGTTCACAGTTGGTTCAAATTGCGAACCGTCTCAGAACCTGTTTGCTTTTCCACAGGTTTAAGAGCCACATCATTACATCATTGTATACGCCTGGAAATGTCTCTGCTCTCTCAGCAAGTGTTAAAACAACAATGGCAGACTGTTGTCTCTTAACCCATTTAAGCAGGGAAAGCATTACCGCATTTCTACCATTAAAACCAGGGGCGCTGTTGCGTTATTCTACCATTAAAGCTGGGAAATCGGATACGTCATTTTGTAGTTTTTTTCCACCTATTTTCGGTCTCTTGGCCAATGAAATGCATCAGAATACATGCAGGAGTGTCCCAATTCAACATTGGACTTTTCCAGAACTGAAATCATGGCGGAAGCTTCAACAGGTATAACACGTAAAAGCTGTCGAAATACTTTTTTTTTTTTTTTTTTTTTTAAGATATTTTTTTTGGCCATTTTTTGGGCTTTATTGATAGGACAGAGTGAAGGGGGAGACAGAGGGGAAGACATGTGGTAAGCGCTCTACCAGGTGTGCCACCGGGAACGCCCCTCGAAATACTTTTAGAAATGCCATTTCTATCTGCTACAGAGGCTGAAATATCGATTATTTAGAAGGCGTTGTCACTTTTTTTTTACAGGCGTTCTAGGCCTAAATGGGTTAATAAATGTTGCTCCTGGCTTTGTGATCCTACATTGGCGTCCAAGCGCGACTGGAACAACACATTTGTTCTGATCGTATTGAATGATATGGACAGTGAATGTAAGATGTTGATGTTAGACGTTTTAGTTGGTCTTGTTGGTCAGATAATCCTGCTTCCAGTCTGTGGTTCATGGTTCAAGACATGACAAGACAAGAAAGAGTTAGTGCTGTTCTGAAACCAGATTTCCTGGCCGAGAGCCAGTTCTTTGGCTGTCAAATTTGAATAGTTTCAAGATGGCGGCCATGATGGCAAGCCGTCCGCCTCGCTCCTTCGCTGTTTTCCTGCTCCTACTGCTTTTTGCCTTCCGATATGTATCTGCTCTGCTGGCATATGATCGCCAAATCATTGTCTCTGCACCTTAATCTCCTCCTTTAGCTGTTTTCTTTAATGTACTTTATTACCCGTGTCTTTTTATCTACTGCCGATTTTAACGTGTCTGATTTTTCTTTTAGTCTTTTGTTTCTGGTTTCTGTAGCACTTTAAGATTTCTTCATGAAAAGTGCTTTACAAATGAAATTTGTTATTATTATTGTTTAAAATCTGCCCCCCCTGCGACCCGGCCCCGGATAAGTGGACGAGGATGGATGGATGGATGGATGAAGATTAAGCACTGGCTCCAAAATCGGCCCTGGATCTGGGTCTGACATGTAAGCATTAAGCAACAATAAGGCATCCATGTTACTTGACGCCCAGCCAAAACATAGTGAAGCCAAAGTTTTACTTATGCAGGTAATAAAAATAAAACACAGAGGCTCTGTAGTTTGAATTAGTGTGAATCAAGACAGCAACAATGCCCAGACTGCTCTCCCTCAAAAACGACAATACAAGGCGTTTAAATACGACTCATAAACTCACAAACTTTTTTTACGTAACCTACAGAATTTTACGTAGCTTCCGTGGCTCACGTTTTGTGAATTACGTTACTTTGCATAGGCTAACTTACGGTAGTCACGCCACCATTGTAACTACTTCACTTCCGGCATTTACTTACATTTATTTACTGTTTAAACTGTCTTTATACTACTTTTGACACCTAACCAGGACATTTTTTGCTATAAACCTAGATCAGTGGTTTTGTAGACTAAAAACAGCAGCCTTTTTTACAAGCGTGAACCGAACGTTTAGGACATGTGTGCTATTTTTAGAGCGATCCGCTCTGTACCGTGAGCCACGAAATGCTCATATGGGTCATTTTGACAAACGATCATATGTGTCGTTATGAGTGGTACTAACAAATGGTCTATTCTGTCGTTTAGCTTGGAGATCCTGTTGACAATGCCTTATTATGTGCTGTCAACGGCATTCCGTCCATTATTACCTTACACAATGAAAGTCCAGCTTCAGTTAGTTAAAAACTAGTTACTCAACAGCCCTCAGGGCCCTGTTGGTCTTGGTTGTCTTTAGTTTATCTTTAGGATCTTGAAGAAGGTCTCCAGCACACCTGTGTCCAAGTGAGGAGTCGAACTTTCATGCATAGTGGCGCACACACAGGCTCTCCTGGGGTTGGCATCAGTGAACGCATCCAGCAAAAAAGTGTTCACGCTGGAGTTCATTTCAGCAGAATGATTCTGTTTCTGTTGGCATCGGAGGGCAGTTTGAGTGAAGGCACCACCAGTCTGTTTGCTCTCGGCAGCTCAGGTTGTGGAGGGTCCCAACTGGCCTTTTCTTGATGCTGCAACCACAACCTCTGCCTCTCTTCACTGTGTTTCTTATGAGTTATACTCTGGCTTGAGTACCCCTGCATCTGCCAAAACACCGTAGAGTGTATCCTCGTCCATAACATCCTCTGCATATTTCCAAATGCTACTTTTGTTGTTGGAAACATACCTACTGCAGTTTGCAATACAAGCAAAGAGAACAACGACGTATTTTTGAGGGCCATTTTGAGTTCACCCCCAGTTTACCAAGCTGAAGTAGCATTCCGGAGTTCTTCCTCTCCTCCATGTTACTGCCACGTTAAACGAAGAAAAAAAAAACAGATTTTGCAGCTGCAAACGATCTTACATTTACCATTTACATTGACTGTACGTATATATAAAAGATCAAAAATTTATCTTTTAAAGGTTTTATATTGGCTCCTAGGCAGAGGCCTTTATGTCAATATAATATTCACCAGTTGTGTTACTCACACATTTAGTGTTGCCACAGTGCATCATATATAGTCAAACAACAAAAATACTTTCTCTGTAAGGTTCAATTTAAAAATGTGGTGAAAGGGTAAACTCTCAGACTCTAAGCTTTGAATGAATTGTCACTTCATGGGTGACTTATGTGGGATTTGTTTTTTATTTGAGGCTTGTAGTGAGTCATTTTGGTGTTTTTTGAACTTGCTGCTTTTGCATGTTGCACTTACATAACTGCTATAAAATTGGATATGTTTGTCTGCAGAATGAGCAGTTTCAGAAATGTTGGTAGCTGCAGGCAATCAGGAGACACTTGTAAGCAGCGGTGGATATTTGGGTTTAGCCAGATTTAATCCGGCCCTGACACAATCCAACACGAGTTACTGTTACCAAACAAAACATGATTCAACAGAACAACCCACCACTGTCCATCTGTGCTTGTTCTCTATTTATGCCAGTGGAAGTTGGGGAAAAAAGCAGTCCATCAGCAGTCCAGGACCGGGAGAACATCGATAAAAGCTGCCAGGAAATGGAGCTGCTGCCTACTGCAGAAGTCTACAGGGAGAGTCCCCAACCAGACACAACTTTTCATATAATTTTATTTTCATTAGAGGGTGACAGCTGGGGTGGCGAGGCCTTTTTTTTAAGGCATGGTACCCTGGTAAATCTGCCCCTGGTGGTCTTCAGCTGTTAGTTTACTAATGAAGGCCCTAACATTTCCACTGAATAATATTGAAAATACAATTTTCCTTTTTGTTTTGAAGTACAATTTTGAATGCAGGATTGCTTTAAGAGTTTACATTTTGGTATTTCTCTATTTATAATGTCATGGTAAGAATGAACATAATGAAAGAATCATGTTTTTGTTTATTTACATCCTTGTGTACATCCTTAACTTATTTGAATGGATAACTACATCGCTATAGGCTTACATATTTATCTTTGCTGCATGTAACAAGCATGACTGGACTTTTAATATGAGCTCTATCCTCTGTTTGCTCTTGACTTGAGTGTATTATTCACAGAAATTCAACAAATGAGATTATTCCTGCCTCTGGAGCAGCACTGTTTCTTTGCAATTACAATCTGCTGTGTAAGCAGTGCTGAAAATTTGAAAATCATGGCATTGACAGAAGCCACATTAGCAGGATATCGCAATTACCAAGCAATAGAAACCGAGTATTTATGAACTGTTTTGCATGTGTGTTCTCCAAAAAGTATTAAAACGGAGAGCACAGATGATCACTTAAAACCATAATGACAGTAATGTCACTCGAAATCAGCTCCACCCAAATGCTGGCTAATTTTATTATTGCCAAGTCTGTCATGTCTGCTAGCCAATCCAAATTTTATGCAGCTACAAAACAAGTAATTTGGCAGCTTGGGACTTATATTCTGAACAGTCACTGCGGGTGTTTGACCAGACAGTTAGCTTCACATAGTGGTGTGTAGTAAATTAGCTCAGACTTTGCCCTGTAGGAGAGAGAACCATGCCAGGAGAGATGACAACCCACACATCTCTGCAGCAAACGTGGCTGAGAGAGATGCTCGCCCTGATTTTGTCCACTATTTTGATGTTGTTTTCGACCCCTCATGTACTAATATTGTTGGTTTGACGCCCAAAATGTGAACAGGTCTAAGTATTAGTATTGGTACAAGCCAGTTAGCCAGTAGTTGATCTTTTGAACATGATCTGATTTTGTACGACACGAATTAAAAGAAAAACATGCAAAAATGTGTTAAGAGCTGGCTAGAGGGTTAATAGTTACTTGATCTGCTGGTGGGATGCAACATAGAAAAGGAAAGTAAAGGAAACAGCAAATCCAAGCAGGTAATCTATGTTACAGTATTAATATCAAAGAATGGTGGTAAACATGAAAACTTTAGACATCAAGCTGAAAAGGACAAAACACATCCAGCCCAAAAAGAGTTAACGAGTAAAGAGCAAAAAGAAAATGTCCATCACTTTCAAAAAAAGGACAAGAAATGTAAGAAAATCAAAGAAGATAAAAATTGGAGGAGAAAGGGTAAGTTTGGTTTCCCTTGTCATGCAAATCAGTTTGGCATCAGGGGGGAAAAAATACCTTCGTCGTCCGTGCGGTCACTATCACCTAAATCATCAGTGTGTTTCTTTGTAAGGGGACCTATAGGACCAAGAAGGAGAAGATGGAGGAAAACAGGGTGATCAAGAACACACACAGCTTTCAAAAGATGCTCTCAAAAGATAAGAAAGTATGTCAGTAATCATGTTTTTATAGCCCCTTTTTGGAAAAATCTTCACACTGACAAGGAGACTGGGTAAACAATACCACAAAGTCCACTTCACATGTTTACAGTAGAACTTTACTGTATATGAGTTCATTTAAGAAAGTTAAAGGAGCAAGAAAAGAGGGACTTTTCAAAAAAAAGAGGTGGAAAAATATTAGTTCTCTGTTGCAAAATGAAGACTTAACTGAGGATAAACCTCTTAGGATCAAAAGACATAAACCTATTTGAAACAGTGCTTACAGTAGCATCAATTATACATATCAGAGGCATTATGTTAACATTTGGAAATGATCACTGTAGCAGAGAGAAAAACAGAGGCTGTAAAAGAAGCAGCAGTTTTTAAGAGCAGAGCACTCAACTGAAGCATGTGACCAACTCCCCCCGTTGGGTTTCGAGTGTGTAAACTGTGTGTGGGCCAACACACACACACACATACACACACACACCTACATCCAATGACATGCATAGCTTTGACGGCAGTGGTGCTGCTTTGAGGCCTACACTGGAGTATTGTGGTGGAAAGTGTTAAAGATATAAATTGGAGAAAGCAATGTTTAAAACTTAAATTAAACTAGAAAATCATAGTGAAAGCCTTAGAAAGTGTTGATAATATTAAGATAATAATGGATTGGATTAATAATAATCCAATTTCATCAACAAAAAAAAAGAAAATCCAATATTGCTCTTAGAAATGGATTCACATTTTGGAAAATACACTTATTTGCTCCCACAGTTGAACAAGAAAAATTATTCAGTTAATGTAAGGCTACAGCCAGTTAGCTTAGCATATCATAAAGACTAGAAAAAAGAGGGAAACAGCATCCAACAGTAGGAGATTTGTGGGGGGATGCCATGCACCTTGTAAACATACATTTCCTGCTCTTCATCCTCCTCTTCATCCTCCAGCAGCGGAGACAAGTTGCATGAATCTATGAACCTCGGCTCTGAAATATCGGTAACTCAACTGAGCTGTGTATGGAGTAATCCATGGCACTGTCTATGGTGCTGAAGTAGCAGATGGATTTTTAATTGTCCTCTTCTGTCTGTCTACCTGGATCTATAATGCTCTCTAAACTGTATAGCTAAGGGTGGGAGTCGTTCATAAGATGATGATCTGCTACTTGAAGATGAACTAAATGAACCAGGTTCATCCCCCCTGTTCAAAAAAACCCACAAATTGCCTACTGGACTCAACAAGGTCACTGTGTCCAGATAGAACATGTTAATTAGTGAGCTGGTTAGTGGATTTTGCTTCCTTTAGACAAAGCCAAGTCCTCAGCTGCCAAAGTTGCCAGCCTTTATGCTAAGCTAAGCTTATCTGAAGCCATTTATTTAACATACAGAAACTGGACGATTTAGTGTATTCCCAAAATGACAAACTGTGGTTTTCCTGTAAAAGGCAAGAATAGAATAATTGAACTTGACGGTGTTTGAGTACCTGATGTGGTAGATTGACAGGGGAAGTGGTCAACAGCTTCTTCAGTAAAAAAAACAACACATTGCCATTTTAATATGTCTTTCGTGTACATACAGCAACATAAAGACATGCTATCTTAAACATATATAACAAACACAAATGCACAAACACACACAAAGAACACAGACACACAAAGAGATATGCACATATTGTATAACAGATCAGAAGACATGCAGTCTTAAAGGAAATGATGTTTGATAGCAGGGGGCATGGCACACAGAAAAAGAGAATAACATACTGGCAGCACTTAAGCCTTCACACGCTCATACACACACACACACACACAGACACACACACACACACACATGCGCACACACACACATACCCACACACACAAAGCAATGACATCCACAACATGAGATGCCAGAAAAAGACCACTCCAATCCTTTCCAACTATCTTCATTAGCCCCAGAAACAAATTGCCCGCAATTTTATGCAAATCCACTTCAATTCCATTTGACTTCATAAAATTGCTATAACAATCCATTTCTACATGGCGCAGGTTACAAGGAACATTTTGTGAATAAGGTTAATGTTGAAAAATGGCTCTATCTAAAAGGAAAATAATTCCTTCAGAATTTCCATGGCTGATGGTTTGAACATATCTGTTCATGGAATAGAGAACGCCAGATGAATCACTTGAAAGGCTCAAGATACTTTGAGTCAGAAAGTCATATTGATGAGTCATAATTCCTCCATCATTCAGCATAGTGGTGGTTTATTTTAAGGGCAACCATTTCTCTCCTGTGACTTTAAAGAGGAAGCGGGCTCCCTGCATATCATTCTGTCCTACAGCAGTCTCCCAGCTCTCTTTTGTGAATCTGACAAGCAATTTGATAAGCGAGAGCTGACTTGTGCTTTCTATGTGCTGAATAAGCACCAAGACACAAGAATCGCTTCTTTCAAAATGTGAAACGTCGAAGAAACACAGAGCGTCCGCTGTCTGGGGATGTGTTACCTGTTTATAAAGTATGCTGCATAGAGAGATCAGTGTCAGAGAAACACATGCAGGATGTTATGTTAGCCTTTTGGAATACACTGAGGAATGGAAGGTTCTGTATTAATACTTACGTCACATTTTAAATGTGTTTTTTTTATTTGATAAAACAAACAATCAAGAAAATGTATAAAAAAAAGTTAAAATAAAATAAAAGTTTATAATTAAAAAAATAAAATAATAATAATATCAACCAATAACAAAAACTGATAACTCTTGATGAATTCCAGGCTAAATTGGTATAAAATAGTGCACTATTAAATTTAATATTTATATTATGATAATAATTATGTGTGTTTTTTATTTGATAAAACAAACAATAAAATTTTTTTTAAAAAAGGAAAAAAATAAAATAAAATAAAAGTTTCATTTGAAAAAAATAATAATTAAAAGAAAATAATAATATCAACCAATAACAAAAACTGATAACTCTTGATACATTTCAGGCTAAATGGGTATAAAATAGTGCACTATTAAATTGAATATTTATATAAAATCTAATTGTCAATCTGACAACTGTAACTGTATATATGTAGATATTATATTGTGTGTGTATATATATTATATTTTGTATACAAATTGTATATTTGTTTAGTCGTTTATTCTTATTTCATTTTATTTATTGTATCTCATAATTCGTAATAAAAAAATGGAAAAAGTTGACTAAGTTGGTAAATCTAATATCTTTTCTAAATCAATATATTTTCGCACAATAAGACAAGTTTTCTCTGCATTACTAAATGCAGTTTGTTTAGTTTTAACACACAAGTTTATTTTTCATAACATATCAATGAAACAAGATGGTTGTTTTTTCAATGAGAAAATGCATATTTTCTGTATTTCCCTTATTGAAAACAACTTCTACCAGTGTCTACATATCTAAAGACAACTTCCATACACTACTTTACCACTTTAATATGTAATATGTATGGATGTATGGATGTCAGGTGTTATGGCTTTCTTCACTACCAGTATCCATAGTAACAGAGAGCCAAAGCTTCCAGTGTATCTTTATATAAAAGTTGCTTTTTATCAATACATTTCATAAGTTCTGAAACTATGAACTCACTTTTATCTAAACTTTATTTACCACAGCGTTCTGTCTAATGAAAACACTTTTAAAGTAACTGTCCTTGTAAAATAAATGGCCTACAAAGAAACAGAACAGAACTAGAGGTTAAAAAACAAACTGAATGTTTTTCTTGAGTGAGTTATAGGCAACTTGAAAACCTGTGAGAGTAAAAAAAATCTAACAAGATGTGATTGATGTGGCCGCTCTGTGGACTGCACATGTGCTGCTATTACAGTGGCATGTTGTTTGACTGAGGGTTAGTGGGGATCAGAGCAGACAAGACAGCTGCATGACAGCTCCTGTCACACACACACACACACACACACACACACACACTACAGACTCTACGCAAGTGACAGACAGAAACACAATCACGCTTACGCACTCATGAATACACACACATAGAGAGAGAGACTTCATACAGCAATCAGGTGTCATTTCAAAACTGCCCAGTGACAAGAAGGCCCCGACACTGACCTGCACTCACCTACCTGTCAGTGTGAGCATTTGTGTGTGTGTGTGTGTGTGTGTGTGTGTGTGTGTGTGTGTGTGTGTGTGTGTGTGTGCGTGTGTGAGATTCTACTGAGGTCTCAGCTGGCATCAGTTCTGATCAGTAATTATGTACTTCAAACTTTTCATGTTGTCATCTGACTCGCTGTGTTTCTTATCTCACCACTCTTCCATTCAAACATATCCTGCTTTGATGGTGAGTACCTTATTTTTTTCTTATTTATTCTCTTTTGTTTGTGTGCATGTGTGTACATGTGTGTGTGCATGTATGTGAGTGTCTGTGTGTGTGTGCGTGCATGCGTGTGTGTATATGTGTGTGTGCATGTGCGTGTGTATGTTTGTATATGTGTGTGAGTGTCTGTGCGTGCATGCATGTGTGTGTGTGTGTGTGTATGTGATTTGTGTGCGAGTGTGTGATTGTGTGTTCGTGTGCATGTATGTGTGCATGCATGTGTGCATGCGTGTGTATATGTGTGCGCACGTGTGTGTATATTTTCTATATGTGTGTGTTTGCGTGTGTGTGTGTGTGTGTTTGTGAATGTGCGTATGTGTGTGTGCTTGACTGCATGTGTGGGTGCATGTGTGTGTGTGTGTGTGTGCGTATGTGTGTGCAAATCTATGTGTGTGTGTCTGCATGCATGTGTGTGTGTGTGTGTGTGTGTGTGCGAAAGACTGGCTTTTGTGCTGCTTGAAATCTGCTTAATTGCTTCAACACATTGAACAATATAAAGCTCCAAAAAAGTAAAAACCTGAAGAGACACCTTGAATTGAATGAATAAGCCTTTTCAATTTTAAGTGAAAGTTATTTTTAACTGGTGACATCGAAGCCACCAGCTACCTACCTACCCACTATTATCTCTTTTCACTACGGCAAGGTCAACAAGAAATCTAATATACACTCATTAGACACTATATTAGAAACACCTTAGTGATCTAATACATATCTGCCATAACATAATACACATTATATGAATGAATGTGTGCCATTTTTTGTCCTATCCATTTACATGAGGGAGAAGAATTTTACAAAAACCTCTCATTATAACCACTAACTATATATATATATGTATATATATATATATATATATATATATATATATATATATATACACCTATACACTGCATCAGGTTGCTAAAAAAGTAATTATCGGATGATATGGTGTCCCAATTTTAATTCCAGGTTTGGTTCTAGGTAAAACAGAGAACATGTGGGTGAGACTATGGGTTTCCCATAACAAGTATATCAAAATAAAGTTCCAAAGGGCCCTTTTACAGTAGAGTTAGAGTTTTCTTTCCCAGTCGTTTATTACATAGGATATCCAATACCCAATGCATGCAGTTGCATAGAGTCATGGGAACCAACCAACAAAAGCTGCACAAGAAATAAACTGTGCATGCGTTGTGATGGTGGTTTAATGGGGCAGGGCAGTATATTGTTGAGTTGAGTTTTTGGGGTTTGGGCCATTTCTACCTGTTATAATAACACCATTACAATTTCTGAGATCTGTGAAAAAGCATTATGAGCCCGATTCTCACCAACTTTGTTTAGAATTGAAGTCACAAGCAGTAAATGTCAGTAATAATCTCTCATTGGACAAAAACTCCTACACAACTATGGTAAGTGATTCAAACCAGGTCAGTCTGTGAACTCTCCTTGGTTTAAAACCTTCCTGCTTATATTTCTTGTGACATCAAACATCTCAATAGTGAGGACGCCATGCTCCCAGATCCCTGTAGTTACCTTGGTGAATCTACTGTTGACAATGAGAGTGAAAGGTACAAAGACACCCCATTTGTATGAAACCAAATTTTCTCTTTCAAGCTGAAAAAGAATCAGAAACAGCTCGTGTAAAAAGTTTCCATTCTCCTATATGTGTCCAACTTCAACTTCAATTCAGCAAAAAATAACGCAGTCTCTGAATCTATAATCTATACTTTGTGTCTTTCCTTGTCTTTTGCAGTTGCTTGGTTTTTTCTCTGTCCATCTGTCTCCTCCACACTCATAGATCCCTCTCTCCACCATCAGAATTGATTGAAGACTGATGAAGAGGAGTTTCACGCTCTCTGACACTCTGCAACAATCCATGACTCAAAAAGCCAGCTGGGAAACGAGGATAAGACACACACACACACACGCACAAACACTCACTCACTCTCACACACACACACACATACCCTCAGGCATTCCCCCTCTCCTGGATGAGGTAATTATTGCGAGGGGAGTCTATGCATCGATCGCACATTCAGCACAAGAGCTAACCATACATACATATTGCTCTCTGTATGCATCAGTCAAGGTCTGCACCAGCATAGAAACACAGTGGCTTAATCAATCACCAATGCACATTAAAAAAGGGGATCTAACAGAGCGCACGGCTCAATGAGCCAAATAGGTAATCTACTACTGACCTTGGATAAAATCCCTACAGGCTGTAAACTATAAATACAGAATTCATTCCCCAAGGTAAAACTGGGAGTCTAATGCACTTCAGCAAGACCTTTGATGAGAGGAATTAACAGAGACTGTGAGCACTGAGTAAGCACAGGGAAAGTGTGTGCTTTATGAAAGTGCGATGATGGGACACAGTAGATGAGAAACACACATGAGCACTGATGCCCCCATATGGTGAATATTTGCAACATATTATTATGAAGCAGTGGATGGTTTCCTACGAAAAGCAACAATCACTAGTTCTCCAACCTAAACGACAGAAGAGGTTGTGTATCAGTGCCACAAATTACAACACTTACTCTCTCTCATCTGTGGTGGTTCTACTGGACCTTTCTGCAGCTTTCGATACTGTTGATCATCAGATCCTCATCTCCACCCTTCACCACCTGGGAGTATCGGGCTCTCCCCTGTCTCTGCTCAAATCCTATCTCAAGGACCGCACCTTTCGTGTAATCTGTTTCAGAGCCCTGTCCACTCACTACCGGGGTCCCTCAAGGCTCTGTCCTGGGTCCGCTCCTTTTCTCTGTATACACCAACTCCCTTGGCTCCCTCATCCACTCGCATGGCTTCTCCCATCATAGCTATGCCAACGCTACCCAGCTAATCCTCACATTTCCCCAGTCTGAAACACAGGCAGCAGCATGTATCTCTGCATGTCTGGCCGACATCTCCCAGTGGATGTCCTAGCGTTGCCTTGGCGTGACTCTTGACAACCACCTGTCCCTCTCCACAAACAACACCGCCACCGCCAGATCTTGCAGATTCTTGCTGCATAACATCAGGAGAATCTGCCCGTTTCTCACTCAGAAGGAAGCTCAGGTCCTGGTCCAGGCACTGGTCATCTCACGCCTGGACTACTGCAACTCCCTCATGGCAGGTCTGACTGCCAACTCATCGAGAATGCAGCTGCTCCATTGGTCTTCAATCTTCCCAAATTTTCACACACAACAACCTCATCCGCTCCCTCCATTGGCTACCGGTGGCTGCGCGGATACGCTTCAAGACTCTAGCTCTGGCGTACTCCGCTGCTAATGGATCAGGTCCTGCTTACATCCAGGACCTTGTCAAACCCTACACCCCTACTTGCCCTCTCCGCTCTGCATCAGCCAAACAGCTGGTGACTCCCACCCTAGGTCAACTCGCCTCAAAACCTCCCAAATGGTGGAACGAGCTCCCCACCGACATCAGGACCTGAGACAGCCTGTACATCTTCCGCCGCAGGCTGAAGACCTACCTCTTCCAACAATACCTCGGTTAAGTCATGGTCACCTAACATATATACATATATATATTTATAAAAAAAAATGTAAAAGCTTTTCTTCATTAACATATAGCACTCCTGTAGCGATTAGAGTTGGCTCTTAAAGTTATGTACTTACTTGATTCCTGTGGTCTAAGGCTAGTACCCTCAGGTTGAATGCACTTATTGTAAGTCGCTTTGGACAAAAGTGTCAGCTAAATGACATGTAATGTAATGTAAATGCAATGTAATGTATCACATGTAATGCGGTACAGCGGTGCATTTTAAAAATAGCACACAAATTGCTCAATCGCAGTTGTAAAATAGGCAGCAACTGGGTTTTTTTTACAGTGTGGCCAAGTGCTGCATAAAATGCTTACTGGGTTGTCTGCTTTAAAAATGTACACTTCCATCATGAGAAAAGGCTTTAGGGAGGACGTGTGGCTGGATGGTGGGTTACTGTGACATAGGAGACTGTCTGACCATCTCCTACCAACAGTAATGTTGGTTCATTTTAACCATGGCCAGAATCTCCACCAAGTGCTCTCAGGCTAAGACATGTAAAACAGCTCCATTTTAATGATCCTGCATGTCTTACTGTCTTTTAATAGATTCCCCCAAAACACAGTTTTGCTGCAAGATAGTCTGTTTGCTGCCGGATACCCAGCCATTCCAGCTGCGATTCATTTCAAGATCTGTTTGTCGATTTTCAAGCCTTTTTAAATTGATACTTTACATATAAGAGCAATAAGAGAGGCTTCTGTGAAACCATCTAAACAGATGTGCATGAGAGAACTGAATAATGCTGCCATTTATCCAGACTGTGAAACAAAATGTGTATGAGGTGTCGAGGAAATGACTAAAATATGTCATGTAAATGGAAAAATGTGTCCTAACATAGATCATAAGATTATGCAATTCTAAAGGGGTGTTTGTGTGTGTGTGTGTGTGTGTGTGTGTGTGTGTGTGTGTGTGTGTGTTTGTGTGTGTGTGTGTGTGTGTGTGTGTGTGTGTGTGTGTGTGTGTGTGTGTGTGTGTGTGTGTGTTGGCAGAGGGGAGGTGGATTATGCATTAATATTCCAGATCATCATCAGGCTCTTTGCCTGTAGCATGAGGAGTAATGTTAGGCAGAAGACAAACAGATAGGATTGAGAATTATTTGTTTCAGCCCGTCAGCAGAATGGAAGCAAAAGTGAAAATAAGGTGTTTTATAAAAGAGAGTAAGAGCATATATATCACAAAAAAAAAGAAAAAAAAACATCCTCCGGGGAGACTGCTAGACTAAATAATTGCAGATGTCTATTTATTTGTGTTTGTTTTGATGTGCGGTAACATGTGGGCGAGACCTGCATTAGACCTCGTCTCAACAATCCATATAGGGAAAGGTGATGGAACAAACATACATATGTAACACCGAAGAATCATCTCCAGACAGTCAACAAGGTGCTAGGTCACATTATCGATGTTTGTATACTGCACATGGAGAGTGGAACTAAAATAACCCAGACAACCCTGATTATATAATCCCTTTTACTTTCCTTTTATTTTTGCATTTCCTGTTTTCCTTTTAAATAATTTCTAAAGATAAGACACACTAGGCACGCACATTAACCCTGTTTACCATATTTTATGGTATGTATGATCATGATTGAAAAAAAACACAGTAAACAGGACATCGTACTATAACCTGATGCTCTTACTAAAGCCATTATCAGAAAGGTTTAACACTAACTGGTATATGTAGCAGACACACACACACACACACACACACACACACACACACACACACACACGTAACTAAGTACATTTACTCAAGTACTGTACTTAAGTACAATTCTGAGGTACTTTTATGTAACTTTTTAAAATTATAATTCACTACATTTTGAGGCAAATATTGGACTTTTTACTCCACTACATTTAGCTGACAGCTTTAGTTACTTTTCAGGTTGAGATTTAACATAAAATATATGATCAATTTAAAGCGATTAGACTTTTTTAAAATTAAATCTTATAACAGTATATTAAGTAATTAAATGAGCCCTGTCTTCAATAAATTAAAACACTGCTTACATCAAAACATTAACACAAATAATGTTAAAATATATTTGAAATATATAAAACAATCTGAGTGGGTACATTCTGCATAATGAGTACTTTTACTCATACTACTTTCATACTCTAAGTACATTTTGATGCTGATATTTTTGTACTTTTACTTCAGTAAATTTTGAACGCAGGACTTTTACATGTAGTGGAGTAATTTCACAGTATGGCATTAGTACTTTTACTTAAATAAGGGATCTGAATACTTCTTCTGACACACACACACACACACACACACACACACAAACACAAACAGCCTCCAATGTCAAAACCTTGTGCTTCCCATTAACACTGAGTACAAAAAAAGCACAATACTTTTTTCACCTCAAAAATCAGTACAGCAATTACATTTCACTCAAAATGTCTTTGGCAAAACAAATTAGTGGTATAAACATGTCATTTCTAGGACACAAATTTGTTCTTCGGGGCCATTTTTGTCAGTTTTTTCACTAATTACCAGTTTATTTTGGTGGTGGCAAACGAACAGATAGAAACTCATTAACCCATCAACATTAAAGATACAAACAAGCCATGAAGGCTCGATTCATAGAGAACATCTGCTGTTGTGAATGCACACAAGTTCCGAAGAAACCGATAACTCACTTTTTCTAAGGTATGTTTGTGCGAACACAAACAATGACAATACAATACGATACAATACAGAAACAGCTTTCACTTTCATCTTGCAGCAACGCTACATTTCTAGTTCTTTTTTCTCTGCCTATTTCATCCACTCACACTGTTCCCATTCTCCTCCTCCCCTTACCTTGTACTAATAATTTTACTCTTACATTCCTACACTGTTCTCTCTCATTCTACTGCTTGCTGACGAAACAAACACCCACACTGTCAATGTCGGTGAGTCAATTCAAAGCAGCCAAAGGCCTGGGAGGAGAGGACATGAACGAAGACGTGTGACTAGTGTGCAAATGAGCAAGAAGGGAGAAAAAAAATAGAAATAAATGTCCTGAGCCCTTTGCTTTAGTTGTCTTTTATTCCCAGTCATTTATCCAATAAGAAGTCATGCATTAGGGGTAAACAGTATGAGTTGAAGACAGGATTTGCCCTGCAATCAGGTTCCTGACTTATCAAAGAAGAGACTAGCAGCAGACATCTTGGCTAAGGTCTTACATAGTAGGTTATTAGTCAAATGTCCTTCACAGAAAGATGTGAGTGTGGAGCATTAGGCTCGGGACATGCTTTAGTCAAACATCAAAGCAGCAGATCAAACAGAGAGTACATGATGTACTGTAAAGACTTTTACAGGCATTCAAGGACATTTCCACATCCGCTTGATTTAGAGACGTTGTTTCTGGTGATTTGTCTTTCAGTTTGGTTCATTTATGCATTTAGTAAAAGTTGAGTGATCACTTAACAGTAATACTAATGTCTCAGCAAGTAAATGAAGCGCTGGGTAATGGACTGCAGTAGAGGTGTGAATCAGCAGATACTTGAGTCACAATAGGATATTATTGCAATTTTAAGCATTTTGCGATACACTATATTGCGATTTAACTGTTTAAGTGCAATTTGTGTCCACAAAATTAAATTCAATCAAGAATTGTTTTGTCAAATAAGAGAAAAATCTCAGTCTATTTATCTCACTTCAGTCTTTTTATTTCTCCACAATGAGAGTCAAACCAACAAAGTATTCAGTCAAACTGGACGGAAATTATATCAAACATGAATGGATGACAACAACTGCAGCATTTTATCAAACTTTCCTTGACTTTAAACTTCATTGTTTGATTTGTTTTTGAATGAAACATAAGAAAAAGCCATACTTTGCAGCGTTATTTTGACAACTTCCTGACACAATATCCTGACGCACATGGTGCCTATAGATTCCTTTGATCTTTTAGTTTCCAGTCTCTCCGTTATATTCTTAAAAATGAGCCCACTTCGGGCAAAATCAGCTAAAATACTGATGCTAAATAAATGCTAAATATGGATACTTGGCAGCCATGAATCGATATAATATTGCCACGCAAAATATCACAATACTATGCTGTATCAATTTCCCCCCCCATTTCTAGACTACATGAAATGTGTTAGGTAAAAAGTGACATTCAGGTGTCCGTCTGCCTGGGCCTTAATTTCACACCATTGGACATGATGACTTGTGGTTATGATAATATATCGTCACACTGTTAAAATAATCGCCTAACTCATTTTTTCAAGTTTTGCGGGAAACACAAAAAACTTCACGAAAAGTGTAACATATGACATTTATTGATCATTTCACTCAAAAAGGATGTAACAAAGGATGGCTATTGGCATAGTAAAAACACTGTGTGTAAAGTATGTCACTTACGAGAAATAAATGACTTAGGCAGTTTTTTGAACGTGCCTTTGTGACTTAAGCAAGATATGGTAACACTTTATTTTGAAGGTGTCTACATAAGAGTGATACAAGCCTGTCAGAAACATGACATGACAAGTATCATGAGCATTAATGTTACTTCAAAGTGTCATTAATGTTCATGACACATCCCATGTCATGTTTATGACACGCTCATGTCACTCTTATGTAGACACCTTCAAAATAAAGTGTTACCATATCTTGTTTAAGTCACAAAGGCATGTTAAAAAAATTGCCTAAGTCACATTTTATTTTGACTTAGGCATAATAAATCTGCTTAAGTCACACACTTGACATAGGTCATTATCTTAAAGGGGTAAAATCACATAATCTGATCAACTGAGGGTGTAGGTGATTTTACCATAGGTGCCTATGAGGAGATGATTTAGGCAAAAAAACAAAAAATTTTGACAAAAAAATGACTGAGGTGATTATTTTAACAGTGTGATGATATGTATGCTTTAAATGTAGTGCTGTTTTTGCACGACCAAAGAGCATCTGGAACCTCGTGCCTCCACTTCTTCCCAGCATGTGAGATGAGTGGGACTGTTCGTACAATCTGTGTAGCTTTTGGAAAAACTTTTCATCAAACTAACCCCCTTAAAGCAGCAACTGGCCAGATGTGCAGCCAGATGTGAAGTGGGCAAAATGAATACTCCTCTCTTGTAGCTATCTACTGAATGGCTCGCCCAAAATCTACCGCACCCTATCCCCACCATCTCTATTGTTGAGATTTGGACAGAAAAACAAGGCACAGAATGCAATCATCCAATGGTTTAAAAAACAATTCAAACATTTCAGAAATAATCTCACTTTCCTTGGAGTCTCAATAGAAGTAAACACAGAGTCCCCTGGAAATCCCTGTAGCTGTCATAACGACATGCACGGCATCATCTTGCTGGCTGATTTTAAATGGAGCTGCATTTATATTTATATTAGGCTGCCATTGCCAGACTTATTCACAGATGCATATTAGTCGGTACCTCTGAGTTCATGTTCCATTTCCAAGGGGTGTTAATAAAGAGTACAGACCAAAATGCCTTTGAATAGACCAACAACCAATCAGAGCAACACAACATGAACCAGACATGCAGCTGTAGGAAACTTTACATTACCTAAAGCAAGATCTAAAGCCATCAAGTGCACATTTCTGTATAGAGGTATTAAAGAATGTAATTCACTGCCTAAAAATATCAAACTCACCACTAACATATAGCAATTCAAAATATTAATAAAACAGTATTTATCAAAATAAGAAAACATGGTATATTTATATATGTATGTAGTATATTTCTATAGATATATGATATGTATTATGATGTATATGCTGCAGAATGAATGTATATACAATATATACATTCATATTATGTGTTAGTAGATTGTGTAATGATGTATACATATATGATATGTAGAAATGTGTGTAATATGGATTAGTATGTGAATAATTAATATAACGAAGAATGAATGAAGCACAGTTAAGAAGTGTAAACGCTCACTCTGTTTTTGTTTTGTTAGGTGAAGCATATCGCTCCCTTGTTACTTGTTTTTAGTTTTTTTAGTTTTTCATTTTCATAATGTTTATATTTTGTGTTTTCAATTGTATATTTGATACTGTTGGACCCCAGGAAGAATAGCTGTGGCTTTGCTGCAGCTAATGGGGATCTTAATAATAAACTAAACTGAAATAAACCCCAAAAAGTCGAAGCAACAAACCGTGTGACGCATGCCAGTTAGGTCTGTGCTCTTTTTAAAGCGGCAAAAACACAACAGCCAGGTCACAAACTTTCTAAATAACTAAACAGCAGTCTATGGTGTGTTTCTTTTGAAGTGAGAAATAAGTAAAGCAGTACCATAATCTTGATTCATATTTGATCAGAGCTGCCTAGTTTGACAGTCTACACAGGACCCCAGTCAATGTATCAAACGGTGAATAAATGGTTGTGATTGGCCCAGCGAGAAAAATTCTGAATACACTTTTTTCAATTTGACTTTCATTCACCTATTCACTCATACATTCATGCACCAGTGACCGTGAGATTCCTTGCGCGGCACTGGCCGAACGATCAGGCGTGTCACGCTGGATTCACTGAATGGTTTTTCAAATGATTCCTGCTGCATAAAAAGCGGACGTTTGAATTCCTCACCCACATTAACCTTCAACTTCCCATATCTCTACAACAGAGATGGTGGGTACGAGTTCAGTATGTTTGAAGAAAGGCAGTTATTAGGATATGCCATTCAAGCATGTCTAAATGCAAAAGTGTTCCGACCTGTTCTTAATGGGCACATTCAAAAGTGACGAGAAAAGCTTGGGATGGACTCATCCACCCTGCAATTTTTGGATGTTCTGTTTTGACTCTTGGGTCACAGTCCCCTCAGTCAAGTGAGGCAAAAAATCTCCCGTGCATGATAGTCTTTGGGAATCTAGAACTTGTGTTTGTGTGATTTCCTCTTGAAAGTAATGTACTGGAATGAATACGTATCCCACAGAATTGTGACAAAATAATTAATGTAATAATTAATAAAACCCCGGATGTATGTACTAAATGCGGAATGAAGGGCCTTTGGAACTGCCCAATCATCCAGGCCTTCTAGATAGAGGTATTGGAGGTAATTTCCCCTGTAACTGGAGTAAAGTTGATCATATGCCCCAAACTGTGTATTCTTGGAATTTTTCCTGTGGATTGTCTTCTAAGTAATACTGATAAGAAAATGGTTGTCTGTTGTTTGTTACAAGCAAAACACACCATAGGTAAATACTGGAAATCTGTTACGAGACCAAGTCTGCAAGCCTGGTTTGCAGGACTGTCAAACTCTCTTGCACTTGAAAAACTTACATTTGCGATCAAGGGTAAATATTCCACCTTTGATAAAATATGGGGACGTTTTGTGGCATTTCTAGAGGGGGGAGATTACAATTTGTTTTGATCTCTGGTATGACCCCCCCTTTTGCTTTTCCTTTGGTCGGTCAGGATTTTATGGGTAGCAATTTCTGAGTATTTGTTTCTGGCCTTGTGTGACCACTCAATGTGTACTCCTGTTTTAGACATTTACATATGTATACTATGATAATGTCTTGCTGTGAATTATCTGTATTGTACCTTGCTTGTTCTTTGTCTATGTGCTTTTTGTACTGCTGGAATTATATCAAAATGCAATAAATACATGTTTAAAAAAAAATAAAATAGTTTGCTTTTGTTTTCACACAGGACGCAAACCCCGCTCTCCCAAGTGAAAGTCCACCATTTCCTTGACCCATCCACCACCTAAACCTTCAATCTGCTTCGCTGTCAAACACTCCTACGTCATGCAAGATGCCGGCTGACACATTGCAGCAGACGGTGAAATAAGCATCGTATTTCGCTGGTTTTACGCACAACCTGCTTTGACGTTTTTGAGGGGAGAAAAGGCTGAAAATAATACATAAATATAAAAACTATGAGGATATGTTGTGAGCAGCATATTTGTCAAACAAGAGTAAAACTGTACATAAGTTGTATGAAGCTTCTCTCTATAAACACAAGCACTAAGCTGATGTAGCTGCACCATACCTGCACGCTAATAGTCAGGCTACAGCTCCCTTATGATTAAGCTTATATGCATGCTGTAGAAGTGAAATGGGAGAAGAAAAAATAAAATAATGAGGTAAACACTGTTGACTAATTGCTCTGCAACTGTTTGCTACAATAGCTACAGGGGTTTCCAGTGGACTGTCATATTAGACCAAAATATGAGAACAGGACCAAGGTCTACAAATCCCTCTCTAACTCAAAATATGCATTTTTTTCCCCCAGTTATAATTGTTAAAAAAGATTGGATAAGTGAAAAAATGGATAAACACTTTACCAACAAAGGGCTGAGTTTGTAATAACTGCACTGCTGGCAACATCCATTATGTTGCTGATATTGTCAACTCCTGATTCAGGACTCAGCTGATACCTACACTCAAAAAAAGCAAACTGGGTGTCTGCTACCTTATCCTTAGTCTAACATTTAGCTTCTACTAAATAAAATGATGTTTTGTGGTTGAACAGTTTTAAAACATGTAGTTTTAGCATAAAATGCAACACTTTAAAATGTACTAGAATACTTTATGTTAAAACAATCTAATTAAATTGCTGAATATAATATTCTGTTTAAAAATTATTTATTTCCCGAATAATTACTATTATGTTCATTTTCATATGATAAAGGTAATCTTTTAGGCTAAACCACTTCAACCTAACTTTGTTTTGTTGGCTCAGCACAATTAATTCATGTCCTGCACTATTTTAAAAAGTAGTTGTAACTACCCTATTAAATAAAGTAACTCTTAATAATGTCATACACGTTTAAATGGCGTTTAAAGAAAATTATGTTCGTATGTTACAATTACCCTTACAAATCTAGTAGGACTGAGCCCTGGTAATAAATTAACAGTAACGCAAACACATCATGTTGACCCGACATATTTAGATTTTGTTCACTAAACAAAACTGTTTCTCGCTTAATTAAAGCATTTTATTTAGGTGGAAATTATTTCCATAATTTTATTTTGTTCTGGGAACAAGTTATTTTTTTGAGTGTATGTTTTCCTTGTTTTTTCTTGTTTATGATTTAAGTTATTATCAAGAAAACTATGGAAAATGTCTAGATATCAGCTTAATTAAACTTATATGAGCTATTTTTGTTGTCATCATTATATTTGTCAAAACGAAATAGCCTTTAGTTGTACCAGACAAAATATGCATTTTTCCCCCAGTTATAATTGTTAAAAAAGATTGGATAAGTGAAAAAATGGATAAACAATTTACCAACAAAGGGTTGAGTTTATAACAACTGCACTGCTGGCAACATCCATTATGTTGCTGATATTGTCAAGTCCTGACTCAGCTCACTAGCAGACACGGTTGGGGATTGAACCTCGGCCAAAGCGGTTCAGTAGTCAGTGACCAGTCTCTCCAAATATATCTCAGGATGTGTCAGGGCTGCATGTCTCACATCTGAAGAGACAAGCATGTTTCTTTTTTTTCCTTTTTGTTAACTGACTCATTTTGACCGACACTGTTAGCTAATAGGCCAGTGGCCAGTCCATTTATCAGGGAGTCAAGCTGTTTTTGAACCGAGCCTGCTCTCCTCATGCAGTGAGACTTGTCAGCCCCGCTCTGTGTTCACCCACTGCTCTGTGAAATATGGCATGACAGGAACTGCAGAGGTTTTAAACCCGAGTTTGTGACCCTACTTACACAAGAAAGGAATATGGATTTTGACTTCAGGCTTTGAGGCAAGACTCAGCAGAAAATATGTTTGTGTAACACCACATAAGGAGCGGCTGGATGGTAGAACGTATTGAACTGCAGCGATGTGAAGCACCAACAACGTTTATATCACAGCGTCTCTTATATTTCCGGTGAAAATGCTTCATTTTATCATCAAAAACATATTGTCGTGATTTGCACTACAAAGGCATGTCAATATCTGAGTGTAACATTTTACTGTACTCATGAGGCTGACATTTAAGTGCCTTTACTGGGATCTCAAGGCAGTGAAGTGAAAATCTCAAGGATTATCACACTATCCAGGCAAATCACAATGCTCTGTAATCCTGCTTCAGGGATAAAATGCCGATGCAGAGCAAAGCGCTCCCTCTCTGGCTTCAGCTGCTGAGCTCTCAACAGCTCTCCTGTCAGCAGAGAAGGCCGTCACACTGGCCAGCAGCACAATGTGACGCGTCCACATGCACCTCTGCTCTATTTTTGTCACATAATGCGTAAAGCCACCGAGACACACTGAATAAATACATACAATATCCTGTATGTATAGTTTTCGCTATAAGCTTTAAAGAAAAAAAAAAAAAGTAGTTCACTGCCACTTTAACATGTTTGCACTACTATTTTTTTTAGTTTTTTCTTGGTTTTTTGATTCAATAAATCAGTCAGACTTTATTTGTATAGCACTTTTCATACAAGAGAGATGCAACACAAAGCTCTTTTCATAAAAAAGGAGAAAATAACAATAATAGTGAGTGAGGAAATACTGGAGGCAGGTTAGAAATGAGATAAAAAAATAAAGTAAGATAAGATAAAATAAAATAAAATATATGTATAAATAAATAATAAATAAATAAAAAAAAGTAAAAGTCAATAATAACAATGGAAAGTAAAAAAAAATCAAAATAAAATAAAATAAAATAGCTAGATAAAAAATATAAAACAATGAATACATAATTAAGAAATAGAGCATGATAAATACATATATATAAATAGACTAATAAATAGTAACAAATAAATAAATAAATAAATAAATGAAAGAGAAGATGTTACTAAGATGCATGAGCAGAACAAATCTTTAAAAATGGTTCAGGTAAAAGCCAAATTAAAAAGATAAGTCTTAAGTTTGCTCTTAAAGTATTTGTTAGTTTGTTTATATTTACATTTTATACCATTTATTTATTTTTTAATCTTTATTCCATTTCATTTTTATTATTCTTTTTTTATTACCTTAATCTGTTTTGACCCCGTATTTATGCTGCTGCAACACCTGCCCAATGGAGTATTTTATCTTATCTTATCATAGTTGATGGCTGTTAAAAATCAAACCTAAAAAAAAAATGTAGCATTATTTTTTATTTCCTCTTTTGTTGCCATTATTGCCATCTTTTAAATCCAGAAATCACTTTTTTACCCCTTTTGGATCGTAATTTGATTTCATCATTGTAAATTTTCCTTTTAATTTAAGATGTTAAATTAAAAAAAATCTTCCTATGTTGAAAGCATTTTCTTGTGTGCTATTACATAGTGAGATATAGATTATTTTAATGCTCAAAGAGGGCATTGTTATAACTGAATTTCAGTGTAGGAGTAAATTGATACCTCCTGATAATACACGGTTGGCCATTAAGTTGGAATAATTTAGTTTTTAGAAAAAACATCAGTTTATTGTGGTTTTATTTTCATTGTGGTATGTTTGGAAGAGATGATTAATAAAGTTTTGAGAAGATATACACTTTATCCATCAAGAATGAATCACATTGTTACAATAATTTCATGGAAAGAGGTGAAAAAAAAAAAAAAAATCCAATAATTTACTTGTCTATTTTGCCTCATTTTGTTTTTGCTAAGAAAACCATAACCTATCAAATCCAATCGTTCTCTATGATTAGTCTCCATGTTATTGATTTCTACTTCAAATCGAACAAAAAGATGAAGATTTGGCCAATATGCATCCAAACTAGAAAAAATATGCTGAAAATATGCAGTGGGAGTTGAGGAGTGCCTCTTTAGAATCCCCTGTAGAAAAAGCTCTGTCTATTGTGTGCCATAAAAGCCCACTTTATTTTCTTTAAACAATTATATTCACGTTGTGTTTTTTTGAATAGACATTCTGCAGCGACGGCGGCAAAATTGGATGAGATTTAGTACACACACTGCATGTGCCTTGGCCTGCTGAGCGACCACGACAGCCAGGAGCCACATTTTAGTGAAAATCAGCATCTTCCAAACTGCTTCTCCCCCCGCTGTGTGTACATGACGTAAAGGAGATCTTAAAAAAGGAGCCTTGGGCTTCATGGTGACAAAACCAATTAGTGTTAAAGCCACGTACATGCAACTGCATGGGAAGGAATCCCAGCTCATTTTATGCTGTTATAGCTTTCTCTCTTCCTTTTCTTGTCTATCTATACAGAATAACATCACAGGAGGAGAAAGTAAGAGGTGCAGACCATCCTGTTGCTAAATATACATATTTAAAGGGGAATAAAACCCAGTTAAATAATCCATAATTAAATGGTCACTTTATTAAGATCAATGATACTTGACCAATTTTTAATTTCTGATCATTAAAATGTAATTTTAATGATCTATCTGGACGTCATACATACCAGATAGATCATTTAATTAATTATATATATATATAAATAGAAAGTAAGAGATGCAGACCATCCTGTTGCTAAATATACATCTTTAAAGGGGAATAAAACCCAGTTAACCCTTTGATGCACAACATGGGTCTAAAGTGACCCGACTGAGTTTTTAATTTTCTATATCTTCGCAATAAATTAATTTCATCATTCAGTATTCCAGGTTTTCCTCAATCAATTTGTTTTTCATCATCATACATCCTAATTTTTTGTTTTTCATTTCTTACTTTTTGAATAAAAACCCTTTTTGTATCACTACGCTTCTAATGCACAACATGGGTCAAAAATGTCATTATGGGGGTATTGTGTGTATAATTTTAAGGAAAAATGAATTTAATCAATTTTGGAATCAGGCTGAAACATAAAAAAATTTGGAAAAAGTGAAGCTCTGTTAATACCTTCAAGATACACTGTATGTGTTACAAAATGATACATAAACACGTTAAATATATTAAATATATGAGTGTGGAAAGTAACTATTTGAAACAAATTACTATCATTATAGTATTAAGTAATTTAATTTTAATACAAATTTGGATAAATGAGTCATTTTTGACCCATGTTATACTTTAGAAGTGTTGTCCATATGTTGTGCATCAAAGGGTTAAATAATCCATAATTAAATGGTCACTTTATTAAGATCAATGATACTTGACCAATTTTTAATTTCTGATCATTAAAATGTAATTTTAATTATCTATCTGGACGTCCTACATGCCAGATAGATCATTTAATTTAGTTTTATGAAGAGAAAATATCTAAAATGTGACATTTTTCGTCTTTAATCATCATTCATGAACTTTATGCTTAGTCAGTATTAACCAAGACACATTTTTTAGGTGTTTAATATCAAGACTTTTTTTTCAATCAGCCAGCATTTTATCCCCCCAATGTGTTCTGTGATAAGCAAATAACACACTAAGTCGCACATTTTTCGCGACACACATGCACTGATGCATACCATCGCATACAGTGTCGAGCAGATGCACCAATATGTGTCACACTTTGATAACAGCGTGTGAGTGTAAATTCCATTCAGCGCAACCCCGTCACAAATAGAAACAGCGCAGCCATCTTCATGAATATTATAAATGTCAGTAAATGTCACAAACATGGTTGACTTTCAAGCATCTTGTGGCATAAGTGTGTGTGCGTGTGTGTGTGCGTGTGTGCATGTGTGGTGTGTGTGTGCGTTTGATTGGAGAAGCTCTCTAGGGGTCGTATCTGCTTTGGACCTGAGGGAGGGAAAAACATCAATGATGACTGTGATGGTGAGGAGCTCATTAGCACTGAGATAGGTCTACAGTATGGTTGAGAAAGACCTGCTGCTGAATTATTTACACAATCAGACCTCTGACCCACACCAAATCAAACCTCAGTGTAGTGAAAAAACATCATCCAGTAGTGAGGGACCTGCTCTACTGCTCGTTTACACAATCTAATCTAATCAGCCAATCACATGGCAGCCACTCAACGCATTTGAAGATGTAGACATGTGAAGACAAGCTGCTGAAGTTTAAAGCGAGCATCAGAATGCTGCTCAAACTGCTGACCTAACAACCATCTCTAGGGTTTACAGAGAGAGGATTGGCCCAAAAAGAGAAAATTTTCAGAGAGCCACAAGGTCAGAGGAGAATGACCAGACTAGTCGATGACCGATACGGGTTTTTTAACTCTTAATAGGGCACTCATTGAAATACTTGCAAATTCCAAATTTCAACCCTAGAGAATATTGGAGGATATTACATACTGCCAGAATGTGGACTGTGGAATTTGTAAAAAAAAAAAAACATATGGACCCGGGGGAGGGGGGTAATATTATTAGAAAAAAATTCACGAGATTAAAAAGGCAAATTCACGAGGAAAAAATGTGCAGATTTATGAGATTTAAAGTGGTGAATCTGCGAGAAAAAATTTGTTCCCCCACTTTTTTCTCGTAAATCTGCAACTTTTTTCGCACAGATTTGCAACTTTAATCTAGTAAATCTGCAACTTTTTTATTGTAGATTTGCCACTTTAATCTAATCAATTTGCATCTTTTTCTCGAAATATTACCTCTTGGTCAGATGTCATGGTGTCACTGTCTGTGACGTAGCCTGATCTCTGCTGGGAGAAATCCATGTGGTTCTATGACCTCACAGAGAGACATGGAGACCCCATTTTGATATCCACTGAAGTTACCAAATATAGATCTTTGCCCGATAAAGGGTTAAGGCTGATGCCGATACCAATTATTTTGACATCAGTCTTAACCGATCCCCGATATGTGCTGCCGATTTTTTTGGGCTGATTTTTTTGGGGCCGATTCTTGAAGCCGATATTGCCTTTTCTCCCTCTATTTACATGATAAAAATGACACAATGATAACATTGGCTCAGTGAAATGGGCTAATTGATCGGCGAACGAACGCCGATGCCGATACAAGTAAAAAAACGCAAATATCAACAGATATATTGGCCTGATATATCGGCTGGCCGATATATCGGTCGACCTCTAGACCAGACTGGTTCAACAGTAACTCAGATAGTCACTGGTTACAACCAAGGTCTGCAGAAGAGCATCTCTGAACACACAACACGTCCAACCTTGGAGCAGTTGGACCACACCGCAAAGCTGCAACACATAATTACCTGTTCAAAATGTACCTTCAGGGTAGATTTTAAAGTATGGAATACTCTTACTCATGGATATGGACAATTATGCTTGCCTTATAAAAATGTATGTAGATATATTATTGGAAATCGATTTGCAACAGAAGTTAGAGGGCTGTGCCCTCATTCATATAACTGGAGTTACATCCACTAGCTACAGGGTCCCAGTATTAAGTAATGCACGTCTTGCCTGAGGTAAATGGGATTGCTGAAGTCTCCATCAGCTCCATCAACTCCTCTGAAGCTTGTGCAGCATAAAACATGTGTGCAACAACCTGCTGCAAGCTAGATGTTTCAGAATTCAACATATTCTTATGAAGGGGTTTGCATGATTTGGGAAGGTTACAGATGCTTCTTTGCTGCATTTTTCTATTCACTGGGCTCATATTACAACACACACAGGAAGCATGGCATATATTTATGTTGTGGTTGCTGTGTACAGAACCTTTAAAACAGAGAATGTGCACAAATAAATCATGTTCCATTGTGCTATGAAGTGTGTTTATGCAGGGGTCTTTGACATGACAACGTTTCAGACCCCCTGAGCTAATTGTCCTAGCTTCGTCTTCAAGTGAAGTCACATCTCTAAAATTAGCCTCATGTAGGAAAGGTCAAGTGTGTCTAATTAGCTCTGTGAAGTTGATGTGACTCTAACTCAACAACATGACTCCATGGCGCTAATTGCCACTGGCAAATAAAGAGATGCCATATTGACAACCGGAGAGTTAAGGAGACACGCTGCTATTGGCAACACCGGCGCTCGTCTTTCCGCAGAGCTCTCTACCTTTTCCAATTATTGACTGAGAATATTCTTCATCGCTGAATCCTCCTGCTTATACATCATTACCAGCAGGGATCAATCACTGATTATTAAATGAAATGTCCATTAAGGCTGAGGGGTATTTCCATACTGGGCGGTAAGCCAGACAGTGGTGCTGGAGGCTGCAGTGGCAGCAGCACAGAGACTGAAGCTAAGGCTAAGTCAGGCCACGCTGCCGTTTCATATGCAACCACTGACTGTGAAGTTGAAGCTCTTTTTTCTTTTTTAAAGACAGAAATCTCTTGAAGTTTCCTTGACTTGACAGGCACCAGCATGTGGGCTCGGGGAACACAGGAGCACACACACACATGCAACATCTCCCCCATACACAGACCATCTTCACATGCTCAGATATTCACACATAGATTGCACTCAGTCACACAGTGACACACCATAACATTTCTGCTTTCATCTCTCTTACTCTCTCTGTCAATTTATGTGACTCACTCTATTCTTCCAAATCAATCTATCCAAATCTCTCTGTCACTCAATCTAATTCACTCATTCTGTCTCCTAATCCAATCTTCCCATGAGAAATCGAACAGAATACATATTTTCCCTTGTTTGGCAGGATTGGTGTCAAAAACACACATTTGTTTATTTGATGTGAAGCAGCAATAAAATGCCACAATATCCACATGTCTCTCCATCACTTAGTATTCCATTTCCATGACAGAAACGCTTATAATCCAGTTCCCCTATCAACAGAACGTAATTCATCAAAAAATATTTCCCAATAACTTGAGTGTTCTCATATGCAACAACTGTGGCTGAGCTTTGTTCGGCAACCTCAGACCTAAAATGTGTTTCTTTGGACCAAGGAAAAGATTATATAATTTTGTTTTGGTTCTAATAGGCTTTGTGTTCTATTTTAAAAATTGTATTCATATTCTTCTTCTCTGGAAATCGAACAGAGCTCACAAAAAATAATATATTACAAGCATTATAGTCAAGACTAGACTGCATTTATCCCAGTGTAGTATATAAATATTGACACGGATAGATATGGGGAGAAAGATGCACATTGTATGGTAATATCATGGGTATAGTTAGTGTAGATTTTATGTTTCACTTACTTTTTTGGGGGGGAAATGCAAAAATATATATATAAAAAGGACAGAAATTGAATTAATTTGTATCTTGTATCCTCATGTATCTGCAAAAATCACAGCTACCACATGATGACACGGACCATTTACTAAATGATCTGTTCTGTGGTTGCTTTCACACAGCAAAAAACTAACAACAATGCAGCTAAGTTAGCTGAAGATGTGGGTTTCGGTCTGGTGGTTCAGTCTGTACCCGAGTTTGAATGACAACATGATATAAACCTAAATCAACCCAACCCAGGTTAAGTTTGTTTGATCCACATCAAATAGGTTATTGAGTGTAAACTGTGGTCTTGGTTCAACCAACATAAACTGCCTGCCTTTGCTTATGAGCAACCTGATCTCATCAATCTGCATACAAGTAACACGACACTATCAAATTATGTGAAATGCTTACGTCCAATTTTTCATGCATATTGTACACGCAGGTGCGCTTCTAAAGTCAAAAGACATTGTAAGGTTTGCTGTTGTAAAAAAAAAAAAAAAAAAAGCCTACAGTTTAGTTGAATTTCTGCTCACATCACATCACTTCTCTAAGGTTTGGGCAAAAAAGTTCCTGGTTAGGCATTATAAAAGATTTGAAAAGTAAGTAAATGTTACGAGAACAATGTGACTTCTGGAAGTGACAGTTTAAACGTTTAGTTTAGTAAAAACGGGATGCACAGAAGCTAAGTGATGTTTGAATTACATTGTTTACTTTTGTTTTCACATGGGACATGGTCTGGACTACATATATATATATATACATATATATATATATATATATATATATATATGTATAGGCTAGTGCTTTTATTAGCATTTTGCAGTACAGACTGTGCACCAGTTTACACACACATTCATACTGGTGGCAGAGGCTATCCTAAATGGTGCCACATGTCACCATTGCAAATTCATTTATACACTGATGAACGCAGCATCGGGAGCAATTTGGGGGTCAGTGTCTTGCTCAAGGATACTTCGAGGATACTTCGACCACCGACCTTCCGATCAGTGGGCGGTTTGTTTGAACCCCTCCCATCCACCCTAAATGCAACTTTTGTGCTTTTTCCCTCCGCCTCAGCGTCATTCATAATTACTACAGCCGATAGAGGGCGCCACTGACTCCAAATGTAAACATGGTGACGGATTGGTATATCATATGCACGCAAAATTGGATTTTGTCCTTTACATTGCACAAAATTTGAAGGTCTTGTATGTGATTTGCATGACCAAATGATGATCAGGTTCACTTTATCAGAAGTATTTGAATGGACAACAGATACTTCGTCATTTTCAGGTGAGAAAAGTCTTGATGAGTAATGATTCTAAAGATGATTTACATTACATTACATGTCATTTAGCAGACGCTTTTGTCCAATTTACAGTGC